>NW_028273667.1:5000-607500 GCF_024610735.1 Ursus americanus
GTCATATGCTTATCTGTAAGAAACAACAGTGCCCTGGAACAGTCTGAGCCCTAATATCAGCACTGTGCTTTTGGTAGCGGGAGTTAAAGCGGAGGCAAACAGCACTAAGACACATTTGGCAAAAATCGTGTTCCAACGAATATTTTCTTCCCTTTCAAACCCTAACGTAAGTGGTAGGGCCAGATAAATAAATGCCATACACTTATCTGTAAGAAACAACAGTGCCCAGGAACGGGTTTCCACGTGAAGAAAATATTTCTCGTTGGAACTCCGCTTTTTTACTTTACTTTCCACAACCCCTTGTGATAGGGTTTCCACGTTAAGAAAATAGTTTTCATTGGAAGCCGGTTTTTCCCAAATGTGTCTAAGTGCTGTATTCCTTGGGTTTCACTCATGCTACCAAAAGCACAGTGATGATGTTAGGGCTTAGACTGTTCCTGGGTAATGTTGTTTCTTACACATAAGGGTGTGGCATTTTCTTTACATTGCCCAAACCACATATAATAGGGTTTCAACATGAAGAAAATATTTTTCGTTGGAAGCGGTTTTTTGTCAAATGTATCCAATACCGTGTTGCTTGGGATTAACTAATGCTACCAAAAGAACAATGATGATATGAGGGCTCAGACCGTACCTGGACACTTCTGTTTCTCACAGATAAGCCTATGGCATTTTATTTACATTAGCACAAACAATTATGATACAGTTTGCAAAAGAGAAAATATATTTCATTGAAAGGCGATTTTTGCCAAATTTTCTCAGTGCTGTTTGCCTCGGTTTTAACTCATGATACCAAAAGAACAGTGATGATCCTAGGGCTCAGACCGTCCATGGGCACTGTTATTTCTTACAAATAAGTGTATGGCACATCATATACCTTACCACAACAATGTAAGATAGAGTTTGCACATCAAGAAATATATTTCATTGGAACCCGTTTTTGCCAAATATGTCTCAGTACTATGTCCTCAGCACTTGGAAACAAGTCTGCACGTGGAGAAGGACTTTCTCATGGGAAGCCGGTTTTTGTCAAATGGGTCCCAGTGCTGTGCTCCTCTCTTTTGACTCCTGCTGCCAGAGGACAGGGACGAGGGGAGGGCTTAGAACATGGCAGGGCACTAGGGTTTCTTCCAGAGAAGGGGATGGCATTTGCTTTACCTTGCCACCAGCCCTTGGGATAGGGTCTGCACCTCAGGAAAGCTGTTTCCGTGGGAAGCCGGCTTTCTGCCCAACGGGCCTCAGGGCCGTGGGCCTCGGGGGTCCCTCTGGCTCCACAAAGCACAGGGAAGAGGTGAGGGGCTTAGACCATGCCTGGGACATGTTGTTTCTTCCACCTGGGTGTGTGGCATTTTGTTGACCTGGCTACCCCCACTTGGGATAGGTTTTCCACAGCAAGAGCATATTGTTCATCGGAAGTTGTTTGGGCCCCAGGGGGTCTCCGGGCTGTGTTCGTTGGGGTTGAACTCCTGCTAGCAAAACCGCCGGGATGAGGGAAGGGCTCAGACTGTGCCTGGGCCCTGTGGTATCTTCCAGGTCAGTGTATGGCATTTCCTTCACCTTGCCACAGGCACTGGGGAGCATGTCTGCAGGTGAAGAAGGACTTTCTCGTGGGAAGCCGGTTTCTGTCAAACAGGTCCCAGTGCTGTGCTCCTCTCTTTTCACTCCTGCTGCCAGAATCCCAGGGACGAGGGGAGGGCTTAGAACATGGCTGGGCACTGGGGTTTCTTCCAGAGAAGGGGATGGCATTTGCTTTCCTTTGCCACCGCCCTTGGGATAGGGTCTGCACCTCAGGAAAGCTGTTTCCGTGGGAAGCCGGCTTTCTGCCCAACGGGCTTCAGGGCCGTGGACCTCGGGAGTCCCTCTGGCTCCCAAAAGCACAGGGACGAGGTGAGGGGCTTAGACCATGCCTGGGCCATGTTGTCTCTTCAACCAGGGTGTGTGGCATTTTGTTGACCTGGCTACCCCCACTTGGGATAGGATTTCCACAGCAAGAACATATTGTTAGTCGGAAGCCGTTTTGGCCCCAGGGGCTCTCCGGGCTGTGTTCCTTGGGGTTGAACTCCTGCTAGCAAAACCGCCGGGATGAGGGAAGTGCTCAGACTGTGCCTGGGCCCTGTGGTCTCTTCCAGGTCAGTGTATGGCATTTCCTTCACCTTGGCACAGGCACTGGGGAGCATCTCTGCACGAGGAGAAGGACTTCCTCGTGGGAAGCCGGTTTCTGTCAAACGGGTCCCAGTGCTGTGCTCCTCTCTTTTCACTCTTGCTGCCAGAAGCCCAGAGAGGAGGGGAGGGCTTAGAACATGGCTGGGCACTGGGGTTTCTTCCAGAGAAGGGGATGGCATTAGCTTTCCCTTGCCACCACCCCTTGGGATAGGGTCTGCACCTCAGGAAAGCTGTTTCCGTGGGAAGCCGGCTTTCTGACAATGGGCCTCAGGGCCGTGGGCCTCGGGGTCCCTCCGGCTCCCCAGAGCACAGGGACGAGGTGAGGGGCTTAGACCATGCCTGGGCCATGTTGTCTCTTCCACTTGGGTGTGTGGCATTTTGTTGACCTGGCTATCCCCACTTGGGATAGGATTTCCACAGCAAGTGTATATTGTTAGTCGGAAGACGTTTTGGCCCCAGGAGGTCTCCGGGCTGTGTTCGTTGGGGTTGAACTCCTGCTAGCAAAATCGCCTGGATGAGGGAAGGGCTCAGACTGTGCCTGGGCCCTGTGGTCTCTTCCAGGTCAGTGTATGGCATTTCCTTCACCTTGCCACAGGCACTGGGGAGCATGTCTGCACGTGGAGAAGGACTTCCTCGTGGGAAGCCGGTTTCTGTCAAACAGGTCCCAGTGCTGTGCTCCTCTCTTTTCACTCCTGCAGCCAGAAGCCCAGGGAGGAGGGGAGGGCTTACAACATGGCTGGGCACTGGGGTTTCTTCCAGAGAAGGGGATGGCATTTGCTTTCCCTTGCCACCAGCCTTTGGGATAGGGTCTGCACCTCAGGAAAGCTGTTTCCGTGGGAAGCCGGCTTTCTGCCCAACGGGCCTCAGGGCCGTGGGCCTCGGGGGTCCCTCTGGCTCCACAAAGCACAGGGAAGAGGTGAGGGGCTTAGACCATGCCTGGGACATGTTGTTTCTTCCACCTGGGTGTGTGGCATTTTGTTGACCTGGCTACCCCCACTTGGGATAGGTTTTCCACAGCAAGAGCATATTGTTCATCGGAAGTTGTTTGGGCCCCAGGGGGTCTCCGGGCTGTGTTCGTTGGGGTTGAACTCCTGCTAGCAAAACCGCCGGGATGAGGGAAGGGCTCAGACTGTGCCTGGGCCCTGTGGTATCTTCCAGGTCAGTGTATGGCATTTCCTTCACCTTGCCACAGGCACTGGGGAGCATGTCTGCAGGTGAAGAAGGACTTTCTCGTGGGAAGCCGGTTTCTGTCAAACAGGTCCCAGTGCTGTGCTCCTCTCTTTTCACTCCTGCTGCCAGAATCCCAGGGACGAGGGGAGGGCTTAGAACATGGCTGGGCACTGGGGTTTCTTCCAGAGAAGGGGATGGCATTTGCTTTCCTTTGCCACCGCCCTTGGGATAGGGTCTGCACCTCAGGAAAGCTGTTTCCGTGGGAAGCCGGCTTTCTGCCCAACGGGCTTCAGGGCCGTGGACCTCGGGAGTCCCTCTGGCTCCCAAAAGCACAGGGACGAGGTGAGGGGCTTAGACCATGCCTGGGCCATGTTGTCTCTTCAACCAGGGTGTGTGGCATTTTGTTGACCTGGCTACCCCCACTTGGGATAGGATTTCCACAGCAAGAACATATTGTTAGTCGGAAGCCGTTTTGGCCCCAGGGGCTCTCCGGGCTGTGTTCCTTGGGGTTGAACTCCTGCTAGCAAAACCGCCGGGATGAGGGAAGTGCTCAGACTGTGCCTGGGCCCTGTGGTCTCTTCCAGGTCAGTGTATGGCATTTCCTTCACCTTGGCACAGGCACTGGGGAGCATCTCTGCACGAGGAGAAGGACTTCCTCGTGGGAAGCCGGTTTCTGTCAAACGGGTCCCAGTGCTGTGCTCCTCTCTTTTCACTCTTGCTGCCAGAAGCCCAGAGAGGAGGGGAGGGCTTAGAACATGGCTGGGCACTGGGGTTTCTTCCAGAGAAGGGGATGGCATTAGCTTTCCCTTGCCACCACCCCTTGGGATAGGGTCTGCACCTCAGGAAAGCTGTTTCCGTGGGAAGCCGGCTTTCTGACAATGGGCCTCAGGGCCGTGGGCCTCGGGGTCCCTCCGGCTCCCCAGAGCACAGGGACGAGGTGAGGGGCTTAGACCATGCCTGGGCCATGTTGTCTCTTCCACTTGGGTGTGTGGCATTTTGTTGACCTGGCTATCCCCACTTGGGATAGGATTTCCACAGCAAGTGTATATTGTTAGTCGGAAGACGTTTTGGCCCCAGGAGGTCTCCGGGCTGTGTTCGTTGGGGTTGAACTCCTGCTAGCAAAATCGCCTGGATGAGGGAAGGGCTCAGACTGTGCCTGGGCCCTGTGGTCTCTTCCAGGTCAGTGTATGGCATTTCCTTCACCTTGCCACAGGCACTGGGGAGCATGTCTGCACGTGGAGAAGGACTTCCTCGTGGGAAGCCGGTTTCTGTCAAACAGGTCCCAGTGCTGTGCTCCTCTCTTTTCACTCCTGCAGCCAGAAGCCCAGGGAGGAGGGGAGGGCTTACAACATGGCTGGGCACTGGGGTTTCTTCCAGAGAAGGGGATGGCATTTGCTTTCCCTTGCCACCAGCCTTTGGGATAGGGTCTGCACCTCAGGAAAGCTGTTTCCGTGGGAAGCCGGGTTTCTGCCTAACGGGCCTCAGGGCCGTGTGCCTCGGGGGTCCCTCCGGCTCCCCAGAGCACAGAGAAGAGGTGAGGGGCTTAGACCATGCTTGGGCCATGGAGTTTCTTCAACCTGGGTGTTTAGCAGTTTGTTGACCTGGCTACCCCCATGGGATAGGTTTTCCACAGCAAGAACGTATTGTTCGTCGAAAGCCGTTTGGGCCCCAGGGGGTCTCCGGGCTGTGTTCCTTGGGGTTGAACTCCTGCTAGCAAAACCGCCGGGATGAGGGAAGGGCTCAGACTGTGCCTGGGCCCTGTGGTCTATTCCAGGTCAGTATATGGCATTCCTTCACCTTGCCACAGGCACTGGGGAGCATGTCTGCACGTGGAGAAGGACTTCCTCGTGGGAGGCCGGTTTCTGTCAAACGGGTCCCAGTGCTATGCAACTCTCTTTTCACTCCTGCTGCCAGAAGCCCAGGGAGGAGGGGAGGGCTTACAACATGGCTGGGCACTGGGGTTTCTTCCAGAGAAGGGGATGGCATTTGCTTTCCCTTGCCACCAGCCCTTGGGATAGGGTCTGCACCTCAGGAAAGCTGTTTCCGTGGGAAGCCGGCTTTCTGCCCAACGGGCCTCAGGGCCGTGGGCCTCGGGGGTCCTTCCGGCTCCCCAGAGCACAGGGACGAGGTGAGGGGCTTAGACCATGCCTGGGCCATGTTGTCTCTTCCACCTGGGTGTGTGGCATTTTGTTGACCCGGCTACCCCCACTTGGGATAGGATTTCCACAGCAAGAGTATATTGTTAGTCGGAAGACGTTTTGGCCCCAGGGGGTCTCCGGACTGTGTTCGTTGGGGTTGAACTCCTGCTAGCAAAACCGCCGGGATGAGGGAAGGGCTCAGACTGTGCCTGGGCCCTGTGGTCTATTCCAGGTCAGTATATGGCATTCCTTCACCTTGCCACAGGCACTGGGGAGCATGTCTGCACGTGGAGAAGGACTTCCTCGTGGGAGGCCGGTTGCTGTCAAACGGGTCCCAGTGCTATGCAACTCTCTTTTCACTCCTGCTGCCAGAAGCCCAGGGAGGAGGGGAGGGCTTACAACATGGCTGGGCACTGGGGTTTCTTCCAGAGAAGGGGATGGCATTTGCTTTCCCTTGCCACCAGCCCTTGGGAGAGGGTCTGCACCTCAGGAAAGCTGTTTCCGTGGGAGGCCTTCTTCATGCCCAACGGGCCTCAGGGCCGTGGGCCTCGGGGGTCCCTCCGACTCCCCAGAGCACAGGGACGAGGTGAGGGGCTTAGACCATGCCTGGGCCATGTTGTTTCTTCCACCTGGGTGTGTGGCATTTTGTTGACCTGGCTACCCCCACTTGGGATAGGATTTCCACAGCAAGAGCATATTGTTAGTCGGAAACACTTTGGGCCCCAGGGGGGTCTCCGGGCTGTGTTCCTTGGGGTTGAACTCCTGCTAGCAAAACCGCCGGGATGAGGGAAGGGCTCAGACTGTGCCTGGGCCCTGTGGTCTATTCCAGGTCAGTGTATGGCATTTCCTTCACCTTGCCACAGGCACTGGGGAGCATCTCTGCACGAGGAGAAGGACTTCCTCGTGGGAAGCCGGTTTCTGTCAAACGGGTCCCAGTGCTGTGCTCCTCTCTTTTCACTCTTGCTGCCAGAAGCCCAGAGAGGAGGGGAGGGCTTAGAACATGGCTGGGCACTGGGGTTTCTTCCAGAGAAGGGGATGGCATTTGCTTTCCCTTGCCACCACCCCTTGGGATAGGGTCTGCACCTCAGGAAAGCTGTTTCCGTGGGAAGCCGGCTTTCTGACAATGGGCCTCAGGGCCGTGGGCCTCGGGGTCCCTCCGGCTCCCCAGAGCACAGGGACGAGGTGAGGGGCTTAGACCATGCCTGGGCCATGTTGTCTCTTCCACTTGGGTGTGTGGCATTTTGTTGACCTGGCTACCCCCACTTGGGATAGGATTTCCACAGCAAGTGTATATTGTTAGTCGGAAGACGTTTTGGCCCCAGGAGGTCTCCGGGCTGTGTTCGTTGGGGTTGAACTCCTGCTAGCAAATCGCCTGGATGAGGGAAGGGCTCAGACTGTGCCTGGGCCCTGTGGTCTCTTCCAGGTCAGTGTATGGCATTTCCTTCACCTTGCCACAGGCACTGGGGAGCATGTCTGCACGTGGAGAAGGACTTCCTCGTGGGAAGCCGGTTTCTGTCAAACGGGTCCCAGTGCTGTGCTCCTCTCTTTTCACTCCTGCAGCCAGAAGCCCAGGGAGGAGGGGAGGGCTTACAACATGGCTGGGCACTGGGGTTTCTTCCAGAGAAGGGGATGGCATTTGCTTTCCCTTGCCACCAGCCTTTGGGATAGGGTCTGCACCTCAGGAAAGCTGTTTCCGTGGGAAGCCGGGTTTCTACCCAACGGGCCTCAGGGCCGTGTGCCTCGGGGGTCCCTCCGGCTCCCCAGAGCACAGAGAAGAGGTGAGGGGCTTAGACCATGCTTGGGCCATGTTGTTTCTTCCACCTGGGTGTTTAGCAGTTTGTTGACCTGGCTACCCCCATGGGATAGGTTTTCCACAGCAAGAACGTATTGTTCGTCGAAAGCCGTTTGGGCCCCAGGGGGTCTCCGGGCTGTGTTCCTTGGGGTTGAACTCCTGCTAGCAAAACCGCCGGGATGAGGGAAGGGCTCAGACTGTGCCTGGGCCCTGTGGTCTATTCCAGGTCAGTATATGGCATTCCTTCACCTTGCCACAGGCACTGGGGAGCATGTCTGCACGTGGAGAAGGACTTCCTCGTGGGAGGCCGGTTTCTGTCAAACGGGTCCCAGTGCTATGCAACTCTCTTTTCACTCCTGCTGCCAGAAGCCCAGGGAGGAGGGGAGGGCTTACAACATGGCTGGGCACTGCGGTTTCTTCCAGAGAAGGGGATGGCATTTGCTTTCCCTTGCCACCAGCCCTTGGGAGAGGGTCTGCACCTCAGGAAAGCTGTTTCCGTGGGAGGCCTTCTTCATGCCCAACGGGCCTCAGGGCCGTGGGCCTCGGGGTCACTCCGGCTCCCCAGAGCACAGGGACGAGGTGAGGGGCTTAGGCCATGCCTGGGCCATATTGTCTCTTCCACCTGGGTGTGTGGCATTTTGTTGACCTGGCTACCTCCACTTGGGATAGGATTTCCACAGCAAGAGCATATTGTTAGTCGGAAGCAGTTTTGGCCCCAGGGGGTCTCCGGTCTGTGTTCCTTGGTGTTGAACTCCTGCTAGCAAAACCACCGGGATGAGGGAAGGGCTCAGACTGTGCCTGGGCCCTGTGGTCTCTTCCAGGTCAGTGTATGGCATTTCCTTCACCTTGCCACAGGCACTGGGGAGCATGTCTGCACGTGGAGAAGGACTTCCACGTGGGAAGCCGGTTTCTGTCAAACGGGTCCCAGTGCTGTGCTCCTCTCTTTTCAGTCCTACAGCCAGAAGCCCAGGGAGGAGGGGAGGACTTTCAACATGGCTGGGCACTGGGGTTTCTTCCAGAGAAGGGGATGGCATTTGCTTTCCCTTGCCACCAGCCCTTGGGATAGGGTCTGCACCTCAGGAAAGCTGTTTCTGTGGGAAGCCGGGTTTCTGCCCAACGAGCCTCAGGGCCGTGTGCCTCGGGGGTCCCTCCGGCTCCCCAGAGAACAGGGACGAGGTGAGGGGCTTAGACCATGCCTGGGCCATGTTGTCTCTTTCACCTGGGTGTGTGGCATTTTGTTGACCTGGCTACCCCCACTAGGGATAGGATTTCCACAGCAAGAGCATATTGTTAGTCGGAAGCCGTTTTGGCCCCAGGGGGTCTCAGGGCTGTGTTTTGGGGGTTGAACTCCTGCTAGCAAAACCGCCGGGATGAGAGAAGGGCTCAGACTGTGCCTGGGCCCTGTGGTCTCTTCCAGGTCAGTGTATGGCATTTCCTTCACCTTGCCACAGGCACTGGGGAGCATGTCTGCACGTGGAGAATGACTAACTCGTGGGAAGCCGGTTTCTGTCAAACGGGTCCCTGTGCTGTGCTCCTCTCTTTTCACTCCTGCTACCATAAGCCCAGGGAGGAGGGGAGGGCTTAGAACATGGCTGGGCACTGGGGTTTCTTCCAGAGAAGGGGATGGCATTTGCTTTCCCTTGCCACCAGCCCTTGGGAGAGGGTCTGCACCTCAGGAAAGCTGTTTCCGTGGGAGGCCGGCTTCCTGCCCAACGGGCCTCAGGGCCGTGGCCCTCGGGGTTCCCTCCGGCTGCCCAGAGCACAGGGACGAGGTGACGGGCTTAGACCATGCCTGGGCCATGTTGTTTCTTCCACCTGGGTGTGTGGCATTTTATTGACCTGGCTACCCCCACTTGGGATAGGATTTCCACAGCAAGAGTATATTGTTAGTTGGAAGACGTTTTGGCCCCAGGGGGTCTCCGGGCTGTGTTCGTTGGGGTTTAACTCCTGCTAGCAAAACCGCCGGGATGAGGGAAGGGATCAGACTGTGCCTGGGCCCTGTGGTCTCTTCCAGGTCAGTGTATGGCATTTCCTTCACCTTGCCACAGGCAATGGGGAGCATGTCTGCACGTGGAGAAGGACTTCCTCGTGGGAGGCCGGTTTCTGTCAAACGGGTCCCAGTGCTGTGCATCTCTCTTTTCACTCCTGCTGCCAGAAGCCCAGGGAGGAGGGGAGGGCTTAGAACATGGCTGGGCACTGGGCTTTCTTCCAGAGAAGGGGATGGCATTTGCTTTCCCTTGACACCAGCCCTTGGGATACGGTCTGCACCTCAGGAAAGCTGTTTCCGTGGGAAACCGGCTTTCTGCCCAACGGGCCTCAGGGCCATGGTGCTTCGGGTTCCGTCCGGCTCCCCAGAGCACAGGGACGAGGTGAGGGGCTTAGGCCATGCCTGGGCCATGTTGTCTCTTCCACCAGGGTGTGTGGCATTTTGTTGACCTGGCTACCTCCACTTGGGATAGGATTTCCACAGCAAGAGCATATTGTTAGTCATAAGCCCTTTGGCCCCAGGGGGTCTCCGGTCTGTGTTCCTTGGTGTTGAACTCCTGCTAGCAAAACCACCGGGATGAGGGAAGGGCTCAGACTGTGCCTGGGCCCTGTGCTCTCTTCCAGGTCAGTGTATGGCATTTCCTTCACCTTGCCACAGGCACTGGGGAGCATGTCTGCACGTGGAGAAGGACTTCCTCGTGGGAAGCCGGTTTCTGTCAAACGGGTCCCATTGCTGTGCTCCTCTCTTTTCACTCCTGCTGCCAGAAGCCCAGGGAGGAGGGGAGAGCTTACAACATTGCTGGGCACTGGGGTTTCTTCCAGAGAAGGGGATGGCATTTGCTTTCCCTTGCCACCAGCCCTTGGGATAGGGTCTGCACCTCAGGAAAGCTGTTTCTGTGGGAAGCCGGCTTTCTGCCCAACGGGCCTCAGGGCCGTGGGCCTCTGGGTCCCTCCGGCTCTCCAGACCACAGGGACGAGGTGAGGGGCTTAGGCCATGCCTGGGCCATGTTGTCTCTTCCACCTGGGTGTGTGACATTTTGTTGACCTGGCTACCCCCACTTGAGATAGGATTTCCACAGAAAGAGCATATTGTTAGTCCATAGCCGTTTTGGCCCCAGGGGGTCTCCGGTCTGTGTTCCTTGGTGTTGAACTCCTGCTAGCAAAACCGCCGGGATGAGGGTAGGGCTCAGACTGTGCCTGGGCCCTGTAGTCTCTTCCAGGTCAGTGTATGGCATTTCCTTCACCTTGCCACAGGCACTGGGGAGCATGTCTGCACGTGGAGAATGACTTCCTCGTGGGAAGCCGGTTTCTGTCAAACGGGTCCCAGTGCTGTGCTCCTCTCTTTTCAGTCCTACAGCCAGAAGCCCAGGGAGGAGGGGAGGGCTTACAACATGGCTGGGTACCTGGGTTTCTTCCAGAGAAGGGGATGGCATTTGCTTTCCCTTGCCACCAGCCCTTGGGATAGGTTCTGCACCTCAGGAGAGCTGTTTCCGTGGGAAGCCGGGTTTCTGCCCAACGGGCCTCAGGGCCGTGTGCCTCGGGGGTCCCTCCGGCTCCCCAGAGAACAGGGACGAGGTGAGGGGCTTAGACCATGCCTGGGCCATGTTGTCTCTTTCACCTGGGTGTGTGACATTTTGTTGACCTGGCTACCCCCACTTGGGATAGGATTTCCACAGCAAGAGCATATTGTTAGTCGGAAGCCGTTTTGGCCCCAGGGGGTCTCAGGGCTGTGTTTTGGGGGTTGAACTCCTGCTAGCAAAACCGCCGGGATGAGAGAAGGGCTCAGACTGTGCCTGGGCCCTGTGGTCTCTTCCAGGTCAGTGTATGGCATTTCCTTCACCTTGCCACAGGCACTGGGGAGCATGTCTGCACGTGGAGAAGGACTTCCTCGTGGGAAGCCGGTTTCTGTCAAACGGGTCCCCGTGCTGTGCCCCTCTCTTTTCACTCCTGCTGCCAGAAGCCCAGGGAGGAGGGGAGAGCTTACAACATGGCTGGGCACTGGGGTTTCTTCCAGAGAAGGGGATGGCATTTGCTTTCCCTTGCCACCACCCCTTGGGATAGGGTCTGCACCCCAGGAAAGCTGTTTCCGTGGGAAGCCGGCTTTCTGCCCAACGGGCCTCCGGGCCGTATGCCTCGGGGGTCCCTCCGGCTCCCCAGAGCACAGGGACGAGGTGAGGGGCTTAGACCATGCCTGGGCCATGTTGTTTCTTCCACCTCGGTGTGTGGCATTTTGTTGACCTGGCTACCCCCACTTGGGTTTAGATTTCCACAGCAAGAACATATTGTTAGTCGGAAGCCGTTTGGGCCCCAGGGGGTCTCCGGACTGTGTTCCTTGCGGTTGAACTCTTGCTAGCAAAACCGCCGGGATGAGGGAAGGGCTCAGACTGTGCCTGGGCCCTGTCGTCTCTTCCAGGTCAGTGTATGGCATTTCCTTCACCTTGCCACAGGCACTGGGGAGCATGTCTGCACGTGGAGAATGACTTCCTCGTGGGAAGCCTGTTTCTGTCAACCGGGTCCCAGTGCTGTGCTCCTCTCTTTTCACTCCAGCTGCCAGAAGCCCAGGGAGGAGGGGAGGGCTTAGAACATGGCTGGGCACTGGGGTTTCTTCCAGAGAAGTGGATGGCATTTGTTTTCCCTTGCCTCCAGCCCTTGGGATAGGGTCTGCAACTCAGGAAAGCTGTTTCCGTGGGAAGCCGGCTTCCTGCCAACGGGCCTCAGGGCCGTTGGCCTCGGGGTCACTCCGGCTCCCCAGAGCACAGGGACGAGGTGAGGGGCTTAGGCCATGCCTGGGCCATATTGTCTCTTCCACCTGGGTGTGTGGCATTTTGTTGACCTGGCTACCTCCACTTGGGATAGGATTTCCACAGCAAGAGCATATTGTTAGTCGGAAGCCGTTTTGGCCCCAGGGGGGTCTCCGGTCTGTGTTCCTTGGTGTTGAACTCCTGCTAGCAAAACCACCGGGATGAGGGAAGGGCTCAGACTGTGCCTGGGCCCTGTGGTCTCTTCCAGGTCAGTGTATGGCATTTCCTTCACCTTGCCACAGGCACTGGGGAGCATGTCTGCACGTGGAGAAGGACTTCCTCGTGGGAAGCCGGTTTCTGTCAAACGGGTCCCAGTCTGTGCTCCTATCTTTTCACTCCTGCTGCCAGAAGCCCAGGGAGGAGGGGAGGACTTTCAACATGGCTGGGCACTGGGGTTTCTTCCAGAGAAGGGGATGGCATTTGCTTTCCCTTGCCACCAGCCCTTGGGATAGGGTCTGTACCTCAGGAAAGCTGTTTCCGTGGGAAGCCGGCTTTCTGCCCAATGGGCCTCAGGGCCGTGGGCCTAGGGGGTCCCTCCGGCTCCCCAGAGCACAGGGACGAGGTGAGGGGCTTAGGCCATGCCTGGGCCATGTTGTCTCTTCCACCAGGGTGTGTGGCATTTTGTTGACCTGGCTACCCCCACTTGGGATAGGATTTCCACAGCAAGAGCATATTGTTAGTCCGAAGCCGTTTGGGCCCCAGGGGGTCTCCGGTCTGTGTTCCTTGGGGTTGAACTCCTGCTAGCAAAACCGCCGGGATGAGGGAAGGGCTCAGACTGTGCCTGGGCCCTGTGGTCTCTTCCAGGTTAGTGTATGGCATTTCCTTCACCTTGCCACAGGCACTGGGGAGCATGTCTGCACGTGGAGAAGGACTTCCTCGTGGGAAGCCGGTTTCTGTCAAACGGGTCCCTGTGCTGTGCTCCTCTCTTTTCACTCCTGCTACCATAAGCCCAGGGAGGAGGGGAGGGCTTAGAACAAGGGTGGGCACTGGGGTTTCTTCCAGAGAAGGGGATGGCATTTGCTTTCCCTTGCCACCAGCCCTTGGGAGAGGGTCTGCACCTCAGGAAAGCTGTTTCCGTGGGAGGCCGGCTTCCTGCCCAACGGGCCTCAGGGCCGTGGCCCTCGGGGTTCCCTCCGGCTCCCCAGAGCACAGGGACGAGGTGACGGGCTTAGACCATGCCTGGGCCATATTGTCTCTTCCACCTGGGTGTGTGGCATTTTATTGACCTGGCTACCCCCACTTGGGATAGGATTTCCACAGCAAGAGTATATTGTTAGTTGGAAGACGTTTTGGCCCCAGGGGGTCTCCGGGCTGTGTTCGTTGGGGTTGAACTCCTGCTAGCAAAACCGCCGGGATGAGGGAAGGGATCAGACTGTGCCTGGGCCCTGTGGTCTCTTCCAGGTCAGTGTATGGCATTTCCTTCACCTTGCCACAGGCAATGGGGAGCATGTCTGCACGTGGAGAAGGACTTCCTCGTGGGAGGCCGGTTGCTGTCAAACGGGTCCCAGTGCTGTGCATCTCTCTTTTCACTCCTGCTGCCAGAAGCCCAGGGAGGAGGGGAGGGCTTAGAACATGGCTGGGCACTGGGGTTTCTTCCAGATAAGGGGAAGGCATTTGCTTTCCCTTGACACCAGCCCTTGGGATACGGTCTGCACCTCAGGAAAGCTGTTTCCGTGGGAAACCGGCTTTCTGCCCAACGGGGCTCAGGGCCATGGTGCTTCGGGGTCCGTCCGGCTCCCCAGAGCACAGGGACGAGGTGAGGGGCTTAGGCCATGCCTGGGCCATGTTGTCTCTTCCACCTGGGTGTGTGGCATTTTGTTGACCTGGCTACCTCCACTTGGGATAGGATTTCCACAGCAAGAGCATATTGTTAGTCATAAGCCCTTTGGCCCCAGGGGGTCTCCGGTCTGTGTTCCTTGGTGTTGAACTCCTGCTAGCAAAACCACCGGGATGAGGGAAGGGCTCAGACTGTGCCTGGGCCCTGTGGTCTCTTCCAGGTCAGTGTATGGCATTTCCTTCACCTTGCCACAGGCACTGGGGAGCATGTCTGCACGTGGAGAAGGACTTCCTCGTGGGAAGCCGGTTTCTGTCAAACGGGTCCCCGTGCTGTGCCCCTCTCTTTTCACTCCTGCTGCCAGAAGCCCAGGGAGGAGGGGAGAGCTTACAACATGGCTGGGCAATGGGGTTTCTTCCAGAGAAGGGGATGGCATTTGCTTTCCCTTGCCACCAGCCCTTGGGATAGGTTCTGCACCTCAGGAGAGCTGTTTCCGTGGGAAGCCGGCTTTCTGCCCAACGGGCCTCAGGGCCGTGTGCCTCGGGGGTCCCTCCGGCTCCCCAGAGAACAGGGACGAGGTGAGGGGCTTAGACCATGCCTGGGCCATGTTGTCTCTTTCACCTGGGTGTGTGGCATTTTGTTGACCTGGCTACCCCCACTTGGGATAGGATTTCCACAGCAAGAGCATATTGTTAGTCGGAAGCCGTTTTGGCCCCAGGGGGTCTCAGGGCTGTGTTTTGGGGGTTGAACTCCTGCTAGCAAAACCGCCGGGATGAGAGAAGGGCTCAGAATGTGCCTGGGCCCTGTGGTCTCTTCCAGGTCAGTGTATGGCATTTCCTTCACCTTGCCACAGGCACTGGGGAGCATGTCTGCACGTGGAGAAGGACTTCCTCGTGGGAAGCCGGTTTCTGTCAAACGGGTCCCCGTGCTGTGCCCCTCTCTTTTCACTCCTGCTGCCAGAAGCCCAGGGAGGAGGGGAGAGCTTACAACATGGCTGGGCACTGGGGTTTCTTCCAGAGAAGGGGATGGCATTTGCTTTCCCTTGCCACCACCCCTTGGGATAGGGTCTGCACCTCAGGAAAGCTGTTTCCGTGGGAAGCCGGCTTTCTGCCCAACGGGCCTCCGGGCCGTATGCCTCGGGGGTCCCTCCGGCTCCCCAGAGCACAGGGACGAGGTGAGGGGCTTAGACCATGCCTGGGCCATGTTGTTTCTTCCACCTCGGTGTGTGGCATTTTGTTGACCTGGCTACCCCCACTTGGGTTTAGATTTCCACAGCAAGAACATATTGTTAGTCGGAAGCCGTTTGGGCCCCAGGGGGTCTCCGGACTGTGTTCCTTGCGGTTGAACTCTTGCTAGCAAAACCGCCGGGATGAGGGAAGGGTTCAGACTGTGCCTGGGCCCTGTCGTCTCTTCCAGGTCAGTGTATGGCATTTCCTTCACCTTGCCACAGGCACTGGGGAGCATGTCTGCACGTGGAGAATGACTTCCTCGTGGGAAGCCTGTTTCTGTCAACCGGGTCCCAGTGCTGTGCTCCTCTCTTTTCACTCCAGCTGCCAGAAGCCCAGGGAGGAGGGGAGGGCTTAGAACATGGCTGGGCACTGGGGTTTCTTCCAGAGAAGTGGATGGCATTTGTTTTCCCTTGCCTCCAGCCCTTGGGATAGGGTCTGCAACTCAGGAAAGCTGTTTCCGTGGGAAGCCGGCTTCCTGCCAACGGGCCTCAGGGCCGTTGGCCTCGGGGTCACTCCGGCTCCCCAGAGCACAGGGACGAGGTGAGGGGCTTAGGCCATGCCTGGGCCATATTGTCTCTTCCACCTGGGTGTGTGGCATTTTGTTGACCTGGCTACCTCCACTTGGGATAGGATTTCCACAGCAAGAGCATATTGTTAGTCGGAAGCCGTTTTGGCCCCAGGGGGTCTCCGGTCTGTGTTCCTTGGTGTTGAACTCCTGCTAGCAAAACCACCGGGATGAGGGAAGGGCTCAGACTGTGCCTGGGCCCTGTCGTCTCTTCCAGGTCAGTGTATGGCATTTCCTTCACCTTGCCACAGGCACTGGGGAGCATGTCTGCACGTGGAGAAGGACTTCCTCGTGGGAAGCCGGTTTCTGTCAAACGGTTCCCAGTGCTGTGCTCCTATCTTTTCACTCCTGCTGCCAGAAGCCCAGGGAGGAGGGGAGGACTTTCAACATGGCTGGGCACTGGGGTTTCTTCCAGAGAAGGGGATGGCATTTGCTTTCCCTTGCCACCACCCCTTGGGATAGGGTCTGCACCTCAGGAAAGCTGTTTCCGTGGGAAGCCGGCTTTCTGCCCAACGGGCCTCCGGGCCGTATGCCTCGGGGGTCCCTCCGGCTCCCCAGAGAACAGGGACGAGGTGATGGGCGTAGACCATGCCTGGGCCATGTTGTTTCTTCCACCTCGGTGTGTGGCATTTTGTTGACCTGGCTACCCCCACTTGGGTTTAGATTTCCACAGCAAGAACATATTGTTAGTCGGAAGCCGTTTGGGCCCCAGGGGGTCTCCGGACTGTGTTCCTTGCGGTTGAACTCTTGCTAGCAAAACCGCCGGGATGAGGGAAGGGCTCAGACTGTGCCTGGGCCCTGTCGTCTCTTCCAGGTCAGTGTATGGCATTTCCTTCACCTTGCCACAGGCACTGGGGAGCATGTCTGCACGTGGAGAATGACTTCCTCGTGGTAAGCCTGTTTCTGTCAACCGGGTCCCAGTGCTGTGCTCCTCTCTTTTCACTCCAGCTGCCAGAAGCCCAGGGAGAAGGGGAGGGCTTAGAACATGGCTGGGCACTGGGGTTTCTTCCAGAGAAGTGGATGGCATTTGTTTTCCCTTGCCTCCAGCCCTTGGGATAGGGTCTGCAACTCAGGAAAGCTGTTTCCGTGGGAAGCCGGCTTTCTGCCCAACGGGACTCAGGGTCGTCGGCCTAGGGGGTCCCTCCGGCTCCCCAGAGCACAGGGACGAGGTGAGGGGCTTAGGCCATGCCTGGGCCATGTTGTCTCTTCCACCAAGGTGTGTGGCATTTTGTTGACCTGGCTACCTCCACTTGGGATAGGATTTCCACAGCAA
Source organism: Ursus americanus (assembly GCF_024610735.1). Classification (NCBI taxonomy): domain Eukaryota; kingdom Metazoa; phylum Chordata; class Mammalia; order Carnivora; family Ursidae; genus Ursus; species Ursus americanus. The sequence goes on from NW_028273667.1 coordinate 21,892, forward strand.
TAGCATATTGTTAGTCGGAAGCTGTTTTGGCCCCAGGGGGTCTCCGGGCTGTGTTCTTGGGGTTGAACTCCTGCTAGCAAAACCGTGGGGATGAGGGAAGGGCTCAGGCTGTGCCTGGGCCCTGTGGTCTCTTCCAGGTCAGTGTATGGCATTTCCTTCACCTTGCCACAGGCACTGGGGAGCATGTCTGCACGTGGAGAAGGACTTCCCCATGGGAAGCCGGTTCCTGTCAAACGGGTCCCAGTGCTCTGCTCCTCTCTTTTCACTCCTGCTGCCAGAAGCCCAGGGAGGAGGGGAGGACTTTCAACATGGCTGGGCACTGGGGTTTCTTCCAGAGAAGGGGATGGCATTTGCTTTCCCTTGACACCAGCCCTTGGTATAGGGTCTGCACCTCAGGAAACTGTTTCCGTGGGAAGCCGGATTTCTGCCCAACGGGCCTCAGGGCCGTGGGCGTCGGGGGTCCCTCTGGCTCCCCAGAGCACAGGGACAAGGTGAGGGGCTTAGACCATGCCTGGGCCATGTTGTTTCTTCCACCTGGGTGTGTGGCATTTTGTTGACCTGGTTACCCCCACTTGGGATAGGATTTCCACAGCAATAGCATATTGTTAGTCGGAAGCTGCTTTGGCCCCAGGGGGTCTCCGGGCTGTGTTCTTGGGGTTGAACTCCTGCTAGCAAAACCGCCGGGATGAGGGAAGGGCTCAGACTGTGCCTGGGCCCTGTGGTCTCTTCCAGGTCAGTGTATGGCATTTCCTTCACCTTGCCACAGGCACTGGTGAGCATGTCTGCACGTGGAGAATGACTTCCTCGTGGGAAGCCGGTTTCTGTCAAACGGGTCCCTGTGCTGTGCTCCTCTCTTTTCACTCCTGCTACCATAAGCCCAGGGAGGAGGTGAGGGCTTAGAACATGGCTGGGCACTGGGGTTTCTTCCAGATAAGGGGAAGGCATTTGCTTTCCCTTGCCACCAGCCCTTGGGATAGGGTCTGCACCTCAGGAAACCTGTTTCCGTGGGAAGCCGGCTTTCTGCCCAACGGGCCTCAGGGCCATGGTGCTTCGGGGTCCGTCCGGCTCCCCAGAGCACAGGGACGAGGTGAGGGGCTTAGGCCATGCCTGGGCCATGTTGTCTCTTCCACCAGGGTGTGTGGCATTTTGTTGACCTGGCTACCTCCACTTGGGATAGGATTTCCACAGCAAGAGCATATTGTTAGTCATAAGCCCTTTGGCCCCAGGGGGTCTCCGGTCTGTGTTCCTTGGTGTTGAACTCCTGCTAGCAAAACCACCGGGATGAGGGAAGGGCTCAGACTGTGCCTGGGCCCTGTGGTCTCTTCCAGGTCAGTGTATGGCATTTCCTTCACCTTGCCACAGGCACTGGGGAGCATGTCTGCACGTGGAGAAGGACTTCCTCGTGGGAAGCCGGTTTCTGTCAAACGGGTCCCTGTGCTGTGCTCCTCTCTTTTCACTCCTGCTGCCAGAAGCCCAGGGAGGAGGGGAGGACTTTCAACATGGCTGGGCACTGGGGTTTCTTCCAGAGAAGGGGATGGCATTTGCTTTCCCTTGCCACCAGCCCTTGGGATAGGGTCTGCACCTCAGGAAAGCTGTTTCCGTGGGAAGCCGGCTTTCTGCCCAACGGGCCTCAGGGCCGTGTGCCTAGGGGGTCCCTCCGGCTCCCCAGAGCACAGGGACGAGGTGAGGGGCTTAGGCCATGCCTGGGCCATGTTGTCTCTTCCACCAGGGTGTGTGGCATTTTGTTGACCTGGCTACCCCCACTTGGGATAGGATTTCCACAGCAAGAGCATATTGTTAGTCCGAAGCCTTTTGGGCCCCAGGGGGTCTCCGGTCTGTGTTCCTTGGGGTTGAACTCCTGCTAGCAAAACCGCCGGGATGAGGGAAGGGCTCAGACTGTGCCTGGGCCCTGTGGTCTCTTCCAGGTTAGTGTATGACATTTCCTTCACCTTGCCACAGGCACTGGGGAGCATGTCTGCACGTGGAGAATGACTAACTCGTGGGAAGCCGGTTTCTGTCAAACGGGTCCCTGTGCTGTGCTCCTCTCTTTTCACTCCTGCTACCATAAGCCCAGGGAGGAGAGGAGGGCTTAGAACATGGCTGGGCACTGGGGTTTCTTCCAGAGAAGGGGATGGCATTTGCTTTCCCTTGCCACCAGCCCTTGGGAGAGGGTCTGCACCTCAGGAAAGCTGTTTCCGTGGGAGGCCGGCTTCCTGCCCAACGGGCCTCAGGGCCGTGGCCCTCGGGGTTCCCTCCGGCTCCCCAGAGCACAGGGACGAGGTGACGGGCTTAGACCATGCCTGGGCCATGTTGTTTCTTCCACCTGGGTGTGTGGCATTTTATTGACCTGGCTACCCCCACTTGGGATAGGATTTCCACAGCAAGAGTATATTGTTAGTTGGAAGACGTTTTGGCCCCAGGGGGTCTCCGGGCTGTGTTCGTTGGGGTTGAACTCCTGCTAGCAAAACCGCCGGGATGAGGGAAGGGATCAGACTGTGCCTGGGCCCTGTGGTCTCTTCCAGGTCAGTGTATGGCATTTCCTTCACCTTGCCACAGGCAATGGGGAGCATGTCTGCACGTGGAGAAGGACTTCCTCGTGGGAGGCCGGTTTCTGTCAAACGGGTCCCAGTGCTGTGCATCTCTCTTTTCACTCCTGCTGCCAGAAGCCCAGGGAGGAGGGGAGGGCTTAGAACATGGCTGGGCACTGGGCTTTCTTCCAGAGAAGGGGATGGCATTTGCTTTCCCTTGACACCAGCCCTTGGGATACGGTCTGCACCTCAGGAAAGCTGTTTCCGTGGGAAACCGGCTTTCTGCCCAACGGGCCTCAGGGCCATGGTGCTTCGGGTTCCGTCCGGCTCCCCAGAGCACAGGGACGAGGTGAGGGGCTTAGGCCATGCCTGGGCCATGTTGTCTCTTCCACCAGGGTGTGTGGCATTTTGTTGACCTGGCTACCTCCACTTGGGATAGGATTTCCACAGCAAGAGCATATTGTTAGTCATAAGCCCTTTGGCCCCAGGGGGTCTCCGGTCTGTGTTCCTTGGTGTTGAACTCCTGCTAGCAAAACCACCGGGATGAGGGAAGGGCTCAGACTGTGCCTGGGCCCTGTGCTCTCTTCCAGGTCAGTGTATGGCATTTCCTTCACCTTGCCACAGGCACTGGGGAGCATGTCTGCACGTGGAGAAGGACTTCCTCGTGGGAAGCCGGTTTCTGTCAAACGGGTCCCTGTGCTGTGCTCCTCTCTTTTCACTCCTGCTGCCAGAAGCCCAGGGAGGAGGGGAGGACTTTCAACATGGCTGGGCACTGGGGTTTCTTCCAGAGAAGGGGATGGCATTTGCTTTCCCTTGCCACCAGCCCTTGGGATAGGGTCTGCACCTCAGGAAAGCTGTTTCTGTGGGAAGCCGGCTTTCTGCCCAACGGGCCTCACGGCCGTGGGCCTCTGGGTCCCTCCGGCTCTCCAGACCACAGGGACGAGGTGAGGGGCTTAGGCCATGCCTGGGCCATGTTGTCTCTTCCACCTGGGTGTGTGACATTTTGTTGACCTGGCTACCCCCACTTGAGATAGGATTTCCACAGAAAGAGCATATTGTTAGTCCATAGCCGTTTTGGCCCCAGGGGGTCTCCGGTCTGTGTTCCTTGGTGTTGAACTCCTGCTAGCAAAACCGCCGGGATGAGGGTAGGGCTCAGACTGTGCCTGGGCCCTGTAGTCTCTTCCAGGTCAGTGTATGGCATTTCCTTCACCTTGCCACAGGCACTGGGGAGCATGTCTGCACGTGGAGAATGACTTCCTCGTGGGAAGCCGGTTTCTGTCAAACGGGTCCCAGTGCTGTGCTCCTCTCTTTTCAGTCCTACAGCCAGAAGCCCAGGGAGGAGGGGAGGGCTTACAACATGGCTGGGTACCTGGGTTTCTTCCAGAGAAGGGGATGGCATTTGCTTTCCCTTGCCACCAGCCCTTGGGATAGGTTCTGCACCTCAGGAGAGCTGTTTCCGTGGGAAGCCGGGTTTCTGCCCAACGGGCCTCAGGGCCGTGTGCCTCGGGGGTCCCTCCGGCTCCCCAGAGAACAGGGACGAGGTGAGGGGCTTAGACCATGCCTGGGCCATGTTGTCTCTTTCACCTGGGTGTGTGGCATTTTGTTGACCTGGCTACCCCCACTTGGGATAGGATTTCCACAGCAAGAGCATATTGTTAGTCGGAAGCCGTTTTGGCCCCAGGGGGTCTCAGGGCTGTGTTTTGGGGGTTGAACTCCTGCTAGCAAAACCGCCGGGATGAGAGAAGGGCTCAGACTGTGCCTGGGCCCTGTGGTCTCTTCCAGGTCAGTGTATGGCATTTCCTTCACCTTGCCACAGGCACTGGGGAGCATGTCTGCACGTGGAGAAGGACTTCCTCGTGGGAAGCCGGTTTCTGTCAAACGGGTCCCCGTGCTGTGCCCCTCTCTTTTCACTCCTGCTGCCAGAAGCCCAGGGAGGAGGGGAGAGCTTACAACATGGCTGGGCACTGGGGTTTCTTCCAGAGAAGGGGATGGCATTTGCTTTCCCTTGCCACCACCCCTTGGGATAGGGTCTGCACCTCAGGAAAGCTGTTTCCGTGGGAAGCCGGCTTTCTGCCCAACGGGCCTCCGGGCCGTATGCCTCGGGGGTCCCTCCGGCTCCCCAGAGCACAGGGACGAGGTGAGGGGCTTAGACCATGCCTGGGCCATGTTGTTTCTTCCACCTCGGTGTGTGGCATTTTGTTGACCTGGCTACCCCCACTTGGGTTTAGATTTCCACAGCAAGAACATATTGTTAGTCGGAAGCCGTTTGGGCCCCAGGGGGTCTCCGGACTGTGTTCCTTGCGGTTGAACTCTTGCTAGCAAAACCGCCGGGATGAGGGAAGGGCTCAGACTGTGCCTGGGCCCTGTCGTCTCTTCCAGGTCAGTGTATGGCATTTCCTTCACCTTGCCACAGGCACTGGGGAGCATGTCTGCACGTGGAGAATGACTTCCTCGTGGGAAGCCTGTTTCTGTCAACCGGGTCCCAGTGCTGTGCTCCTCTCTTTTCACTCCAGCTGCCAGAAGCCCAGGGAGGAGGGGAGGGCTTAGAACATGGCTGGGCACTGGGGTTTCTTCCAGAGAAGTGGATGGCATTTGTTTTCCCTTGCCTCCAGCCCTTGGGATAGGGTCTGCAACTCAGGAAAGCTGTTTCCGTGGGAAGCCGGCTTCCTGCCAACGGGCCTCAGGGCCGTTGGCCTCGGGGTCACTCCGGCTCCCCAGAGCACAGGGACGAGGTGAGGGGCTTAGGCCATGCCTGGGCCATATTGTCTCTTCCACCTGGGTGTGTGGCATTTTGTTGACCTGGCTACCTCCACTTGGGATAGGATTTCCACAGCAAGAGCATATTGTTATTCGGAAGCCGTTTTGGCCCCAGGGGGGTCTCCGGTCTGTGTTCCTTGGTGTTGAACTCCTGCTAGCAAAACCACCGGGATGAGGGAAGGGCTCAGACTGTGCCTGGGCCCTGTGGTCTCTTCCAGGTCAGTGTATGGCATTTCCTTCACCTTGCCACAGGCACTGGGGAGCATGTCTGCACGTGGAGAAGGACTTCCTCGTGGGAAGCCGGTTTTTGTCAAACGGGTCCCAGTCTGTGCTCCTATCTTTTCACTCCTGCTGCCAGAAGCCCAGGGAGGAGGGGAGGACTTTCAACATGGCTGGGCACTGGGGTTTCTTCCAGAGAAGGGGATGGCATTTGCTTTCCCTTGCCACCACCCCTTGGGATAGGGTCTGCATCTCAGGAAAGCTGTTTCCGTGGGAAGCCGGCTTTCTGCCCAATGGGCCTCAGGGCCGTGGGCCTAGGGGGTCCCTCCGGCTCCCCAGAGCACAGGGACGAGGTGAGGGGCTTAGGCCATGCCTGGGCCATGTTGTCTCTTCCACCAGGGTGTGTGGCATTTTGTTGACCTGGCTACCCCCACTTGGGATAGGATTTCCACAGCAAGAGCATATTGTTAGTCCGAAGCCGTTTGGGCCCCAGGGGGTCTCCGGTCTGTGTTCCTTGGGGTTGAACTCCTGCTAGCAAAACCGCCGGGATGAGGGAAGGGCTCAGACTGTGCCTGGGCCCTGTGGTCTCTTCCAGGTTAGTGTATGGCATTATCTTCACCTTGCCACAGGCACTGGGGAGCATGTCTGCACGTGGAGAAGGACTTCCTCGTGGGAAGCCGGTTTCTGTCAAACGGGTCCCTGTGCTGTGCTCCTCTCTTTTCACTCCTGCTACCATAAGCCCAGGGAGGAGGAGAGGGCTTAGAACAAGGGTGGGCACTGGGGTTTCTTCCAGAGAAGGGAATGGCATTTGCTTTCCCTTGCCACCAGCCCTTGGGAGAGGGTCTGCACCTCAGGAAAGCTGTTTCCGTGGGAGGCCGGCTTCCTGCCCAACGGGCCTCAGGGCCGTGGCCCTCGGGGTTCCCTCCGGCTCCCCAGAGCACAGGGACGAGGTGACGGGCTTAGACCATGCCTGGGCCATATTGTCTCTTCCACCTGGGTGTGTGGCATTTTGTTGACCTGGCTACCTCCACTTGGGATAGGATTTCCACAGCAAGAGCATATTGTTAGTCGGAAGCCGTTTTGGCCCCAGGGGGTCTCCGGTCTGTGTTCCTTGGTGTTGAACTCCTGCTAGCAAAACCACCGGGATGAGGGAAGGGCTCAGACTGTGCCTGGGCCCTGTGGTCTCTTCCAGGTCAGTGTATGGCATTTCCTTCACCTTGCCACAGGCACTGGGGAGCATGTCTGCACGTGGAGAAGGACTTCCTCGTGGGAAGCCGGTTTCTGTCAAACGGGTCCCAGTGCTGTGCTCCTATCTTTTCACTCCTGCTGCCAGAAGCCCAGGGAGGAGGGGAGGACTTTCAACATGGCTGGGCACTGGGGTTTCTTCCAGAGAAGGGGATGGCATTTGCTTTCCCTTGCCACCAGCCCTTGGGATAGGGTCTGCACCTCAGGAAAGCTGTTTCCGTGGGAAGCCGGCTTTCTGCCCAACGGGCCTCAGGGCCGTGGGCCTAGGGGGTCCCTCCGGCTCCCCAGAGCACAGGGACGAGGTGAGGGGCTTAGGCCATGCCTGGGCCATGTTGTCTCTTCCACCAGGGTGTGTGGCATTTTGTTGACCTGGCTACCCCCACTTGGGATAGGATTTCCACAGCAAGAGCATATTGTTAGTCCGAAGCCTTTTGGGCCCCAGGGGGTCTCCGGTCTGTGTTCCTTGGGGTTGAACTCCTGCTAGCAAAACCGCCGGGATGAGGGAAGGGCTCAGACTGTGCCTGGGCCCTGTGGTCTCTTCCAGGTTAGTGTATGGCATTTCCTTCACCTTGCCACAGGCACTGGGGAGCATGTCTGCACGTGGAGAATGACTAACTCGTGGGAAGCCGGTTTCTGTCAAACGGGTCCCTGTGCTGTGCTCCTCTCTTTTCACTCCTGCTACCATAAGCCCAGGGAGGAGGGGAGGGCTTAGAACATGGCTGGGCACTGGGGTTTCTTCCAGAGAAGGGGATGGCATTTGCTTTCCCTTGCCACCAGCCCTTGGGAGAGGGTCTGCACCTCAGGAAAGCTCTTTCCGTGGGAGGCCGGCTTCCTGCCCAACGGGCCTCAGGGCCGTGGCCTTCGGGGTTCCCTCCGGCTCCCCAGAGCACAGGGACGAGGTGACGGGCTTAGACCATGCCTGGGCCATGTTGTTTCTTCCACCTGGGTGTGTGGCATTTTATTGACCTGGCTACCCCCACTTGGGATAGGATTTCCACAGCAAGAGTATATTGTTAGTTGGAAGACGTTTTGGCCCCAGGGGGTCTCCGGGCTGTGTTCGTTGGGGTTGAACTCCTGCTAGCAAAACCGCCGGGATGAGGGAAGGGATCAGACTGTGCCTGGGCCCTGTGGTCTCTTCCAGGTCAGTGTATGGCATTTCCTTCACCTTGCCACAGGCAATGGGGAGCATGTCTGCACGTGGAGAAGGACTTCCTCGTGGGAGGCCGGTTTCTGTCAAACGGGTCCCAGTGCTGTGCATCTCTCTTTTCACTCCTGCTGCCAGAAGCCCAGGGAGGAGGGGAGGGCTTAGAACATGGCTGGGCACTGGGGTTTCTTCCAGATAAGGGGAAGGCATTTGCTTTCCCTTGACACCAGCCCTTGGGATACGGTCTGCACCTCAGGAAAGCTGTTTCCGTGGGAAACCGGCTTTCTGCCCAACGGGCCTCAGGGCCATGGTGCTTCGGGGTCCGTCCGGCTCCCCAGAGCACAGGGACGAGGTGAGGGGCTTAGGCCATGCCTGGGCCATGTTGTCTCTTCCACCTGGGTGTGTGGCATTTTGTTGACCTGGCTACCTCCACTTGGGATAGGATTTCCACAGCAAGAGCATATTGTTAGTCATAAGCCCTTTGGCCCCAGGGGGTCTCCGGTCTGTGTTCCTTGGTGTTGAACTCCTGCTAGCAAAACCACCGGGATGAGGGAAGGGCTCAGACTGTGCCTGGGCCCTGTGCTCTCTTCCAGGTCAGTGTATGGCATTTCCTTCACCTTGCCACAGGCACTGGGGAGCATGTCTGCACGTGGAGAAGGACTTCCTCGTGGGAAGCCGGTTTCTGTCAAACGGGTCCCATTGCTGTGCTCCTCTCTTTTCACTCCTGCTGCCAGAAGCCCAGGGAGGAGGGGAGGACTTTCAACATGGCTGGGCACTGGGGTTTCTTCCAGAGAAGGGGATGGCATTTGCTTTCCCTTGCCACCAGCCCTTGGGATAGGGTCTGCACCTCAGGAAAGCTGTTTCTGTGGGAAGCCGGCTTTCTGCCCAACGGGCCTCAGGGCCGTGGGGCTCTGGGTCCCTCCGGCTCTCCAGACCACAGGGACGAGGTGAGGGGCTTAGGCCATGCCTGGGCCATGTTGTCTCTTCCACCTGGGTGTGTGACATTTTGTTGACCTGGCTACCCCCACTTGAGATAGGATTTCCACAGAAAGAGCATATTGTTAGTCCATAGCCGTTTTGGCCCCAGGGGGTCTCCGGTCTGTGTTCCTTGGTGTTGAACTCCTGCTAGCAAAACCGCCGGGATGAGGGTAGGGCTCAGACTGTGCCTGGGCCCTGTAGTCTCTTCCAGGTCAGTGTATGGCATTTCCTTCACCTTGCCACAGGCACTGGGGAGCATGTCTGCACGTGGAGAATGACTTCCTCGTGGGAAGCCGGTTTCTGTCAAACGGGTCCCAGTGCTGTGCTCCTCTCTTTTCAGTCCTACAGCCAGAAGCCCAGGGAGGAGGGGAGGGCTTACAACATGGCTGGGTACCTGGGTTTCTTCCAGAGAATGGGATGGCATTTGCTTTCCCTTGCCACCAGCCCTTGGGATAGGTTCTGCACCTCAGGAGAGCTGTTTCCGTGGGAAGCCGGGTTTCTGCCCAACGGGCCTCAGGGCCGTGTGCCTCGGGGGTCCCTCCGGCTCCCCAGAGAACAGGGACGAGGTGAGGGGCTTAGACCATGCCTGGGCCATGTTGTCTCTTTCACCTGGGTGTGTGGCATTTTGTTGACCTGGCTACCCCCACTTGGGATAGGATTTCCACAGCAAATTGTTAGTCGGAAGCCGTTTTGGCCCCAGGGGGTCTCAGGGCTGTGTTTTGGGGGTTGAACTCCTGCCAGCAAAACCGCCGGGATGAGAGAAGGGCTCAGAATGTGCCTGGGCCCTGTGGTCTCTTCCAGGTGAGTGTATGGCATTTCCTTCACCTTGCCACAGGCACTGGGGAGCATGTCTGCACGTGGAGAAGGACTTCCTCGTGGGAAGCCGGTTTCTGTCAAACGGGTCCCCGTGCTGTGCCCCTCTCTTTTCACTCCTGCTGCCAGAAGCCCAGGGAGGAGGGGAGAGCTTACAACATGGCTGGGCACTCGGGTTTCTTCCAGAGAAGGGGATGGCATTTGCTTTCCCTTGCGACCACCCCTTGGGATAGGGTCTGCACCTCAGGAAAGCTGTTTCCGTGGGAAGCCGGCTTTCTGCCCAACGGGCCTCCGGGCCGTATGCCTCGGGGGTCCCTCCGGCTCCCCAGAGCACAGGGACGAGGTGAGGGGCTTAGACCATGCCTGGGCCATGTTGTTTCTTCCACCTCGGTGTGTGGCATTTTGTTGACCTGGCTACCCCCACTTGGGTTTAGATTTCCACAGCAAGAACATATTGTTAGTCGGAAGCCGTTTGGGCCCCAGGGGGTTTCCGGACTGTGTTCCTTGCGGTTGAACTCTTGCTAGCAAAACCGCCGGGATGAGGGAAGGGTTCAGACTGTGCCTGGGCCCTGTCGTCTCTTCCAGGTCAGTGTATGGCATTTCCTTCACCTTGCCACAGGCACTGGGGAGCATGTCTGCACGTGGAGAATGACTTCCTCGTGGGAAGCCTGTTTCTGTCAACCGGGTCCCAGTGCTGTGCTCCTCTCTTTTCACTCCAGCTGCCAGAAGCCCAGGGAGGAGGGGAGGGCTTAGAACATGGCTGGGCACTGGGGTTTCTTCCAGAGAAGTGGATGGCATTTGTTTTCCCTTGCCTCCAGCCCTTGGGATAGGGTCTGCAACTCAGGAAAGCTGTTTCCGTGGGAAGCCGGCTTCCTGCCAACGGGCCTCAGGGCCGTTGGCCTCGGGGTCACTCCGGCTCCCCAGAGCACAGGGACGAGGTGAGGGGCTTAGGCCATGCCTGGGCCATATTGTCTCTTCCACCTGGGTGTGTGGCATTTTGTTGACCTGGCTACCTCCACTTGGGATAGGATTTCCACAGCAAGAGCATATTGTTAGTCGGAAGCCGTTTTGGCCCCAGGGGGTCTCCGGTCTGTGTTCCTTGGTGTTGAACTCCTGCTAGCAAAACCACCGGGATGAGGGAAGGGCTCAGACTGTGCCTGGGCCCTGTGGTCTCTTCCAGGTCAGTGTATGGCATTTCCTTCACCTTGCCACAGGCACTGGGGAGCATGTCTGCACGTGGAGAAGGACTTCCTCGTGGGAAGCCGGTTTCTGTCAAACGGGTCCCAGTGCTGTGCTCCTATCTTTTCACTCCTGCTGCCAGAAGCCCAGGGAGGAGGGGAGGACTTTCAACATGGCTGGGCACTGGGGTTTCTTCCAGAGAAGGGGATGGCATTTGCTTTCCCTTGCCACCACCCCTTGGGATAGGGTCTGCACCTCAGGAAAGCTGTTTCCGTGGGAAGCCGGCTTTCTGCCCAATGGGCCTCCGGGCCTTATGCCTCGGGGGTCCCTCCGGCTCCCCAGAGAACAGGGACGAGGTGATGGGCTTAGACCATGCCTGGGCCATGTTGTTTCTTCCACCTCGGTGTGTGGCATTTTGTTGACCTGGCTACCCCCACTTGGGTTTAGATTTCCACAGCAAGAACATATTGTTAGTCGGAAGCCGTTTGGGCCCCAGGGGGTCTCCGGACTGTGTTCCTTGCGTTTGAACTCTTGCTAGCAAAACCGCCGGGATGAGGGAAGGGCTCAGACTGTGCCTGGGCCCTGTCGTCTCTTCCAGGTCAGTGTATGGCATTTCCTTCACCTTGCCACAGGCACTGGGGAGCATGTCTGCACGTGGAGAATGACTTCCTCGTGGGAAGCCTGTTTCTGTCAACCGGGTCCCAGTGCTGTGCTCCTCTCTTTTCACTCCAGCTGCCAGAAGCCCAGGGAGAAGGGGAGGGCTTAGAACATGGCTGGGCACTGGGGTTTCTTCCAGAGAAGTGGATGGCATTTGTTTTCCCTTGCCTCCAGCCCTTGGGATAGGGTCTGCAACTCAGGAAAGCTGTTTCCGTGGGAAGCCGGCTTCCTGCCAACGGGCCTCAGGGCCGTTGGCCTCGGGGTCACTCCGGCTCCCCAGAGCACAGGGACGAGGTGAGGGGCTTAGGCCATGCCTGGGCCATATTGTCTCTTTCACCTGGGTGTGTGGCATTTTGTTGACCTGGCTACCTCCACTTGGGATAGGATTTCCACAGCAAGAGCATATTGTTAGTCGGAAGCCGTTTTGGCCCCAGGGGGTCTCCGGTCTGTGTTCCTTGGTGTTGAACTCCTGCTAGCAAAACCACCGGGATGAGGGAAGGGCTCAGACTGTGCCTGGGCCCTGTGGTCTCTTCCAGGTCAGTGTATGGCATTTCCTTCACCTTGCCACAGGCACTGGGGAGCATGTCTGCACGTGGAGAAGGACTTCCTCGTGGGAAGCCGGTTTCTGTCAAACGGGTCCCAGTGCTGTGCTCCTATCTTTTCACTCCTGCTGCCAGAAGCCCAGGGAGGAGGGGAGGACTTTCAACATGGCTGGGCACTGGGGTTTCTTCCAGAGAAGGGGATGGCATTTGCTTTCCCTTGCCACCACCCCTTGGGATAGGGTCTGCACCTCAGGAAAGCTGTTTCCGTGGGAAGCCGGCTTTCTGCCCAATGGGCCTCCGGGCCTTATGCCTCGGGGGTCCCTCCGGCTCCCCAGAGAACAGGGACGAGGTGATGGGCTTAGACCATGCCTGGGCCATGTTGTGTCTTCCACCTCGGTGTGTGGCATTTTGTTGACCTGGCTACCCCCACTTGGGTTTAGATTTCCACAGCAAGAACATATTGTTAGTCGGAAGCCGTTTGGGCCCCAGGGGGTCTCCGGACTGTGTTCCTTGCGTTTGAACTCTTGCTAGCAAAACCGCCGGGATGAGGGAAGGGCTCAGACTGTGCCTGGGCCCTGTGGTCTCTTCCAGGTCAGTGTATGGCATTTCCTTCACCTTGCCACAGGCACTGGGGAGCATGTCTGCACGTGGAGAAGGACTTCCCCATGGGAAGCTGGTTCCTGTCAAACGGGTCCCAGTGCTCTGCTATTCTCTTTTCACTCCTGCTGCCAGAAGCCCAGGGAGGAGGGGAGGACTTTCAACATGGCTGGGCACTGGGGTTTCTTCCAGAGAAGGGGATGGCATTTGCTTTCCCTTGCCACCAGCCCTTGGTATAGGGTCTGCACCTCAGGAAACTGTTTCCGTGGGAAGCCGGATTTCTGCCCAACGGGCCTCAGGGCCGTGGGCGTCGGGGGTCCCTCTGGCTCCCCAGAGCACAGGGACAAGGTGAGGGGCTTAGACCATGCCTGGGCCATGTTGTTTCTTCCACCTGGGTGTGTGGCATTTTGTTGACCTGGTTACCCCCACTTGGGATAGGATTTCCACAGCAATAGCATATTGTTAGTCGGAAGCTGCTTTGGCCCCAGGGGGTCTCCGGGCTGTGTTCTTGGGGTTGAACTCCTGCTAGCAAAACCGCCGGGATGAGGGAAGGGCTCAGACTGTGCCTGGGCCCTGTGGTCTCTTCCAGGTCAGTGTATGGCATTTCCTTCACCTTGCCACAGGCACTGGTGAGCATGTCTGCACGTGGAGAATGACTTCCTCGTGGGAAGCCGGTTTCTGTCAAACGGGTCCCTGTGCTGTGCTCCTCTCTTTTCACTCCTGCTACCATAAGCCCAGGGAGGAGGTGAGGGCTTAGAACATGGCTGGGCACTGGGGTTTCTTCCAGATAAGGGGAAGGCATTTGCTTTCCCTTGCCACCAGCCCTTGGGATAGGGTCTGCACCTCAGGAAACCTGTTTCCGTGGGAAGCCGGCTTTCTGCCCAACGGGCCTCAGGGCCATGGTGCTTCGGGGTCCCTCCGGCTCCCCAGGGCACAGGGACGAGGTGAGGGGCTTAGACCATGCCTGGGCCATGTTGTTTCTTCCACCTAGGTGTGTGGCATTTTGTTGACCTGGCTACCCCCACTTGCGATAGGATTTCCACAGCAAGAGCATATTGTTTGTCGGAAGCCGTTTGGGCCCCAGGGGGTCTCCGTGCTGTGTCCTTTGGGGATGAATTCCTGCTAGCATACTGCCGGGATGAGGGAAGGGCTCAGACTGTGCCTGGGCCCTGTGGTCTCTTCCAGGTCAGTGTATGGCATTTCCTTCACCTTGCCACAGGCACTGGGGAGCATGTCTGCACGTGGAGAAGGACTTCCTCATGGGAAGCCGGTTCCTGTCAAACGGGTCCCAGTGCTGTGCTCCTCTCTTTTCACTCCTGCTGCCAGAAGCCCAGGGAGGAGGGGAGGACTTTCAACATAGCTGGGCACTGGGGTTTCTTCCAGAGAAGGGGATGGCATTTGCTTTCCCTTGCCACCAGCCCTTGGGATAGGGTCTGCACCTCAGGAAAGCTGTTTCCGTGGGAAGCCGGCTTTCTGCCCAACGGGCCTCCGGGCCATGTGCCTCGGGGGTCCCTCCGGCTCCCCAAAGCACAGGGACGAGGTGAGGGGCTTAGACCATGCCTGGGCCATGTTGTTTCTTCCACTTGGTTGTGTGGCATTTTGTTGACCTGGCTACCCCCACTTGGGATAGGATTTCCACAGCAAGACCATATTGTTAGTTGGAAGACGTTTTGGCCCCAGGGGGTCTCCGGGCTGTGTTCGTTGGGGTTGAACTCCTGCTAGCAAAACGGCCGGGATGAGGGAAGGGCTCAGACTGTGCCTGGGCCCTGTGGTCTATTCCAGGTCAGTGTATGGCATTTCCTTCACCTTGCCACAGGCAATGGGGAGCATGTCTGCACGTGGAGAAGGACTTCCTCGTGGGAGGCCGGTTTCTGTCAAACGGGGCCCAGTGCTGTGCATCTCTCTTTTCACTCCTGCTGCCAGAAGCCCAGGGAGGAGGGGAGGGCTTAGAACATGGCTGGGCACTGGGGTTTCTTCCAGATAAGGGGATGACATTTGCTTTCCCTTGACACCAGCCCTTGGGATACAGTCTGCACCTCAGGAAAGCTGTTTCCGTGGGAAACCGGCTTTCTGCCAAACGGGCCTCAGGGCCATGGTGCTTCGGGGTCCGTCCGGCTCCCCAGAGCACAGGGACGAGGTGAGGGGCTTAGGCCATGCCTGGGCCATGTTGTCTCTTCCACCAGGGTGTGTGGCATTTTGTTGACCTGGCTACCTCCACTTGGGATAGGATTTCCACAGCAAGAGCATATTGTTAGTCATAAGCCCTTTGGCCCCAGGGGGTCTCCGGTCTGTGTTCCTTGGTGTTGAACTCCTGCTAGCAAAACCACCGGGATGAGGGAAGGGCTCAGACTGTGCCTGGGCCCTGTGGTCTCTTCCAGGTCAGTGTATGGCATTTCCTTCACCTTGCCACAGGCACTGGGGAGCATGTCTGCACGTGGAGAAGGACTTCCTCGTGGGAAGCCGGTTTCTGTCAAACGGGTCCCCGTGCTGTGCCCCTCTCTTTTCACTCCTGCTGCCAGAAGCCCAGGGAGGAGGGGAGAGCTTACAACATGGCTGGGCAATGGGGTTTCTTCCAGAGAAGGGGATGGCATTTGCTTTCCCTTGCCACCACCCCTTGGGATAGGGTCTGCACCTCAGGAAAGCTGTTTCCGTGGGAAGCCGGCTTTCTGCCCAACGGGCCTCAGGGCCGTATGCCTCGGGGGTCCCTCCGGCTCCCCAAAGCACAGGGACGAGGTGAGGGGCTTAGACCATGCCTGGGCCATGTTGTTTCTTCCACCTCGGTGTGTGGCATTTTGTTGACCTGGCTACCCCCACTTGGGATAGGATTTCCACAGCAAGAGCATATTGTTAGTCCGAAGCCGTTTGGGCCCCAGGGGGTCTCCGGTCTGTGTTCCTTGGGGTCGAACTCCTGCTCCAAAACCGCCGGGATGAGGGAAGGGCTCAGACTGTGCCTGGGCCCTGTGGTCTCTTCCAGGTAAGTGTATGGCATTTCCTTCACCTTGCCACAGGCACTGGGGAGCATGTCTGCACGTGGAGAATGACTAACTCGTGGGAAGCCGGTTTCTGTCAAACGGGTCCCTATGCTGTGCTCCTCTCTTTTCACTCCTGCTACCATAAGCCCAGGGAGGAGGGGAGGGCTTAGAACATGGCTGGGCACTGGGGTTTCTTCCAGAGAAGGGGACGGCATTTGCTTTCCCTTGCCACCAGCCCTTGGGAGAGGGTCTGCACCTCAGGAAAGCTGTTTCCGTGGGAGGCCGGCTTCCTGCCCAACGGGTCTCAGGGCCGTGGCCCTCGGGGTTCCCTCCGGCTCCCCAGAGCACAGGGACGAGGTGACGGGCTTAGACCATGCCTGGGCCATGTTGTTTCTTCCACCTGGGTGTGTGGCATTTTATTGACCTGGCTACCCCCACTTGGGATAGGATTTCGACAGCAAGAGTATAATGTTAGTCGGAAGACGTTTTGGCCCCAGGGGGTCTCCGGGCTTTGTTCGTTGGGGTTGAACTCCTGCTAGCAAAACCGCAGGGATGAGGGAAGGGCTCAGACTGTGCCTGGGCCCTGTGGTCTATTCCAGGTCAGTGTATGGCATTTCCTTCACCTTGCCACAGGCAATGGGGAGCATGTCTGCACGTGGAGAAGGACTTCCTCGTGGGAGGCCGGTTTCTGTCAAACGGGTCCCAGTGCTGTGCATCTCTCTTTTCACTCCTGCTGCCAGAAGCCCAGGGAGGAGGGGAGGGCTTAGAACATGGCTGGGCACTGGGGTTTCTTCCAGATAAGGGGATGGCATTTGCTTTCCCTTGACACCAGCCCTTGGGATACGGTCTGCACCTCAGGAAAGCTGTTTCCGTGGGAAACCGGCTTTCTGCCCAACGGGCCTCAGGGCCATGGTGCTTCGGGGTCCGTCCGGCTCCCCAGAGCACAGGGACGAGGTGAGGGGCTTAGGCCATGCCTGGGCCATGTTGTCTCTTCCACCAGGGTGTGTGGCATTTTGTTGACCTGGCTACCTCCACTTGGGATAGGATTTCCACAGAAAGAGCATATTGTTAGTCCGTAGCCGTTTTGGCCCCAGGGGGTCTCCGGTCTGTGTTCCTTGGTGTTGAACTCCTGCTAGCAAAACCGCCGGGATGAGGGTAGGGCTCAGACTGTGCCTGGGCCCTGTAGTCTCTTCCAGGTCAGTGTATGGCATTTCCTTCACCTTGCCACAGGCACTGGGGAGCAGGTCTGCACGTGGAGAAGGACTTCCTCGTGGGAAGCCGGTTTCTGTCAAACGGGTCCCAGTGCTGTGCTCCTCTCTTTTCACTCCTACAGCCAGAAGCCCAGGGAGGAGGGGAGGGCTTACAACATGGCTGGGTACCTGGGTTTCTTCCAGAGAAGGGGATGGCATTTGCTTTCCCTTGCCACCAGCCCTTGGGATAGGTTCTGCACCTCAGGAGAGCTGTTTCCTTGGGAAGCCGGGTTTCTGCCCAACGGGCCTCAGGGCCGTGTGCCTCGGGGGTCCCTCCGGCTCCCCAGAGAACAGGGACGAGGTGAGGGGCTTAGACCATGCCTGGGCCATGTTGTCTCTTTCACCTGGGTGTGTGGCATTTTGTTGACCTGGCTACCCCCACTTGGGATAGGATTTCCACAGCAAGAGCATATTGTTAGTCGGAAGCCGTTTTGGCCCCAGGGGGTCTCAGGGCTGTGTTTTGGGGGTTGAACTCCTGCTAGCAAAACCGCCGGGATGAGAGAAGGGCTCAGACTGTGCCTGGGCCCTGTGGTCTCTTCCAGGTCAGTGTATGGCATTTCCTTCACCTTGCCACAGGCACTGGGGAGCATGTCTGCACGTGGAGAAGGACTTCCTCGTGGGAAGCCGGTTTCTGTCAAACGGGTCCCCGTGCTGTGCCCCTCTCTTTTCACTCCTGCTGCCAGAAGCCCAGGGAGGAGGGGAGAGCTTACAACATGGCTGGGCAATGGGGTTTCTTCCAGAGAAGGGGATGGCATTTGCTTTCCCTTGCCACCACCCCTTGGGATAGGGTCTGCACCTCAGGAAAGCTGTTTCCGTGGGAAGCCGGCTTTCTGCCCAACGGGCCTCCGGGCCGTATGCCTCGGGGGTCCCTCCGGCTCCCCAAAGCACAGGGACGAGGTGAGGGGCTTAGACCATGCCTGGGCCATGTTGTTTCTTCCACCTCGGTGTGTGGCATTTTGTTGACCTGGCTACCCCCACTTGGGTTTAGATTTCCACAGCAAGAACATATTGTTAGTCGGAAGCCGTTTGGGCCCCAGGGGGTCTCCGGACTGTGTTCCTTGCGGTTGAACTCTTGCTAGCAAAACCGCCGGGATGAGGGAAGGGCTCAGACTGTGCCTGGGCCCTGTCGTCTCTTCCAGGTCAGTGTATGGCATTTCCTTCACCTTGCCACAGGCACTGGGGAGCATGTCTGCACGTGGAGAATGACTTCCTCGTGGGAAGCCTGTTTCTGTCAACCGGGTCCCAGTGCTGTGCTCCTCTCTTTTCACTCCAGCTGCCAGAAGCCCAGGGAGGAGGGGAGGGCTTAGAACATGGCTGGGCACTGGGGTTTCTTCCAGAGAAGTGGATGGCATTTGTTTTCCCTTGCCTCCAGCCCTTGGGATAGGGTCTGCAACTCAGGAAAGCTGTTTCCGTGGGAAGCCGGCTTCCTGCCAACGGGCCTCAGGGCCGTTGGCCTCGGGGTCACTCCGGCTCCCCAGAGCACAGGGACGAGGTGAGGGGCTTAGGCCATGCCTGGGCCATATTGTCTCTTCCACCTGGGTGTGTGGCATTTTGTTGACCTGGCTACCTCCACTTGGGATAGGATTTCCACAGCAAGAGCATATTGTTAGTCGGAAGCCGTTTTGGCCCCAGGGGGTCTCCGGTCTGTGTTCCTTGGTGTTGAACTCCTGCTAGCAAAACCACCGGGATGAGGGAAGGGCTCAGACTGTGCCTGGGCCCTGTGGTCTCTTCCAGGTCAGTGTATGGCATTTCCTTCACCTTGCCACAGGCACTGGGGAGCATGTCTGCACGTGGAGAAGGACTTCCTCGTGGGAAGCCGGTTTCTGTCAAACGGGTCCCAGTGCTGTGCTCCTATCTTTTCACTCCTGCTGCCAGAAGCCCAGGGAGGAGGGGAGGACTTTCAACATGGCTGGGCACTGGGGTTTCTTCCAGAGAAGGGGATGGCATTTGCTTTCCCTTGCCACCAGCCCTTGGGATAGGGTCTGCACCTCAGGAAAGCTGTTTCTGTGGGAAGCCGGCTTTCTGCCCAACGGGCCTCAGGGCCGTGGGCCTAGGGGGTCCCTCCGGCTCCCCAGAGCACAGGGACGAGGTGAGGGGCTTAGGCCATGCCTGGGCCATGTTGTCTCTTCCACCAGGGTGTGTGGCATTTTGTTGACCTGGCTACCTCCACTTGGGATAGGATTTCCACAGCAATAGCATATTGTTAGTCGGAAGCTGTTTTGGCCCCAGGGGGTCTCCGGGCTGTGTTTGGGGCTGAACTCCTGCTAGCAAAACCGTGGGGATGAGGGAAGGGCTCAGACTGTGCCTGGGCCCTGTGGTCTCTTCCAGGTCAGTGTATGGCATTTCCTTCACCTTGCCACAGGCACTGGGGAGCATGTCTGCACGTGGAGAAGGACTTCCCCATGGGAAGCCGGTTCCTGTCAAACGGGTCCCAGTGCTGTGCTCCTCTCTTTTCACTCCTGCTGCCAGAAGCCCAGGGAGGAGGGGAGGACTTTCAACATAGCTGGGCACTGGGGTTTCTTCCAGAGAAGGGGATGGCATTTGCTTTCCCTTGCCACCAGCCCTTGGGATAGGGTCTGCACCTCAGGAAAGCTGTTTCCGTGGGAAGCCGGCTTTCTGCCCAACGGGCCTCCGGGCCGTGTGCCTCGGGGGTCCCTCCGGCTCCCCAAAGCACAGGGACGAGGTGAGGGGCTTAGACCATGCCTGGGCCATGTTGTTTCTTCCACTTGGTTGTGTGGCATTTTGTTGACCTGGCTACCCCCACTTGGGATAGGATTTCCACAGCAAGAGCATATTGTTATTCCGAAGCCGTTTGGGCCCCAGGGGGTCTCCGGTCTGTGTTCCTTGGGGTTGAACTCCTGCTAGCAAAACCGCCGGGATGAGGGAAGGGCTCAGACTGTGCCTGGGCCCTGTGGTCTCTTCCAGGTTAGTGTATGGCATTTCCTTCACCTTGCCACAGGCACTGGGGAGCATGTCTGCACGTGGAGAATGACTAACTCGTGGGAAGCCGGTTTCTGTCAAACGGGTCCCTGTGCTGTGCTCCTCTCTTTTCACTCCTGATACCATAAGCCCAGGGAGGAGGGGAGGGCTTAGAACATGGCTGGGCACTGGGGTTTCTTCCAGAGAAGGGGATGGCATTTGCTTTCCCTTGCCACCAGCCCTTGGGAGAGGGTCTGCACCTCAGGAAAGCTGTTTCCGTGGGAGGACCGGCTTCCTGCCCAACGGGCCTCAGGGCCGTGGCCCTCGGGGTTCCCTCCGGCTCCCCAGAGCACAATGACGATTTGACGGCTTAGACCATGCTTGGGCCATGTTGTTTCTTCCACCTGGGTGTGTGGCATTTTATTGACCTGGCTACCCCCACTTGGGATAGGATTTCCACAGCAAGAGTATATTGTTAGTTGGAAGACGTTTTGGCCCCAGGGGGTCTCCGGGCTGTGTTCGTTGGGGTTGAACTCCTGCTAGCAAAACCGCCGGGATGAGGGAAGGGCTCAGACTGTGCCTGGGCCCTGTGGTCTATTCCAGGTCAGTTTATGGCATTTCCTTCACCTTGCCACAGGCAATGGGGAGCATGTCTGCACGTGGAGAAGGACTTCCTCGTGGGAGGCCGGTTTCTGTCAAACGGGTCCCAGTGCTGTGCATCTCTCTTTTCACTCCTGCTGCCAGAAGCCCAGGGAGGAGGGGAGGGCTTAGAACATGGCTGGGCACTGGGGTTTCTTCCAGATAAGGGGAAGGCATTTGCTTTCCCTTGACACCAGCCCTTGGGATACGGTCTGCACCTCAGGAAAGCTGTTTCCGTGGGAAACCGGCTTTCTGCCCAACGGGCCTCAGGGCCATGGTACTTCGGGGTCCGTCATGCTCCCCAGAGCACAGGGACGAGGTGAGGGGCTTAGGCCATGCCTGGGCCATGTTGTCTCTTCCACCAGGGTGTGTGGCATTTTGTTGACCTGGCTACCTCCACTTGGGATAGGATTTCCACAGCAAGAGCATATTGTTAGTCATAAGCCCTTTGGCCCCAGGGGGTCTCCGGTCTGTGTTCCTTGGTGTTGAACTCCTGCTAGCAAAACCACCGGGATGAGGGAAGGGCTCAGACTGTGCCTGGGCCCTGTGGTCTCTTCCAGGTCAGTGTATGGCATTTCCTTCACCTTGCCACAGGCACTGGGGAGCATGTCTGCACGTGGAGAAGGACTTCCTCGTGGGAAGCCGGTTTCTGTCAAACGGGTCCCAGTGCTGTGCTCCTCTCTTTTCACTCCTGCTGCCAGAAGCCCAGGGAGGAGGGGAGGACTTTCAACATGGCTGGGCACTGGGGTTTCTTCCAGAGAAGGGGATGGCATTTGCTTTCCCTTGCCACCAGCCCTTGGGATAGGGTCTGCACCTCAGGAAAGCTGTTTCCGTGGGAAGCCGGCTTTCTGCCCAACGGTCCTCCGGGCCGTGTGCCTCGGGGGTCCCTCCGGCTCCCCAAAGCACAGGGACGAGGTGAGGGGCTTAGACCATGCCTGGGCCATGTTGTTTCTTCCACTTGGTTGTGTGGCATTTTGTTGACCTGGCTACCCCCACTTGGGATAGGATTTCCACAGCAAGAGCATATTGTTATTCCGAAGCCGTTTGGGCCCCAGGGGGTCTCCGGTCTGTTTTCCTTGGGGTTGAACTCCTGCTAGCAAAACCGCCGGGATGAGGGAAGGGCTCAGACTGTGCCTGGGCCCTGTGGTCTCTTCCAGGTTAGTGTATGGCATTTCCTTCACCTTGCCACAGGCACTGAGGAGCATGTCTGCACGTGGAGAATGACTAACTCGTGGGAAGCCGGTTTCTGTCAAACGGGTCCCTGTGCTGTGCTCCTCTCTTTTCACTCCTGATACCATAAGCCCAGGGAGGAGGGGAGGGCTTAGAACATGGCTGGGCACTGGGGTTTCTTCCAGAGAAGGGGATGGCATTTGCTTTCCCTTGCCACCAGTCCTTGGGAGAGGGTCTGCACCTCAGGAAAGCTGTTTCCGTGGGAGGACCGGCTTCCTGCCCAACGGGCCTCAGGGCCGTGGCCCTCGGGGTTCCCTCCGGCTCCCCAGAGCACAGGGACGAGGTGACGGCTTAGACCATGCCTGGGCCATGTTGTTTCTTCCACCTGGGTGTGTGGCATTTTATTGACCTGTCTACCCCCACTTGGGATAGGATTTCCACAGCAAGAGTATATTGTTAGTTGGAAGACGTTTTGGCCCCAAGGGGTCTCCGGGCTGTGTTCGTTGGGGTTGAACTCCTGCTAGCAAAACCGCCGGGATGAGGGAAGGGCTCAGACTGTGCCTGGGCCCTGTGGTCTATTCCAGGTCAGTGTATGGCATTTCCTTCACCTTGCCACAGGCAATGGGGAGCATGTCTGCACGTGGAGAAGGACTTCCTCGTGGGAGGCCGGTTTCTGTCAAACGGGGCCCAGTGCTGTGCATCTCTCTTTTCACTCCTGCTGCCAGAAGCCCAGGGAGGAGGGGAGGGCTTAGAACATGGCTGGGCACTGGGGTTTCTTCCAGATAAGGGGAAGGCATTTGCTTTCCCTTGACACCAGCCCTTGGGATACGGTCTGCACCTCAGGAAAGCTGTTTCCGTGGGAAACCGGCTTTCTGCCCAACGGGCCTCAGGGCCATGGTGCTTCGGGGTCCGTCCGGCTCCCCAGAGCACAGGGACGAGGTGAGGGGCTTAGGCCATGCCTGGGCCATGTTGTCTCTTCCACCAGGGTGTGTGGCATTTTGTTGACCTGGCTACCTCCACTTGGGATAGGATTTCCACAGCAAGAGCATATTGTTAGTCATAAGCCCTTTGGCCCCAGGGGGTCTCCGGTCTGTGTTCCTTGGTGTTGAACTCCTGCTAGCAAAACCACCGGGATGAGGGAAGGGCTCAGACTGTGCCTGGGCCCTGTGGTCTCTTCCAGGTCAGTGTATGGCATTTCCTTCACCTTGCCACAGGCACTGGGGAGCATGTCTGCACGTGGAGAAGGACTTCCTCGTGGGAAGCCGGTTTCTGTCAAACGGGTCCCAGTGCTGTGCTCCTCTCTTTTCAGTCCTACAGCCAGAAGCCCAGGGAGGAGGGGAGGACTTTCAACATGGCTGGGCACTGGGGTTTCTTCCAGAGAAGGGGATGGCATTTGCTTTCCCTTGCCACCAGCCCTTGGGATAGGGTCTGCACCTCAGGAGAGCTGTTTCCGTGGGAAGCCGGGTTTCTGCCCAACGGGCCTCAGGGCCGTGTGCCTCGGGGGTCCCTCCGGCTCCCCAGAGAACAGGGACGAGGTGAGGGGCTTAGGCCATGCCTGGGCCATGTTGTCTCTTTCACCTGGGTGTGTGGCATTTTGTTGACCTGGCTACCCCCACTAGGGATAGGATATCCACAGCAAGAGCATATTGTTAGTCGGAAGCCGTTTTGGCCCCAGGGGGTCTCAGGGCTGTGTTTTGGGGGTTGAACTCCTGCTAGCAAAACCGCCGGGATGAGAGAAGGGGTCAGACTGTGCCTGGGCCCTGTGGTCTCTTCCAGGTCAGTGTATGGCATTTCCTTCACCTTGCCACAGGCACTGGGGAGCATGTCTGCACGTGGAGAAGGACTTCCTCGTGGGAAGCCGGTTTCTGTCAAACGGGTCCCCGTGCTGTGCCCCTCTCTTTTCACTCCTGCTGCCAGAAGCCCAGGGAGGAGAGGAGAGCTTACAACATGGCTGGGCACTGGGGTTTCTTCCAGAGAAGGGGATGGCATTTGCTTTCCCTTGCCACCAGCCCTTGGGATAGGGTCTGCACCTCAGGAAAGCTGTTTCCGTGGGAAGCCGGCTTTCTGCCCAACGGGCCTCCGGGCCGTATGCCTCGGGGGTCCCTCCGGCTCCCCAGAGCACAGGGACGAGGTGAGGGGCTTAGACCATGCCTGGGCCATGTTGTTTCTTCCACCTCGGTGTGTGGCATTTTGTTGACCTGGCTACCCCCACTTGGGTTTAGATTTCCACAGCAAGAACATATTGTTAGTCGGAAGCCGTTTGGGCCCCAGGGGGTCTCCGGACTGTGTTCCTTGCGGTTGAACTCTTGCTAGCAAAACCGCCGGGATGAGGGAAAGGCTCAGACTGTGCCTGGGCCCTGTCGTCTCTTCCAGGTCAGTGTATGGCATTTCCTTCACCTTGCCACAGGCACTGGGGAGCATGTCTGCACGTGGAGAATGACTTCCTCGTGGGAAGCCGGTTTCTGTCAAACGGGTCCCAGTGCTGTGCTCCTCTCTTTTCAGTCCTACAGCCAGAAGCCCAGGGAGGAGGGGAGGGCTTACAACATGGCTGGGTACCTGGGTTTCTTCCAGAGAAGGGGATGGCATTTGCTTTCCCTTGCCACCAGCCCTTGGGATAGGTTCTGCACCTCAGGAGAGCTGTTTCCGTGGGAAGCCGGGTTTCTGCAAAAACGGGCCTCAGGGCCGTGTGCCTCGGGGGTCCCTCCGGCTCCCCAGAGAACAGGGACGAGGTGAGGGGCTTAGACCATGCCTGGGCCATGTTGTCTCTTTCACCTGGGTGTGTGGCATTTTGTTGACCTGGCTACCCCCACTTGGGATAGGATTTCCACAGCAAGAGCATATTGTTAGTCGGAAGCCGTTTTGGCCCCAGGGGGTCTCAGGGCTGAGTTTTGGGGGTTGAACTCCTGCTAGCAAAACCGCAGGGATGAGAGAAGGGCTCAGACTGTGCCTGGGCCCTGTGGTCTCTTCCAGGTCAGTGTATGGCATTTCCTTCACCTTGCCACAGGCACTGGGGAGCATGTCTGCACGTGGAGAAGGACTTCCTCGTGGGAAGCCGGTTTCTGTCAAACGGGTCCCCGTGCTGTGCCCCTCTCTTTTCACTCCTGCTGCCAGAAGCCCAGGGAGGAGGGGAGAGCTTACAACATGGCTGGGCACTGGGGTTTCTTCCAGAGAAGGGGATGGCATTTGCTTTCCCTTGCCACCACCCCTTGGGATAGGGTCTGCACCTCAGGAAAGCTGTTTCCGTGGGAAGCCGGCTTTCTGCCCAACGGGCCTCCGGGCCGTATGCCTCGGGGGTCCCTCCGGCTCCCCAGAGCACAGGGACGAGGTGAGGGGCTTAGACCATGCCTGGGCCATGTTGTTTCTTCCACCTCGGTGTGTGGCATTTTGTTGACCTGGCTACCCCCACTTGGGTTTAGATTTCCACAGCAAGAACATATTGTTAGTCGGAAGCCGTTTGGGCCCCAGGGGGTCTCCGGACTGTGTTCCTTGCGGTTGAACTCTTGCTAGCAAAACCGCCGGGATGAGGGAAGGGCTCAGACTGTGCCTGGGCCCTGTCGTCTCTTCCAGGTCAGTGTATGGCATTTCCTTCACCTTGCCACAGGCACTGGGGAGCATGTCTGCACGTGGAGAATGACTTCCTCGTGGGAAGCCTGTTTCTGTCAACCGGGTCCCAGTGCTGTGCTCCTCTCTTTTCACTCCAGCTGCCAGAAGCCCAGGGAGGAGGGGAGGGCTTAGAACATGGCTGGGCACTGGGGTTTCTTCCAGAGAAGTGGATGGCATTTGTTTTCCCTTGCCTCCAGCCTTTGGGATAGGGTCTGCAACTCAGGAAAGCTGTTTCCGTGGGAAGCCGGCTTCCTGCCAACGGGCCTCAGGGCCGTGGCCCTCGGGGTCACTCCGGCTCCCCAGAGCACAGGGACGAGGTGAGGGGCTTAGGCCATGCCTGGGCCATATTGTCTCTTCCACCTGGGTGTGTGGCATTTTGTTGACCTGGCTACCTCCACTTGGGATAGGATTTCCACAGCAAGAGCATATTGTTAGTCGGAAGCCGTTTTGGCCCCAGGGGGTCTCCGGTCTGTGTTCCTTGGTGTTGAACTCCTGCTAGCAAAACCACCGGGATGAGGGAAGGGCTCAGACTGTGCCTGGGCCCTGTGGTCTCTTCCAGGTCAGTGTATGGCATTTCCTTCACCTTGCCACAGGCACTGGGGAGCATGTCTGCACGTGGAGAAGGACTTCCTCGTGGGAAGCCGGTTTCTGTCAAACGGGTCCGAGTGCTGTGCTCCTATCTTTTCACTCCTGCTGCCAGAAGCCCAGGGAGGAGGGGAGGACTTTCAACATGGCTGGGCACTGGGGTTTCTTCCAGAGAAGGGGATGGCATTTGCTTTCCCTTGCCACCACCCCTTGGGATAGGGTCTGCACCTCAGGAAACCTGTTTCCGTGGGAAGCCGGCTTTCTGCCCAACGGGCCTCAGGGCCGTGGGCCTAGGGGGGTCCCTCCGGCTCCCCAGAGCACAGGGACGAGGTGAGGGGCTTAGGCCATGCCTGGGCCATGTTGTCTCTTCCACCAGGGTGTGTGGCATTTTGTTGACCTGGCTACCCCCACTTGGGATAGGATTTCCACAGCAAGAGCATATTGTTAGTCCGAAGCCTTTTGGGCCCCAGGGGGTCTCCGGTCTGTGTTCCTTGGGGTTGAACTCCTGCTAGCAAAACCGCCGGGATGAGGGAAGGGCTCAGACTGTGCCTGGGCCCTGTGGTCTCTTCCAGGTTAGTGTATGGCATTTCCTTCACCTTGCCACAGGCACTGGGGAGCATGTCTGCACGTGGAGAATGACTAACTCGTGGGAAGCCGGTTTCTGTCAAACGGGTCCCTGTGCTGTGCTCCTCTCTTTTCACTCCTGCTACCATAAGCCCAGGGAGGAGGGGAGGGCTTAGAACATGGCTGGGCACTGGGGTTTCTTCCAGAGAAGGGGATGGCATTTGCTTTCCCTTGCCACCAGCCCTTGGGAGAGGGTCTGCACCTCAGGAAAGCTGTTTCCGTGGGAGGCCGGCTTCCTGCCCAACGGGCCTCAGGGCCGTGGCCCTCGGGGTTCCCTCCGGCTCCCCAGAGCACAGGGACGAGGTGACGGGCTTAGACCATGCCTGGGCCATGTTGTTTCTTCCACCTGGGTGTGTGGCATTTTATTGACCTGGCTACCCCCACTTGGGATAGGATTTCCACAGCAAGAGTATATTGTTAGTTGGAAGACGTTTTGGCCCCAGGGGGTCTCCGGGCTGTGTTCGTTGGGGTTGAACTCCTGCTAGCAAAACCGCCGGGATGAGGGAAGGGATCAGACTGTGCCTGGGCCCTGTGGTCTCTTCCAAGTCAGTGTATGGCATTTCCTTCACCTTGCCACAGGCAATGGGGAGCATGTCTGCACGTGGAGAAGGACTTCCTCGTGGGAGGCCGGTTTCTGTCAAACGGGTCCCAGTGCTGTGCATCTCTCTTTTCACTCCTGCTGCCAGAAGCCCAGGGAGGAGGGGAGGGCTTAGAACATGGCTGGGCACTGGGGTTTCTTCCAGATAAGGGGATGGCATTTGCTTTCCCTTGACACCAGCCCTTGGGATACGGTCTGCACCTCAGGAAAGCTGTTTCCGTGGGAAACCGGCTTTCTGCCCAACGGGCCTCAGGGCCATGGTGCTTCGGGGTCCGTCCGGCTCCCCAGAGCACAGGGACGAGGTGAGGGGCTTAGGCCATGCCTGGGCCATGTTGTCTCTTCCACCAGGGTGTGTGGCATTTTGTTGACCTGGCTACCTCCACTTGGGATAGGATTTCCACAGCAAGAGCATATTGTTAGTCATAAGCCCTTTGGCCCCAGGGGGTCTCCGGTCTGTGTTCCTTGGTGTTGAACTCCTGCTAGCAAAACCACCGGGATGAGGGAAGGGCTCAGACTGTGCCTGGGCCCTGTGGTCTCTTCCAGGTCAGTGTATGGCATTTCCTTCACCTTGCCACAGGCACTGGGGAGCATGTCTGCACGTGGAGAAGGACTTCCTCGTGGGAAGCCGGTTTCTGTCAAACGGGTCCCATTGCTGTGCTCCTCTCTTTTCACTCCTGCTGCCAGAAGCCCAGGGAGGAGGGGAGGACTTTCAACATGGCTGGGCACTGGGGTTTCTTCCAGAGAAGGGGATGGCATTTGCTTTCCCTTGCCACCAGCCCTTGGGATAGGGTCTGCACCTCAGGAAAGCTGTTTCTGTGGGAAGCCGGCTTTCTGCCCAACGGGCCTCAGGGCCGTGGGCCTCTGGGTCCCTCCGGCTCTCCAGACCACAGGGACGAGGTGAGGGGCTTAGGCCATGCCTGGGCCATGTTGTCTCTTCCACCTGGGTGTGTGACATTTTGTTGACCTGGTTACCCCCACTTGAGATAGGATTTCCACAGAAAGAGCATATTGTTAGTCCATAGCCGTTTTGGCCCCAGGGGGTCTCCGGTCTGTGTTCCTTGGTGTTGAACTCCTGCTAGCAAAACCGCCGGGATGAGGGTAGGGCTCAGACTGTGCCTGGGCCCTGTAGTCTCTTCCAGGTCAGTGTATGGCATTTCCTTCACCTTGCCACAGGCACTGGGGATCATGTCTGCACGTGGAGAATGACTTCCTCGTGGGAAGCCGGTTTCTGTCAAACGGGTCCCAGTGCTGTGCTCCTCTCTTTTCAGTCCTACAGCCAGAAGCCCAGGGAGGAGGGGAGGGCTTACAACATGGCTGGGTACCTGGGTTTCTTCCAGAGAAGGGGATGGCATTTGCTTTCCCTTTCCACCAGCCCTTGGGATAGGTTCTGCACCTCAGGAGAGCTGTTTCCGTGGGAAGCCGGGTTTCTGCCCAACGGGCCTCAGGGCCGTGTGCCTCGGGGGTCCCTCCGGCTCCCCAGAGAACAGGGACGAGGTGAGGGGCTTAGACCATGCCTGGGCCATGTTGTCTCTTTCACCTGGGTGTGTGGCATTTTGTTGACCTGGCTACCCCCACTTGGGTTTAGATTTCCACAGCAAGAACATATTGTTAGTCGGAAGCCGTTTGGGCCCCAGGGGGTCTCCGGACTGTGTTCCTTGCGGTTGAACTCTTGCTAGCAAAACCGCCGGGATGAGGGAAGGGCTCAGACTGTGCCTGGGCCCTGTCGTCTCTTCCAGGTCAGTGTATGGCATTTCCTTCACCTTGCCACAGGCACTGGGGAGCATGTCTGCACGTGGAGAATGACTTCCTCGTGGGAAGCCTGTTTCTGTCAACCGGGTCCCAGTGCTGTGCTCCTCTCTTTTCACTCCAGCTGCCAGAAGCCCAGGGAGGAGGGGAGGGCTTAGAACATGGCTGGGCACTGGGGTTTCTTCCAGAGAAGTGGATGGCATTTGTTTTCCCTTGCCTCCAGCCTTTGGGATAGGGTCTGCAACTCAGGAAAGCTGTTTCCGTGGGAAGCCGGCTTCCTGCCAACGGGCCTCAGGGCCGTGGCCCTCGGGGTCACTCCGGCTCCCCAGAGCACAGGGACGAGGTGAGGGGCTTAGGCCATGCCTGGGCCATATTGTCTCTTCCACCTGGGTGTGTGGCATTTTGTTGACCTGGCTACCTCCACTTGGGATAGGATTTCCACAGCAAGAGCATATTGTTAGTCGGAAGCCGTTTTGGCCCCAGGGGGTCTCCGGTCTGTGTTCCTTGGTGTTGAACTCCTGCTAGCAAAACCACCGGGATGAGGGAAGGGCTCAGACTGTGCCTGGGCCCTGTGGTCTCTTCCAGGTCAGTGTATGGCATTTCCTTCACCTTGCCACAGGCACTGGGGAGCATGTCTGCACGTGGAGAAGGACTTCCTCGTGGGAAGCCGGTTTCTGTCAAACGGGTCCGAGTGCTGTGCTCCTATCTTTTCACTCCTGCTGCCAGAAGCCCAGGGAGGAGGGGAGGACTTTCAACATGGCTGGGCACTGGGGTTTCTTCCAGAGAAGGGGATGGCATTTGCTTTCCCTTGCCACCACCCCTTGGGATAGGGTCTGCACCTCAGGAAACCTGTTTCCGTGGGAAGCCGGCTTTCTGCCCAACGGGCCTCAGGGCCGTGGGCCTAGGGGGGTCCCTCCGGCTCCCCAGAGCACAGGGACGAGGTGAGGGGCTTAGGCCATGCCTGGGCCATGTTGTCTCTTCCACCAGGGTGTGTGGCATTTTGTTGACCTGGCTACCCCCACTTGGGATAGGATTTCCACAGCAAGAGCATATTGTTAGTCCGAAGCCTTTTGGGCCCCAGGGGGTCTCCGGTCTGTGTTCCTTGGGGTTGAACTCCTGCTAGCAAAACCGCCGGGATGAGGGAAGGGCTCAGACTGTGCCTGGGCCCTGTGGTCTCTTCCAGGTTAGTGTATGGCATTTCCTTCACCTTGCCACAGGCACTGGGGAGCATGTCTGCACGTGGAGAATGACTAACTCGTGGGAAGCCGGTTTCTGTCAAACGGGTCCCTGTGCTGTGCTCCTCTCTTTTCACTCCTGCTACCATAAGCCCAGGGAGGAGGGGAGGGCTTAGAACATGGCTGGGCACTGGGGTTTCTTCCAGAGAAGGGGATGGCATTTGCTTTCCCTTGCCACCAGCCCTTGGGAGAGGGTCTGCACCTCAGGAAAGCTGTTTCCGTGGGAGGCCGGCTTCCTGCCCAACGGGCCTCAGGGCCGTGGCCCTCGGGGTTCCCTCCGGCTCCCCAGAGCACAGGGACGAGGTGACGGGCTTAGACCATGCCTGGGCCATGTTGTTTCTTCCACCTGGGTGTGTGGCATTTTATTGACCTGGCTACCCCCACTTGGGATAGGATTTCCACAGCAAGAGTATATTGTTAGTTGGAAGACGTTTTGGCCCCAGGGGGTCTCCGGGCTGTGTTCGTTGGGGTTGAACTCCTGCTAGCAAAACCGCCGGGATGAGGGAAGGGATCAGACTGTGCCTGGGCCCTGTGGTCTCTTCCAAGTCAGTGTATGGCATTTCCTTCACCTTGCCACAGGCAATGGGGAGCATGTCTGCACGTGGAGAAGGACTTCCTCGTGGGAGGCCGGTTTCTGTCAAACGGGTCCCAGTGCTGTGCATCTCTCTTTTCACTCCTGCTGCCAGAAGCCCAGGGAGGAGGGGAGGGCTTAGAACATGGCTGGGCACTGGGGTTTCTTCCAGATAAGGGGATGGCATTTGCTTTCCCTTGACACCAGCCCTTGGGATACGGTCTGCACCTCAGGAAAGCTGTTTCCGTGGGAAACCGGCTTTCTGCCCAACGGGCCTCAGGGCCATGGTGCTTCGGGGTCCGTCCGGCTCCCCAGAGCACAGGGACGAGGTGAGGGGCTTAGGCCATGCCTGGGCCATGTTGTCTCTTCCACCAGGGTGTGTGGCATTTTGTTGACCTGGCTACCTCCACTTGGGATAGGATTTCCACAGCAAGAGCATATTGTTAGTCATAAGCCCTTTGGCCCCAGGGGGTCTCCGGTCTGTGTTCCTTGGTGTTGAACTCCTGCTAGCAAAACCACCGGGATGAGGGAAGGGCTCAGACTGTGCCTGGGCCCTGTGGTCTCTTCCAGGTCAGTGTATGGCATTTCCTTCACCTTGCCACAGGCACTGGGGAGCATGTCTGCACGTGGAGAAGGACTTCCTCGTGGGAAGCCGGTTTCTGTCAAACGGGTCCCATTGCTGTGCTCCTCTCTTTTCACTCCTGCTGCCAGAAGCCCAGGGAGGAGGGGAGGACTTTCAACATGGCTGGGCACTGGGGTTTCTTCCAGAGAAGGGGATGGCATTTGCTTTCCCTTGCCACCAGCCCTTGGGATAGGGTCTGCACCTCAGGAAAGCTGTTTCTGTGGGAAGCCGGCTTTCTGCCCAACGGGCCTCAGGGCCGTGGGCCTCTGGGTCCCTCCGGCTCTCCAGACCACAGGGACGAGGTGAGGGGCTTAGGCCATGCCTGGGCCATGTTGTCTCTTCCACCTGGGTGTGTGACATTTTGTTGACCTGGTTACCCCCACTTGAGATAGGATTTCCACAGAAAGAGCATATTGTTAGTCCATAGCCGTTTTGGCCCCAGGGGGTCTCCGGTCTGTGTTCCTTGGTGTTGAACTCCTGCTAGCAAAACCGCCGGGATGAGGGTAGGGCTCAGACTGTGCCTGGGCCCTGTAGTCTCTTCCAGGTCAGTGTATGGCATTTCCTTCACCTTGCCACAGGCACTGGGGATCATGTCTGCACGTGGAGAATGACTTCCTCGTGGGAAGCCGGTTTCTGTCAAACGGGTCCCAGTGCTGTGCTCCTCTCTTTTCAGTCCTACAGCCAGAAGCCCAGGGAGGAGGGGAGGGCTTAGAACATGGCTGGGTACCTGGGTTTCTTCCAGAGAAGGGGATGGCATTTGCTTTCCCTTTCCACCAGCCCTTGGGATAGGTTCTGCACCTCAGGAGAGCTGTTTCCGTGGGAAGCCGGGTTTCTGCCCAACGGGCCTCAGGGCCGTGTGCCTCGGGGGTCCCTCCGGCTCCCCAGAGAACAGGGACGAGGTGAGGGGCTTAGACCATGCCTGGGCCATGTTGTCTCTTTCACCTGGGTGTGTGGCATTTTGTTGACCTGGCTACCCCCACTTGGGATAGGATTTCCACAGCAAGAGCATATTGTTAGTCAGAAGCCGTTTTGGCCCCAGGGGGTCTCAGGGCTGTGTTTTGGGGGTTGAACTCCTGCTAGCAAAACCGCCGGGATGAGAGAAGGGCTCAGACTGTGCCTGGGCCCTGTGGTCTCTTCCAGGTCAGTGTATGGCATTTCCTTCACCTTGCCACAGGCACTGGGGAGCATGTCTGCACGTGGAGAAGGACTTCCTCGTGGGAAGCCGGTTTCTGTCAAACGGGTCCCCGTGCTGTGCCCCTCTCTTATCACTCCTGCTGCCAGAAGCCCAGGGAGGAGGGGAGAGCTTACAACATGGCTGGGCAATGGGGTTTCTTCCAGAGAAGGGGATGGCATTTGCTTTCCCTTGCCACCACCCCTTGGGATAGGGTCTGCACCTCAGGAAAGCTGTTTCCGTGGGAAGCCGGCTTTCTGCCCAACGGGCCTCCGGGCCGTATGCCTCGGGGGTCCCTCCGGCTCCCCAGAGCACAGGGACGAGGTGAGGGGCTTAGACCATGCCTGGGCCATGTTGTTTCTTCCACCTGGGTGTGTGGCATTTTGTTGACCTGGCTACCCCCACTTGGGTTTAGATTTCCACAGCAAGAACATATTGTTAGTCGGAAGCCGATTGGGCCCCAGGGGGTTTCCGGACTGTGTTCCTTGCGGTTGAACTCTTGCTAGCAAAACCGCCGGGATGAGGGAAGGGTTCAGACTGTGCCTGGGCCCTGTCGTCTCTTCCAGGTCAGTGTATGGCATTTCCTTCACCTTGCCACAGGCACTGGGGAGCATGTCTGCACGTGGAGAATGACTTCCTCGTGGGAAGCCTGTTTCTGTCAACCGGGTCCCAGTGCTGTGCTCCTCTCTTTTCACTCCAGCTGCCAGAAGCCCAGGGAGGAGGGGAGGGCTTAGAACATGGCTGGGCACTGGGGTTTCTTCCAGAGAAGTGGATGGCATTTGTTTTCCCTTGCCTCCAGCCCTTGGGATAGGGTCTGCAACTCAGGAAAGCTGTTTCCGTGGGAAGCCGGCTTCCTGCCAACGGGCCTCAGGGCCGTTGGCCTCGGGGTCACTCCGGCTCCCCAGAGCACAGGGACGAGGTGAGGGGCTTAGGCCATGCCTGGGCCATATTGTCTCTTCCACCTGGGTGTGTGGCATTTTGTTGACCTGGCTACCTCCACTTGGGATAGGATTTCCACAGCAAGAGCATATTGTTAGTCGGAAGCCGTTTTGGCCCCAGGGGGTCTCCGGTCTGTGTTCCTTGGTGTTGAACTCCTGCTAGCAAAACCACCGGGATGAGGGAAGGGCTCAGACTGTGCCTGGGCCCTGTGGTCTCTTCCAGGTCAGTGTATGGCATTTCCTTCACCTTGCCACAGGCACTGGGGAGCATGTCTGCACGTGGAGAAGGACTTCCTCGTGGGAGTCCGGTTTCTGTCAAACGGGTCCCAGTGCTGTGCTCCTCTCTTTTCACTCCTGCTGCCAGAAGCCCAGGGAGGAGGGGAGGACTTTCAGCATGGCTGGGCACTGGGGTTTCTTCCAGAGAAGGGGATGGCATTTGCTTTCCCTTGCCACCAGCCCTTGGGATAGGGTCTGCACCTCAGGAAAGCTGTTTCCGTGGGAAGCCGGCTTTCTGCCCAACGGTCCTCCGGGCCGTGTGCCTCGGGGGTCCCTCCGGCTCCCCAAAGCACAG
Organism: Ursus americanus; assembly: GCF_024610735.1. Taxonomy (NCBI): domain Eukaryota; kingdom Metazoa; phylum Chordata; class Mammalia; order Carnivora; family Ursidae; genus Ursus; species Ursus americanus. Next base: position 55,765 of record NW_028273667.1, read on the forward strand.
GGACGAGGTGAGGGGCTTAGACCATGCCTGGGCCATGTTGTTTCTTCCACTTGGTTGTGTGGCACTTTGTTGACCTGGCTACCCCCACTTGGGATAGGATTTCCACAGCAAGAGCATATTGTTATTCCGAAGCCGTTTGGGCCCCTGGAGGTCTCCGGGCTGTGTTCGTTGGGGTTGAACTCCTGCTAGCAAAACCGCCGGGATGAGGGAAGGGCTCAGACTGTGCCTGGGCCCTGTGGTCTATTCCAGGTCAGTGTATGGCATTTCCTTCACCTTGCCACAGGCAATGGGGAGCATGTCTGCACGTGGAGAAGGACTTCCTCGTGGGAGGCCGGTTTCTGTCAAACGGGTCCCAGTGCTGTGCATCTCTCTTTTCACTCCTGCTGCCAGAAGCCCAGGGAGGAGGGGAGGGCTTAGAACATGGCTGGGCACTGGGGTTTCTTCCAGATAAGGGGAAGGCATTTGCTTTCCCTTGACACCAGCCCTTGGGATACGGTCTGCACCTCAGGAAACCTGTTTCCGTGGGAAACCGGCTTTCTGCCCAACGGGCCTCAGGGCCATGGTGCTTCGGGGTCCGTCCGGCTCCCCAGAGCACAGGGACGAGGTGAGGGGCTTAGGCCATGCCTGGGCCATGTTGTCTCTTCCACCAGGGTGTGTGGCATTTTGTTGACCTGGCTACCTCCACTTGGGATAGGATTTCCACAGCAAGAGCATATTGTTAGTCATAAGCCCTTTGGCCCCAGGGGGTCTCCGGTCTGTGTTCCTTGGTGTTGAACTCCTGCTAGCAAAACCACCGGGATGAGGGAAGGGCTCAGACTGTGCCTGGGCCCTGTGGTCTCTTCCAGGTCAGTGTATGGCATTTCCTTCACCTTGCCACAGGCACTGGGGAGCATGTCTGCACGTGGAGAAGGACTTCCTCGTGGGGGCCGGTTTCTGTCAAACGGGTCCCAGTGCTGTGCTCCTCTCTTTTCACTCCTGCTGCCAGAAGCCCAGGGAGGAGGGGAGGACTTTCAACATGGCTGGGCACTGGGGTTTCTTCCAGAGAAGGGGATGGCATTTGCTTTCCCTTGCCACCAGCCCTTGGGATAGGGTCTGCACCTCAGGAAAGCTGTTTCCGTGGGAAGCCGGCTTTCTGCCCAACGGGCCTCCGGGCCGTGTGCCTCGGGGGTCCCTCCGGCTCCCCAAAGCACAGGGACGAGGTGAGGGGCTTAGACCATGCCTGGGCCATGTTGTTTCTTCCACTTGGTTGTGTGGCATTTTGTTGACCTGGCTACCCCCACTTGGGATAGGATTTCCACAGCAAGAGCATATTGTTATTCCGAAGCCGTTTGGGCCCCAGGGGGTCTCCGGTCTGTGTTCCTTGGGGTTGAACTCCTGCTAGCAAAACCGCCGGGATGAGGGAAGGGCTCAGACTGTGCCTGGGCCCTGTGGTCTCTTCCAGGTTAGTGTATGGCATTTCCTTCACCTTGCCACAGGAACTGGGGAGCATGTCTGCACGTGGAGAATGACTAAGTCGTGGGAAGCCGGTTTCTGTCAAACGGGTCCCTGTGCTGTGCTCCTCTCTTTTCACTCCTGATACCATAAGCCCAGGGAGGAGGGGAGGGCTTAGAACATGGCTGGGCACTGGGGTTTCTTCCAGAGAAGGGGATGGCATTTGCTTTCCCTTGCCACCAGCCCTTGGGAGAGGGTCTGCACCTCAGGAAAGCTGTTTCCGTGGGAAGCCGGCTTTCTGCCCAACGGGCCTCAGGGCCGTGGCCCTCGGGGGTCCCTCCGGCTCCCCAGAGCACAGGGACGAGGTGAGGGGCTTAGGCCATGCCTGGGCCATGTTGTCTCTTCCACCTGGGTGTGTGGCATTTTGTTGACCTGGCTACCTCCACTTGGGATAGGATTTCCACAGCAATAGCATATTGTTAGTCGGAAGCTGTTTTGGCCCCAGGGGGTCTCCGGGCTGTGTTCTTGGGGTTGAACTTCTGCTAGCAAAACCCCTGGGATGAGGGAAGGGCTCAGACTGTGCCTGGGCCCTGTAGTCTCGTCCAGGTCAGTGTATGGCATTTCCTTCACCTTGCCACAGGCGCTGGTGAGCATGTCTGCACGTGGAGAAGGACTTCCTCGTGGGAAGCCGGTTTCTGTCAAAAGGGTCCCAGTGCTGTGTTCCTCTCTTTTCACTCCTGCTGCCAGAAGCCCAGGAAGGAGGGGAAGGCTTACAACATGGCTGGGCACTGGGGTTTCTTCCAGAGAAGGGGATGGCATTTGCTTTCCCTTGCCACCAGCCCTTGGGATACGGTCTGCACCTCAGGAAAGCTGTTTCCGTGGGAAGCCGGCTTTCTGCCCAACGGGCCTCAGGACCGTGGGCCTCGGGGGTCCCTCCGGCTCCCCAGAGCACAGGGACGAGGTGAGGGGCTTAGACCATGCCTGGGCCATGTTGTTTCTTCCACCTGGGTGTGTGGCATTTTGTTGACCTGGTTACCCCCACTTGGGATAGGATTTCCACAGCAAGAGCATATTGTTAGTCGGAAGCCGTTTGGGCCCCAGGGGGTCTCCGTGCTGTGTTCCTTGGGGATGAACTCCTGCTACCAAAACCTCCGGGATGAGGGTAGGTCTCAGACTGTGCCTGGGCCCTGTGGTCTCTTCCAGGTCAGTGTATGGCATTTCCTTCACCTTGCCACAGGCACTGGGGAGCATGTCTGCACGTGGAGAAGGACTTCCTCGTGGGAAGCCAGTTTCCATCAAACGGGTCCCAGTGCTGTGCTCCTCTCTTTTCACTCCTGCTACCATAAGCCCAGGGAGGAGGGGAGGGCTTAGAACATGGCTGGGCACTGGGGTTTCTTCCAGAGAAGGGGATGGCATTTGCTTTCCCTTGCCACCAGCCCTTGGGATAGGGTCTGCACCTCAGGAAAGCTGTTTCCGTGGGAAGCCGGCTTTCTGCCCAACGGGCCGCAGGGCCGTGGGCCTCGGGGGTCCCTCCGGCTCCCCAGAGCACAGGGACGAGGTGAGGGGCTTAGGCCATGCCTGGGCCATGTTGTCTCTTCCACCAGGGTGTGTGGCATTTTGTTGACCTGGCTACCTCCACTTGGGATAGGATTTCCACAGCAATAGCACATTGTTAGTCAGAAGCTGTTTTGGCCCCAGGGGGTCTCCGGGCTGTGTTCTTGGGGTTGAACTCCTGCTAGCGAAACCACCGGGATGAGGGAAGGGCTCAGACTGTTCCTGGGCGATGTGGTCTCTTCCAGGTCAGTGTATGGCATTTCCTTCAGCTTGCCACAGGCACTGGGGAGCATGTCTGCACGTGGAGAAGGACTTCCTCGTGGGAAGCCGGTTTCTGTCAAAAGGGTCCCAGTGCTGTGCTCCTCTCTTTTCACTCCTGCTGCCAGAAGCCCAGGAAGGAGGGGAAGGCTTACAACATGGCTGGGCACTGGGGTTTCTTCCAGAGAAGGGGATGGCATTTGCTTTCCCTTGCCACCAGCCCTTGGGATACGGTCTGCACCTCAGGAAAGCTGTTTACGTGGGAAGCCGGCTTTCTGCCCAACGGGCCTCAGGACCGTGGGCCTCGGGGATCCCTCCGGCTCCCCAGAGCACAGGGACTAGGTGAGGGGCTTAGACCATGCCTGGGCCATGTTGTTTCTTCCACCTGGGTGTGTGGCATTTTGTTGACCTGGTTACCCCCACTTGGGATAGGATTTTCACATCAAGAGCATATTGTTAGTCGGAAGCCGTTTGGGCCCCAGGGGGTCTCCGTGCTGTGTTCCTTGGGAATGAACTCCTGCTACCAAAACCTCCGGGATGAGGGTAGGTCTCAGACTGTACCTGGGCCCTGTGGTCTCTTCCAGGTCAGTGTATGGCATTTCCTTCACCTTGCCACAGGCACTGGGGAGCATGTCTGCACGTGGAGAAGGACTTCCGCGTGGGAAGCCGGTTTCTGTCAAACGGGTCCCAGTGCTGTGCTCCTCTCTTTTCACTCCTGCTGCCATAAGCCCATGGAGGAGGGGAGGGGTTAAAGCATGACTGGGCACTGGCGTTTCTTCCAGAGAAGGGGATGGCATTTCCTTTCCCTTGCCACCACTCCTTGGGATAGGTTCTGCACCTCAGGAAATCTGTTTCCGTGGGAAGCCGGCTTTCTGCCCAACGGGCCTCAGGGCTGTGGGCCTCGGGGTTCCCTCCGGCTCCCCAGAGTACAGGGACGATGTGAGGGGCTTAGACCATGCCTGGGCCATGTTGTTTCTTCCACCTGGGTGTGTGGCATTTTATTGACCTGGCTACCCCCACTTGGGATAGGATTTCCACAGCAAGAGTATATTGTTAGTTGGAAGAAGTTTTGGCCCCAGGGGGTCTCCGGGCTGTGTTCGTTGGAGTTGAACTCCTGCTAGCAAAACCGCCGGGATGAGGGAAGGGCTCAGACTGTGCCTGGGCCCTGTGGTCTATTCCAGGTCAGTGTATGGCATTTCCTTCACCTTGCCACAGGCAATGGGGAGCATGTCTGCACGTGGAGAAGGATTTCCTCTTGGGAGGCCGGTTTCTGTCAAACGGGTCCCAGTGCTGTGCATCTCTCTTTTCACTCCTGCTGCCAGAAGCCCAGGGAGGAGGGGAGGGCTTAGAACATGGCTGGGCACTGGGGTTTCTTCCAGATAAGGGGATGGCATTTGCTTTCCCTTGACACTAGCCCTTGGGATACGGTCTGCACCTCAGGAAAGCTGTTTCCGTGGGAAACCGACTTTCTGCCCAACGAGCCTCAGGGCCATGGTGCTTCGGGGTCCGTCCGGCTCCCCAGAGCACAGGGACGAGGTGAGGGGCTTAGGCCATGCCTGGGCCATGTTGTCTCTTCCACCAGGGTGTGTGGCATTTTGTTGACCTGGCTACCTCCACTTGGGATAGGATTTCCACAGCAAGAGCATATTGTTAGTCATAAGCCCTTTGGCCCCAGGGGGTCTCCGGTCTGTGTTCCTTGGTGTTGAACTCCTGCTAGCAAAACCGCCGGGATGAGGGAAGGGCTCAGACTGTGCCTGGGCCCTGTGGTCTCTTCCAGGTCAGTGTATGGCATTTCCTTCACCTTGCCACAGGCACTGGGGAGCATGTCTGCACGTGGAGAAGGACTTCCTCGTGGGAAGCCGGTTTCTGTGAAACGGGTCCCAGTGCTGTGCTCCTCTCTTTTCACTCCTGCTGCCAGAAGCCCAGGGAGGAGGGGGGGACTTTCAACATGGCTGGGCACTGGGGTTTCTTCCAGAGAAGGGGATGGCATTTGCTTTCCCTTGCCACCAGCCCTTGGGATAGGGTCTGCACCTCAGGAAAGATGTTTCCGTGGGAAGCCGGCTTTCTGCCCAACGGGCCTCAGGGCCGTGGGCCTCGGGGGTCCCTCCGGCTCCCCAGAGCACAGGGACGAGGTGAGGGGCTTAGGCCATGCCTGGGCCATGTTGTCTCTTCCACCTGGGTGTGTGGCATTTTGTTGACCTGGCTACCTCCACTTGGGATAGGATTTCCACAGCAATAGCATATTGTTAGTCGGAAGCTGTTTTGGCCCGAGGGGGTCTCCGGGCTGTGTTCTTGGGGTTGAACTCCTGCTAGCAAAACCCCTGGGATGAGGGTAGGTCTCAGACTGTGCCTGGGCCCTGTAGTCTCGTCCAGGTCAGTGTATGGCATTTCCTTCACCTTGCCACAGGCGCTGGTGAGCATGTCTGCACGTGGAGAAGGACTTCCTCGTGGGAAGCCGGTTTCTGTCAAACGGGTCCCCGTGCTGTGCCCCTCTCTTTTCACTCCTGCTGCCAGAAGCCCAGGGAGGAGGGGAGAGCTTACAACATGGCTGGGCAATGGGGTTTCTTCCAGAGAAGGGGATGGCATTTGCTTTCCCTTGCCACCAGCCCTTGGGATACGGTCTGCACCTCAGGAAAGCTGTTTCCGTGGGAAGCCGGCTTTCTGCCCAACGGGCCTCAGGACCGTGGGCCTCGGGGGTCCCTCCGGCTCCCCAGAGCACAGGGACGAGGTGAGGGGCTTAGACCATGCCTGGGCCATGTTGTTTCTTCCACCTGGGTGTGTGGCATTTTGTTGACCTGGTTACCCCCACTTGGGATAGGATTTCCACAGCAAGAGCATATTGTTAGTCGGAAGCTGTTTGGGCCCCAGGGGGTCTCCGTGCTGTGTTCCTTGGGGATGAACTCCTGCTACCAAAACCTCCGGGATGAGGGTAGGTCTCAGACTGTGCCTGGGCCCTGTGGTCTCTTCCAGGTCAGTGTATGGCATTTCCTTCACCTTGCCACAGGCACTGGGGAGCATGTCTGCACGTGGAGAAGGACTTCCTCGTTGGAAGCCAGTTTCCATCAAACGGGTCCCAGTGCTGTGCTCCTCTCTTTTCACTCCTGCTACCATAAGCCCAGGGAGGAGAGGACGGCTTAGAACATGGCTGGGCACTAGGGTTTCTTCCAGAGAAGGGGATGGCATTTGCTTTCCCTTGCCACCAGCCCTTGGGATAGGGTCTGCACCTCAGGAAAGCTGTTTCCGTGGGAAGCCGGCTTTCTGCCCAACGGGCCTCCGGGCCGTGTGCCTCGGGGGTCCCTCCGGCTCCCCAAAGCACAGGGACGAGGTGAGGGGCTTAGACCATGCCTGGGCCATGTTGTTTCTTCCACTTGGTTGTGTGGCATTTTATTGACCTGGCTTCCCCCACTTGGGATAGGATTTCCACAGCAAGAGCATATTGTTAGTCCGAAGCCGTTTGGGCCCCAGGGGGTCTCCGGTCTGTGTTCCTTGGGGTTGAACTCCTGCTAGCAAAACCGCTGGGATGAGGGAAGGGTTCAGACTGTGCCTGGGCCCTGTGGTCTCTTCCAGGTCAGTGTATGGCATTTCCTTCACCTTGCCACAGGCACTTGGGAGCATGTCTGCACGTGGAGAAGGACTTCCTCGTGGGAAGCCGGTTTCTGTCAAACGGGTCCCAGTGCTGTGCTCCTCTCTTTTCACTCCTGCTGCCAGAAGCCCAGGGAGGAGGGGAGGACTTTCAACATGGCTGGGCACTGGGGTTTCTTCCAGAGAAGGGGATGGCATTTGCTTTCCCTTGCCACCAGCCCTTGGGAGATGGTCTGCACCTCAGGAAAGCTGTTTCCGTGGGAGGCCGGCTTCCTGCCCAACGGGCCTCAGGGCCGTGGCCCTCGGGGTTCCCTCCGGCTCCCCAGAGCACAGGGACGAGGTGACGGGCTTAGACCATGCCTGGGCCATGTTGTTTCTTCCACCTGGGTGTGTGGCATTTTATTGACCTGGCTACCCCCACTTGGGATAGGATTTCCACAGCAAGAGTATATTGTTAGTTGGAAGACGTTTTGGCCCCAGGGGGTCTCCGGGCTGTGTTCGCTGGGGTTGAACTCCTGCTAGCAAAACCGCCGGGATGAGGGAAGGGCTCAGACTGTGCCTGGGCCCTGTGGTCTCTTCCAGGTCAGTGTATGGCATTTCCTTCAGCTTGCCACAGGCACTGGGGAGTATGTCTGCACGTGGAGAAGGACTTCCTCGTGGGAAGCCGGTTTCTGTCAAACGGGTCCCAGGGCTGTGCTCCTCTCTTTTCACTCCTGCTGCCAGAAGCCCAGGGAGGAGGGGAGGACTTTCAACATGGCTGGGCACTGGGGTTTCTTCCAGAGAAGGGGATGGCATTTGCTTTCCCTTGCCACCAGCCCTTGGAATAGGGTCTGCACCTCAGGAAAGCTGTTTCCGTGGGAAGCCGGCTTTCTGCCCAACGGGCCTCAGGGCCGTGGGCCTCGGGGGTCCCTCCGGCTCCCCAGAGTACAGGGACGAGGTGAGGGGCTTAGGCCATGCCTGGGCCATGTTGTCTCTTCCACCAGGGTGTGTGGCATTTTGTTGACCTGGCTACCTCCACTTGGGATAGGATTTCCACAGCAATAGCACATTGTTAGTCAGAAGCTGTTTTGGCCCCAGGGGGTCTCTGGGCTGTGTTCTTGGGGATGAACTCCTGCTACCAAAACCTCCGGGATGAGGGTAGGTCTCAGACTGTGCCTGGGCCCTGTGGTCTCTTCCAGGTCAGTGTATGACATTTCCTTCACCTTGCCACAGGCACTGGTGAGCATGTCTGCACGTGGAGAAGGACTTCCTCGTGGGAAGCCGGTTTCTGTCAAAAGGGTCCCAGTGCTGTGCTCCTCTCTTTTCACTCCTCCTGCCTGAAGCCCAGGGAGGAGGGGAGGGCTTACAACATGGCTGGGAACTGGAGTTTCTTCCAGAGAAGGGCATGGCATTTGCTTTCTCTTGCTACCAGCCCTTGGGAGAGAGTCTGAATCTCAGGAATGCTGTTTCCGTGGGAGTCCGGCTTCCTGCCCAACGGGCCTCAGGGCCGTGGGCCTCGGGGGTCCCTCCGGCTCCCCAGAGCACAGGGACGAGGTGAGGGGCTTAGACCATGCCTGGGTCATGTTGTTTCTTCCACCTGGGTGTGTGGCATTTTGTTGACCTGGTTACCCCCACTTGGGATAGGATTTCCACAGCAATAGCATATTGTTAGTGGGAAGCTGTTTTGGCCCCAGGGGGTCTCCGGGCTGTGTTCTTGGGGTTGAACTCCTGCTAGCAAAACCACCGGGATGAGGGAAGGGCTCAGACTGTGCCTGGGCGATGTGGTCTCTTCCAGGTCAGTGTATGGCATTTCCTTCAGCTTGCCACAGGCACTGGGGAGCATGTCTGCACGTGGAGAAGGACTTCCTCGTGGGAAGCCGGTTTCTGTCAAAAGGGTCCCAGTGCTGTGCTCCTCTCTTTTCACTCCTGCTGCCAGAAGCCCAGGAAGGAGGGGAAGGCTTACAACATGGCTGGGCACTGGGGTTTCTTCCAGAGAAGGGGATGGCATTTGCTTTCCCTTGCCACCAGCCCTTGGGATAGGGTCTGCACCTCGGGAAAGCTGTTTCCGTGGGAAGCCGGCTTTCTGCCCAACGGGCCTCCGGGCCGTGTGCCTCGGGGGTCCCTCCGGCTCCCCAAAGCACAGGGACGAGGTGAGGGGCTTAGACCATGCCTGGGCCATGTTGTTTCTTCCACTTGGTTGTGTGGCATTTTATTGACCTGGCTTCCCCCACTTGGGATAGGATTTCCACAGCAAGAGCATATTGTTAGTCCGAAGCCGTTTGGGCCCCAGGGGTCTCCGGTCTGTGTTCCTTGGGGTTGAACTCCTGCTAGCAAAACCGCTGGGATGAGGGAAGGGTTCAGACTGTGCCTGGGCCCTGTGGTCTCTTCCAGGTCAGTGTATGGCATTTCCTTCACCTTGCCACAGGCACTTGGGAGCATGTCTGCACGTGGAGAAGGAGTTCCGCGTGGGAAGCCGGTTTCTGTCAAACGGGTCCCAGTGCTGTGCTCCTCTCTTTTCACTCCTGCTGCCAGAAGCCCAGGGAGGAGGGGAGGACTTTCAACATGGCTGGGCACTGGGGTTTCTTCCAGAGAAGGGGATGGCATTTGCTTTCCCTTGCCACCAGCCCTTGGGAGAGGGTCTGCACCTCAGGAAAGCTGTTTCCGTGGGAGGCCGGCTTCCTGCCCAACGGGCCTCAGGGCCGTGGCCCTCGGGGTTCCCTCCGGCTCCCCAGAGCACAGGGACGAGGTGACGGGCTTAGACCATGCCTGGGCCATGTTGTTTCTTCCACCTGGGTGTGTGGCATTTTATTGACCTGGCTACCCCCACTTGGGATAGGATTTCCACAGCAAGAGTATATTGTTAGTTGGAAGACGTTTTGGCCCCAGGGGGTCTCCGGGCTGTGTTCGCTGGGGTTGAACTCCTGCTAGCAAAACCGCCGGGATGAGGGAAGGGCTCAGACTGTGCCTGGGCCCTGTGGTCTCTTCCAGGTCAGTGTATGGCATTTCCTTCAGCTTGCCACAGGCACTGGGGAGTATGTCTGCACGTGGAGAAGGACTTCCTCGTGGGAAGCCGGTTTCTGTCAAACGGGTCCCAGGGCTGTGCTCCTCTCTTTTCACTCCTGCTGCCAGAAGCCCAGGGAGGAGGGGAGGACTTTCAACATGGCTGGGCACTGGGGTTTCTTCCAGAGAAGGGGATGGCATTTGCTTTCCCTTGCCACCAGCCCTTGGAATAGGGTCTGCACCTCAGGAAAGCTGTTTCCGTGGGAAGCCGGCTTTCTGCCCAACGGGCCTCAGGGCCGTGGGCCTCGGGGGTCCCTCCGGCTCCCCAGAGTACAGGGACGAGGTGAGGGGCTTAGGCCATGCCTGGGCCATGTTGTCTCTTCCACCAGGGTGTGTGGCATTTTGTTGACCTGGCTACCTCCACTTGGGATAGGATTTCCACAGCAATAGCACATTGTTAGTCAGAAGCTGTTTTGGCCCCAGGGGGTCTCCGTGCTGTGTTCTTGGGGATGAACTCCTGCTACCAAAACCTCCGGGATGAGGGTAGGTCTCAGACTGTGCCTGGGCCCTGTGGTCTCTTCCAGGTCAGTGTATGACATTTCGTTCACCTTGCCACAGGCACTGGTGAGCATGTCTGCACGTGGAGAAGGACTTCCTCGTGGGAAGCCGGTTTCTGTCAAAAGGGTCCCAGTGCTGTGCTCCTCTCTTTTCACTCCTCCTGCCTGAAGCCCAGGGAGGAGGGGAGGGCTTACAACATGGCTGGGAACTGGAGTTTCTTCCAGAGAAGGGCATGGCATTTGCTTTCTCTTGCTACCAGCCCTTGGGAGAGAGTCTGAATCTCAGGAATGCTGTTTCCGTGGGAGTCCGACTTCCTGCCCAACGGGCCTCAGGGCCGTGGGCCTCGGGGGTCCCTCCGGCTCCCCAGAGCACAGGGACGAGGTGAGGGGCTTAGACCATGCCTGGGTCATGTTGTTTCTTCCACCTGGGTGTGTGGCATTTTGTTGACCTGGTTACCCCCACTTGGGATAGGATTTCCACAGCAATAGCATATTGTTAGTGGGAAGCTGTTTTGGCCCCAGGGGGTCTCCGGGCTGTGTTCTTGGGGTTGAACTCCTGCTAGCAAAACCACCGGGATGAGGGAAGGGCTCAGACTGTGCCTGGGCGATGTGGTCTCTTCCAGGTCAGTGTATGGCATTTCCTTCAGCTTGCCACAGGCACTGGGGAGCATGTCTGCACGTGGAGAAGGACTTCCTCGTGGGAAGCCGGTTTCTGTCAAAAGGGTCCCAGTGCTGTGCTCCTCTCTTTTCACTCCTGCTGCCAGAAGCCCAGGAAGGAGGGGAAGGCTTACAACATGGCTGGGCACTGGGGTTTCTTCCAGAGAAGGGGATGGCATTTGCTTTCCCTTGCCACCAGCCCTTGGGATACGGTCTGCACCTCAGGAAAGCTGTTTCCGTGGGAAGCCGGCTTTCTGCCCAACGGGCCTCAGGACCGTGGGCCTCGGGGGTCCCTCCGGCTCCCCAGAGCACAGGGACGAGGTGAGGGGCTTAGACCATGCCTGGGCCATGTTGTTTCTTCCACCTGGGTGTGTGGCATTTTGTTGACCTGGTTACCCCCACTTGGGTTTAGATTTCCACAGCAAGAACATATTGTTAGTCGGAAGCCGTTTGGGCCCCAGGGGGTCTCCGGACTCTGTTCCTTGCGGTTGAACTCTTGCTAGCAAAACCGCCGGGATGAGGGAAGGGCTCAGACTGTGCCTGGGCCCTGTCGTCTCTTCCAGGTCAGTGTATGGCATTTCCTTCACCTTGCCACAGGCACTGGGGAGCATGTCTGCACGTGGAGAATGACTTCCTCGTGGGAAGCCTGTTTCTGTCAACCGGGTCCCAGTGCTGTGCTCCTCTCTTTTCACTCCAGCTGCCAGAAGCCCAGGGAGGAGGGGAGGGCTTAGAACATGGCTGGGCACTGGGGTTTCTTCCAGAGAAGTGGATGGCATTTGTTTTCCCTTGCCTCCAGCCCTTGGGATAGGGTCTGCAACTCAGGAAAGCTGTTTCCGTGGGAAGCCGGCTTCCTGCCAACGGGCCTCAGGGCCATTGGCGTCGGGGTCACTCCGGCTCCCCAGAGCACAGGGACGAGGTGAGGGGCTTAGGCCATGCCTGGGCCATATTGTCTCTTCCACCTGGGTGTGTGGCATTTTGTTGACCTGGCTACCTCCACTTGGGATAGGATTTCCACAGGAAGAGCATATTGTTAGTCAGAAGCCGTTTTGGCCCCAGGGGGTCTCCGGTCTGTGTTCCTTGGTGTTGAACTCCTGCTAGCAAAACCACCTGGATGAGGGAAGGGCTCAGACTGTGCCTGGGCCCTGTGGTCTCTTCCAGGTCAGTGTATGGCATTTCCTTCACCTTGCCACAGGCACTGGGGAGCATGTCTGCACGTGGAGAAGGACTTCCTCGTGGGAAGCCGGTTTCTGTCAAACGGGTCCCAGTGCTGTGCTCCTATCTTTTCACTCCTGCTGCCAGAAGCCCAGGGAGGAGGGGAGGACTTTCAACATGGCTGGGCACTGGGGTTTCTTCCAGAGAAGGGGATGGCATTTGCTTTCCCTTGCCACCAGCCCTTGGGATACGGTCTGCACCTCAGGAAAGCTGTTTCCGTGGGAAGCCGGCTTTCTGCCCAACGGGCCTCAGGGCCGTGGGCCTAGGGGGTCCCTCCGGTTCCCCAGAGCACAGGGACGAGGTGAGGGGCTTAGGCCATGCCTGGGCCATGTTGTCTCTTCCACCAAGGTGTGTGGCATTTTGTTGACCTGGCTACCTCCACTTGGGATAGGATTTCCACAGCAATAGCATATTGTTAGTCGGAAGCTGTTTTGGCCCCAGGGGGTCTCCGGGTTGTGTTCTTGGGGTTGAACTCCTGCTAGCAAAACCATGGGGATGAGGGAAGGGCTCAGACTGTGCCTGGGCCCTGTGGTCTCTTCCAGGTCAGTGTATGGCATTTCCTTCACCTTGCCACAGGCACTGGGGAGCATGTCTGCACGTGGAGAAGGACTTCCTCGTGGGAAGCCGGTTTCTGTCAAACGGGTCCCCGTGCTGTGCCCCTCTCTTTTCACTCCTGCTGCCAGAAGCCCATGGAGGAGGGGAGAGCTTACAACATGGCTGGGCAATGGGGTTTCTTCCAGAGAACGGGATGGCATTTGCTTTCCCTTGCCACCACCCCTTGGGATAGGGTCTGCACCTCAGGAAAGCTGTTTCCGTGGGAAGCCGGCTTTCTGCCCAACGGGCCTCCGGGCCGTGTGCCTCGGGGGTCCCTCCGGCTCCCCAAAGCACAGGGACGAGGTGAGGGGCTTAGACAATGCCTGGGCCATGTTGTTTCTTCCACTTGGTTGTGTGGCATTTTGTTGACCTGGCTACCCCCACTTGGGATAGGATTTCCACAGCAAGAGCATATTGTTAGTCCGAAGCCGTTTGGGCCACAGGGGGTCTCCGGTCTGTGTTCCTTGGGGTTGAACTCCTGCTAGCAAAACCGCCGGGATGAGGGAAGGGCTCAGACTGTGCCTGGGCCCTGTGGTCTCTTCCAGGTTAGTGTATGGCATTTCCTTCACCTTGCCACAGGCACTGGGGAGCATGTCTGCACATGGAGAATGACTAACTCGTGGGAAGCCGGTTTCTGTCAAACGGGTCCCTGTGCTGTGCTCCTCTCTTTTCACTCCTGATACCATAAGCCCAGGGAGGAGGGGAGGGCTTAGAACATGGCTGGGCACTGGGGTTTCTTCCAGAGAAGGGGATGGCATTTGCTTTCCCTTGCCACCAGCCCTTGGGAGAGGGTCTGCACCTCAGGAAAGCTGTTTCCGTGGGAGGCCGGCTTCCTGCCCAACGGGCCTCAGGGCCGTGGCCCTCGGGGTTCCCTCCGGCTCCCCAGAGCACAGGGACGAGGTGACGGGCTTAGACCATGCCTGGGCCATGTTGTTTCTTCCACCTGGGTGTGTGGCATTTTATTGACCTGGCTACCCCCACTTGCGATAGGATTTCCACAGCAAGAGTATATTGTTAGTTGGAAGACGTTTTGGCCCCAGGGGGTCTCTGGGCTGTGTTCGTTGGGGTTGAACTCCTGCTAGCAAAACCGCCAGGATGAGGGAAGGGCTCAGACTGTGCCTGGGCCCTGTGGCCTCTTCCAGGTCAGTGTATGGCATTTCCTTCACCTTGCCACAGGCACTGGGGAGCATGTCTGCACGTGGAGAAGGACTTCCTCGTGGGAAGCCGGTTTCTGTCAAACGGGTCCCCGTGCTGTGCCCCTCTCTTTTCACTCCTGCTGCCAGAAGCCCATGGAGGAGGGGAGAGCTTACAACATGGCTGGGCAATGGGGTTTCTTCCAGAGAAGGGGATGGCATTTGCTTTCCCTTGCCACCACCCCTTGGGATAGGGTCTGCACCTCAGGAAAGCTGTTTCCGTGGGAAGCCGGCTTTCTGCCCAACGGGCCTCCGGGCCGAATGCCTCGGGGGTCCCTCCGGCTCCCCAGAGCACAGGGACGAGGTGAGGGGCTTAGACCATGCCTGGGCCATGTTGTTTCTTCCACCTCGGTGTGTGGCATTTTGTTGACCTGGCTACCCCCACTTGGGTTTAGATTTCCACAGCAAGAGCATATTGTTAGTCATAAGACCTTTGGCCCCAGGGGGTCTCCGGTCTGTGTTCCTTGGTGTTGAACTCCTGCTAGCAAAACCGCCGGGATGAGGGAAGGGTTCAGACTGTGCCTGGGCACTGTGGTCTCTTCCAGGTCAGTGTATGGCATTTCCTTCACCTTGCCACAGGCACTGGGGAGCATGTCTGCACGTGGAGAAGGACTTCCTCGTGGGAAGCCGGTTTCTGTCAAACGGGTTCCAGTGCTGTGCTCCTCTCTTTTCGCTCCTGCTGCCAGAAGCCCAGGGAGGAGGGGAGGACTTTCAACATGGCTGGGCACTGGGGTTTCTTCCAGAGAAGGGGATGGCATTTGCTTTCCCTTGCCACCAGCCCTTGGGATAGGGTCTGCACCTCAGGAAAGCTGTTTCCGTGGGAAGCCGGGTTTCTGCCCAACGGGCCTCAGGGCCGTGGGCCTCGGGGGTCCCTCCGGCTCCCCAGAGCACAGGGACGAGGTGAGGGGCTTAGGCCATGCCTGGGCCATGTTGTCTCTTCCACCAGGGTGTGTGGCATTTTGTTGACCTGGCTACCTCCACTTGGGATAGGATTTCCACAGCAAGAGCACATTGTTAGTCAGAAGCTGTTTTGGCCCCAGGGGGTCTCTGGGCTGTGTTCTTGGGGATGAACTCCTGCTATCAAAACCTCTGGGATGAGGGTAGGTCTCAGACTGTGCCTGGGCCCTGTGGTCTCTTCCAGGTCACTGTATGGCATTTCCTTCACCTTGCCACAGGCACTGGGGAGCATGTCTGCACGTGGAGAAGGACTTCCTCGTGGGAAGCCGGTTTCTGTCAAAAGGGTCCCAGTGCTGTGCTCCTCTCTTTTCACTCCTCCTGCCTGAAGCCCAGGGAGGAGGGGAGGGCTTACAACATGGCTGGGAACTGGAGTTTCTTCCAGAGAAGGGCATGGCATTTGCTTTCTCTTGCTACCAGCCCTTGGGAGAGGGTCTGAATCTCAGGAAAGCTGTTTCCGTGGGAGGCCGGCTTCCTGCCCAACGGGCCTCAGGGCCGTGGGCCTCGGGGTTCCCTCCGGCTCCCCAGAGCACAGGGACGAGGTGAGGGGCTTAGACCATGCCTGGGCCATGTTGTTTCTTCCACCTGGGTGTGTGGCATTTTGTTGACCTGGTTACCCCCACTTGGGATAGGATTTCCACAGCAATAGCATATTGTTAGTGGGAAGCTGTTTTGGCCCCAGGGGGTCTCCGGGCTGTGTTCTTGGGGTTGAACTCCTGCTAGCAAAACCACCGGGATGAGGGAAGGGCTCAGACTGTGCCTGGGCGATGTGGTCTCTTCCAGGTCAGTGTATGGCATTTCCTTCAGCTTGCCACAGGCACTGGGGAGCATGTCTGCACGTGGAGAAGGACTTCCTCGTGGGAAGCCGGTTTCTGTCAAAAGGGTCCCAGTGCTGTGCTCCTCTCTTTTCACTCCTACTGCCAGAAGCCCAGGAAGGAGGGGAAGGCTTACAACATGGCTGGGCACTGGGGTTTCTTCCAGAGAAGGGGATGGCATTTGCTTTCCCTTGCCACCAGCCCTTGGGATACGGTCTGCACCTCAGGAAAGCTGTTTCCGTGGGAAGCCGGCTTTCTGCCCAACGGGCCTCAGGACCGTGGGCCTCGGGGGTCCCTCCGGCTCCCCAGAGCACAGGGACGAGGTGAGGGGCTTAGACCATGCCTGGGCCATGTTGTTTCTTCCACCTGGGTGTGTGGCATTTTGTTGACCTGGTTACCCCCACTTGGGATAGGATTTCCACATCAAGAGCATATTGTTAGTCAGAAGCCGTTTGGGCCCCAGGGGGTCTCCGTGCTGTGTTCCTTGGGGATGAACTCCTGCTACTAAAACCTCCGGGATGAGGGTAGGTCTCAGACTATACCTGGGCCCTGTTGTCTCTTCCAGGTCAGTGTATGGCATTTCCTTCACCTTGGCACAGGCACTGGGGAGCATGTCTGCACGTGGAGAAGTACTTCCTCGTGGGAAGCCGGTTTCTGTCAAACGCTCCTAGTGCTGTGCTCCTCTCTTTTCACTCCTGCTGCCATAAGCCCATGGAGGAGGGGAGGGGTTAAAGCATGACTGGGCACTGGCGTTTCTTCCAGAGAAGGGGATGGCATTTCCTTTCCCTTGCCACCACTCCTTGGGATAGGTTCTGCACCTCAGGAAATCTGTTTCCGTGGGAAGCCGGCTTTCTGCCCAACGGGCCTCAGGGCTGTGGGCCTCGGGGTTACCTCCGGCTCCCCAGAGTACACGGACGATGTGAGGGGCTTAGACCATGCCTGGGCCATGTTGTTTCTTCCACCTGGGTGTGTGGCATTTTATTGACCTGGCTACCCCACTTGGGATAGGATTTCCACAGCAAGAGTATATTGTTAGTTGGAAGACGTTTTGGCCCCAGGGGGTCTCCGGGCTGTGTTCCTTGGGGTTGAACTCCTGCTAGCAAAACCGCCGGGATGAGGGAAGGGCTCAGACTGTGCCTGGGCCCTGTGGTCTATTCCAGGTCAGTGTATGGCTTTTCCTTCACCTTGCCACAGGCAATGGGGAGCATGTCTGCACGTGGAGAAGGACTTCCTCGTGGGAGGCCGGTTTCTGTCAAACGGGTCCCAGTGCTGTGCATCTCTCTTTTCACTCCTGCTGCCAGAAGCTCAGGGAGGAGGGGAGGGCTTAGAACATGGCTGGGCACTGGGGTTTCTTCCAGATAAGGGGATGGCATTTGCTTTCCCTTGACACCAGCCCTTGGGATACGGTCTGCACCTCAGGAAAGCTGTTTCCGTGGGAAACCGGCTTTCTGCCCAACGGGCCTCAGGGCCATGGTGCTTCGGGGTCCGTCCGGCTCCCCAGAGCACAGGGACGAGGTGAGGGGCTTAGGCCATGCCTGGGTCATGTTGTCTCTTCCACCAGGGTGTGTGGCATTTTGTTGACCTGGCTACCTCCACTTGGGATAGGATTTCCACAGCAAGAGCATATTGTTGGTCATAAGCCCTTTGGCCCCAGGGGGTCTCCGGTCTGTGTTCCTTGGTGTTGAACTCCTGCTAGCAAAACCACCGGGATGAGGGAAGGGCTCAGACTGTGCCTGGGCCCTGTGGTCTCTTCCAGGTCAGTGTATGGCATTTCCTTCACCTTGCCACAGGCACTGGGGAGCATGTCTGCACGTGGAGAAGGACTTCCTCGTGCGAAGCCGGTTTCTGTCAAACGGGTCCCAGTGCTGTGCTCCTCTCTTTTCACTCCTGCTGTCAGAAGCCCAGGGAGGAGGGGAGGACTTTCAACATGGCTGGGCACTGGGGTTTCTTCCAGAGAAGGGGATGGCATTTGCTTTCCCTTGCCACCAGCCCTTGGGATAGGGTCTGTACCTCAGGAAAGATGTTTCCGTGGGAAGCCGGCTTTCTGCCCAACGGGCCTCAGGGCCGTGGGCCTCGGGGGTCCCTCCGGCTCCCCAGAGCACAGGGACGAGGTGAGGGGCTTAGGCCATGCCTGGGCCATGTTGTCTCTTCCCCCTGGGTGTGTGGCATTTTGTTGACCTGGCTACCTCCACTTGGGATAGGATTTCCACAGCAAGAGTATATTGTTAGTTGGAAGACGTTTTGGCCCCAGGGGGTCTCCGGGCTGTGTTTGTTGGGGTTGAACTCGTGCTAGCAAAACCGCCGGGATGAGGGAAGGGCTCAGACTGTGCCTGGGCCCTGTGGTCTCTTCCAGGTCAGTGTATGGCATTTCCTTCACCTTGCCACAGGCACTGGGGAGCATGTCTGCACGTGGAGAAGGACTTCCTCGTGGGAAGCTGGTTTCTGTCAAACGGGTCCCAGGGCTGTGCTCCTCTCTTTTCACTCCTGCTGCCAGAAGCCCAGGGAGGAGGGGAGGACTTTCAACATGGCTGGGCACTGGGGTTTCTTCCAGAGAAGGGGATGGCATTTGCTTTCCCTTGCCACCAGCCCTTGGGATACGGTCTGCACCTCAGGAAAGCTGTTTCCGTGGGAAGCCGGCTTTCTGCCCAACGGGCCTCAGGACCGTGGGCCTCGGGGGTCCCTCCGGCTCCCCAGAGCACAGGGACGAGGTGAGGGGCTTAGACCATGCCTGGGCCATGTTGTTTCTTCCACCTGGGTGTGTGGCATTTTGTTGACCTGGTTACCCCCACTTGGGATAGGATTTCCACATCAAGAGCATATTGTTAGTTGGAAGCCGTTTGGGCCCCAGGGGGTCTCCGTGCTGTGTTCCTTGGGGATGAACTCCTGCTACCAAAACCTCCGGGATGAGGGTAGGTCTCAGACTGTACCTGGGCCCTGTTGTCTCTTCCAGGTCAGTGTATGGCATTTCCTTCACCTTGGCACAGGCACTGGGGAGCATGTCTGCACGTGGAGAAGTACTTCCTCGTGGGAGGCCGGTTTCTGTCAAACGGGTCCCAGTGCTGTGCATCTCTCTTTTCACTCCTGCTGCCAGAAGCTCAGGGAGGAGGGGAGGGCTTAGAACATGGCTGGGCACTGGGGTTTCTTCCAGATAAGGGGATGGCATTTGCTTTCCCTTGACACCAGCCCTTGGGATACGGTCTGCACCTCAGGAAAGCTGTTTCCGTGGGAAACCGGCTTTCTGCCCAAAGGGCCTCAGGGCCATGGTGCTTCGGGGTCCGTCCGGCTCCCCAGAGCACAGGGACGAGGTGAGGGGCTTAGGCGATGCCTGGGCCATGTTGTCTCTTCCAGGTCAGTGTATGGCATTTCCTACACCTTGCCAAAGGCACTGGGGAGCATGTCTGTACGTGGAGAAGGACTTCCTCGTGGGAAGCCTGTTTCTGTCAAACGGTCCCAGTTCTGTTCTCCTCTCTTTTCACTCCTGCTACCATAAGCCCAGGGAGGAGGGGAGGGCTTAGAACATGCCTGGGCACTTTGGTTTCTTCCAGAGAAGGGGATGGCATTTGCTTTCACTTGCCACCAGCCCTTGGTATAGGGTCTTCACCTCAGGAAAGCTGTTTCCGTGGGAAGCCGGCTTTCTGCTCAACGGGCCTCAAGCCCGTGGGCCTCGGGGGTCCCTCCGGCTCCCCAGAGCACAGGGACGAGGTGAGGGGCTTAGACCATGCCTGGGCCATGTTGTTTCTTCCACCTGGGTGTGTGGCATTTTGTTGACCTGGTTACCCCCACTTGGGATAGGATTTCCACAGCAAGAGTATATTGTTAGTCGGAAGCTGTTTTGGCCCCAGGGGGTCTCCGGGCTGTGTTCTTGGGTTTGAATTCCTGCTAGCAAAACCACCGGGATGAGGGAAGGGCTCAGACTGTGCCTGGGCCCTGTGGTCTCTTCCAGGTCAGTGTATGGCATTTCCTTCACCTTGCCACAGGCACTGGGGAGCATTTCTGCACGTGGAGAAGGACTTCCTCGTGGGAAGCCGGTTTCTGTCAAACGCTCCTAGTGCTGTGCTCCTCTCTTTTCACTCCTGCTGCCATAAGCCCATGGAGGAGGGGAGGGGTTAAAGCATGGCTGGGCACGGGGGTTTCTTCCAGAGAAGGGGATGGCATTTGCTTTCCCTTGCCACCAGCCCTTGGGATAGGGTCTGCACCTCAGGAAAACTGTTTCCTTGGGAAACCGGCTTTCTGCCAACGGGCCTCAGGGCCCTTGGTCTCGAGGTCCCTCAGGCTCCCCAGAGCACAGGGACGAGGTGAGGGGCTTAAACCATGCCTGGGCCATGTTGTTTCTTCCACTTGGTTGTTTGGCATTTTGTTGACCTGGCTACCCCCACTTGGGATAGGATTTCCACAATAAGAGCATATTGTTAGTCGGAAGCAGTTTGGGCCCCAGGGGGTCTCCGGGCTGTATTCTTGGGGTTGAACTTCTGCTAGCAAAACCGCCAGGATGAGGGAAGGGCTCAGACTGTGTCTGGGCCCTGTGGTCTCTTCCAGGTCACTGTATGGCATTTCCTTCACCTTGCCACAGGCACTGGGGAGCATTTCTGCACGTGGAGAAGGACTTCCTCGTGGGAGGCCGGTTTCTGTCAAACGGGTCCCAGTGCTGTGCTCCTCTCTTTTCATTCCAGCTGCCAGAAGCCCAGGGAGGAGGGGAGGACTTTCAACATGGCTGGGCACTGTGGTTTCTTCCAGAGAAGGGGATGGCATTTGCTTTCCCTTGCCACCAGCCCTTGGGATAGGGTCTGCACCTCAGGAAAGCTGTTTCCGTGGGACACCGGCTTTCTGCCTAACGGGCCTCAGGGCCGTGGGCCTCAGGGGTCCCTCCGGCTCCCCAAAGCACAGGGACGAGGTGAGGGGCTTAGACCATGCCAGGGCCTTATTGTTTCTTCCACCTGGGTGTTTAGCAGTTTGTTGACCTGGCTACCCCACTTGGGGTAGGTTTTCCACAGCAAGAGCATATTGTTCATCGAAAGCCGTTTGGGCCCCAGGGGGTCTCCGGGTTGTGTTCCTTGGGGTTGAACTCCTGCTAGCAAAACCGCCGGGATGAGGGAAGGGCTCAGACTGTGCCTGGGCCCTGTGGTCTCTTCCAGGTCAGGTTATGGCATTTCCTTCACCTTGCCACAGGCACTGGGGAGCATGTCTGCACGTGGAGAAGGACTTCCTCGTGGGAAGCCGGTTTCTGTCAAACGGGGCCCAGTGCTGTGCTCCTCTCTTTTCACTCCTGCTGCCAGAAGCTCAGGGAGGAGGGGAGGGCTTAGAACATGGCTGGGCACTGGGGTTTCTTCCAGAGAAGGGGATGGCATTTGCTTTCCCTTGACACCAGCCCTTGGGATACGGTCTGCACCTCAGGAAAGCTGTTTCCGTGGGAAACCGGCTTTCTGCCCAACGGGCCTCAGGGCCATGGTGCTTCGGGGTCCGTCCGGCTCCCCAGAGCACAGGGACGAGGTGAGGGGCTTAGGCGACGCCTGGGCCATGTTGTCTCTTCCAGGTCAGTGTATGGCATTTCCTACACCTTGCCAAAGGCACTGGGGAGCATGTCTGTACGTGGAGAAGGACTTCCTCGTGGGAAGCCTGTTTCTGTCAAACGGTCCCAGTTCTGTTCTCCTCTCTTTTCACTCCTGCTACCATAAGCCCAGGGAGGAGGGGAGGGCTTAGAACATGCCTGGGCACTTTGGTTTCTTCCAGAGAAGGGGATGGCATTTGCTTTCACTTGCCACCAGCCCTTGGGATAGGGTCTTCACCTCAGGAAAGCTGTTTCCGTGGGAAGCCGGCTTTCTGCCCAACGGGCCTCAAGCCCGTGGGCCTCGGGGGTCCCTCCGGCTCCCCAGAGCACAGGGACGAGGTGAGGGGCTTAGACCATGCCTGGGCCATGTTGTTTCTTCCACCTGGGTGTGTGGCATTTTGTTGACCTGGTTACCCCCACTTGGGATAGGATTTCCACAGCAAGAGTATATTGTTAGTCGGAAGCTGTTTTGGCCCCAGGGGGTCTCCGGGCTGTGTTCTTGGGTTTGAATTCCTGCTAGCAAAACCACCGGGATGAGGGAAGGGCTCAGACTGTGCCTGGGCCCTGTGGTCTCTTCCAGGTCAGTGTATGGCATTTCCTTCACCTTGCCACAGGCACTGGGGAGCATGTCTGCACGTGGAGAAGGACTTCCTCTTGGGAAGCCGGTTTCTGTCAAACGCTCCTAGTGCTGTGCTCCTCTCTTTTCACTCCTGCTGCCATAAGCCCAAGGAGGAGGGGAGGGGTTAAAGCATGGCTGGGCACTGGGGTTTCTTCCAGAGAAGGGGATGGCATTTGCTTTCCCTTGCCACCAGCCCTTGGGATACGGTCTGCACCTCAGGAAAGCTGTTTCCTTGGGAAACCGGCTTTCTGCCAACGGGCCTCAGGGCCGTTGGTCTCGAGGTCCCTCAGGCTCCCCAGAGCACAGGGACGAGGTGAGGGGCTTAAACCATGCCTGGGCCATGTTGTTTCTTCCACTTGGTTGTGTGGCATTTTGTTGACCTGGCTACCCCCACTTGGGATAGGATTTCCACAACAAGAGCATATTGTTAGTCGGAAGCAGTTTGGGCCCCAGGGGGTCTCCGGGCTGTATTCTTGGGGTTGAACTTCTGCTAGCAAAACCGCCAGGATGAGGGAAGGGCTTAGACTGTGTCTGGGCCCTGTGGTCTCTTCCAGGTCACTGTATGGCATTTCCTTCACCTTGCCACAGGCACTGGGGAGCATTTCTGCACGTGGAGAAGGACTTCCTCGTGGGAGGGCGGTTTCTGTCAAACGGGTCCCAGTGCTGTGCTCCTCTCTTTTCATTCCTGCTGCCAGAAGCCCAGGGAGGAGGGGAGGGCTTAGAACATGGCTGGGCAATGTGGTTTCTTCCAGAGAAGGGGATGGCATTTGCTTTCCCTTGCCACCAGCCCTTGGGATAGGGTCTGCACCTCAGGAAAGCTGTTTCCGTGGGACACCGGCTTTCTGCCTAACGGGCCTCAGGGCCGTGGGCCTCGGGGGTCCCTCCGGCTCCCCAAAGCACAGGGACGAGGTGAGGGGCTTAGACCATGCCAGGGCCTTATTGTTTCTTCCACCTGGGTGTTTAGCAGTTTGTTGACCTGGCTACCCCACTTGGGGTAGGTTTTCCACAGCAAGAGCATATTGTTCATCGAAAGCCGTTTGGGCCCCAGGGGGTCTCCGGGTTGTGTTCCTTGGTGTTGAACTCCTGCTAGCAAAACCGCCGGGATGAGGGAAGGGCTCAGACTGTGCCTGGGCCCTGTGGTCTCTTCAAGGTCAGGGTATGGCATTTCCTTCACCTTGCCACAGGCACTGGGGAGCATGTCTGCACGTGGAGAAGGACTTCCTCGCGGGAAGCCGGTTTCTGTCAAACAGGTCCCAGTGCTGTGCTCCTCTCTTTTCACTCCTGCTGCCAGAAGCCCAGGGAGGAGGGGAGGACTTTCAACATGGCTGGGCACTGGGGTTTCTTCCAGAGAAGGGGATGGCATTTGCTTTCCCTTGACACCAGCCCTTGGGATACGGTCTGCACCTCAGGAAACTGTTTCCGTGGGAAGCCGTCTTTCTGCCCAACGGGCCTCAGGGCCGTGGGCGTCGGGGGTCCCTCTGGCTCCCCAGAGCACAGGGACAAGGTGAGGGGCTTAGACCATGCCTGGGCCATGTTGTTTCTTCCACCTGGGTGTGTGGCATTTTGTTGACCTGGTTACCCCCACTTGGGATAGGATTTCCACAGCAATAGCATATTGTTAGTCGGAAGCTGTTTTGGCCCCAGGGGGTCTCCGGGCTGTGTTCTTGGGGTTGAACTCCTGCTAGCAAAACCACCGGGATGAGGGAAGGGCTCAGACTGTGCCTGGGCCCTGTGGTCTCTTCCAGGTCAGTGTATGGCATTTCCTTCACATTGCCACAGGCACTGGGGAGCATGTCTGCACGTGGAGAATGACTTCCTCGTGGGAAGCCGGTTTCTGTCAAACGGGGCCCAGTGCTGTGCATCTCTCTTTTCACTCCTGCTGCCAGAAGCCCAGGGAGGAGGGGAGGGCTTAGAACATGGCTGGGCACTGGGGTTTCTTCCAGATAAGGGGATGGCATTTGCTTTCCCTTGCCACCAGCCCTTGGGATAGGGTCTGCACCTCAGGAAAGCTGTTTCTGTGGGAAGCCGGCTTTCTGCCCAACGGGCCTCAGGGCCGTGGGCCTCTGGGTCCCTCCGGCTCTCCAGACCACAGGGACGAGGTGAGGGGCTTAGACCATGCCTGGGCCATGTTGTCTCTTCCACCTGGGTGTGTGACATTTTGTTGACCTGGTTACCCCCACTTGAGATAGGATTTCCACAGAAAGAGCATATTGTTAGTCGGTAGCCGTTTTGGCCCCAGGGGGTCTCCGGTCTGTGTTCCTTGGTGTTGAACTCCTGCTAGCAAAACCGCCGGGATGAGGGTAGGGCTCACACTGTGCCTGGGCCCTGTAGTCTCTTCCAGGTCAGTGTATGGCATTTCCTTCACCTTGCCACAGGCACTGGGGAGCATGTCTGCACGTGGAGAATGACTTCCTCGTGGCAAGCCGGTTTCTGTCAAACGGGTCCCAGTGCTGTGCTCCTCTCTTTTCACTCCTACAGCCAGAAGCCCAGGGAGGAGGGGAGGGCTTACAACATGGCTGGGTACCTGGGTTTCTTCCAGAGAAGGGGATGGCATTTGCTTTCCCTTGACACCAGCCCTTGGGATACGGTCTGCACCTCAGGAGAGCTGTTTCCGTGGGAAGCCGGGTTTCTGCCCAACGGGCCTCAGGGCCGTGTTCCTCGGGGGTCCCTCCGGCTCCCCAGAGAACAGGGACGAGGTGAGGGGCTTAGACCATGCCTGGGCCATGTTGTCTCTTTCACCTGGGTGTGTGGCATTTTGTTGACCTGGCTACCCCCACTTGGGATAGGATTTCCACAGCAAGAGCATATTGTTAGTTGGAAGCCCTATTGGCCCCAGGGGGTCTCAGGGCTGTGTTTTGGGGGTTGAACTCCTGCTAGCAAAACCGCCGGGATGAGAGAAGGGCTCAGACTGTGCCTGGGCCCTGTGGTCTCTTCCAGGTCAGTGTATGGCATTTCCTTCACCTTGCCACAGGCACTGGGGAGCATGTCTGCACGTGGAGAAGGACTTCCTCGTGGGAAGCCGGTTTCTGTCAAACGGGTCCCCGTGCTGTGCCCCTCTCTTTTCACTCCTGCTGCCAGAAGCCCAGGGAGGAGGGGAGAGCTTACAACATGGCAGGGCACTGGGGTTTCTTCCAGAGAAGGGGATGGCATTTGCTTTCCCTTGCCACCACCCCTTGGGATAGGGTCTGCACCTCAGGAAAGCTGTTTCCGTGGGAAGCCGGCTTTCTGCCCAACGGGCCTCCGGGCCGTATGCCTCGGGGGTCCCTCCGGCTCCCCAGAGCACAGGGACGAGGTGAGGGGCTTAGACCATGCCTGGGCCATGTTGTTTCTTCCACCTCGGTGTGTGGCATTTTGTTGACCTGGCTACCCCCACTTGGGTTTAGATTTCCACAGCAAGAACATATTGTTAGTCAGAAGCCGTTTGGCCCCAGGGTGTCTCCGGTCTGTGTTCCTTGCGGTTGAACTCTTGCTAGCAAAACCGCCAGGATGAGGGAAGGGCTCAGACTGTGCCTGGGCCCTGTCGTCTCTTCCAGGTCAGTGTATGGCATTTCCTTCACCTTGCCACAGGCACTGGGGAGCATGTCTGCACGTGGAGAATGACTTCCTCGTGGGAAGCCTGTTTCTGTCAACCGGGTCCCAGTGCTGTGCTCCTCTCTTTTCACCCTAGCTGCCAGAAGCCCAGGGAGGAGTGGAGGGCTTAGAACATGGCTGGGCACTGGGGTTTCTTCCAGAGAAGTGGATGGCATTTGTTTTCCCTTGCCTCCAGCCCTTGGGATAGGGTCTGCAACTCAGGAAAGCTGTTTCCGTGGGAAGCCGGCTTCCTGCCAACGGGCCTCAGGGCCGTGGGCCTAGGGGGTCCCTCCGGCTCCCCAGAGCACAGGGACGAGGTGAGGGGCTTAGGCCATGCCTGGGCCATGTTGTCTCTTCCACCAGGGTGTGTGGCATTTTGTTGACCTGGCTACCTCCACTTGGGATAGGATTTCCACAGCAATAGCATATTGTTAATCGGAAGCTGTTTTGGCCCCAGGGGGTCTCCGGGCTGTGTTCTTGGGGTTGAACTCCTGCTAGCAAAACCTTGGGGATGAGGGAAGGGCTCAGACTGTGCCTGGGCCCTGTGGTCTCTTCCAGGTCAGTGTATGGCATTTCCTTCACCTTGCCACAGGCGCTGGTGAGCATGTCTGCACGTGGAGAAGGACTTCCTCGTGGGAAGCCGGTTTCTGTCAAAAGGGTCCAGGTGCTGTGTTCCTCTCTTTTCACTCCTGCTGCCAGAAGCCCAGGAAGGAGGGGAAGGCTTACAACATGGCTGGGCACTGGGGTTTCTTCCAGAGAAGGGGATGGCATTTGCTTTCCCTTGCCACCAGCCCTTGGGATACGGTCTGCACCTCAGGAAAGCTGTTTCCGTGGGAAGCCGGCTTTCTGCCCAACGGGCCTCAGGGCCATGGTGCTTCGGGGGTCCCTCCGGCTCCCCAGAGCACAGGGACGAGGTGAGGGGCTTAGACCATGCCTGGGCCATGTTGTTTCTTCCACCTGGGTGTGTGGCATTTTGTTGACCTGGTTACCCCCACTTGGGATAGGATTTCCACAGCAAGAGCATATTGTTAGTCGGAAGCCGTTTGGGCCCCAGGGGGTCTCCGTGCTGTGTTCCTTGGGGATGAACTCCTGCTACCAAAACCTCCGGGATGAGGGTAGGTCTCAGACTGTGCCTGGGCCCTGTGGTCTCTTCCAGGTCAGTGTATGGCATTTCCTTCACCTTGCCACAGGCACTGGGGAGCATGTCTGCACGTGGAGAAGGACTTCCTCGTGGGAAGCCAGTTTCCATCAAACGGGTCCCAGTGCTGTGCTCCTCTCTTTTCACTCCTGCTACCATAAGCCCAGGGAGGAGGGGAGGGCTTAGAACATGGCTGGGCACTCGGGTTTCTTCCAGAGAAGGGGATGGCATTTGCTTTCCCTTGCCACCAGCCCTTGGGATAGGGTCTGCACCTCAGGAAAGCTGTTTCCGTGGGAAGCCGGCTTTCTGCCCAACGGGCCTCCGGGCCGTGTGCCTCGGGGGTCCCTCCGGCTCCCCAAAGCACAGGGACGAGGTGAGGGGCTTAGACCATGCCTGGGCCATGTTGTTTCTTCCACTTGGTTGTGTGGCATTTTATTGACCTGGCTACCCCCACTTGGGATAGGATTTCCACAGCAAGAGCATATTGTTAGTCATAAGCCCTTTGGCCCCAGGGGGTCTCCGGTCTGTGTTCCTTGGGGTTGAACTCCTGCTAGCAAAACCGCCGGGATGAGGGAAGGGCTCAGACTGTGCCTGGGCCCTGTGGTCTCTTCCAGGTCAGTGTATGGCATTTCCTTCACCTTGCCACAGGCACTGGGGAGAATGTCTGCACGTGGAGAATGACTAACTCGTGGGAAGCCGGTTTCTGTCAAACGGGTCCCTGTGCTGTGCTCCTCTCTTTTCACTCCTGCTACCATAAGCCCAGGGAGGAGGAGAGGGCTTAGAACATGGCCGGGCACTGGGGTTTCTTCCAGAGAAGGGGATGGCATTTGCTTTCCCTTGCCACCAGCCCTTGGGAGAGGGTCTGCACCTCAGGAAAGCTGTTTCCGTGGGAGGCCGGCTTCCTGCCCAACGGGCCTCAGGGCCGTGGCCCTCGGGGTTCCCTCCGGCTCCCCAGAGCACAGGGACGAGGTGACGGGCTTAGACCATGCCTGGGCCATGTTGTTTCTTCCACCTGGGTGTGTGGCATTTTATAGACCTGGCTACCCCCACTTGGGATAGGATTTCCACAGCAAGAGTATATTGTTAGTTGGAAGACGTTTTGGCCCCAGGGGGTCTCCGGGCTGTGTTCGTTGGGGTTGAACTCCTGCTAGCAAAACCGCCGGGATGAGGGAAGGGCTCAGACTGTGCCTGGGCCCTGTGGTCTCTTCCAGGTCAGTGTATGGCATTTCTTTCACCTTGCCACAGGCATTGGGGAGCATGTCTGCACGTGGAGAAGGACTTCCTCGTGGAAAGCCGGTTTCTGTCAAACGGGTCCCAGGGCTGTGCTCCTCTCTTTTCACTCCTGCTGCCAGAAGCCCAGGGAGGAGGGGAGGACTTTCAACATGGCTGGGCACTGGGGTTTCTTCCAGAGAAGGGGATGGCATTTGCTTTCCCTTGCCACCAGCCCTTGGAATAGGGTCTGCACCTCAGGAAAGCTGTTTCCGTGGGAAGCCGGCTTTCTGCCCAACGGGCCTCCGGGCCGTGGGCCTCGGGGGTCCCTCCGGCTCCCCAAAGCACAGGGACGAGGTGAGGGGCTTAGACCATGCCTGGGCCATGTTGTTTCTTCCACTTGGTTGTGTGGCATTTTGTTGACCTGGCTACCTCCACTTGGGATAGGATTTCCACAGCAAGAGCATATTGTTAGTCGGAAGCCGTTTGGGCCCCAGGGCGTCTCCGGTCTGTGTTCCTTGGGGTTGAACTCCTGCTAGCAAAACCGCCGGGATGAGGGAAGGGTTCAGACTGTGCCTGGGCCCTGTGGTCTCTTCCAGGTCAGTGTATGGCATTTCCTTCACCTTGCCACAGGCACTGGGGAGCATGTCTGCACGTGGAGAAGGACTTCCGCATGGGAAGCCGGTTTCTGTCAAACGGGTCCCAGTGCTGTGCTCTTCTCTTTTCACTCCTGCTACCAGAAGCCCAGGGAGGAGGGGAGGACTTTCAACGTGGCTGGGCACTGGGGTTTCTTCCAGAGAAGGGGATGGCATTTGCTTTCCCTTGCCACCAGCCCTTGGGATAGGGTCTGCACCTCAGGAAAGCTGTTTCCGTGGGAAGCCGGCTTTCTGCCCAACGGGCCTCAGGGCCGTGGGCCTCTGGGGTCCCTCCGGCTCCCCAGAGCACAGGGACGAGGTGAGGGGCTTAGGCCATGCCTGGGCCATGTTGTCTCTTCCACCAGGGTGTGTGGCATTTTGTTGACCTGGCTACCTCCACTTGGGATAGGATTTCCACAGCAATAGCACATTGTTAGTCAGAAGCTGTTTTGGCCCCAGGGGGTCTCCGGGCTGTGTTCTTGGGGTTGAACTCCTGCTAGCAAAACCACCGGGATGAGGGAAGGGCTCAGACTGTGCCTCCGCGATGTCGTCTCTTCCAGGTCAGTGTGTGGCATTTCCTTCAGCTCCACAGGCACTGGGGAGCATGTCTGCACGTGGAGAAGGACTTCCTCGTGGGAAGCCGGTTTCTGTCAAAAGGGTCCCAGTGCTGTGCTCCTCTCTTTTCACTCCTGCTGCCAGAAGCCCAGGAAGGAGGGGAAGGCTTACAACATGGCTGGGCACTGGGGTTTCTTCCAGAGAAGGGGATGGCATTTGCTTTCCCTTGCCACCAGCCCTTGGGATACGGTCTGCACCTCAGGAAGCTGTTTCCGTGGGAAGCCGGCTTTCTGCCCAACGGGCCTCCGGGCCGTGGGCCTCGGGGGTCCCTCCGGCTCCCCAGAGCACAGGGACGAGGTGAGGGGCTTAGACCATACCTGGGCCATGTTGTTTCTTCCACCTGGGTGTGTGGCATTTTGTTGACCTGGCTACCCCCACTTGGGATAGGATTTCCACATCAAGAGCATATTGTTAGTCGGAAGCCGTTTGGGCCCCAGGGGGTCTCTGTGCTGTGTTCCTTGGGAATGAACTCCTGCTACCAAAACCTCCCGGATGAGGGTAGGTCTCAGACTGTACCTGGGCCCTGTGGTCTCTTCCAGGTCAGTGTATGGCATTTCCTTCACCTGGCACGGGCACTGGGGAGCATGTCTGCACGTGGAGAAGTACTTCCTCGTGGGAAGCCGGTTTCTGTCAAACGCTCCTAGTGCTGTGCTCCTCTCTTTTCACTCCTGCTGCCATAAGCCCATGGAGGAGGGGAGGGGTTAAAGCATGACTGGGCACTGGCGTTTCTTCCAGAGAAGGGGATGGCATTTCCTTTCCCTTGCCACCACTCCTTGGGATAGGTTCTGCACCTCAGGAAATCTGTTTCCGTGGGAAGCCGGCTTTCTGCCCAACGGGCCTCAGGGCTGTGGGCCTCGGGGTTCCCTCCGGCTCCCCAGAGTACAGGGACGATGTGAGGGGCTTAGACCATGCCTGGGCCATGTTGTTTCTTCCACCTGGGTGTGTGGCATTTTATTGACCTGGCTACCCCCACTTGGGATAGGATTTCCACAGCAAGAGTATATTGTTAGATGGAAGACGTTTTGGCCCCAGGGGGTCTCCGGGCTGTGTTCGTTGGGGTTGAACTCCTGCTAGCAAAACCGCCGGGATGAGGGAAGGGCTCAGACTGTGCCTGGGCCCTGTGGTTTATTCCAGGTCAGTGTATGGCATTTCCTTCACCTTGCCACAGGCAATGGGGAGCATGTCTGCACGTGGAGAAGGATTTCCTCGTGGGAGGCCGGTTTCTGTCAAACGGGTCCCAGTGCTGTGCATCTCTCTTTTCACTCCTGCTGCCAGAAGCCCAGGGAGGAGGGGAGGGCTTAGAACATGGCTGGGCACTGGGGTTTCTTCCAGATAAGGGGATGGCATTTGCTTTCCCTTGACACCAGCCCTTGGGATACGGTCTGCACCTCAGGAAAGCTGTTTCCGTGGGAAGCCGGCTTTCTGCCCAACGGGCCTCAGGGCCATGGTGCTTCGGGGTCCGTCCGGCTCCCCAGAGCACAGGGACGAGGTGACGGGCTTAGGCCATGCCTGGGCCATGTTGTCTCTTCCACCAGGGTGTGTGGCATTTTGTTGACCTGGCTACCTCCACTTGGGATAGGATTTCCACAGCAAGAGCATATTGTTAGTCATAAGCCCTTTGGCCCCAGGGGGTCTCCGGTCTGTGTTCCTTGGTGTTGAACTCCTGCTAGCAAAACCGCCGGGATGAGGGAAGGGCTCAGACTGTGCCTGGGCCCTGTGGTCTCTTCCAGGTCAGTGTATGGCATTTCCTTCACCTTGCCACAGGCACTGGGGAGCATGTCTGCACGTGGAGAAGGACTTCCTCGTGGGAAGCCGGTTTCTGTCAAACGGGTCCCAGTGCTCTGCTCCTCTCTTTTCACTCCTGCTGCCAGAAGCCCAGGGAGGAGGGGAGGACTTTCAACATGGCTGGGCACTGGGGTTTCTTCCAGAGAAGGGGATGGCATTTGCTTTCCCTTGCCACCAGCCCTTGGGATAGGGTCTGCACCTCAGGAAAGATGTTTCCGTGGGAAGCCGGCTTTCTGCCCAACGGGCCTCAGGGCCGTGGGCCTCGGGGGTCCCTCCGGCTCCCCAGAGCACAGGGACGAGGTGAGGGGCTTAGGCCATGCCTGGGCCATGTTGTCTCTTCCACCTGGGTGTGTGGCATTTTGTTGACCTGGCTACCTCCACTTGGGATAGGATTTCCACAGCAATAGCATATTGTTAGTCGGAAGCTGTTTTGGCACCAGGGGGTCTCCGAGCTGTGTTCTTGGGGTTGAACTCCTGCTAGCAAAACCCCTGGGATGAGGGAAGGGCTCAGACTGTGCCTGGGCCCTGTAGTCTCGTCCAGGTCAGTGTATGGCATTTCCTTCACCTTGCCACAGGCGCTGGTGAGCATGTCTGCACGTGGAGAAGGACTTCCTCGTGGGAAGCGGGTTTCTGTCAAAAGGGTCCCAGTGCTGTGTTCCTCTCTTTTCACTCCTGCTGCCAGAAGCCCAGGAAGGAGGGGAAGGCTTACAACATGGCTGGGCACTGGGGTTTCTTCCAGAGAAGGGGATGGCATTTGCTTTCCCTTGCCACCAGCCCTTGGGATACGGTCTGCACCTCAGGAAAGCTGTTTCCGTGGGAAGCCGGCTTTCTGCCCAACGGGCCTCAGGACCGTGGGCCTCGGGGGTCCCTCCGGCTCCCCAGAGCACAGGGACGAGGTGAGGGGCTTAGACCATGCCTGGGCCATGTTGTTTCTTCCACCTGGGTGTGTGGCATTTTGTTGACCTGGTTACCCCCACTTGGGATAGGATTTCCACAGCAAGAGCATATTGTTAGTCGGAAGCCGTTTGGGCCCCAGGGGGTCTCCGTGCTGTGTTCCTTGGGGATGAACTCCTGCTACCAAAACCTCCGGGATGTGGGTAGGTCTCAGACTGTGCCTGGGCCCTGTGGTCTCTTCCAGGTCAGTGTATGGCATTTCCTTCACCTTGCCACAGGCACTGGGGAGCATGTCTGCACGTGGAGAAGGACTTCCTCGTGGGAAGCCAGTTTCCATCAAACGGGTCCCAGTGCTGTGCTCCTCTCTTTTCACTCCTGCTACCATAAGCCCAGGGAGGAGGGGAGGGCTTAGAACATGGCTGGGCACTGGGGTTTCTTCCAGAGAAGGGGATGGCATTTGCTTTCGCTTGCCACCAGCCCTTGGGATAGGGTCTGCACCTCAGGAAAGCTGTTTCCGTGGGAAGCCGGCTTTCTGCCCAACGGGCCTCCGGGCCGTGGGCCTCGGGGGTCCCTCCGGCTCCCCAAAGCACAGGGACGAGGTGAGGGGCTTAGACCATGCCTGGGCCATGTTGTTTCTTCCACTTGGTTGTGTGGCATTTTATTGACCTGGCTACCCCCACTTGGGATAGGATTTCCACAGCAAGAGTATATTGTTAGTTGGAAGACGTTTTGGCCCCAGGGGGTCTCCGGGCTGTGTTCGTTGGGGTTGAACTCCTGCTAGCAAAACCGCCGGGATGAGGGAAGGGCTCAGACTGTGCCTGGGCCCTGTGGTCTCTTCCAGGTCAGTGTATGGCATTTCCTTCACCTTGCCACAGGCACTGGGGAGCATGTCTGCACGTGGAGAAGGACTTCCTCGTGGGAAGCCGGTTTCTGTCAAACGGGTCCCAGTGCTCTGCTCCTCTCTTTTCACTCCTGCTGCCAGAAGCCCAGGGAGGAGGGGAGGACTTTCAACATGGCTGGGCACTGGGGTTTCTTCCAGAGAAGGGGATGGCATTTGCTTTCCCTTGCCACCAGCCCTTGGGATAGGGTCTGCACCTCAGGAAAGATGTTTCCGTGGGAAGCCGGCTTTCTGCCCAACGGGCCTCAGGGCCGTGGGCCTCGGGGGTCCCTCCGGCTCCCCAGAGCACAGGGACGAGGTGAGGGGCTTAGGCCATGCCTGGGCCATGTTGTCTCTTCCACCTGGGTGTGTGGCATTTTGTTGACCTGGCTACCTCCACTTGGGATAGGATTTCCACAGCAATAGCATATTGTTAGTCGGAAGCTGTTTTGGCACCAGGGGGTCTCCGAGCTGTGTTCTTGGGGTTGAACTCCTGCTAGCAAAACCCCTGGGATGAGGGAAGGGCTCAGACTGTGCCTGGGCCCTGTAGTCTCGTCCAGGTCAGTGTATGGCATTTCCTTCACCTTGCCACAGGCGCTGGTGAGCATGTCTGCACGTGGAGAAGGACTTCCTCGTGGGAAGCGGGTTTCTGTCAAAAGGGTCCCAGTGCTGTGTTCCTCTCTTTTCACTCCTGCTGCCAGAAGCCCAGGAAGGAGGGGAAGGCTTACAACATGGCTGGGCACTGGGGTTTCTTCCAGAGAAGGGGATGGCATTTGCTTTCCCTTGCCACCAGCCCTTGGGATACGGTCTGCACCTCAGGAAAGCTGTTTCCGTGGGAAGCCGGCTTTCTGCCCAACGGGCCTCAGGACCGTGGGCCTCGGGGGTCCCTCCGGCTCCCCAGAGCACAGGGACGAGGTGAGGGGCTTAGACCATGCCTGGGCCATGTTGTTTCTTCCACCTGGGTGTGTGGCATTTTGTTGACCTGGTTACCCCCACTTGGGATAGGATTTCCACAGCAAGAGCATATTGTTAGTCGGAAGCCGTTTGGGCCCCAGGGGGTCTCCGTGCTGTGTTCCTTGGGGATGAACTCCTGCTACCAAAACCTCCGGGATGTGGGTAGGTCTCAGACTGTGCCTGGGCCCTGTGGTCTCTTCCAGGTCAGTGTATGGCATTTCCTTCACCTTGCCACAGGCACTGGGGAGCATGTCTGCACGTGGAGAAGGACTTCCTCGTGGGAAGCCAGTTTCCATCAAACGGGTCCCAGTGCTGTGCTCCTCTCTTTTCACTCCTGCTACCATAAGCCCAGGGAGGAGGGGAGGGCTTAGAACATGGCTGGGCACTGGGGTTTCTTCCAGAGAAGGGGATGGCATTTGCTTTCCCTTGCCACCAGCCCTTGGGATAGGGTCTGTACCTCAGGAAAGCTGTTTCCGTGGGAAGCCGGCTTTCTGCCCAACGGGCCTCAGGACCGTGGGCCTCGGGGGTCCCTCCGGCTCCCCAAAGCACAGGGACGAGGTGAGGGGCTTAGACCATGCCTGGGCCATGTTGTTTCTTCCACTTGGTTGTGTGGCATTTTATTGACCTGGCTACCCCCACTTGGGATAGGATTTCCACAGCAAGAGTATATTGTTAGTTGGAAGACGTTTTGACCCCAGGGGGTCTCCGGGCTGTTTCGTTGGGGTTGAACTCCTGCTAGCAAAACCGCCGGGATGAGGGAAGGGCTCAGACTGTGCCTGGGCCCTGTGGTCTCTTCCAGGTCAGTGTATGGCATTTCCTTCACCTTGCCACAGGCACTGGGGAGCATGTCTGCACGTGGAGAAGGACTTCCTCGTCGGAAGCCGGTTTCTGTCAAACGGGTCCCAGGGCTGTGCTCCTCTCTTTTCACTCCTGCTGCCAGAAGCCCAGGGAGGAGGGGAGGACTTTCAACATGGCTGGGCACTGGGGTTTCTTCCAGAGAAGGGGATGGCATTTGCTTTCCCTTGCCACCAGCCCTTGGAATAGGGTCTGCACCTCAGGAAAGCTGTTTCCGTGGGAAGCCGGCTTTCTGCCCAACGGGCCTCCGGGCCGTGTACCTCGGGGGTCCCTCCGGCTCCCCAAAGCACAGGGACGAGGTGAGGGGCTTAGACCATGCCTGGGGCATCTTGTTTCTTCCACTTGGTTGTGTGGCATTTTGTTGACCTGGCTACCTCCACTTGGGATAGGATTTCCACAGCAAGAGCATATTGTTAGTCGGAAGCCGTTTGGGCCCCAGGGCGTCTCCGGTCTGTGTTCCTTGGGGTTGAACTCCTGCTAGCAAAACCGCCGGGATGAGGGAAGGGTTCAGACTGTGCCTGGGCCCTGTGGTCTCTTCCAGGTCAGTGTATGGCATTTCCTTCACCTTGCCACAGGCACTGGGGAGCATGTCTGCACGTGGAGAAGGACTTCCGCGTGGGAAGCCGGTTTCTGTCAAACGGGTCCCAGTGCTGTGCTCCTCTCTTTTCACTCCTGCTGCCAGAAGCCCAGGGAGGAGGGGAGGACTTTCAACATGGCTGGGCACTGGGGTTTCTTCCAGAGAAGGGGATGGCATTTGCTTTCCCTTGCCACCAGCCCTTGGGATAGGGTCTGCACCTCAGGAAAGCTGTTTCCGTGGGAAGCCGGCTTTCTGCCCAACGGGCCTCAGGGCCGTGGGCCTCTGGGTCCCTCCGGCTCTCCAGACCACAGGGACGAGGTGAGGGGCTTAGACCATGCCTGGGCCATGTTGTCTCTTCCACCTGGGTGTGTGACATTTTGTTGACCTGGTTACCCCCACTTGAGATAGGATTTCCACAGAAAGAGCATATTGTTAGTCGGTAGCCGTTTTGGCCCCAGGGGGTCTCCGGTCTGTGTTCCTTGGTGTTGAACTCCTGCTAGCAAAACCGCCGGGATGAGGGTAGGGCTCACACTGTGCCTGGGCCCTGTAGTTTCTTCCAGGTCAGTGTATGGCATTTCCTTCACCTTGCCACAGGCACTGGGGAGCATGTCTGCACGTGGAGAATGACTTCCTCGTGGCAAGCCGGTTTCTGTCAAACGGGTCCCAGTGCTGTGCTCCTCTCTTTTCACTCCTACAGCCAGAAGCCCAGGGAGGAGGGGAGGGCTTACAACATGGCTGGGTACCTGGGTTTCTTCCAGAGAAGGGGATGGCATTTGCTTTCCCTTGCCACCAGCCCTTGGGATAGGTTCTGCACCTCAGGAGAGCTGTTTCCGTGGGAAGCCGGGTTTCTGCCCAACGGGCCTCAGGGCCGTGTTCCTCGGGGGTCCCTCCGGCTCCCCAGAGAACAGGGACGAGGTGAGGGGCTTAGACCATGCCTGGGCCATGTTGTCTCTTTCACCTGGGTGTGTGGCATTTTGTTGACCTGGCTACCCCCACTTGGGATAGGATTTCCACAGCAAGAGCATATTGTTAGTCGGAAGCCGTATTGGCCCCAGGGGGTCTCAGGGCTGTGTTTTGGGGGTTGAACTCCTGCTAGCAAAACCGCCGGGATGAGAGAAGGGCTCAGACTGTGCCTAGGCCCTGTGGTCTCTTCCAGGTCAGTGTATGGCATTTCCTTCACCTTGCCACAGGCACTGGGGAGCATGTCTGCACGTGGAGAAGGACTTCCTCGTGGGAAGCCGGTTTCTGTCAAACGGGTCCCCGTGCTGTGCCCCTCTCTTTTCACTCCTGCTGCCAGAAGCCCAGGGAGGAGGGGAGAGCTTACAACATGGCAGGGCACTGGGGTTTCTTCCAGAGAAGGGGATGGCATTTGCTTTCCCTTGCCACCAGCCCTTGGGATAGGGTCTGCACCTCAGGAAAGCTGTTTCCGTGGGAAGCCAGCTTTCTGCCCAACGGGCCTCCGGGCCGTATGCCTCGGGGGTCCCTCCGGCTCCCCAGAGCACAGGGACGAGGTGAGGGGCTTAGACCATGCCTGGGCCATGTTGTTTCTTCCACCTTGGTGTGTGGCATTTTGTTGACCTGGCTACCCCCACTTGGGTTTAGATTTCCACAGCAAGAACATATTGTTAGTCGGAAGCCGTTTGGCCCCAGGGTGTCTCCGGTCTGTGTTCCTTGCGGTTGAACTCTTGCTAGCAAAACCGCCAGGATGAGGGAAGGGCTCAGACTGTGCCTGGGCCCTGTCGTCTCTTCCAGGTCAGTGTATGGCATTTCCTTCACCTTGCCACAGGCACTGGGGAGCATGTCTGCACGTGGAGAATGACTTCCTCGTGGGAAGCCTGTTTCTGTCAACCGGGTCCCAGTGCTGTGCTCCTCTCTTTTCACTCCAGCTGCCAGAAGCCCAGGGAGGAGGGGAGGGCTTAGAACATGGCTGGGCACTGGGGTTTCTTCCAGAGAAGTGGATGGCATTTGTTTTCCCTTGCCTCCAGCCCTTGGGATAGGGTCTGCAACTCAGGAAAGCTGTTTCCGTGGGAAGCCGGCTTCCTGCCAACGGGCCTCAGGGCCGTGGGCCTAGGGGGTCCCTCCGGCTCCCCAGAGCACAGGGACGAGGTGAGGGGCTTAGGCCATGCCTGGGCCATGTTGTCTCTTCCACCAGGGTGTGTGGCATTTTGTTGACCTGGCTACCTCCACTTGGGATAGGATTTCCACAGCAATAGCATATTGTTAGTCGGAAGCTGTTTTGGCCCCAGGGGGTCTCCGGGCTGTGTTCTTGGGGTTGAACTCCTGCTAGCAAAACCTTGGGGATGAGGGAAGGGCTCAGACTGTGCCTGGGCCCTGTGGTCTCTTCCAGGTCAGTGTATGGCATTTCCTTCACCTTGCCACAGGCGCTGGTGAGCATGTCTGCACGTGGAGAAGGACTTCCTCGTGGGAAGCCGGTTTCTGTCAAAAGGGTCCAGGTGCTGTGTTCCTCTCTTTTCACTCCTGCTGCCAGAAGCCCAGGGAGGAGGGGAAGGCTTACAACATGGCTGGGCACTGGGGTTTCTTCCAGAGAAGGGGATGGCATTTGCTTTCCCTTGCCACCAGCCCTTGGGATACGGTCTGCACCTCAGGAAAGCTGTTTCCGTGGGAAGCCGGCTTTCTGCCCAACGGGCCTCAGGGCCATGGTGCTTCGGGGGTCCCTCCGGCTCCCCAGAGCACAGGGACGAGGTGAGGGGCTTAGACCATGCCTGGGCCATGTTGTTTCTTCCACCTGGGTGTGTGGCATTTTGTTGACCTGGTTACCCCCACTTGGGATAGGATTTCCACAGCAAGAGCATATTGTTAGTCGGAAGCTGTTTGGGCCCCAGGGGGTCTCCGTGCTGTGTTCCTTGGGGATGAACTCCTGCTACCAAAACCTCCGGGATGAGGGTAGGTCTCAGACTGTGCCTGGGCCCTGTGGTCTCTTCCAGGTCAGTGTATGGCATTTCCTTCACCTTGCCACAGGCACTGGGGAGCATGTCTGCACGTGGAGAAGGACTTCCTCGTTGGAAGCCAGTTTCCATCAAACGGGTCCCAGTGCTGTGCTCCTCTCTTTTCACTCCTGCTACCATAAGCCCAGGGAGGAGAGGACGGCTTAGAACATGGCTGGGCACTAGGGTTTCTTCCAGAGAAGGGGATGGCATTTGCTTTCCCTTGCCACCAGCCCTTGGGATAGGGTCTGCACCTCAGGAAAGCTGTTTCCGTGGGAAGCCGGCTTTCTGCCCAACGGGCCTCCGGGCCGTGTGCCTCGGGGGTCCCTCCGGCTCCCCAAAGCACAGGGACGAGGTGAGGGGCTTAGACCATGCCTGGGCCATGTTGTTTCTTCCACTTGGTTGTGTGGCATTTTATTGACCTGGCTTCCCCCACTTGGGATAGGATTTCCACAGCAAGAGCATATTGTTAGTCCGAAGCCGTTTGGGCCCCAGGGGGTCTCCGGTCTGTGTTCCTTGGGGTTGAACTCCTGCTAGCAAAACCGCTGGGATGAGGGAAGGGTTCAGACTGTGCCTGGGCCCTGTGGTCTCTTCCAGGTCAGTGTATGGCATTTCCTTCACCTTGCCACAGGCACTTGGGAGCATGTCTGCACGTGGAGAAGGACTTCCTCGTGGGAAGCCGGTTTCTGTCAAACGGGTCCCAGTGCTGTGCTCCTCTCTTTTCACTCCTGCTGCCAGAAGCCCAGGGAGGAGGGGAGGACTTTCAACATGGCTGGGCACTGGGGTTTCTTCCAGAGAAGGGGATGGCATTTGCTTTCCCTTGCCACCAGCCCTTGGGAGATGGTCTGCACCTCAGGAAAGCTGTTTCCGTGGGAGGCCGGCTTCCTGCCCAACGGGCCTCAGGGCCGTGGCCCTCGGGGTTCCCTCCGGCTCCCCAGAGCACAGGGACGAGGTGACGGGCTTAGACCATGCCTGGGCCATGTTGTTTCTTCCACCTGGGTGTGTGGCATTTTATTGACCTGGCTACCCCCACTTGGGATAGGATTTCCACAGCAAGAGTATATTGTTAGTTGGAAGACGTTTTGGCCCCAGGGGGTCTCCGGGCTGTGTTCGCTGGGGTTGAACTCCTGCTAGCAAAACCGCCGGGATGAGGGAAGGGCTCAGACTGTGCCTGGGCCCTGTGGTCTCTTCCAGGTCAGTGTATGGCATTTCCTTCAGCTTGCCACAGGCACTGGGGAGTATGTCTGCACGTGGAGAAGGACTTCCTCGTGGGAAGCCGGTTTCTGTCAAACGGGTCCCAGGGCTGTGCTCCTCTCTTTTCACTCCTGCTGCCAGAAGCCCAGGGAGGAGGGGAGGACTTTCAACATGGCTGGGCACTGGGGTTTCTTCCAGAGAAGGGGATGGCATTTGCTTTCCCTTGCCACCAGCCCTTGGAATAGGGTCTGCACCTCAGGAAAGCTGTTTCCGTGGGAAGCCGGCTTTCTGCCCAACGGGCCTCAGGGCCGTGGGCCTCGGGGGTCCCTCCGGCTCCCCAGAGTACAGGGACGAGGTGAGGGGCTTAGGCCATGCCTGGGCCATGTTGTCTCTTCCACCAGGGTGTGTGGCATTTTGTTGACCTGGCTACCTCCACTTGGGATAGGATTTCCACAGCAATAGCACATTGTTAGTCAGAAGCTGTTTTGGCCCCAGGGGGTCTCTGGGCTGTGTTCTTGGGGATGAACTCCTGCTACCAAAACCTCCGGGATGAGGGTAGGTCTCAGACTGTGCCTGGGCCCTGTGGTCTCTTCCAGGTCAGTGTATGACATTTCCTTCACCTTGCCACAGGCACTGGTGAGCATGTCTGCACGTGGAGAAGGACTTCCTCGTGGGAAGCCGGTTTCTGTCAAAAGGGTCCCAGTGCTGTGCTCCTCTCTTTTCACTCCTCCTGCCTGAAGCCCAGGGAGGAGGGGAGGGCTTACAACATGGCTGGGAACTGGAGTTTCTTCCAGAGAAGGGCATGGCATTTGCTTTCTCTTGCTACCAGCCCTTGGGAGAGAGTCTGAATCTCAGGAATGCTGTTTCCGTGGGAGTCCGGCTTCCTGCCCAACGGGCCTCAGGGCCGTGGGCCTCGGGGGTCCCTCCGGCTCCCCAGAGCACAGGGACGAGGTGAGGGGCTTAGACCATGCCTGGGTCATGTTGTTTCTTCCACCTGGGTGTGTGGCATTTTGTTGACCTGGTTACCCCCACTTGGGATAGGATTTCCACAGCAATAGCATATTGTTAGTGGGAAGCTGTTTTGGCCCCAGGGGGTCTCCGGGCTGTGTTCTTGGGGTTGAACTCCTGCTAGCAAAACCACCGGGATGAGGGAAGGGCTCAGACTGTGCCTGGGCGATGTGGTCTCTTCCAGGTCAGTGTATGGCATTTCCTTCAGCTTGCCACAGGCACTGGGGAGCATGTCTGCACGTGGAGAAGGACTTCCTCGTGGGAAGCCGGTTTCTGTCAAAAGGGTCCCAGTGCTGTGCTCCTCTCTTTTCACTCCTGCTGCCAGAAGCCCAGGAAGGAGGGGAAGGCTTACAACATGGCTGGGCACTGGGGTTTCTTCCAGAGAAGGGGATGGCATTTGCTTTCCCTTGCCACCAGCCCTTGGGATAGGGTCTGCACCTCGGGAA
Organism: Ursus americanus; assembly: GCF_024610735.1. Classification (NCBI taxonomy): domain Eukaryota; kingdom Metazoa; phylum Chordata; class Mammalia; order Carnivora; family Ursidae; genus Ursus; species Ursus americanus. Next base: position 96,417 of record NW_028273667.1, read on the forward strand.
AGCTGTTTCCGTGGGAAGCCGGCTTTCTGCCCAACGGGCCTCCGGGCCGTGTGCCTCGGGGGTCCCTCCGGCTCCCCAAAGCACAGGGACGAGGTGAGGGGCTTAGACCATGCCTGGGCCATGTTGTTTCTTCCACTTGGTTGTGTGGCATTTTATTGACCTGGCTTCCCCCACTTGGGATAGGATTTCCACAGCAAGAGCATATTGTTAGTCCGAAGCCGTTTGGGCCCCAGGGGTCTCCGGTCTGTGTTCCTTGGGGTTGAACTCCTGCTAGCAAAACCGCTGGGATGAGGGAAGGGTTCAGACTGTGCCTGGGCCCTGTGGTCTCTTCCAGGTCAGTGTATGGCATTTCCTTCACCTTGCCACAGGCACTTGGGAGCATGTCTGCACGTGGAGAAGGAGTTCCGCGTGGGAAGCCGGTTTCTGTCAAACGGGTCCCAGTGCTGTGCTCCTCTCTTTTCACTCCTGCTGCCAGAAGCCCAGGGAGGAGGGGAGGACTTTCAACATGGCTGGGCACTGGGGTTTCTTCCAGAGAAGGGGATGGCATTTGCTTTCCCTTGCCACCAGCCCTTGGGAGAGGGTCTGCACCTCAGGAAAGCTGTTTCCGTGGGAGGCCGGCTTCCTGCCCAACGGGCCTCAGGGCCGTGGCCCTCGGGGTTCCCTCCGGCTCCCCAGAGCACAGGGACGAGGTGACGGGCTTAGACCATGCCTGGGCCATGTTGTTTCTTCCACCTGGGTGTGTGGCATTTTATTGACCTGGCTACCCCCACTTGGGATAGGATTTCCACAGCAAGAGTATATTGTTAGTTGGAAGACGTTTTGGCCCCAGGGGGTCTCCGGGCTGTGTTCGCTGGGGTTGAACTCCTGCTAGCAAAACCGCCGGGATGAGGGAAGGGCTCAGACTGTGCCTGGGCCCTGTGGTCTCTTCCAGGTCAGTGTATGGCATTTCCTTCAGCTTGCCACAGGCACTGGGGAGTATGTCTGCACGTGGAGAAGGACTTCCTCGTGGGAAGCCGGTTTCTGTCAAACGGGTCCCAGGGCTGTGCTCCTCTCTTTTCACTCCTGCTGCCAGAAGCCCAGGGAGGAGGGGAGGACTTTCAACATGGCTGGGCACTGGGGTTTCTTCCAGAGAAGGGGATGGCATTTGCTTTCCCTTGCCACCAGCCCTTGGAATAGGGTCTGCACCTCAGGAAAGCTGTTTCCGTGGGAAGCCGGCTTTCTGCCCAACGGGCCTCAGGGCCGTGGGCCTCGGGGGTCCCTCCGGCTCCCCAGAGTACAGGGACGAGGTGAGGGGCTTAGGCCATGCCTGGGCCATGTTGTCTCTTCCACCAGGGTGTGTGGCATTTTGTTGACCTGGCTACCTCCACTTGGGATAGGATTTCCACAGCAATAGCACATTGTTAGTCAGAAGCTGTTTTGGCCCCAGGGGGTCTCTGGGCTGTGTTCTTGGGGATGAACTCCTGCTACCAAAACCTCCGGGATGAGGGTAGGTCTCAGACTGTGCCTGGGCCCTGTGGTCTCTTCCAGGTCAGTGTATGACATTTCCTTCACCTTGCCACAGGCACTGGTGAGCATGTCTGCACGTGGAGAAGGACTTCCTCGTGGGAAGCCGGTTTCTGTCAAAAGGGTCCCAGTGCTGTGCTCCTCTCTTTTCACTCCTCCTGCCTGAAGCCCAGGGAGGAGGGGAGGGCTTACAACATGGCTGGGAACTGGAGTTTCTTCCAGAGAAGGGCATGGCATTTGCTTTCTCTTGCTACCAGCCCTTGGGAGAGAGTCTGAATCTCAGGAATGCTGTTTCCGTGGGAGTCCGGCTTCCTGCCCAACGGGCCTCAGGGCCGTGGGCCTCGGGGGTCCCTCCGGCTCCCCAGAGCACAGGGACGAGGTGAGGGGCTTAGACCATGCCTGGGTCATGTTGTTTCTTCCACCTGGGTGTGTGGCATTTTGTTGACCTGGTTACCCCCACTTGGGATAGGATTTCCACAGCAATAGCATATTGTTAGTGGGAAGCTGTTTTGGCCCCAGGGGGTCTCCGGGCTGTGTTCTTGGGGTTGAACTCCTGCTAGCAAAACCACCGGGATGAGGGAAGGGCTCAGACTGTGCCTGGGCGATGTGGTCTCTTCCAGGTCAGTGTATGGCATTTCCTTCAGCTTGCCACAGGCACTGGGGAGCATGTCTGCACGTGGAGAAGGACTTCCTCGTGGGAAGCCGGTTTCTGTCAAAAGGGTCCCAGTGCTGTGCTCCTCTCTTTTCACTCCTGCTGCCAGAAGCCCAGGAAGGAGGGGAAGGCTTACAACATGGCTGGGCACTGGGGTTTCTTCCAGAGAAGGGGATGGCATTTGCTTTCCCTTGCCACCAGCCCTTGGGATAGGGTCTGCACCTCGGGAAAGCTGTTTCCGTGGGAAGCCGGCTTTCTGCCCAACGGGCCTCCGGGCCGTGTGCCTCGGGGGTCCCTCCGGCTCCCCAAAGCACAGGGACGAGGTGAGGGGCTTAGACCATGCCTGGGCCATGTTGTTTCTTCCACTTGGTTGTGTGGCATTTTATTGACCTGGCTTCCCCCACTTGGGATAGGATTTCCACAGCAAGAGCATATTGTTAGTCCGAAGCCGTTTGGGCCCCAGGGGTCTCCGGTCTGTGTTCCTTGGGGTTGAACTCCTGCTAGCAAAACCGCTGGGATGAGGGAAGGGTTCAGACTGTGCCTGGGCCCTGTGGTCTCTTCCAGGTCAGTGTATGGCATTTCCTTCACCTTGCCACAGGCACTTGGGAGCATGTCTGCACGTGGAGAAGGAGTTCCGCGTGGGAAGCCGGTTTCTGTCAAACGGGTCCCAGTGCTGTGCTCCTCTCTTTTCACTCCTGCTGCCAGAAGCCCAGGGAGGAGGGGAGGACTTTCAACATGGCTGGGCACTGGGGTTTCTTCCAGAGAAGGGGATGGCATTTGCTTTCCCTTGCCACCAGCCCTTGGGAGAGGGTCTGCACCTCAGGAAAGCTGTTTCCGTGGGAGGCCGGCTTCCTGCCCAACGGGCCTCAGGGCCGTGGCCCTCGGGGTTCCCTCCGGCTCCCCAGAGCACAGGGACGAGGTGACGGGCTTAGACCATGCCTGGGCCATGTTGTTTCTTCCACCTGGGTGTGTGGCATTTTATTGACCTGGCTACCCCCACTTGGGATAGGATTTCCACAGCAAGAGTATATTGTTAGTTGGAAGACGTTTTGGCCCCAGGGGGTCTCCGGGCTGTGTTCGCTGGGGTTGAACTCCTGCTAGCAAAACCGCCGGGATGAGGGAAGGGCTCAGACTGTGCCTGGGCCCTGTGGTCTCTTCCAGGTCAGTGTATGGCATTTCCTTCAGCTTGCCACAGGCACTGGGGAGTATGTCTGCACGTGGAGAAGGACTTCCTCGTGGGAAGCCGGTTTCTGTCAAACGGGTCCCAGGGCTGTGCTCCTCTCTTTTCACTCCTGCTGCCAGAAGCCCAGGGAGGAGGGGAGGACTTTCAACATGGCTGGGCACTGGGGTTTCTTCCAGAGAAGGGGATGGCATTTGCTTTCCCTTGCCACCAGCCCTTGGAATAGGGTCTGCACCTCAGGAAAGCTGTTTCCGTGGGAAGCCGGCTTTCTGCCCAACGGGCCTCAGGGCCGTGGGCCTCGGGGGTCCCTCCGGCTCCCCAGAGTACAGGGACGAGGTGAGGGGCTTAGGCCATGCCTGGGCCATGTTGTCTCTTCCACCAGGGTGTGTGGCATTTTGTTGACCTGGCTACCTCCACTTGGGATAGGATTTCCACAGCAATAGCACATTGTTAGTCAGAAGCTGTTTTGGCCCCAGGGGGTCTCCGTGCTGTGTTCTTGGGGATGAACTCCTGCTACCAAAACCTCCGGGATGAGGGTAGGTCTCAGACTGTGCCTGGGCCCTGTGGTCTCTTCCAGGTCAGTGTATGACATTTCGTTCACCTTGCCACAGGCACTGGTGAGCATGTCTGCACGTGGAGAAGGACTTCCTCGTGGGAAGCCGGTTTCTGTCAAAAGGGTCCCAGTGCTGTGCTCCTCTCTTTTCACTCCTCCTGCCTGAAGCCCAGGGAGGAGGGGAGGGCTTACAACATGGCTGGGAACTGGAGTTTCTTCCAGAGAAGGGCATGGCATTTGCTTTCTCTTGCTACCAGCCCTTGGGAGAGAGTCTGAATCTCAGGAATGCTGTTTCCGTGGGAGTCCGACTTCCTGCCCAACGGGCCTCAGGGCCGTGGGCCTCGGGGGTCCCTCCGGCTCCCCAGAGCACAGGGACGAGGTGAGGGGCTTAGACCATGCCTGGGTCATGTTGTTTCTTCCACCTGGGTGTGTGGCATTTTGTTGACCTGGTTACCCCCACTTGGGATAGGATTTCCACAGCAATAGCATATTGTTAGTGGGAAGCTGTTTTGGCCCCAGGGGGTCTCCGGGCTGTGTTCTTGGGGTTGAACTCCTGCTAGCAAAACCACCGGGATGAGGGAAGGGCTCAGACTGTGCCTGGGCGATGTGGTCTCTTCCAGGTCAGTGTATGGCATTTCCTTCAGCTTGCCACAGGCACTGGGGAGCATGTCTGCACGTGGAGAAGGACTTCCTCGTGGGAAGCCGGTTTCTGTCAAAAGGGTCCCAGTGCTGTGCTCCTCTCTTTTCACTCCTGCTGCCAGAAGCCCAGGAAGGAGGGGAAGGCTTACAACATGGCTGGGCACTGGGGTTTCTTCCAGAGAAGGGGATGGCATTTGCTTTCCCTTGCCACCAGCCCTTGGGATACGGTCTGCACCTCAGGAAAGCTGTTTCCGTGGGAAGCCGGCTTTCTGCCCAACGGGCCTCAGGACCGTGGGCCTCGGGGGTCCCTCCGGCTCCCCAGAGCACAGGGACGAGGTGAGGGGCTTAGACCATGCCTGGGCCATGTTGTTTCTTCCACCTGGGTGTGTGGCATTTTGTTGACCTGGTTACCCCCACTTGGGTTTAGATTTCCACAGCAAGAACATATTGTTAGTCGGAAGCCGTTTGGGCCCCAGGGGGTCTCCGGACTCTGTTCCTTGCGGTTGAACTCTTGCTAGCAAAACCGCCGGGATGAGGGAAGGGCTCAGACTGTGCCTGGGCCCTGTCGTCTCTTCCAGGTCAGTGTATGGCATTTCCTTCACCTTGCCACAGGCACTGGGGAGCATGTCTGCACGTGGAGAATGACTTCCTCGTGGGAAGCCTGTTTCTGTCAACCGGGTCCCAGTGCTGTGCTCCTCTCTTTTCACTCCAGCTGCCAGAAGCCCAGGGAGGAGGGGAGGGCTTAGAACATGGCTGGGCACTGGGGTTTCTTCCAGAGAAGTGGATGGCATTTGTTTTCCCTTGCCTCCAGCCCTTGGGATAGGGTCTGCAACTCAGGAAAGCTGTTTCCGTGGGAAGCCGGCTTCCTGCCAACGGGCCTCAGGGCCATTGGCGTCGGGGTCACTCCGGCTCCCCAGAGCACAGGGACGAGGTGAGGGGCTTAGGCCATGCCTGGGCCATATTGTCTCTTCCACCTGGGTGTGTGGCATTTTGTTGACCTGGCTACCTCCACTTGGGATAGGATTTCCACAGGAAGAGCATATTGTTAGTCAGAAGCCGTTTTGGCCCCAGGGGGTCTCCGGTCTGTGTTCCTTGGTGTTGAACTCCTGCTAGCAAAACCACCTGGATGAGGGAAGGGCTCAGACTGTGCCTGGGCCCTGTGGTCTCTTCCAGGTCAGTGTATGGCATTTCCTTCACCTTGCCACAGGCACTGGGGAGCATGTCTGCACGTGGAGAAGGACTTCCTCGTGGGAAGCCGGTTTCTGTCAAACGGGTCCCAGTGCTGTGCTCCTATCTTTTCACTCCTGCTGCCAGAAGCCCAGGGAGGAGGGGAGGACTTTCAACATGGCTGGGCACTGGGGTTTCTTCCAGAGAAGGGGATGGCATTTGCTTTCCCTTGCCACCAGCCCTTGGGATACGGTCTGCACCTCAGGAAAGCTGTTTCCGTGGGAAGCCGGCTTTCTGCCCAACGGGCCTCAGGGCCGTGGGCCTAGGGGGTCCCTCCGGTTCCCCAGAGCACAGGGACGAGGTGAGGGGCTTAGGCCATGCCTGGGCCATGTTGTCTCTTCCACCAAGGTGTGTGGCATTTTGTTGACCTGGCTACCTCCACTTGGGATAGGATTTCCACAGCAATAGCATATTGTTAGTCGGAAGCTGTTTTGGCCCCAGGGGGTCTCCGGGTTGTGTTCTTGGGGTTGAACTCCTGCTAGCAAAACCATGGGGATGAGGGAAGGGCTCAGACTGTGCCTGGGCCCTGTGGTCTCTTCCAGGTCAGTGTATGGCATTTCCTTCACCTTGCCACAGGCACTGGGGAGCATGTCTGCACGTGGAGAAGGACTTCCTCGTGGGAAGCCGGTTTCTGTCAAACGGGTCCCCGTGCTGTGCCCCTCTCTTTTCACTCCTGCTGCCAGAAGCCCATGGAGGAGGGGAGAGCTTACAACATGGCTGGGCAATGGGGTTTCTTCCAGAGAACGGGATGGCATTTGCTTTCCCTTGCCACCACCCCTTGGGATAGGGTCTGCACCTCAGGAAAGCTGTTTCCGTGGGAAGCCGGCTTTCTGCCCAACGGGCCTCCGGGCCGTGTGCCTCGGGGGTCCCTCCGGCTCCCCAAAGCACAGGGACGAGGTGAGGGGCTTAGACAATGCCTGGGCCATGTTGTTTCTTCCACTTGGTTGTGTGGCATTTTGTTGACCTGGCTACCCCCACTTGGGATAGGATTTCCACAGCAAGAGCATATTGTTAGTCCGAAGCCGTTTGGGCCACAGGGGGTCTCCGGTCTGTGTTCCTTGGGGTTGAACTCCTGCTAGCAAAACCGCCGGGATGAGGGAAGGGCTCAGACTGTGCCTGGGCCCTGTGGTCTCTTCCAGGTTAGTGTATGGCATTTCCTTCACCTTGCCACAGGCACTGGGGAGCATGTCTGCACATGGAGAATGACTAACTCGTGGGAAGCCGGTTTCTGTCAAACGGGTCCCTGTGCTGTGCTCCTCTCTTTTCACTCCTGATACCATAAGCCCAGGGAGGAGGGGAGGGCTTAGAACATGGCTGGGCACTGGGGTTTCTTCCAGAGAAGGGGATGGCATTTGCTTTCCCTTGCCACCAGCCCTTGGGAGAGGGTCTGCACCTCAGGAAAGCTGTTTCCGTGGGAGGCCGGCTTCCTGCCCAACGGGCCTCAGGGCCGTGGCCCTCGGGGTTCCCTCCGGCTCCCCAGAGCACAGGGACGAGGTGACGGGCTTAGACCATGCCTGGGCCATGTTGTTTCTTCCACCTGGGTGTGTGGCATTTTATTGACCTGGCTACCCCCACTTGCGATAGGATTTCCACAGCAAGAGTATATTGTTAGTTGGAAGACGTTTTGGCCCCAGGGGGTCTCTGGGCTGTGTTCGTTGGGGTTGAACTCCTGCTAGCAAAACCGCCAGGATGAGGGAAGGGCTCAGACTGTGCCTGGGCCCTGTGGCCTCTTCCAGGTCAGTGTATGGCATTTCCTTCACCTTGCCACAGGCACTGGGGAGCATGTCTGCACGTGGAGAAGGACTTCCTCGTGGGAAGCCGGTTTCTGTCAAACGGGTCCCCGTGCTGTGCCCCTCTCTTTTCACTCCTGCTGCCAGAAGCCCATGGAGGAGGGGAGAGCTTACAACATGGCTGGGCAATGGGGTTTCTTCCAGAGAAGGGGATGGCATTTGCTTTCCCTTGCCACCACCCCTTGGGATAGGGTCTGCACCTCAGGAAAGCTGTTTCCGTGGGAAGCCGGCTTTCTGCCCAACGGGCCTCCGGGCCGAATGCCTCGGGGGTCCCTCCGGCTCCCCAGAGCACAGGGACGAGGTGAGGGGCTTAGACCATGCCTGGGCCATGTTGTTTCTTCCACCTCGGTGTGTGGCATTTTGTTGACCTGGCTACCCCCACTTGGGTTTAGATTTCCACAGCAAGAGCATATTGTTAGTCATAAGACCTTTGGCCCCAGGGGGTCTCCGGTCTGTGTTCCTTGGTGTTGAACTCCTGCTAGCAAAACCGCCGGGATGAGGGAAGGGTTCAGACTGTGCCTGGGCACTGTGGTCTCTTCCAGGTCAGTGTATGGCATTTCCTTCACCTTGCCACAGGCACTGGGGAGCATGTCTGCACGTGGAGAAGGACTTCCTCGTGGGAAGCCGGTTTCTGTCAAACGGGTTCCAGTGCTGTGCTCCTCTCTTTTCGCTCCTGCTGCCAGAAGCCCAGGGAGGAGGGGAGGACTTTCAACATGGCTGGGCACTGGGGTTTCTTCCAGAGAAGGGGATGGCATTTGCTTTCCCTTGCCACCAGCCCTTGGGATAGGGTCTGCACCTCAGGAAAGCTGTTTCCGTGGGAAGCCGGGTTTCTGCCCAACGGGCCTCAGGGCCGTGGGCCTCGGGGGTCCCTCCGGCTCCCCAGAGCACAGGGACGAGGTGAGGGGCTTAGGCCATGCCTGGGCCATGTTGTCTCTTCCACCAGGGTGTGTGGCATTTTGTTGACCTGGCTACCTCCACTTGGGATAGGATTTCCACAGCAAGAGCACATTGTTAGTCAGAAGCTGTTTTGGCCCCAGGGGGTCTCTGGGCTGTGTTCTTGGGGATGAACTCCTGCTATCAAAACCTCTGGGATGAGGGTAGGTCTCAGACTGTGCCTGGGCCCTGTGGTCTCTTCCAGGTCACTGTATGGCATTTCCTTCACCTTGCCACAGGCACTGGGGAGCATGTCTGCACGTGGAGAAGGACTTCCTCGTGGGAAGCCGGTTTCTGTCAAAAGGGTCCCAGTGCTGTGCTCCTCTCTTTTCACTCCTCCTGCCTGAAGCCCAGGGAGGAGGGGAGGGCTTACAACATGGCTGGGAACTGGAGTTTCTTCCAGAGAAGGGCATGGCATTTGCTTTCTCTTGCTACCAGCCCTTGGGAGAGGGTCTGAATCTCAGGAAAGCTGTTTCCGTGGGAGGCCGGCTTCCTGCCCAACGGGCCTCAGGGCCGTGGGCCTCGGGGTTCCCTCCGGCTCCCCAGAGCACAGGGACGAGGTGAGGGGCTTAGACCATGCCTGGGCCATGTTGTTTCTTCCACCTGGGTGTGTGGCATTTTGTTGACCTGGTTACCCCCACTTGGGATAGGATTTCCACAGCAATAGCATATTGTTAGTGGGAAGCTGTTTTGGCCCCAGGGGGTCTCCGGGCTGTGTTCTTGGGGTTGAACTCCTGCTAGCAAAACCACCGGGATGAGGGAAGGGCTCAGACTGTGCCTGGGCGATGTGGTCTCTTCCAGGTCAGTGTATGGCATTTCCTTCAGCTTGCCACAGGCACTGGGGAGCATGTCTGCACGTGGAGAAGGACTTCCTCGTGGGAAGCCGGTTTCTGTCAAAAGGGTCCCAGTGCTGTGCTCCTCTCTTTTCACTCCTACTGCCAGAAGCCCAGGAAGGAGGGGAAGGCTTACAACATGGCTGGGCACTGGGGTTTCTTCCAGAGAAGGGGATGGCATTTGCTTTCCCTTGCCACCAGCCCTTGGGATACGGTCTGCACCTCAGGAAAGCTGTTTCCGTGGGAAGCCGGCTTTCTGCCCAACGGGCCTCAGGACCGTGGGCCTCGGGGGTCCCTCCGGCTCCCCAGAGCACAGGGACGAGGTGAGGGGCTTAGACCATGCCTGGGCCATGTTGTTTCTTCCACCTGGGTGTGTGGCATTTTGTTGACCTGGTTACCCCCACTTGGGATAGGATTTCCACATCAAGAGCATATTGTTAGTCAGAAGCCGTTTGGGCCCCAGGGGGTCTCCGTGCTGTGTTCCTTGGGGATGAACTCCTGCTACTAAAACCTCCGGGATGAGGGTAGGTCTCAGACTATACCTGGGCCCTGTTGTCTCTTCCAGGTCAGTGTATGGCATTTCCTTCACCTTGGCACAGGCACTGGGGAGCATGTCTGCACGTGGAGAAGTACTTCCTCGTGGGAAGCCGGTTTCTGTCAAACGCTCCTAGTGCTGTGCTCCTCTCTTTTCACTCCTGCTGCCATAAGCCCATGGAGGAGGGGAGGGGTTAAAGCATGACTGGGCACTGGCGTTTCTTCCAGAGAAGGGGATGGCATTTCCTTTCCCTTGCCACCACTCCTTGGGATAGGTTCTGCACCTCAGGAAATCTGTTTCCGTGGGAAGCCGGCTTTCTGCCCAACGGGCCTCAGGGCTGTGGGCCTCGGGGTTACCTCCGGCTCCCCAGAGTACACGGACGATGTGAGGGGCTTAGACCATGCCTGGGCCATGTTGTTTCTTCCACCTGGGTGTGTGGCATTTTATTGACCTGGCTACCCCACTTGGGATAGGATTTCCACAGCAAGAGTATATTGTTAGTTGGAAGACGTTTTGGCCCCAGGGGGTCTCCGGGCTGTGTTCCTTGGGGTTGAACTCCTGCTAGCAAAACCGCCGGGATGAGGGAAGGGCTCAGACTGTGCCTGGGCCCTGTGGTCTATTCCAGGTCAGTGTATGGCTTTTCCTTCACCTTGCCACAGGCAATGGGGAGCATGTCTGCACGTGGAGAAGGACTTCCTCGTGGGAGGCCGGTTTCTGTCAAACGGGTCCCAGTGCTGTGCATCTCTCTTTTCACTCCTGCTGCCAGAAGCTCAGGGAGGAGGGGAGGGCTTAGAACATGGCTGGGCACTGGGGTTTCTTCCAGATAAGGGGATGGCATTTGCTTTCCCTTGACACCAGCCCTTGGGATACGGTCTGCACCTCAGGAAAGCTGTTTCCGTGGGAAACCGGCTTTCTGCCCAACGGGCCTCAGGGCCATGGTGCTTCGGGGTCCGTCCGGCTCCCCAGAGCACAGGGACGAGGTGAGGGGCTTAGGCCATGCCTGGGTCATGTTGTCTCTTCCACCAGGGTGTGTGGCATTTTGTTGACCTGGCTACCTCCACTTGGGATAGGATTTCCACAGCAAGAGCATATTGTTGGTCATAAGCCCTTTGGCCCCAGGGGGTCTCCGGTCTGTGTTCCTTGGTGTTGAACTCCTGCTAGCAAAACCACCGGGATGAGGGAAGGGCTCAGACTGTGCCTGGGCCCTGTGGTCTCTTCCAGGTCAGTGTATGGCATTTCCTTCACCTTGCCACAGGCACTGGGGAGCATGTCTGCACGTGGAGAAGGACTTCCTCGTGCGAAGCCGGTTTCTGTCAAACGGGTCCCAGTGCTGTGCTCCTCTCTTTTCACTCCTGCTGTCAGAAGCCCAGGGAGGAGGGGAGGACTTTCAACATGGCTGGGCACTGGGGTTTCTTCCAGAGAAGGGGATGGCATTTGCTTTCCCTTGCCACCAGCCCTTGGGATAGGGTCTGTACCTCAGGAAAGATGTTTCCGTGGGAAGCCGGCTTTCTGCCCAACGGGCCTCAGGGCCGTGGGCCTCGGGGGTCCCTCCGGCTCCCCAGAGCACAGGGACGAGGTGAGGGGCTTAGGCCATGCCTGGGCCATGTTGTCTCTTCCCCCTGGGTGTGTGGCATTTTGTTGACCTGGCTACCTCCACTTGGGATAGGATTTCCACAGCAAGAGTATATTGTTAGTTGGAAGACGTTTTGGCCCCAGGGGGTCTCCGGGCTGTGTTTGTTGGGGTTGAACTCGTGCTAGCAAAACCGCCGGGATGAGGGAAGGGCTCAGACTGTGCCTGGGCCCTGTGGTCTCTTCCAGGTCAGTGTATGGCATTTCCTTCACCTTGCCACAGGCACTGGGGAGCATGTCTGCACGTGGAGAAGGACTTCCTCGTGGGAAGCTGGTTTCTGTCAAACGGGTCCCAGGGCTGTGCTCCTCTCTTTTCACTCCTGCTGCCAGAAGCCCAGGGAGGAGGGGAGGACTTTCAACATGGCTGGGCACTGGGGTTTCTTCCAGAGAAGGGGATGGCATTTGCTTTCCCTTGCCACCAGCCCTTGGGATACGGTCTGCACCTCAGGAAAGCTGTTTCCGTGGGAAGCCGGCTTTCTGCCCAACGGGCCTCAGGACCGTGGGCCTCGGGGGTCCCTCCGGCTCCCCAGAGCACAGGGACGAGGTGAGGGGCTTAGACCATGCCTGGGCCATGTTGTTTCTTCCACCTGGGTGTGTGGCATTTTGTTGACCTGGTTACCCCCACTTGGGATAGGATTTCCACATCAAGAGCATATTGTTAGTTGGAAGCCGTTTGGGCCCCAGGGGGTCTCCGTGCTGTGTTCCTTGGGGATGAACTCCTGCTACCAAAACCTCCGGGATGAGGGTAGGTCTCAGACTGTACCTGGGCCCTGTTGTCTCTTCCAGGTCAGTGTATGGCATTTCCTTCACCTTGGCACAGGCACTGGGGAGCATGTCTGCACGTGGAGAAGTACTTCCTCGTGGGAGGCCGGTTTCTGTCAAACGGGTCCCAGTGCTGTGCATCTCTCTTTTCACTCCTGCTGCCAGAAGCTCAGGGAGGAGGGGAGGGCTTAGAACATGGCTGGGCACTGGGGTTTCTTCCAGATAAGGGGATGGCATTTGCTTTCCCTTGACACCAGCCCTTGGGATACGGTCTGCACCTCAGGAAAGCTGTTTCCGTGGGAAACCGGCTTTCTGCCCAAAGGGCCTCAGGGCCATGGTGCTTCGGGGTCCGTCCGGCTCCCCAGAGCACAGGGACGAGGTGAGGGGCTTAGGCGATGCCTGGGCCATGTTGTCTCTTCCAGGTCAGTGTATGGCATTTCCTACACCTTGCCAAAGGCACTGGGGAGCATGTCTGTACGTGGAGAAGGACTTCCTCGTGGGAAGCCTGTTTCTGTCAAACGGTCCCAGTTCTGTTCTCCTCTCTTTTCACTCCTGCTACCATAAGCCCAGGGAGGAGGGGAGGGCTTAGAACATGCCTGGGCACTTTGGTTTCTTCCAGAGAAGGGGATGGCATTTGCTTTCACTTGCCACCAGCCCTTGGTATAGGGTCTTCACCTCAGGAAAGCTGTTTCCGTGGGAAGCCGGCTTTCTGCTCAACGGGCCTCAAGCCCGTGGGCCTCGGGGGTCCCTCCGGCTCCCCAGAGCACAGGGACGAGGTGAGGGGCTTAGACCATGCCTGGGCCATGTTGTTTCTTCCACCTGGGTGTGTGGCATTTTGTTGACCTGGTTACCCCCACTTGGGATAGGATTTCCACAGCAAGAGTATATTGTTAGTCGGAAGCTGTTTTGGCCCCAGGGGGTCTCCGGGCTGTGTTCTTGGGTTTGAATTCCTGCTAGCAAAACCACCGGGATGAGGGAAGGGCTCAGACTGTGCCTGGGCCCTGTGGTCTCTTCCAGGTCAGTGTATGGCATTTCCTTCACCTTGCCACAGGCACTGGGGAGCATTTCTGCACGTGGAGAAGGACTTCCTCGTGGGAAGCCGGTTTCTGTCAAACGCTCCTAGTGCTGTGCTCCTCTCTTTTCACTCCTGCTGCCATAAGCCCATGGAGGAGGGGAGGGGTTAAAGCATGGCTGGGCACGGGGGTTTCTTCCAGAGAAGGGGATGGCATTTGCTTTCCCTTGCCACCAGCCCTTGGGATAGGGTCTGCACCTCAGGAAAACTGTTTCCTTGGGAAACCGGCTTTCTGCCAACGGGCCTCAGGGCCCTTGGTCTCGAGGTCCCTCAGGCTCCCCAGAGCACAGGGACGAGGTGAGGGGCTTAAACCATGCCTGGGCCATGTTGTTTCTTCCACTTGGTTGTTTGGCATTTTGTTGACCTGGCTACCCCCACTTGGGATAGGATTTCCACAATAAGAGCATATTGTTAGTCGGAAGCAGTTTGGGCCCCAGGGGGTCTCCGGGCTGTATTCTTGGGGTTGAACTTCTGCTAGCAAAACCGCCAGGATGAGGGAAGGGCTCAGACTGTGTCTGGGCCCTGTGGTCTCTTCCAGGTCACTGTATGGCATTTCCTTCACCTTGCCACAGGCACTGGGGAGCATTTCTGCACGTGGAGAAGGACTTCCTCGTGGGAGGCCGGTTTCTGTCAAACGGGTCCCAGTGCTGTGCTCCTCTCTTTTCATTCCAGCTGCCAGAAGCCCAGGGAGGAGGGGAGGACTTTCAACATGGCTGGGCACTGTGGTTTCTTCCAGAGAAGGGGATGGCATTTGCTTTCCCTTGCCACCAGCCCTTGGGATAGGGTCTGCACCTCAGGAAAGCTGTTTCCGTGGGACACCGGCTTTCTGCCTAACGGGCCTCAGGGCCGTGGGCCTCAGGGGTCCCTCCGGCTCCCCAAAGCACAGGGACGAGGTGAGGGGCTTAGACCATGCCAGGGCCTTATTGTTTCTTCCACCTGGGTGTTTAGCAGTTTGTTGACCTGGCTACCCCACTTGGGGTAGGTTTTCCACAGCAAGAGCATATTGTTCATCGAAAGCCGTTTGGGCCCCAGGGGGTCTCCGGGTTGTGTTCCTTGGGGTTGAACTCCTGCTAGCAAAACCGCCGGGATGAGGGAAGGGCTCAGACTGTGCCTGGGCCCTGTGGTCTCTTCCAGGTCAGGTTATGGCATTTCCTTCACCTTGCCACAGGCACTGGGGAGCATGTCTGCACGTGGAGAAGGACTTCCTCGTGGGAAGCCGGTTTCTGTCAAACGGGGCCCAGTGCTGTGCTCCTCTCTTTTCACTCCTGCTGCCAGAAGCTCAGGGAGGAGGGGAGGGCTTAGAACATGGCTGGGCACTGGGGTTTCTTCCAGAGAAGGGGATGGCATTTGCTTTCCCTTGACACCAGCCCTTGGGATACGGTCTGCACCTCAGGAAAGCTGTTTCCGTGGGAAACCGGCTTTCTGCCCAACGGGCCTCAGGGCCATGGTGCTTCGGGGTCCGTCCGGCTCCCCAGAGCACAGGGACGAGGTGAGGGGCTTAGGCGACGCCTGGGCCATGTTGTCTCTTCCAGGTCAGTGTATGGCATTTCCTACACCTTGCCAAAGGCACTGGGGAGCATGTCTGTACGTGGAGAAGGACTTCCTCGTGGGAAGCCTGTTTCTGTCAAACGGTCCCAGTTCTGTTCTCCTCTCTTTTCACTCCTGCTACCATAAGCCCAGGGAGGAGGGGAGGGCTTAGAACATGCCTGGGCACTTTGGTTTCTTCCAGAGAAGGGGATGGCATTTGCTTTCACTTGCCACCAGCCCTTGGGATAGGGTCTTCACCTCAGGAAAGCTGTTTCCGTGGGAAGCCGGCTTTCTGCCCAACGGGCCTCAAGCCCGTGGGCCTCGGGGGTCCCTCCGGCTCCCCAGAGCACAGGGACGAGGTGAGGGGCTTAGACCATGCCTGGGCCATGTTGTTTCTTCCACCTGGGTGTGTGGCATTTTGTTGACCTGGTTACCCCCACTTGGGATAGGATTTCCACAGCAAGAGTATATTGTTAGTCGGAAGCTGTTTTGGCCCCAGGGGGTCTCCGGGCTGTGTTCTTGGGTTTGAATTCCTGCTAGCAAAACCACCGGGATGAGGGAAGGGCTCAGACTGTGCCTGGGCCCTGTGGTCTCTTCCAGGTCAGTGTATGGCATTTCCTTCACCTTGCCACAGGCACTGGGGAGCATGTCTGCACGTGGAGAAGGACTTCCTCTTGGGAAGCCGGTTTCTGTCAAACGCTCCTAGTGCTGTGCTCCTCTCTTTTCACTCCTGCTGCCATAAGCCCAAGGAGGAGGGGAGGGGTTAAAGCATGGCTGGGCACTGGGGTTTCTTCCAGAGAAGGGGATGGCATTTGCTTTCCCTTGCCACCAGCCCTTGGGATACGGTCTGCACCTCAGGAAAGCTGTTTCCTTGGGAAACCGGCTTTCTGCCAACGGGCCTCAGGGCCGTTGGTCTCGAGGTCCCTCAGGCTCCCCAGAGCACAGGGACGAGGTGAGGGGCTTAAACCATGCCTGGGCCATGTTGTTTCTTCCACTTGGTTGTGTGGCATTTTGTTGACCTGGCTACCCCCACTTGGGATAGGATTTCCACAACAAGAGCATATTGTTAGTCGGAAGCAGTTTGGGCCCCAGGGGGTCTCCGGGCTGTATTCTTGGGGTTGAACTTCTGCTAGCAAAACCGCCAGGATGAGGGAAGGGCTTAGACTGTGTCTGGGCCCTGTGGTCTCTTCCAGGTCACTGTATGGCATTTCCTTCACCTTGCCACAGGCACTGGGGAGCATTTCTGCACGTGGAGAAGGACTTCCTCGTGGGAGGGCGGTTTCTGTCAAACGGGTCCCAGTGCTGTGCTCCTCTCTTTTCATTCCTGCTGCCAGAAGCCCAGGGAGGAGGGGAGGGCTTAGAACATGGCTGGGCAATGTGGTTTCTTCCAGAGAAGGGGATGGCATTTGCTTTCCCTTGCCACCAGCCCTTGGGATAGGGTCTGCACCTCAGGAAAGCTGTTTCCGTGGGACACCGGCTTTCTGCCTAACGGGCCTCAGGGCCGTGGGCCTCGGGGGTCCCTCCGGCTCCCCAAAGCACAGGGACGAGGTGAGGGGCTTAGACCATGCCAGGGCCTTATTGTTTCTTCCACCTGGGTGTTTAGCAGTTTGTTGACCTGGCTACCCCACTTGGGGTAGGTTTTCCACAGCAAGAGCATATTGTTCATCGAAAGCCGTTTGGGCCCCAGGGGGTCTCCGGGTTGTGTTCCTTGGTGTTGAACTCCTGCTAGCAAAACCGCCGGGATGAGGGAAGGGCTCAGACTGTGCCTGGGCCCTGTGGTCTCTTCAAGGTCAGGGTATGGCATTTCCTTCACCTTGCCACAGGCACTGGGGAGCATGTCTGCACGTGGAGAAGGACTTCCTCGCGGGAAGCCGGTTTCTGTCAAACAGGTCCCAGTGCTGTGCTCCTCTCTTTTCACTCCTGCTGCCAGAAGCCCAGGGAGGAGGGGAGGACTTTCAACATGGCTGGGCACTGGGGTTTCTTCCAGAGAAGGGGATGGCATTTGCTTTCCCTTGACACCAGCCCTTGGGATACGGTCTGCACCTCAGGAAACTGTTTCCGTGGGAAGCCGTCTTTCTGCCCAACGGGCCTCAGGGCCGTGGGCGTCGGGGGTCCCTCTGGCTCCCCAGAGCACAGGGACAAGGTGAGGGGCTTAGACCATGCCTGGGCCATGTTGTTTCTTCCACCTGGGTGTGTGGCATTTTGTTGACCTGGTTACCCCCACTTGGGATAGGATTTCCACAGCAATAGCATATTGTTAGTCGGAAGCTGTTTTGGCCCCAGGGGGTCTCCGGGCTGTGTTCTTGGGGTTGAACTCCTGCTAGCAAAACCACCGGGATGAGGGAAGGGCTCAGACTGTGCCTGGGCCCTGTGGTCTCTTCCAGGTCAGTGTATGGCATTTCCTTCACATTGCCACAGGCACTGGGGAGCATGTCTGCACGTGGAGAATGACTTCCTCGTGGGAAGCCGGTTTCTGTCAAACGGGGCCCAGTGCTGTGCATCTCTCTTTTCACTCCTGCTGCCAGAAGCCCAGGGAGGAGGGGAGGGCTTAGAACATGGCTGGGCACTGGGGTTTCTTCCAGATAAGGGGATGGCATTTGCTTTCCCTTGCCACCAGCCCTTGGGATAGGGTCTGCACCTCAGGAAAGCTGTTTCTGTGGGAAGCCGGCTTTCTGCCCAACGGGCCTCAGGGCCGTGGGCCTCTGGGTCCCTCCGGCTCTCCAGACCACAGGGACGAGGTGAGGGGCTTAGACCATGCCTGGGCCATGTTGTCTCTTCCACCTGGGTGTGTGACATTTTGTTGACCTGGTTACCCCCACTTGAGATAGGATTTCCACAGAAAGAGCATATTGTTAGTCGGTAGCCGTTTTGGCCCCAGGGGGTCTCCGGTCTGTGTTCCTTGGTGTTGAACTCCTGCTAGCAAAACCGCCGGGATGAGGGTAGGGCTCACACTGTGCCTGGGCCCTGTAGTCTCTTCCAGGTCAGTGTATGGCATTTCCTTCACCTTGCCACAGGCACTGGGGAGCATGTCTGCACGTGGAGAATGACTTCCTCGTGGCAAGCCGGTTTCTGTCAAACGGGTCCCAGTGCTGTGCTCCTCTCTTTTCACTCCTACAGCCAGAAGCCCAGGGAGGAGGGGAGGGCTTACAACATGGCTGGGTACCTGGGTTTCTTCCAGAGAAGGGGATGGCATTTGCTTTCCCTTGACACCAGCCCTTGGGATACGGTCTGCACCTCAGGAGAGCTGTTTCCGTGGGAAGCCGGGTTTCTGCCCAACGGGCCTCAGGGCCGTGTTCCTCGGGGGTCCCTCCGGCTCCCCAGAGAACAGGGACGAGGTGAGGGGCTTAGACCATGCCTGGGCCATGTTGTCTCTTTCACCTGGGTGTGTGGCATTTTGTTGACCTGGCTACCCCCACTTGGGATAGGATTTCCACAGCAAGAGCATATTGTTAGTTGGAAGCCCTATTGGCCCCAGGGGGTCTCAGGGCTGTGTTTTGGGGGTTGAACTCCTGCTAGCAAAACCGCCGGGATGAGAGAAGGGCTCAGACTGTGCCTGGGCCCTGTGGTCTCTTCCAGGTCAGTGTATGGCATTTCCTTCACCTTGCCACAGGCACTGGGGAGCATGTCTGCACGTGGAGAAGGACTTCCTCGTGGGAAGCCGGTTTCTGTCAAACGGGTCCCCGTGCTGTGCCCCTCTCTTTTCACTCCTGCTGCCAGAAGCCCAGGGAGGAGGGGAGAGCTTACAACATGGCAGGGCACTGGGGTTTCTTCCAGAGAAGGGGATGGCATTTGCTTTCCCTTGCCACCACCCCTTGGGATAGGGTCTGCACCTCAGGAAAGCTGTTTCCGTGGGAAGCCGGCTTTCTGCCCAACGGGCCTCCGGGCCGTATGCCTCGGGGGTCCCTCCGGCTCCCCAGAGCACAGGGACGAGGTGAGGGGCTTAGACCATGCCTGGGCCATGTTGTTTCTTCCACCTCGGTGTGTGGCATTTTGTTGACCTGGCTACCCCCACTTGGGTTTAGATTTCCACAGCAAGAACATATTGTTAGTCAGAAGCCGTTTGGCCCCAGGGTGTCTCCGGTCTGTGTTCCTTGCGGTTGAACTCTTGCTAGCAAAACCGCCAGGATGAGGGAAGGGCTCAGACTGTGCCTGGGCCCTGTCGTCTCTTCCAGGTCAGTGTATGGCATTTCCTTCACCTTGCCACAGGCACTGGGGAGCATGTCTGCACGTGGAGAATGACTTCCTCGTGGGAAGCCTGTTTCTGTCAACCGGGTCCCAGTGCTGTGCTCCTCTCTTTTCACCCTAGCTGCCAGAAGCCCAGGGAGGAGTGGAGGGCTTAGAACATGGCTGGGCACTGGGGTTTCTTCCAGAGAAGTGGATGGCATTTGTTTTCCCTTGCCTCCAGCCCTTGGGATAGGGTCTGCAACTCAGGAAAGCTGTTTCCGTGGGAAGCCGGCTTCCTGCCAACGGGCCTCAGGGCCGTGGGCCTAGGGGGTCCCTCCGGCTCCCCAGAGCACAGGGACGAGGTGAGGGGCTTAGGCCATGCCTGGGCCATGTTGTCTCTTCCACCAGGGTGTGTGGCATTTTGTTGACCTGGCTACCTCCACTTGGGATAGGATTTCCAC
Source organism: Ursus americanus (assembly GCF_024610735.1). NCBI lineage: Eukaryota > Metazoa > Chordata > Mammalia > Carnivora > Ursidae > Ursus > Ursus americanus. The sequence goes on from NW_028273667.1 coordinate 115,877, forward strand.
AGCAATAGCATATTGTTAATCGGAAGCTGTTTTGGCCCCAGGGGGTCTCCGGGCTGTGTTCTTGGGGTTGAACTCCTGCTAGCAAAACCTTGGGGATGAGGGAAGGGCTCAGACTGTGCCTGGGCCCTGTGGTCTCTTCCAGGTCAGTGTATGGCATTTCCTTCACCTTGCCACAGGCGCTGGTGAGCATGTCTGCACGTGGAGAAGGACTTCCTCGTGGGAAGCCGGTTTCTGTCAAAAGGGTCCAGGTGCTGTGTTCCTCTCTTTTCACTCCTGCTGCCAGAAGCCCAGGAAGGAGGGGAAGGCTTACAACATGGCTGGGCACTGGGGTTTCTTCCAGAGAAGGGGATGGCATTTGCTTTCCCTTGCCACCAGCCCTTGGGATACGGTCTGCACCTCAGGAAAGCTGTTTCCGTGGGAAGCCGGCTTTCTGCCCAACGGGCCTCAGGGCCATGGTGCTTCGGGGGTCCCTCCGGCTCCCCAGAGCACAGGGACGAGGTGAGGGGCTTAGACCATGCCTGGGCCATGTTGTTTCTTCCACCTGGGTGTGTGGCATTTTGTTGACCTGGTTACCCCCACTTGGGATAGGATTTCCACAGCAAGAGCATATTGTTAGTCGGAAGCCGTTTGGGCCCCAGGGGGTCTCCGTGCTGTGTTCCTTGGGGATGAACTCCTGCTACCAAAACCTCCGGGATGAGGGTAGGTCTCAGACTGTGCCTGGGCCCTGTGGTCTCTTCCAGGTCAGTGTATGGCATTTCCTTCACCTTGCCACAGGCACTGGGGAGCATGTCTGCACGTGGAGAAGGACTTCCTCGTGGGAAGCCAGTTTCCATCAAACGGGTCCCAGTGCTGTGCTCCTCTCTTTTCACTCCTGCTACCATAAGCCCAGGGAGGAGGGGAGGGCTTAGAACATGGCTGGGCACTCGGGTTTCTTCCAGAGAAGGGGATGGCATTTGCTTTCCCTTGCCACCAGCCCTTGGGATAGGGTCTGCACCTCAGGAAAGCTGTTTCCGTGGGAAGCCGGCTTTCTGCCCAACGGGCCTCCGGGCCGTGTGCCTCGGGGGTCCCTCCGGCTCCCCAAAGCACAGGGACGAGGTGAGGGGCTTAGACCATGCCTGGGCCATGTTGTTTCTTCCACTTGGTTGTGTGGCATTTTATTGACCTGGCTACCCCCACTTGGGATAGGATTTCCACAGCAAGAGCATATTGTTAGTCATAAGCCCTTTGGCCCCAGGGGGTCTCCGGTCTGTGTTCCTTGGGGTTGAACTCCTGCTAGCAAAACCGCCGGGATGAGGGAAGGGCTCAGACTGTGCCTGGGCCCTGTGGTCTCTTCCAGGTCAGTGTATGGCATTTCCTTCACCTTGCCACAGGCACTGGGGAGAATGTCTGCACGTGGAGAATGACTAACTCGTGGGAAGCCGGTTTCTGTCAAACGGGTCCCTGTGCTGTGCTCCTCTCTTTTCACTCCTGCTACCATAAGCCCAGGGAGGAGGAGAGGGCTTAGAACATGGCCGGGCACTGGGGTTTCTTCCAGAGAAGGGGATGGCATTTGCTTTCCCTTGCCACCAGCCCTTGGGAGAGGGTCTGCACCTCAGGAAAGCTGTTTCCGTGGGAGGCCGGCTTCCTGCCCAACGGGCCTCAGGGCCGTGGCCCTCGGGGTTCCCTCCGGCTCCCCAGAGCACAGGGACGAGGTGACGGGCTTAGACCATGCCTGGGCCATGTTGTTTCTTCCACCTGGGTGTGTGGCATTTTATAGACCTGGCTACCCCCACTTGGGATAGGATTTCCACAGCAAGAGTATATTGTTAGTTGGAAGACGTTTTGGCCCCAGGGGGTCTCCGGGCTGTGTTCGTTGGGGTTGAACTCCTGCTAGCAAAACCGCCGGGATGAGGGAAGGGCTCAGACTGTGCCTGGGCCCTGTGGTCTCTTCCAGGTCAGTGTATGGCATTTCTTTCACCTTGCCACAGGCATTGGGGAGCATGTCTGCACGTGGAGAAGGACTTCCTCGTGGAAAGCCGGTTTCTGTCAAACGGGTCCCAGGGCTGTGCTCCTCTCTTTTCACTCCTGCTGCCAGAAGCCCAGGGAGGAGGGGAGGACTTTCAACATGGCTGGGCACTGGGGTTTCTTCCAGAGAAGGGGATGGCATTTGCTTTCCCTTGCCACCAGCCCTTGGAATAGGGTCTGCACCTCAGGAAAGCTGTTTCCGTGGGAAGCCGGCTTTCTGCCCAACGGGCCTCCGGGCCGTGGGCCTCGGGGGTCCCTCCGGCTCCCCAAAGCACAGGGACGAGGTGAGGGGCTTAGACCATGCCTGGGCCATGTTGTTTCTTCCACTTGGTTGTGTGGCATTTTGTTGACCTGGCTACCTCCACTTGGGATAGGATTTCCACAGCAAGAGCATATTGTTAGTCGGAAGCCGTTTGGGCCCCAGGGCGTCTCCGGTCTGTGTTCCTTGGGGTTGAACTCCTGCTAGCAAAACCGCCGGGATGAGGGAAGGGTTCAGACTGTGCCTGGGCCCTGTGGTCTCTTCCAGGTCAGTGTATGGCATTTCCTTCACCTTGCCACAGGCACTGGGGAGCATGTCTGCACGTGGAGAAGGACTTCCGCATGGGAAGCCGGTTTCTGTCAAACGGGTCCCAGTGCTGTGCTCTTCTCTTTTCACTCCTGCTACCAGAAGCCCAGGGAGGAGGGGAGGACTTTCAACGTGGCTGGGCACTGGGGTTTCTTCCAGAGAAGGGGATGGCATTTGCTTTCCCTTGCCACCAGCCCTTGGGATAGGGTCTGCACCTCAGGAAAGCTGTTTCCGTGGGAAGCCGGCTTTCTGCCCAACGGGCCTCAGGGCCGTGGGCCTCTGGGGTCCCTCCGGCTCCCCAGAGCACAGGGACGAGGTGAGGGGCTTAGGCCATGCCTGGGCCATGTTGTCTCTTCCACCAGGGTGTGTGGCATTTTGTTGACCTGGCTACCTCCACTTGGGATAGGATTTCCACAGCAATAGCACATTGTTAGTCAGAAGCTGTTTTGGCCCCAGGGGGTCTCCGGGCTGTGTTCTTGGGGTTGAACTCCTGCTAGCAAAACCACCGGGATGAGGGAAGGGCTCAGACTGTGCCTCCGCGATGTCGTCTCTTCCAGGTCAGTGTGTGGCATTTCCTTCAGCTCCACAGGCACTGGGGAGCATGTCTGCACGTGGAGAAGGACTTCCTCGTGGGAAGCCGGTTTCTGTCAAAAGGGTCCCAGTGCTGTGCTCCTCTCTTTTCACTCCTGCTGCCAGAAGCCCAGGAAGGAGGGGAAGGCTTACAACATGGCTGGGCACTGGGGTTTCTTCCAGAGAAGGGGATGGCATTTGCTTTCCCTTGCCACCAGCCCTTGGGATACGGTCTGCACCTCAGGAAGCTGTTTCCGTGGGAAGCCGGCTTTCTGCCCAACGGGCCTCCGGGCCGTGGGCCTCGGGGGTCCCTCCGGCTCCCCAGAGCACAGGGACGAGGTGAGGGGCTTAGACCATACCTGGGCCATGTTGTTTCTTCCACCTGGGTGTGTGGCATTTTGTTGACCTGGCTACCCCCACTTGGGATAGGATTTCCACATCAAGAGCATATTGTTAGTCGGAAGCCGTTTGGGCCCCAGGGGGTCTCTGTGCTGTGTTCCTTGGGAATGAACTCCTGCTACCAAAACCTCCCGGATGAGGGTAGGTCTCAGACTGTACCTGGGCCCTGTGGTCTCTTCCAGGTCAGTGTATGGCATTTCCTTCACCTGGCACGGGCACTGGGGAGCATGTCTGCACGTGGAGAAGTACTTCCTCGTGGGAAGCCGGTTTCTGTCAAACGCTCCTAGTGCTGTGCTCCTCTCTTTTCACTCCTGCTGCCATAAGCCCATGGAGGAGGGGAGGGGTTAAAGCATGACTGGGCACTGGCGTTTCTTCCAGAGAAGGGGATGGCATTTCCTTTCCCTTGCCACCACTCCTTGGGATAGGTTCTGCACCTCAGGAAATCTGTTTCCGTGGGAAGCCGGCTTTCTGCCCAACGGGCCTCAGGGCTGTGGGCCTCGGGGTTCCCTCCGGCTCCCCAGAGTACAGGGACGATGTGAGGGGCTTAGACCATGCCTGGGCCATGTTGTTTCTTCCACCTGGGTGTGTGGCATTTTATTGACCTGGCTACCCCCACTTGGGATAGGATTTCCACAGCAAGAGTATATTGTTAGATGGAAGACGTTTTGGCCCCAGGGGGTCTCCGGGCTGTGTTCGTTGGGGTTGAACTCCTGCTAGCAAAACCGCCGGGATGAGGGAAGGGCTCAGACTGTGCCTGGGCCCTGTGGTTTATTCCAGGTCAGTGTATGGCATTTCCTTCACCTTGCCACAGGCAATGGGGAGCATGTCTGCACGTGGAGAAGGATTTCCTCGTGGGAGGCCGGTTTCTGTCAAACGGGTCCCAGTGCTGTGCATCTCTCTTTTCACTCCTGCTGCCAGAAGCCCAGGGAGGAGGGGAGGGCTTAGAACATGGCTGGGCACTGGGGTTTCTTCCAGATAAGGGGATGGCATTTGCTTTCCCTTGACACCAGCCCTTGGGATACGGTCTGCACCTCAGGAAAGCTGTTTCCGTGGGAAGCCGGCTTTCTGCCCAACGGGCCTCAGGGCCATGGTGCTTCGGGGTCCGTCCGGCTCCCCAGAGCACAGGGACGAGGTGACGGGCTTAGGCCATGCCTGGGCCATGTTGTCTCTTCCACCAGGGTGTGTGGCATTTTGTTGACCTGGCTACCTCCACTTGGGATAGGATTTCCACAGCAAGAGCATATTGTTAGTCATAAGCCCTTTGGCCCCAGGGGGTCTCCGGTCTGTGTTCCTTGGTGTTGAACTCCTGCTAGCAAAACCGCCGGGATGAGGGAAGGGCTCAGACTGTGCCTGGGCCCTGTGGTCTCTTCCAGGTCAGTGTATGGCATTTCCTTCACCTTGCCACAGGCACTGGGGAGCATGTCTGCACGTGGAGAAGGACTTCCTCGTGGGAAGCCGGTTTCTGTCAAACGGGTCCCAGTGCTCTGCTCCTCTCTTTTCACTCCTGCTGCCAGAAGCCCAGGGAGGAGGGGAGGACTTTCAACATGGCTGGGCACTGGGGTTTCTTCCAGAGAAGGGGATGGCATTTGCTTTCCCTTGCCACCAGCCCTTGGGATAGGGTCTGCACCTCAGGAAAGATGTTTCCGTGGGAAGCCGGCTTTCTGCCCAACGGGCCTCAGGGCCGTGGGCCTCGGGGGTCCCTCCGGCTCCCCAGAGCACAGGGACGAGGTGAGGGGCTTAGGCCATGCCTGGGCCATGTTGTCTCTTCCACCTGGGTGTGTGGCATTTTGTTGACCTGGCTACCTCCACTTGGGATAGGATTTCCACAGCAATAGCATATTGTTAGTCGGAAGCTGTTTTGGCACCAGGGGGTCTCCGAGCTGTGTTCTTGGGGTTGAACTCCTGCTAGCAAAACCCCTGGGATGAGGGAAGGGCTCAGACTGTGCCTGGGCCCTGTAGTCTCGTCCAGGTCAGTGTATGGCATTTCCTTCACCTTGCCACAGGCGCTGGTGAGCATGTCTGCACGTGGAGAAGGACTTCCTCGTGGGAAGCGGGTTTCTGTCAAAAGGGTCCCAGTGCTGTGTTCCTCTCTTTTCACTCCTGCTGCCAGAAGCCCAGGAAGGAGGGGAAGGCTTACAACATGGCTGGGCACTGGGGTTTCTTCCAGAGAAGGGGATGGCATTTGCTTTCCCTTGCCACCAGCCCTTGGGATACGGTCTGCACCTCAGGAAAGCTGTTTCCGTGGGAAGCCGGCTTTCTGCCCAACGGGCCTCAGGACCGTGGGCCTCGGGGGTCCCTCCGGCTCCCCAGAGCACAGGGACGAGGTGAGGGGCTTAGACCATGCCTGGGCCATGTTGTTTCTTCCACCTGGGTGTGTGGCATTTTGTTGACCTGGTTACCCCCACTTGGGATAGGATTTCCACAGCAAGAGCATATTGTTAGTCGGAAGCCGTTTGGGCCCCAGGGGGTCTCCGTGCTGTGTTCCTTGGGGATGAACTCCTGCTACCAAAACCTCCGGGATGTGGGTAGGTCTCAGACTGTGCCTGGGCCCTGTGGTCTCTTCCAGGTCAGTGTATGGCATTTCCTTCACCTTGCCACAGGCACTGGGGAGCATGTCTGCACGTGGAGAAGGACTTCCTCGTGGGAAGCCAGTTTCCATCAAACGGGTCCCAGTGCTGTGCTCCTCTCTTTTCACTCCTGCTACCATAAGCCCAGGGAGGAGGGGAGGGCTTAGAACATGGCTGGGCACTGGGGTTTCTTCCAGAGAAGGGGATGGCATTTGCTTTCCCTTGCCACCAGCCCTTGGGATAGGGTCTGCACCTCAGGAAAGCTGTTTCCGTGGGAAGCCGGCTTTCTGCCCAACGGGCCTCCGGGCCGTGGGCCTCGGGGGTCCCTCCGGCTCCCCAAAGCACAGGGACGAGGTGAGGGGCTTAGACCATGCCTGGGCCATGTTGTTTCTTCCACTTGGTTGTGTGGCATTTTATTGACCTGGCTACCCCCACTTGGGATAGGATTTCCACAGCAAGAGTATATTGTTAGTTGGAAGACGTTTTGGCCCCAGGGGGTCTCCGGGCTGTGTTCGTTGGGGTTGAACTCCTGCTAGCAAAACCGCCGGGATGAGGGAAGGGCTCAGACTGTGCCTGGGCCCTGTGGTCTCTTCCAGGTCAGTGTATGGCATTTCCTTCACCTTGCCACAGGCACTGGGGAGCATGTCTGCACGTGGAGAAGGACTTCCTCGTGGGAAGCCGGTTTCTGTCAAACGGGTCCCAGTGCTCTGCTCCTCTCTTTTCACTCCTGCTGCCAGAAGCCCAGGGAGGAGGGGAGGACTTTCAACATGGCTGGGCACTGGGGTTTCTTCCAGAGAAGGGGATGGCATTTGCTTTCCCTTGCCACCAGCCCTTGGGATAGGGTCTGCACCTCAGGAAAGATGTTTCCGTGGGAAGCCGGCTTTCTGCCCAACGGGCCTCAGGGCCGTGGGCCTCGGGGGTCCCTCCGGCTCCCCAGAGCACAGGGACGAGGTGAGGGGCTTAGGCCATGCCTGGGCCATGTTGTCTCTTCCACCTGGGTGTGTGGCATTTTGTTGACCTGGCTACCTCCACTTGGGATAGGATTTCCACAGCAATAGCATATTGTTAGTCGGAAGCTGTTTTGGCACCAGGGGGTCTCCGAGCTGTGTTCTTGGGGTTGAACTCCTGCTAGCAAAACCCCTGGGATGAGGGAAGGGCTCAGACTGTGCCTGGGCCCTGTAGTCTCGTCCAGGTCAGTGTATGGCATTTCCTTCACCTTGCCACAGGCGCTGGTGAGCATGTCTGCACGTGGAGAAGGACTTCCTCGTGGGAAGCGGGTTTCTGTCAAAAGGGTCCCAGTGCTGTGTTCCTCTCTTTTCACTCCTGCTGCCAGAAGCCCAGGAAGGAGGGGAAGGCTTACAACATGGCTGGGCACTGGGGTTTCTTCCAGAGAAGGGGATGGCATTTGCTTTCCCTTGCCACCAGCCCTTGGGATACGGTCTGCACCTCAGGAAAGCTGTTTCCGTGGGAAGCCGGCTTTCTGCCCAACGGGCCTCAGGACCGTGGGCCTCGGGGGTCCCTCCGGCTCCCCAGAGCACAGGGACGAGGTGAGGGGCTTAGACCATGCCTGGGCCATGTTGTTTCTTCCACCTGGGTGTGTGGCATTTTGTTGACCTGGTTACCCCCACTTGGGATAGGATTTCCACAGCAAGAGCATATTGTTAGTCGGAAGCCGTTTGGGCCCCAGGGGGTCTCCGTGCTGTGTTCCTTGGGGATGAACTCCTGCTACCAAAACCTCCGGGATGTGGGTAGGTCTCAGACTGTGCCTGGGCCCTGTGGTCTCTTCCAGGTCAGTGTATGGCATTTCCTTCACCTTGCCACAGGCACTGGGGAGCATGTCTGCACGTGGAGAAGGACTTCCTCGTGGGAAGCCAGTTTCCATCAAACGGGTCCCAGTGCTGTGCTCCTCTCTTTTCACTCCTGCTACCATAAGCCCAGGGAGGAGGGGAGGGCTTAGAACATGGCTGGGCACTGGGGTTTCTTCCAGAGAAGGGGATGGCATTTGCTTTCCCTTGCCACCAGCCCTTGGGATAGGGTCTGTACCTCAGGAAAGCTGTTTCCGTGGGAAGCCGGCTTTCTGCCCAACGGGCCTCAGGACCGTGGGCCTCGGGGGTCCCTCCGGCTCCCCAAAGCACAGGGACGAGGTGAGGGGCTTAGACCATGCCTGGGCCATGTTGTTTCTTCCACTTGGTTGTGTGGCATTTTATTGACCTGGCTACCCCCACTTGGGATAGGATTTCCACAGCAAGAGTATATTGTTAGTTGGAAGACGTTTTGACCCCAGGGGGTCTCCGGGCTGTTTCGTTGGGGTTGAACTCCTGCTAGCAAAACCGCCGGGATGAGGGAAGGGCTCAGACTGTGCCTGGGCCCTGTGGTCTCTTCCAGGTCAGTGTATGGCATTTCCTTCACCTTGCCACAGGCACTGGGGAGCATGTCTGCACGTGGAGAAGGACTTCCTCGTCGGAAGCCGGTTTCTGTCAAACGGGTCCCAGGGCTGTGCTCCTCTCTTTTCACTCCTGCTGCCAGAAGCCCAGGGAGGAGGGGAGGACTTTCAACATGGCTGGGCACTGGGGTTTCTTCCAGAGAAGGGGATGGCATTTGCTTTCCCTTGCCACCAGCCCTTGGAATAGGGTCTGCACCTCAGGAAAGCTGTTTCCGTGGGAAGCCGGCTTTCTGCCCAACGGGCCTCCGGGCCGTGTACCTCGGGGGTCCCTCCGGCTCCCCAAAGCACAGGGACGAGGTGAGGGGCTTAGACCATGCCTGGGGCATCTTGTTTCTTCCACTTGGTTGTGTGGCATTTTGTTGACCTGGCTACCTCCACTTGGGATAGGATTTCCACAGCAAGAGCATATTGTTAGTCGGAAGCCGTTTGGGCCCCAGGGCGTCTCCGGTCTGTGTTCCTTGGGGTTGAACTCCTGCTAGCAAAACCGCCGGGATGAGGGAAGGGTTCAGACTGTGCCTGGGCCCTGTGGTCTCTTCCAGGTCAGTGTATGGCATTTCCTTCACCTTGCCACAGGCACTGGGGAGCATGTCTGCACGTGGAGAAGGACTTCCGCGTGGGAAGCCGGTTTCTGTCAAACGGGTCCCAGTGCTGTGCTCCTCTCTTTTCACTCCTGCTGCCAGAAGCCCAGGGAGGAGGGGAGGACTTTCAACATGGCTGGGCACTGGGGTTTCTTCCAGAGAAGGGGATGGCATTTGCTTTCCCTTGCCACCAGCCCTTGGGATAGGGTCTGCACCTCAGGAAAGCTGTTTCCGTGGGAAGCCGGCTTTCTGCCCAACGGGCCTCAGGGCCGTGGGCCTCTGGGTCCCTCCGGCTCTCCAGACCACAGGGACGAGGTGAGGGGCTTAGACCATGCCTGGGCCATGTTGTCTCTTCCACCTGGGTGTGTGACATTTTGTTGACCTGGTTACCCCCACTTGAGATAGGATTTCCACAGAAAGAGCATATTGTTAGTCGGTAGCCGTTTTGGCCCCAGGGGGTCTCCGGTCTGTGTTCCTTGGTGTTGAACTCCTGCTAGCAAAACCGCCGGGATGAGGGTAGGGCTCACACTGTGCCTGGGCCCTGTAGTTTCTTCCAGGTCAGTGTATGGCATTTCCTTCACCTTGCCACAGGCACTGGGGAGCATGTCTGCACGTGGAGAATGACTTCCTCGTGGCAAGCCGGTTTCTGTCAAACGGGTCCCAGTGCTGTGCTCCTCTCTTTTCACTCCTACAGCCAGAAGCCCAGGGAGGAGGGGAGGGCTTACAACATGGCTGGGTACCTGGGTTTCTTCCAGAGAAGGGGATGGCATTTGCTTTCCCTTGCCACCAGCCCTTGGGATAGGTTCTGCACCTCAGGAGAGCTGTTTCCGTGGGAAGCCGGGTTTCTGCCCAACGGGCCTCAGGGCCGTGTTCCTCGGGGGTCCCTCCGGCTCCCCAGAGAACAGGGACGAGGTGAGGGGCTTAGACCATGCCTGGGCCATGTTGTCTCTTTCACCTGGGTGTGTGGCATTTTGTTGACCTGGCTACCCCCACTTGGGATAGGATTTCCACAGCAAGAGCATATTGTTAGTCGGAAGCCGTATTGGCCCCAGGGGGTCTCAGGGCTGTGTTTTGGGGGTTGAACTCCTGCTAGCAAAACCGCCGGGATGAGAGAAGGGCTCAGACTGTGCCTAGGCCCTGTGGTCTCTTCCAGGTCAGTGTATGGCATTTCCTTCACCTTGCCACAGGCACTGGGGAGCATGTCTGCACGTGGAGAAGGACTTCCTCGTGGGAAGCCGGTTTCTGTCAAACGGGTCCCCGTGCTGTGCCCCTCTCTTTTCACTCCTGCTGCCAGAAGCCCAGGGAGGAGGGGAGAGCTTACAACATGGCAGGGCACTGGGGTTTCTTCCAGAGAAGGGGATGGCATTTGCTTTCCCTTGCCACCAGCCCTTGGGATAGGGTCTGCACCTCAGGAAAGCTGTTTCCGTGGGAAGCCAGCTTTCTGCCCAACGGGCCTCCGGGCCGTATGCCTCGGGGGTCCCTCCGGCTCCCCAGAGCACAGGGACGAGGTGAGGGGCTTAGACCATGCCTGGGCCATGTTGTTTCTTCCACCTTGGTGTGTGGCATTTTGTTGACCTGGCTACCCCCACTTGGGTTTAGATTTCCACAGCAAGAACATATTGTTAGTCGGAAGCCGTTTGGCCCCAGGGTGTCTCCGGTCTGTGTTCCTTGCGGTTGAACTCTTGCTAGCAAAACCGCCAGGATGAGGGAAGGGCTCAGACTGTGCCTGGGCCCTGTCGTCTCTTCCAGGTCAGTGTATGGCATTTCCTTCACCTTGCCACAGGCACTGGGGAGCATGTCTGCACGTGGAGAATGACTTCCTCGTGGGAAGCCTGTTTCTGTCAACCGGGTCCCAGTGCTGTGCTCCTCTCTTTTCACTCCAGCTGCCAGAAGCCCAGGGAGGAGGGGAGGGCTTAGAACATGGCTGGGCACTGGGGTTTCTTCCAGAGAAGTGGATGGCATTTGTTTTCCCTTGCCTCCAGCCCTTGGGATAGGGTCTGCAACTCAGGAAAGCTGTTTCCGTGGGAAGCCGGCTTCCTGCCAACGGGCCTCAGGGCCGTGGGCCTAGGGGGTCCCTCCGGCTCCCCAGAGCACAGGGACGAGGTGAGGGGCTTAGGCCATGCCTGGGCCATGTTGTCTCTTCCACCAGGGTGTGTGGCATTTTGTTGACCTGGCTACCTCCACTTGGGATAGGATTTCCACAGCAATAGCATATTGTTAGTCGGAAGCTGTTTTGGCCCCAGGGGGTCTCCGGGCTGTGTTCTTGGGGTTGAACTCCTGCTAGCAAAACCTTGGGGATGAGGGAAGGGCTCAGACTGTGCCTGGGCCCTGTGGTCTCTTCCAGGTCAGTGTATGGCATTTCCTTCACCTTGCCACAGGCGCTGGTGAGCATGTCTGCACGTGGAGAAGGACTTCCTCGTGGGAAGCCGGTTTCTGTCAAAAGGGTCCAGGTGCTGTGTTCCTCTCTTTTCACTCCTGCTGCCAGAAGCCCAGGGAGGAGGGGAAGGCTTACAACATGGCTGGGCACTGGGGTTTCTTCCAGAGAAGGGGATGGCATTTGCTTTCCCTTGCCACCAGCCCTTGGGATACGGTCTGCACCTCAGGAAAGCTGTTTCCGTGGGAAGCCGGCTTTCTGCCCAACGGGCCTCAGGGCCATGGTGCTTCGGGGGTCCCTCCGGCTCCCCAGAGCACAGGGACGAGGTGAGGGGCTTAGACCATGCCTGGGCCATGTTGTTTCTTCCACCTGGGTGTGTGGCATTTTGTTGACCTGGTTACCCCCACTTGGGATAGGATTTCCACAGCAAGAGCATATTGTTAGTCGGAAGCCGTTTCGGCCCCAGGGGGTCTCCGTGCTGTGTTCCTTGGGGATGAACTCCTGCTACCAAAACCTCCGGGATGAGGGTAGGTCTCAGACTGTGCCTGGGCCCTGTGGTCTCTTCCAGGTCAGTGTATGGCATTTCCTTCACCTTGCCACAGGCACTGGGGAGCATGTCTGCACGTGGAGAAGGACTTCCTCGTGGGAAGCCAGTTTCCATCAAACGGGTCCCAGTGCTGTGCTCCTCTCTTTTCACTCCTGCTACCATAAGCCCAGGGAGGAGGGGAGGGCTTAGAACATGGCTGGGCACTCGGGTTTCTTCCAGAGAAGGGGATGGCATTTGCTTTCCCTTGCCACCAGCCCTTGGGATAGGGTCTGCACCTCAGGAAAGCTGTTTCCGTGGGAAGCCGGCTTTCTGCCCAACGGGCCTCCGGGCCGGGTGCCTCGGGGGTCCCTCCGGCTCCCCAAAGCACAGGGACGAGGTGAGGGGCTTAGACCATGCCTGGGCCATGTTGTTTCTTCCACTTGGTTGTGTGGCATTTTATTGACCTGGCTACCCCCACTTGGGATAGGATTTCCACAGCAAGAGCATATTGTTAGACATAAGCCCTTTGGCCCCAGGGGGTCTCCGGTCTGTGTTCCTTGGGGTTGAACTCCTGCTAGCAAAACCGCCGGGATGAGGGAAGGGCTCAGACTGTGCCTGGGCCCTGTGGTCTCTTCCAGGTCAGTGTATGGCATTTCCTTCACCTTGCCACAGGCACTGGGGAGAATGTCTGCACGTGGAGAATGACTAACTCGTGGGAAGCCGGTTTCTGTCAAACGGGTCCCTGTGCTGTGCTCCTCTCTTTTCACTCCTGCTACCATAAGCCCAGGGAGGAGGAGAGGGCTTAGAACATGGCCGGGCACTGGGGTTTCTTCCAGAGAAGGGGATGGCATTTGCTTTCCCTTGCCACCAGCCCTTGGGAGAGGGTCTGCACCCCAGGAAAGCTGTTTCCGTGGGAGGCCGGCTTCCTGCCCAACGGGCCTCAGGGCCGTGGCCCTCGGGGTTCCCTCCGGCTCCCCAGAGCACAGGGACGAGGTGACGGGCTTAGACCATGCCTGGGCCATGTTGTTTCTTCCACCTGGGTGTGTGGCATTTTATAGACCTGGCTACCCCCACTTGGGATAGGATTTCCACAGCAAGAGTATATTGTTAGTTGGAAGACGTTTTGGCCCCAGGGGGTCTCCGGGCTGTGTTCGTTGGGGTTGAACTCCTGCTAGCAAAACCGCCGGGATGAGGGAAGGGCTCAGACTGTGCCTGGGCCCTGTGGTCTCTTCCAGGTCAGTGTATGGCATTTCTTTCACCTTGCCACAGGCACTGGGGAGCATGTCTGCACGTGGAGAAGGACTTCCTCGTGGGAAGCCGGTTTCTGTCAAACGGGTCCCAGGGCTGTGCTCCTCTCTTTTCACTCCTGCTGCCAGAAGCCCAGGGAGGAGGGGAGGACTTTCAACATGGCTGGGCACTGGGGTTTCTTCCAGAGAAGGGGATGGCATTTGCTTTCCCTTGCCACCAGCCCTTGGAATAGGGTCTGCACCTCAGGAAAGCTGTTTCCGTGGGAAGCCGGCTTTCTGCCCAACGGGCCTCCGGGCCGTGTGCCTCGGGGGTCCCTCCGGCTCCCCAAAGCACAGGGACGAGGTGAGGGGCTTAGACCATGCCTGGGCCATGTTGTTTCTTCCACTTGGTTGTGTGGCATTTTGTTGACCTGGCTACCTCCACTTGGGATAGGATTTCCACAGCAAGAGCATATTGTTAGTCGGAAGCCGTTTGGGCCCCAGGGCGTCTCCGGTCTGTGTTCCTTGGGGTTGAACTCCTGCTAGCAAAACCGCCGGGATGAGGGAAGGGTTCAGACTGTGCCTGGGCCCTGTGGTCTCTTCCAGGTCAGTGTATGGCATTTCCTTCACCTTGCCACAGGCACTGGGGAGCATGTCTGCACGTGGAGAAGGACTTCCGCATGGGAAGCCGGTTTCTGTCAAAGGGGTCCCAGTGCTGTGCTCTTCTCTTTTCACTCCTGCTACCAGAAGCCCAGGGAGGAGGGGAGGACTTTCAACGTGGCTGGGCACTGGGGTTTCTTCCAGAGAAGGGGATGGCATTTGCTTTCCCTTGCCACCAGCCCTTGGGATAGGGTCTGCACCTCAGGAAAGCTGTTTCCGTGGGAAGCCGGCTTTCTGCCCAACGGGCCTCAGGGCTGTGGGCCTCTGGGGTCCCTCCGGCTCCCCAGAGTACAGGGACGATGTGAGGGGCTTAGACCATGCCTGGGCCATGTTGTTTCTTCCACCTGGGTGTGTGGCATTTTATTGACCTGGCTACCCCCACTTGGGATAGGATTTCCACAGCAAGAGTATATTGTTAGTTGGAAGACGTTTTGGCCCCAGGGGGTCTCCGGGCTGTGTTCGTTGGGGTTGAACTCCTGCTAGCAAAACCGCCGGGATGAGGGAAGGGCTCAGACTGTGCCTGGGCCCTGTGGTTTATTCCAGGTCAGTGTATGGCATTTCCTTCACCTTGCCACAGGCAATGGGGAGCATGTCTGCACGTGGAGAAGGATTTCCTCGTGGGAGGCCTGTTTCTGTCAAACGGGTCCCAGTGCTGTGCATCTCTCTTTTCACTCCTGCTGCCAGAAGCCCAGGGAGGAGGGGAGGGCTTAGAACATGGCTGGGCACTGGGGTTTCTTCCAGATAAGGGGATGGCATTTGCTTTCCCTTGACACCAGCCCTTGGGATACGGTCTGCACCTCAGGAAAGCTGTTTCCGTGGGAAACCGGCTTTCTGCCCAACGGGCCTCAGGGCCATGGTGCTTCGGGGTCCGTCCGGCTCCCCAGAGCACAGGGACGAGGTGACGGGCTTAGGCCATGCCTGGGCCATGTTGTCTCTTCCACCAGGGTGTGTGGCATTTTGTTGACCTGGCTACCTCCACTTGGGATAGGATTTCCACAGCAAGAGCATATTGTTAGTCATAAGCCCTTTGGCCCCAGGGGGTCTCCGGTCTGTGTTCCTTGGTGTTGAACTCCTGCTAGCAAAACCGCCGGGATGAGGGAAGGGCTCAGACTGTGCCTGGGCCCTGTGGTCTCTTCCAGGTCAGTGTATGGCATTTCCTTCACCTTGCCACAGGCACTGGGGAGCATGTCTGCACGTGGAGAAGGACTTCCTCGTGGGAAGCCGGTTTCTGTCAAACGGGTCCCAGTGCTCTGCTCCTCTCTTTTCACTCCTGCTGCCAGAAGCCCAGGGAGGAGGGGAGGACTTTCAACATGGCTGGGCACTGGGGTTTCTTCCAGAGAAGGGGATGGCATTTGCTTTCCCTTGCCACCAGCCCTTGGGATAGGGTCTGCACCTCAGGAAAGCTGTTTCCGTGGGAAGCCGGCTTTCTGCCCAACGGGCCTCAGGGCCGTGGGCCTCGGGGGTCCCTCCGGCTCCCCAGAGCACAGGGACGAGGTGAGGGGCTTAGGCCATGCCTGGGCCATGTTGTCTCTTCCACCTGGGTGTATGGCATTTTGTTGACCTGGCTACCTCCACTTGGGATAGGATTTCCACAGCAATAGCATATTGTTAGTCGGAAGCTGTTTTGGCCCCAGGGGGTCTCCGAGCTGTGTTCTTGGGGTTGAACTCCTGCTAGCAAAACCCCTGGGATGAGGGAAGGGCTCAGACTGTGCCTGGGCCCTGTAGTCTCGTCCAGGTCAGTGTATGGCATTTCCTTCACCTTGCCACAGGCGCTGGTGAGCATGTCTGCACGTGGAGAAGGACTTCCTCGTGGGAAGCGGGTTTCTGTCAAAAGGGTCCCAGTGCTGTGTTCCTCTCTTTTTACTCCTGCTGCCAGAAGCCCAGGAAGGAGGGGAAGGCTTACAACATGGCTGGGCACTGGGGTTTCTTCCAGAGAAGGGGATGGCATTTGCTTTCCCTTGCCACCAGCCCTTGGGATACGGTCTGCACCTCAGGAAAGCTGTTTCCGTGGGAAGCCGGCTTTTTGCCCAACGGGCCTCAGGACCGTGGGCCTCGGGGGTCCCTCCGGCTCCCCAGAGCACAGGGACGAGGTGAGGGGCTTAGACCATGCCTGGGCCATGTTGTTTCTTCCACCTGGGTGTGTGGCATTTTGTTGACCTGGTTACCCCCACTTGGGATAGGATTTCCACAGCAAGAGCATATTGTTAGTCGGAAGCCGTTTGGGCCCCAGGGGGTCTCCGTGCTGTGTTCCTTGGGGATGAACTCCTGCTACCAAAACCTCCGGGATGTGGGTAGGTCTCAGACTGTGCCTGGGCCCTGTGGTCTCTTCCAGGTCAGTGTATGGCATTTCCTTCACCTTGCCACAGGCACTGGGGAGCATGTCTGCACGTGGAGAAGGACTTCCTCGTGGGAAGCCAGTTTCCATCAAACGGGTCCCAGTGCTGTGCTCCTCTCTTTTCACTCCTGCTACCATAAGCCCAGGGAGGAGGGGAGGGCTTAGAACATGGCTGGGCACTGGGGTTTCTTCCAGAGAAGGGGATGGCATTTGCTTTCCCTTGCCACCAGCCCTTGGGATAGGGTCTGCACCTCAGGAAAGCTGTTTCCGTGGGAAGCCGGCTTTCTGCCCAACGGGCCTCCGGGCCGTGGGCCTCGGGGGTCCCTCCGGCTCCCCAAAGCACAGGGACGAGGTGAGGGGCTTAGACCATGCCTGGGCCATGTTGTTTCTTCCACTTGGTTGTGTGGCATTTTATTGACCTGGCTACCCCCACTTGGGATAGGATTTCCACAGCAAGAGTATATTGTTAGTTGGAAGACGTTTTGGCCCCAGGGGGTCTCCGGGCTGTGTTCGTTGGGGTTGAACTCCTGCTAGCAAAACCGCCGGGATGAGGGAAGGGCTCAGACTGTGCCTGGGCCCTGTGGTCTCTTCCAGGTCAGTGTATGGCATTTCCTTCACCTTGCCACAGGCACTGGGGAGCATGTCTGCACGTGGAGAAGGACTTCCTCGTCGGAAGCCGGTTTCTGTCAAACGGGTCCCAGGGCTGTGCTCCTCTCTTTTCACTCCTGCTGCCAGAAGCCCAGGGAGGAGGGGAGGACTTTCAACATGGCTGGGCACTGGGGTTTCTTCCAGAGAAGGGGATGGCATTTGCTTTCCCTTGCCACCAGCCCTTGGAATAGGGTCTGCACCTCAGGAAAGCTGTTTCCGTGGGAAGCCGGCTTTCTGCCCAACGGGCCTCCGGGCCGTGTACCTCGGGGGTCCCTCCGGCTCCCCAAAGCACAGGGACGAGGTGAGGGGCTTAGACCATGCCTGGGGCATGTTGTTTCTTCCACTTGGTTGTGTGGCATTTTGTTGACCTGGCTACCTCCACTTGGGATAGGATTTCCACAGCAAGAGCATATTGTTAGTCGGAAGCCGTTTGGGCCCCAGGGCGTCTCCGGTCTGTGTTCCTTGGGGTTGAACTCCTGCTAGCAAAACCGCCGGGATGAGGGAAGGGTTCAGACTGTGCCTGGGCCCTGTGGTCTCTTCCAGGTCAGTGTATGGCATTTCCTTCACCTTGCCACAGGCACTGGGGAGCATGTCTGCACGTGGAGAAGGACTTCCGCGTGGGAAGCCGGTTTCTGTCAAACGGGTCCCAGTGCTGTGCTCCTCTCTTTTCACTCCTGCTGCCAGAAGCCCAGGGAGGAGGGGAGGACTTTCAACATGGCTGGGCACTGGGGTTTCTTCCAGAGAAGGGGATGGCATTTGCTTTCCCTTGCCACCAGCCCTTGGGATAGGGTCTGCACCTCAGGAAAGCTGTTTCCGTGGGAAGCCGGCTTTCTGCCCAACGGGCCTCAGGGCCGTGGGCCTCGGGGGTCCCTCCGGCTCCCCAGAGCACAGGGACGAGGTGAGGGGCTTAGGCTATGCCTGGGCCATGTTGTCTCTTCCACCAGGGTGTGTGGCATTTTGTTGACCTGGCTACCTCCACTTGGGATAGGATTTCCACAGCAATAGCACATTGTTAGTCAGAAGCTGTTTTGGCCCCAGGGGGTCTCTGGGCTGTGTTCTTGGGGATGAACTCCTGCTACCAAAACCTCCGGGATGAGGGTAGGTCTCAGACTGTGCCTGGGCCCTGTGGTCTCTTCCAAGTCAGTGTATGGCATTTCCTTCACCTTGCCACAGGCACTGGGGAGCATGTCTGCACGTGGAGAAGGACTTCCTCGTGGGAAGCCGGTTTCTGTCAAAGGGGTCCCAGTGCTGTGCTCTTCTCTTTTCACTCCTGCTACCAGAAGCCCAGGGAGGAGGGGAGGACTTTCAACGTGGCTGGGCACTGGGGTTTCTTCCAGAGAAGGGGATGGCATTTGCTTTCCCTTGCCACCAGCCCTTGGGATAGGGTCTGCACCTCAGGAAAGCTGTTTCCGTGGGAAGCCGGCTTTCTGCCCAACGGGCCTCAGGGCTGTGGGCCTCTGGGGTCCCTCCGGCTCCCCAGAGTACAGGGACGATGTGAGGGGCTTAGACCATGCCTGGGCCATGTTGTTTCTTCCACCTGGGTGTGTGGCATTTTATTGACCTGGCTACCCCCACTTGGGATAGGATTTCCACAGCAAGAGTATATTGTTAGTTGGAAGACGTTTTGGCCCCAGGGGGTCTCCGGGCTGTGTTCGTTGGGGTTGAACTCCTGCTAGCAAAACCGCCGGGATGAGGGAAGGGCTCAGACTGTGCCTGGGCCCTGTGGTTTATTCCAGGTCAGTGTATGGCATTTCCTTCACCTTGCCACAGGCAATGGGGAGCATGTCTGCACGTGGAGAAGGATTTCCTCGTGGGAGGCCGGTTTCTGTCAAACGGGTCCCAGTGCTGTGCATCTCTCTTTTCACTCCTGCTGCCAGAAGCCCAGGGAGGAGGGGAGGGCTTAGAACATGGCTGGGCACTGGGGTTTCTTCCAGATAAGGGGATGGCATTTGCTTTCCCTTGACACCAGCCCTTGGGATACGGTCTGCACCTCAGGAAAGCTGTTTCCGTGGGAAACCGGCTTTCTGCCCAACGGGCCTCAGGGCCATGGTGCTTCGGGGTCCGTCCGGCTCCCCAGAGCACAGGGACGAGGTGACGGGCTTAGGCCATGCCTGGGCCATGTTGTCTCTTCCACCAGGGTGTGTGGCATTTTGTTGACCTGGCTACCTCCACTTGGGATAGGATTTCCACAGCAAGAGCATATTGTTAGTCATAAGCCCTTTGGCCCCAGGGGGTCTCCGGTCTGTGTTCCTTGGTGTTGAACTCCTGCTAGCAAAACCGCCGGGATGAGGGAAGGGCTCAGACTGTGCCTGGGCCCTGTGGTCTCTTCCAGGTCAGTGTATGGCATTTCCTTCACCTTGCCACAGGCACTGGGGAGCATGTCTGCACGTGGAGAAGGACTTCCTCGTGGGAAGCCGGTTTCTGTCAAACGGGTCCCAGTGCTCTGCTCCTCTCTTTTCACTCCTGCTGCCAGAAGCCCAGGGAGGAGGGGAGGACTTTCAACATGGCTGGGCACTGGGGTTTCTTCCAGAGAAGGGGATGGCATTTGCTTTCCCTTGCCACCAGCCCTTGGGATAGGGTCTGCACCTCAGGAAAGATGTTTCCGTGGGAAGCCGGCTTTCTGCCCAACGGGCCTCAGGGCCGTGGGCCTCGGGGGTCCCTCCGGCTCCCCAGAGCACAGGGACGAGGTGAGGGGCTTAGGCCATGCCTGGGCCATGTTGTCTCTTCCACCTGGGTGTATGGCATTTTGTTGACCTGGCTACCTCCACTTGGGATAGGATTTCCACAGCAATAGCATATTGTTAGTCGGAAGCTGTTTTGGCCCCAGGGGGTCTCCGAGCTGTGTTCTTGGGGTTGAACTCCTGCTAGCAAAACCCCTGGGATGAGGGAAGGGCTCAGACTGTGCCTGGGCCCTGTAGTCTCGTCCAGGTCAGTGTATGGCATTTCCTTCACCTTGCCACAGGCGCTGGTGAGCATGTCTGCACGTGGAGAAGGACTTCCTCGTGGGAAGCGGGTTTCTGTCAAAAGGGTCCCAGTGCTGTGTTCCTCTCTTTTCACTCCTGCTGCCAGAAGCCCAGGAAGGAGGGTAAGGCTTACAACATGGCTGGGCACTGGGGTTTCTTCCAGAGAAGGGGATGGCATTTGCTTTCCCTTGCCACCAGCCCTTGGGATACGGTCTGCACCTCAGGAAAGCTGTTTCCGTGGGAAGCCGGCTTTTTGCCCAACGGGCCTCAGGACCGTGGGCCTCGGGGGTCCCTCCGGCTCCCCAGAGCACAGGGACGAGGTGAGGGGCTTAGACCATGCCTGGGCCATGTTGTTTCTTCCACCTGGGTGTGTGGCATTTTGTTGACCTGGTTACCCCCACTTGGGATAGGATTTCCACAGCAAGAGCATATTGTTAGTCGGAAGCCGTTTGGGCCCCAGGGGGTCTCCGTGCTGTGTTCCTTGGGGATGAACTCCTGCTACCAAAACCTCCGGGATGTGGGTAGGTCTCAGACTGTGCCTGGGCCCTGTGGTCTCTTCCAGGTCAGTGTATGGCATTTCCTTCACCTTGCCACAGGCACTGGGGAGCATGTCTGCACGTGGAGAAGGACTTCCTCGTGGGAAGCCAGTTTCCATCAAACGGGTCCCAGTGCTGTGCTCCTCTCTTTTCACTCCTGCTACCATAAGCCCAGGGAGGAGGGGAGGGCTTAGAACATGGCTGGGCACTGGGGTTTCTTCCAGAGAAGGGGATGGCATTTGCTTTCCCTTGCCACCAGCCCTTGGGATAGGGTCTGCACCTCAGGAAAGCTGTTTCCGTGGGAAGCCGGCTTTCTGCCCAACGGGCCTCCGGGCCGTGGGCCTCGGGGGTCCCTCCGGCTCCCCAAAGCACAGGGACGAGGTGAGGGGCTTAGACCATGCCTGGGCCATGTTGTTTCTTCCACTTGGTTGTGTGGCATTTTATTGACCTGGCTACCCCCACTTGGGATAGGATTTCCACAGCAAGAGTATATTGTTAGTTGGAAGACGTTTTGGCCCCAGGGGGTCTCCGGGCTGTGTTCGTTGGGGTTGAACTCCTGCTAGCAAAACCGCCGGGATGAGGGAAGGGCTCAGACTGTGCCTGGGCCCTGTGGTCTCTTCCAGGTCAGTGTATGGCATTTCCTTCACCTTGCCACAGGCACTGGGGAGCATGTCTGCACGTGGAGAAGGACTTCCTCGTCGGAAGCCGGTTTCTGTCAAACGGGTCCCAGGGCTGTGCTCCTCTCTTTTCACTCCTGCTGCCAGAAGCCCAGGGAGGAGGGGAGGACTTTCAACATGGCTGGGCACTGGGGTTTCTTCCAGAGAAGGGGATGGCATTTGCTTTCCCTTGCCACCAGCCCTTGGAATAGGGTCTGCACCTCAGGAAAGCTGTTTCCGTGGGAAGCCGGCTTTCTGCCCAACGGGCCTCCGGGCCGTGTACCTCGGGGGTCCCTCCGGCTCCCCAAAGCACAGGGACGAGGTGAGGGGCTTAGACCATGCCTGGGGCATGTTGTTTCTTCCACTTGGTTGTGTGGCATTTTGTTGACCTGGCTACCTCCACTTGGGATAGGATTTCCACAGCAAGAGCATATTGTTAGTCGGAAGCCGTTTGGGCCCCAGGGCGTCTCCGGTCTGTGTTCCTTGGGGTTGAACTCCTGCTAGCAAAACCGCCGGGATGAGGGAAGGGTTCAGACTGTGCCTGGGCCCTGTGGTCTCTTCCAGGTCAGTGTATGGCATTTCCTTCACCTTGCCACAGGCACTGGGGAGCATGTCTGCACGTGGAGAAGGACTTCCGCGTGGGAAGCCGGTTTCTGTCAAACGGGTCCCAGTGCTGTGCTCCTCTCTTTTCACTCCTGCTGCCAGAAGCCCAGGGAGGAGGGGAGGACTTTCAACATGGCTGGGCACTGGGGTTTCTTCCAGAGAAGGGGATGGCATTTGCTTTCCCTTGCCACCAGCCCTTGGGATAGGGTCTGCACCTCAGGAAAGCTGTTTCCGTGGGAAGCCGGGTTTCTGCCCAACGGGCCTCAGGGCCGTGGGCCTCGGGGGTCCCTCCGGCTCCCCAGAGCACAGGGACGAGGTGAGGGGCTTAGGCTATGCCTGGGCCATGTTGTCTCTTCCACCAGGGTGTGTGGCATTTTGTTGACCTGGCTACCTCCACTTGGGATAGGATTTCCACAGCAATAGCACATTGTTAGTCAGAAGCTGTTTTGGCCCCAGGGGGTCTCTGGGCTGTGTTCTTGGGGATGAACTCCTGCTACCAAAACCTCCGGGATGAGGGTAGGTCTCAGACTGTGCCTGGGCCCTGTGGTCTCTTCCAAGTCAGTGTATGGCATTTCCTTCACCTTGCCACAGGCACTGGGGAGCATGTCTGCACGTGGAGAAGGACTTCCTCGTGGGAAGCCGGTTTCTGTCAAACGGGTCCCCGTGCTGTGCCCCTCTATTTTCACTCCTGCTGCCAGAAGCCCAGGGAGGAGGGGAGAGCTTACAACATGGCTGGGCACTGGGGTTTCTTCCAGAGAAGGGGATGGCATTTGCTTTCCCTTGCCACCACCCCTTGGGATAGGGTCTGCACCTCAGGAAAGCTGTTTCCGTGGGAAGCCGGCTTTCTGCCCAACGGGCCTCCGGGCCGTATGCCTCGGGGGTCCCTCCGGCTCCCCAAGCACAGGGACGAGGTGAGGGGCTTAGACCATGCCTGGGGCATGTTGTTTCTTCCACCTCGGTGTGTGGCATTTTGTTGACCTGGCTACCCCCACTTGGGATAGGATTTCCACAGCAAGAGCATATTGTTAGTCCTAAGCCGTTTGGGCCCCAGGGGGTCTCCGGTCTGTGTTCCTTGGGGTTGAACTCCTGCTCCAAAACCGCCGGGATGAGGGAAGGGCTCAGATTGTGCCTGGGCCCTGTGGTCTCTTCCAGGTTAGTGTATGGCATTTCCTTCACCTTGCCACAGGCACTGGGGAGCATGTCTGCCCGTGGAGAATGACTAACTCGTGGGAAGCCGGTTTCTGTCAAACGGGTCCCTGTGCTGTGCTCCTCTCTTTTCACTCCTGCTACCATAAGCCCAGGGAGGAGGGGAGGGCTTAGAACATGGCTGGGCACTGGGGTTTCTTCCAGAGAAGGGGATGGCATTTGCTTTCCCTTGCCACCAGCCCTTGGGAGAGGGTCTGCACCTCAGGAAAGCTGTTTCCGTGGGAGGCCGGCTTCCTGCCCAACGGGCCTCAGGGCCGTGGCCCTCGGGGTTCCCTCCGGCTCCCCAGAGCACAGGGACGAGGTGACGGCTTAGACCATGCCTGGGCCATGTTGTTTCTTCCACCTGGGTGTGTGGCATTTTATTGACCTGGCTACCCCGACTTGGGATAGGATTTCCACAGCAAGAGTATATTGTTAGTTGGAAGACGTTTTGGCCCCAGGGGGTCTCCGGGCTGTGTTCGTTGGGGTTGAACTCCTGCTAGCAAAACCGCCGGGATGAGGGAAGGGCTCAGACTGTGCCTGGGCCCTGTGGTCTATTCCAGGTCAGTGTATGGCATTTCCTTCACCTTGCCACAGGCAATGGGGAGCATGTCTGCACGTGGAGAAGGACTTCCTCGTGGGAGGCCGGTTTCTGTCAAACGGGTCCCAGTGCTGTGCATCTCTCTTTTCACTCCTGCTGCCAGAAGCCCAGGGAGGAGGGGAGGGCTTAGAACATGGCTGGGCACTGGGGTTTCTTCCAGATAAGGGGAAGGCATTTGCTTTCCCTTGACACCAGCCCTTGGGATACGGTCTGCACCTCAGGAAAGCTGTTTCCGTGGGAAACCGGCTTTCTGCCCAACGGGCCTCAGGGCCATGGTGCTTCGGGGTCCGTCCGGCTCCCCAGAGCACAGGGACGAGGTGAGGGGCTGAGGCCATGCCTGGGCCATGTTGTCTCTTCCACCAGGGTGTGTGGCATTTTGTTGACCTGGCTACCTCCACTTGGGATAGGATTTCCACAGAAAGAGCATATTGTTAGTCATAAGCCCTTTGGCCCCAGGGGGTCTCCGGGCTGTGTTCTTGGGGTTGAACTCCTGCTAGCAAAACCGTGGGGATGAGGGAAGGGCTCAGACTGTGCCTGGGCCCTGTGGTCTATTCCAGGTCAGTGTATGGCATTTCCTTCACCTTGCCACAGGCACTGGGGAGCATGTCTGCACGTGGAGAAGGACTTCCCCATGGGAAGCCGGTTCCTGTCAAACGGGTCCCAGTGCTGTGCTCCTCTCTTTTCACTCCTGCTGCCAGAAGCCCAGGGAGGAGGGGAGGACTTTCAACATAGCTGGGCACTGGGGTTTCTTCCAGAGAAGGGGATGGCATTTGCTTTCCCTTGCCACCAGCCCTTGGGATAGGGTCTGCACCTCAGGAAAGCTGTTTCCGTGGGAAGCCAGCTTTCTGCCCAACGGGCCTCCGGGCCGTGTGTCTCGGGGGTCCCTCCGGCTCCCCAAAGCACAGGGACGAGGTGAGGGGCTTAGACCATGCCTGGGCCATGTTGTTTCTTCCACTTGGTTGTGTGGCATTTTGTTGACCTGGCTACCCCCACTTGGGATAGGATTTCCACAGCAAGAGCATATTGTTATTCCGAAGCCGTTTGGGCCCCAGGGGTCTCTGGTCTGTGTTCCTTGGGGTTGAACTCCTGCTAGCAAAACCGCCGGGATGAGGGAAGGGCTCAGACTGTGCCTGGGCCCTGTGGTCTCTTCCAGGTTAGTGTATGGCATTTCCTTCACCTTGCCACAGGCACTGGGGAGCATGTCTGCACGTGGAGAATGACTAACTCGTGGGAAGCCGGTTTCTGTCAAACGGGTCCCTGTGCTGTGCTCATCTCTTTTCGCTCCTGATACCATAAGCCCAGGGAGGAGGGGAGGGCTTAGAACATGGCTGGGCACTGGGGTTTCTTCCAGAGAAGGGGATGGCATTTGCTTTCCCTTGCCACCAGCCCTTGGGATAGGTTCTGCACCTCAGGAGAGCTGTTTCCGTGGGAAGCCGGGTTTCTGCCCAACGGGCCTCAGGGCCGTGTGCCTCGGGGGTCCCTCCGGCTCCCCAGAGAACAGGGACGAGGTGAGGGGCTTAGACCATGCCTGGGCCATGTTGTCTCTTTCACCTGGGTGTGTGGCATTTTGTTGACCTGGCTACCCCCACTTGGGATAGGATTTCCACAGCAAGAGCATATTGTTAGTCGGAAGCCGTTTTGGCCCCAGGGGGTCTCAGGGCTGTGTTTTGGGGGTTGAACTCCTGCTAGCAAAACCGCCGGGATGAGAGAAGGGCTCAGACTGTGCCTGGGCCCTGTGGTCTCTTCCAGGTCAGTGTATGGCATTTCCTTCACCTTGCCACAGGCACTGGGGAGCATGTCTGCACGTGGAGAAGGACTTCCTCGTGGGAAGCCGGTTTCTGTCAAACGGGTCCCCGTGCTGTGCCCCTCTCTTTTCACTCCTGCTGCCAGAAGCCCAGGGAGGAGGGGAGAGCTTACAACATGGCTGGGCACTGGGGTTTCTTCCAGAGAAGGGGATGGCATTTGCTTTCCCTTGCCACCACCCCTTGGGATAGGGTCTGCACCTCAGGAAAGCTGTTTCCGTCGGAAGCCGGCTTTCTGCCCAACGGGCCTCCGGGCCGTATGCCTCGGGGGTCCCTCCGGCTCCCCAGAGCACAGGGACGAGGTGAGGGGCTTAGACCATGCCTGGGCCATGTTGTTTCTTCCACCTCGGTGTGTGGCATTTTGTTGACCTGGCTACCCCCACTTGGGTTTAGATTTCCACAGCAAGAACATATTGTTAGTCGGAAGCCGTTTGGGCCCCAGGGGGTCTCCGGACTGTGTTCCTTGCGGTTGAACTCTTGCTAGCAAAACCGCCGGGATGAGGGAAGGGCTCAGACTGTGCCTGGGCCCTGTCGTCTCTTCCAGGTCAGTGTATGGCATTTCCTTCACCTTGCCACAGGCACTGGGGAGCATGTCTGCACGTGGAGAATGACTTCCTCGTGGGAAGCCTGTTTCTGTCAACCGGGTCCCAGTGCTGTGCTCCTCTCTTTTCACTCCAGCTGCCAGAAGCCCAGGGAGGAGGGGAGGGCTTAGAACATGGCTGGGCACTGGGGTTTCTTCCAGAGAAGTGGATGGCATTTGTTTTCCCTTGCCTCCAGCCCTTGGGATAGGGTCTGCAACTCAGGAAAGCTGTTTCCGTGGGAAGCCGGCTTCCTGCCAACGGGCCTCAGGGCCGTTGGCCTCGGGGTCACTCCGGCTACCCAGATCACAGGGACGAGGTGAGGGGCTTAGGCCATGCCTGGGCCATATTGTCTCTTCCACCTGGGTGTGTGGCATTTTGTTGACCTGGCTACCTCCACTTGGGATAGGATTTCCACAGCAAGAGCATATTGTTAGTCGGAAGCCGTTTTGGCCCCAGGGGGTCTCCGGTCTGTGTTCCTTGGTGTTGAACTCCTGCTAGCAAAACCACCGGGATGAGGGAAGGGCTCAGACTGTGCCTGGGCCCTGTGGTCTCTTCCAGGTCAATGTATGGCATTTCCTTCACCTTGCCACAGGCACTGGGGAGCATGTCTGCACGTGGAGAAGGACTTCCTCGTGGGAAGCCGGTTTCTGTCAAACGGGTCCCAGTGCTGTGCTCCTCTCTTTTCACTCCTGCTGCCAGAAGCCCAGGGAGGAGGGGAGGACTTTCAACATGGCTGGGCACTGGGGTTTCTTCCAGAGAAGGGGATGGCATTTGCTTTCCCTTGCCACCAGCCCTTGGGATAGGGTCTGCACCTCAGGAAAGCTGTTTCCGTGGGAAGCCGGCTTTCTGCCCAACGGGCCTCCGGGCCGTGTACCTCGGGGGTCCCTCCGGCTCCCCAAAGCACAGGGACGAGGTGAGGGGCTTAGACCATGCCTGGGGCATGTTGTTTCTTCCACTTGGTTGTGTGGCATTTTGTTGACCTGGCTACCTCCACTTGGGATAGGATTTCCACAGCAAGAGCATATTGTTAGTCGGAAGCCGTTTTGGCCCCAGGGGGTCTCAGGGCTGTGTTTTGGGGGTTGAACTCCTGCTAGCAAAACCGCCGGGATGAGAGAAGGGCTCAGACTGTGCCTGGGCCCTGTGGTCTCTTCCAGGTCAGTGTATGGCATTTCCTTCACCTTGCCACAGGCACTGGGGAGCATGTCTGCACGTGGAGAAGGACTTCCTCGTGGGAAGCCGGTTTCTGTCAAACGGGTCCCCGTGCTGTGCCCCTCTCTTTTCACTCCTGCTGCCAGAAGCCCAGGGAGGAGGGGAGAGCTTACAACATGGCTGGGCACTGGGGTTTCTTCCAGAGAAGGGGATGGCATTTGCTTTCCCTTGCCACCACCCCTTGGGATAGGGTCTGCACCTCAGGAAAGCTGTTTCCGTCGGAAGCCGGCTTTCTGCCCAACGGGCCTCCGGGCCGTATGCCTCGGGGGTCCCTCCGGCTCCCCAGAGCACAGGGACGAGGTGAGGGGCTTAGACCATGCCTGGGCCATGTTGTTTCTTCCACCTCGGTGTGTGGCATTTTGTTGACCTGGCTACCCCCACTTGGGTTTAGATTTCCACAGCAAGAACATATTGTTAGTCGGAAGCCGTTTGGGCCCCAGGGGGTCTCCGGACTGTGTTCCTTGCGGTTGAACTCTTGCTAGCAAAACCGCCGGGATGAGGGAAGGGCTCAGACTGTGCCTGGGCCCTGTCGTCTCTTCCAGGTCAGTGTATGGCATTTCCTTCACCTTGCCACAGGCACTGGGGAGCATGTCTGCACGTGGAGAATGACTTCCTCGTGGGAAGCCTGTTTCTGTCAACCGGGTCCCAGTGCTGTGCTCCTCTCTTTTCACTCCAGCTGCCAGAAGCCCAGGGAGGAGGGGAGGGCTTAGAACATGGCTGGGCACTGGGGTTTCTTCCAGAGAAGTGGATGGCATTTGTTTTCCCTTGCCTCCAGCCCTTGGGATAGGGTCTGCAACTCAGGAAAGCTGTTTCCGTGGGAAGCCGGCTTCCTGCCAACGGGCCTCAGGGCCGTTGGCCTCGGGGTCACTCCGGCTACCCAGATCACAGGGACGAGGTGAGGGGCTTAGGCCATGCCTGGGCCATATTGTCTCTTCCACCTGGGTGTGTGGCATTTTGTTGACCTGGCTACCTCCACTTGGGATAGGATTTCCACAGCAAGAGCATATTGTTAGTCGGAAGCCGTTTTGGCCCCAGGGGGTCTCCGGTCTGTGTTCCTTGGTGTTGAACTCCTGCTAGCAAAACCACCGGGATGAGGGAAGGGCTCAGACTGTGCCTGGGCCCTGTGGTCTCTTCCAGGTCAGTGTATGGCATTTCCTTCACCTTGCCACAGGCACTGGGGAGCATGTCTGCACGTGGAGAAGGACTTCCTCGTGGGAAGCAGGTTTCTGTCAAACGGGTCCCAGTGCTGTGCTCCTCTCTTTTCACTCCTGCTGCCAGAAGCCCAGGGAGGAGGGGAGGACTTTCAACATGGCTGGGCACTGGGGTTTCTTCCAGAGAAGGGGATGGCATTTGCTTTCCCTTGCCACCAGCCCTTGGGATAGGGTCTGCACCTCAGGAAAGCTGTTTCCGTGGGAAGCCGGCTTTCTGCCCAACGGGCCTCCGGGGCGTGTACCTCGGGGGTCCCTCCGGCTCCCCAAAGCACAGGGACGAGGTGAGGGGCTTAGACCATGCCTGGGGCATGTTGTTTCTTCCACTTGGTTGTGTGGCATTTTGTTGACCTGGCTACCTCCACTTGGGATAGGATTTCCACAGCAATAGCATATTGTTAGTCGGAAGCCGTTTGGGCCCCAGGGCGTCTCCGGTCTGTGTTCCTTGGGGTTGAACTCCTGCTAGCAAAACCGCCGGGATGAGGGAAGGGTTCAGACTGTGTCTGGGCCCTGTGGTCTCTTCCAGGTCAGTGTATGGCATTTCCTTCACCTTGCCACAGGCACTGGGGAGCATGTCTGCACGTGGAGAAGGACTTACGCGTGGGAAGCCGGTTTCTGTCAAACGGGTCCCAGTGCTGTGCTCCTCTCTTTTCACTCCTGCTGCCAGAAGCCCAGGGAGGAGGGGAGGACTTTCAACATGGCTGGGCACTGGGGTTTCTTCCAGAGAAGGGGATGGCATTTGCTTTCCCTTGCCACCAGCCCTTGGGATAGGGTCTGCACCTCAGGAAAGCTGTTTCCGTGGGAAGC
Organism: Ursus americanus; assembly: GCF_024610735.1. NCBI lineage: Eukaryota > Metazoa > Chordata > Mammalia > Carnivora > Ursidae > Ursus > Ursus americanus. The sequence continues at coordinate 144,923 of NW_028273667.1, forward strand.
CGGGTTTCTGCCCAACGGGCCTCAGGGCCGTGGGCCTCGGGTGTCCCTCCGGCTCCCCAGAGCACAGGGACGAGGTGAGGGGCTTAGGCCATGCCTGGGCCATGTTGTCTCTTCCACCAGGGTGTGTGGCATTTTGTTGACCTGGCTACCTCCACTTGGGATAGGATTTCCACAGCAATAGCACATTGTTAGTCAGAAGCTGTTTTGGCCCCAGGGGGTCTCTGGGCTGTGTTCTTGGGGATGAACTCCTGCTACCAAAACCTCCGGGATGAGGGTAGGTCTCAGACTGTGCCTGGGCCCTGTGGTCTCTTCCAGGTCAGTGTATGGCATTTCCTTCACCTTGCCACAGGCACTGGGGAGCATGTCTGCACGTGGAGAAGGACTTCCTCGTGGGAAGCCGGTTTCTGTCAAACGGGTCCCCGTGCTGTGCCCCTCTATTTTCACTCCTGCTGCCAGAAGCCCAGGGAGGAGGGGAGAGCTTACAACATGGCTGGGCAATGGGGTTTCTTCCAGAGAAGGGGATGGCATTTGCTTTCCCTTGCCACCACCCCTTGGGATAGGGTCTGCACCTCAGGAAAGCTGTTTCCGTGGGAAGCCGGCTTTCTGCCCAACGGGCCTCCGGGCCGTATGCCTCGGGGGTCCCTCCGGCTCCCCAAAGCACAGGGACGAGGTGAGGGGCTTAGACCATACCTGGGGCATGTTGTTTCTTCCACCTCGGTGTGTGGCATTTTGTTGACCTGGCTACCCCCACTTGGGATAGGATTTCCACAGCAAGAGCATATTGTTAGTCCTAAGCCGTTTGGGCCCCAGGGGGTCTCCGGTCTGTGTTCCTTGGGGTTGAACTCCTGCTCCAAAACCGCCGGGATGAGGGAAGGGCTCAGACTGTGCCTGGGCCCTGTGGTCTCTTCCAGGTTAGTGTATGGCATTTCCTTCACCTTGCCACAGGCACTGGGGAGCATGTCTGCACGTGGAGAATGACTAACTCGTGGGAAGCCGGTTTCTGTCAAACGGGTCCCTGTGCTGTGCTCCTCTCTTTTCACTCTTGCTACCATAAGCCCAGGGAGGAGGGGAGGGCTTAGAACATGGCTGGGCACTGGGGTTTCTTCCAGAGAAGGGGATGGCATTTGCTTTCCCTTGCCACCAGCCCTTGGGAGAGGGTCTGCACCTCAGGAAAGCTGTTTCCGTGGGAGGCCGGCTTCCTGCCCAACGGGCCTCAGGGCCGTGGCCCTCGGGGTTCCCTCCGGCTCCCCAGAGCACAGGGACGAGGTGACGGCTTAGACCATGCCTGGGCCATGTTGTTTCTTCCACCTGGGTGTGTGGCATTTTATTGACCTGGCTACCCCCACTTGGGATAGGATTTCCACAGCAAGAGTATATTGTTAGTTGGAAGACGTTTTGGCCCCAGGGGGTCTCCGGGCTGTGTTCGTTGGGGTTGAACTCCTGCTAGCAAAACCGCCGGGATGAGGGAAGGGCTCAGACTGTGCCTGGGCCCTGTGGTCTATTCCAGGTCAGTGTATGGCATTTCCTTCACCTTGCCACAGGCAATGGGGAGCATGTCTGCACGTGGAGAAGGACTTCCTCGTGGGAGGCCGGTTTCTGTCAAACGGGTCCCAGTGCTGTGCTCCTCTCTTTTCACTCCTGCTGCCAGAAGCCCAGGGAGGAGGGGAGGGCTTAGAACATGGCTGGGCACTGGGGTTTCTTCCAGATAGGGGGAAGGCATTTGCTTTCCCTTGACACCAGCCCTTGGGATACGGTCTGCACCTCAGGAAAGCTGTTTCCGTGGGAAACCGGCTTTCTGCCCAACGGGCCTCAGGGCCATGGTGCTTCGGGGTCCGTCCGGCTCCCCAGAGCACAGGGACGAGGTGAGGGGCTGAGGCCATGCCTGGGCCATGTTGTCTCTTCCACCAGGGTGTGTGGCATTTTGTTGACCTGGCTACCTCCACTTGGGATAGGATTTCCACAGCAAGAGCATATTGTTAGTCATAAGCCCTTTGGCCCCAGGGGGTCTCCGGTCTGTGTTCCTTGGTGTTGAACTCCTGCTAGCAAAACCACCGGGATGAGGGAAGGGCTCAGACTGTGCCTGGGCCCTGTGGTCTCTTCCAGGTCAGTGTATGGCATTTCCTTCACCTTGCCACAGGCACTGGGGAGCATGTCTGCACGTGGAGAAGGACTTCCTCGTGGGAAGCCGGTTTCTGTCAAACGGGTCCCAGTGCTGTGCTCCTCTCTTTTCACTCCTGATACCATAAGCCCAGGGAGGAGGGGAGGGCTTAGAACATGGCTGGGCACTGGGGTTTCTTCCAGATAAGGGGATGGCATTTGCTTTCCCTTGACACCAGCCCTTGGGATACGGTCTGCACCTCAGGAAAGCTGTTTCCGTGGGAAGCCGGCTTTCTGCCCAACGGGCCTCCGGGCCGTATGCCTCGGGGGTCCCTCCGGCTCCCCAGAGCACAGGGACGAGGTGAGGGGCTTAGACCATGCCTGGGCCATGTTGTTTCTTCCACCTCGGTGTGTGGCATTTTGTTGACCTGGCTACCCTCACTTGGGTTTAGATTTCCACAGCAAGAACATATTGTTAGTCGGAAGCCGTTTGGGCCCCAGGGGGTCTCCGGACTGTGTTCCTTGCAGTTGAACTCTTGCTAGCAAAACCGCCGGGATGAGGGAAGGGCTCAGACTGTGCCTGGGCCCTGTCGTCTCTTCCAGGTCAGTGTATGGCATTTCCTTCACCTTGCCACAGGCACTGGGGAGCATGTCTGCACGTGGAGAATGACTTCCTCGTGGGAAGCCTGTTTCTGTCAACCGGGTCCCAGTGCTGTGCTCCTCTCTTTTCACTCCAGCTGCCAGAAGCCCAGGGAGGAGGGGAGGGCTTAGAACATGGCTGGGCACTGGGGTTTCTTCCAGAGAAGTGGATGGCATTTGTTTTCCCTTGCCTCCAGCCCTTGGGATAGGGTCTGCAACTCAGGAAAGCTGTTTCCGTGGGAAGCCGGCTTCCTGCCAACGGGCCTCAGGGCCGTTGGCCTCGGGGTCACTCCGGCTCCCCAGATCACAGGGACGAGGTGAGGGGCTTAGGCCATGCCTGGGCCATATTGTCTCTTCCACCTGGGTGTGTGGCATTTTGTTGACCTGGCTACCTCCACTTGGGATAGGATTTCCACAGCAAGAGCATATTGTTAGTCGGAAGCCGTTTGGGCCCCAGGGGGTCTCCGGTCTGTGTTCCTTGGTGTTGAACTCCTGCTAGCAAAACCACCGGGATGAGGGAAGGGCTCAGACTGTGCCTGGGCCCTGTGGTCTCTTCCAGGTCAGTGTATGGCATTTCCTTCACCTTGCCACAGGCACTGGGGAGCATGTCTGCACGTGGAGAAGGACTTCCTCGTGGGAAGCCTGTTTCTGTCAAACGGGTCCCAGTGCTGTGCTCCTCTCTTTTCACTCCTGCTGCCAGAAGCCCAGGGAGGAGGGGAGGACTTTCAACATGGCTGGGCACTGGGGTTTCTTCCAGAGAAGGGGATGGCATTTGCTTTCCCTTGCCACCAGCCCTTGGGATAGGGTCTGCACCTCAGGAAAGCTGTTTCCGTGGGAAGCCGGCTTTCTGCCCAACGGGCCTCAGGGCCGTGGGCCTAGGCGGTCCCTCCGGCTCCCCAGAGCACAGGGACGAGGTGAGGGGCTTAGGCCATGCCTGGGCCATGTTGTCTCTTCCACCAGGGTGTGTGGCATTTTGTTGACCTGGCTACCTCCACTTGTGATAGGATTTCCACAGCAATAGCATATTGTTAGTCGGAAGCTGTTTTGGCCCCAGGGGGTCTCCGGGCTGTGTTCTTGGGGTTGAACTCCTGCTAGCAAAACCTTGGGGATGAGGGAAGGGCTCAGACTGTGCCTGGGCCCTGTGGTCTCTTCCAGGTCAGTGTATGGCATTTCCTTCACCTTGCCACAGGCACTGGGGAGCATGTCTGCACGTGGAGAAGGACTTCCCCATGGGAAGCCGGTTCCTGTCAAACGGGTCCCAGTGCTGTGCTCCTCTCTTTTCACTCCTGCTGCCAGAAGCCCAGGGAGGAGGGGAGGACTTTCAACATAGCTGGGCACTAGGGTTTCTTCCAGAGAAGGGGATGGCATTTGCTTTCCCTTGCCACCAGCCCTTGGGATAGGGTCTGCACCTCAGGAGAGCTGTTTCCGTGGGAAGCCGGCTTTCTGCCCAACGGGCCTCCGGGCCGTGTGTCTCGGGGGTCCCTCCGGCTCCCCAAAGCACAGGGACGAGGTGAGGGGCTTAGACCATGCCTGGGCCATGTTGTTTCTTCCACTTGGTTGTGTGGCATTTTGTTGACCTGGCTACCCCCACTTGGGATAGGATTTCCACAGCAAGAGCATATTGTTATTCCGAAGCCGTTTGGGCCCCAGGGGGTCTCCGGTCTGTGTTCCTTGGGGTTGAACTCCTGCTAGCAAAACCGCCGGGATGAGGGAAGGGCTCAGACTGTGCCTGGGCCCTGTGGTCTCTTCCAGGTTAGTGTATGGCATTTCCTTCACCTTGCCACAGGCACTGGGGAGCATGTCTGCACGTGGAGAATGACTAACTCGTGGGAAGCCGGTTTCTGTCAAACGGGTCCCTGTGCTGTGTTCCTCTCTTTTCACTCCTGCTACCATAAGCCCAGGGAGGAGGGGAGGGCTTAGAACATGGCTGGGCACTGGGGTTTCTTCCAGAGAAGGGGATGGCATTTGCTTTCCCTTGCCACCAGCCCTTGGGAGAGGGTCTGCACCTCAGGAAAGCTGTTTCCGTGGGAGGACCGGCTTCCTGCCCAACGGGCCTCAGGGCCGTGGCCCTCGGGGTTCCCTCCGGCTCCCCAGAGCACAGGGACGAGGTGACGGCTTAGACCATGCCTGGGCCATGTTGTTTCTTCCACCTGGGTGTGTGGCATTTTATTGACCTGGCTACCCCCACTTGGGATAGGATTTCCACAGCAAGAGTGTATTGTTAGTTGGAAGACGTTTTGGCCCCAGGGGGTCTCCGGGCTGTGTTCGTTGGGGTTGAACTCCTGCTAGCAAAACCGCCGGGATGAGGGAAGGGCTCAGACTGTGCCTGGGCCCTGTGGTCTATTCCAGGTCAGTGTATGGCATTTCCTTCACCTTGCCACAGGCAATGGGGAGCATGTCTGCACGTGGAGAAGGACTTCCTCGTGGGAGGCCGGTTTCTGTCAAACGGGTCCCAGTGCTGTGCATCTCTCTTTTCACTCCTGCTGCCAGAAGCCCAGGGAGGAGGGGAGGGCTTAGAACATGGCTGGGCACTGGGGTTTCTTCCAGATAAGGGGAAGGCATTTGCTTTCCCTTGACACCAGCCCTTGGGATACGGTCTGCACCTCAGGAAAGCTGTTTCCGTGGGAAACCGGCTTTCTGCCCAACGGGCCTCAGGGCCATGGTGCTTCGGGGTCCGTCCGGCTCCCCAGAGCACAGGGACGAGGTGAGGGGCTTAGGCCATGCCTGGGCCATGTTGTCTCTTCCACCAGGGTGTGTGGCATTTTGTTGACCTGGCTACCTCCACTTGGGATAGGATTTCCACAGCAAGAGCATATTGTTAGTCATAAGCCCTTTGGCCCCAGGGGGTCTCCGGTCTGTGTTCCTTGGTGTTGAACTCCTGCTAGCAAAACCACCGGGATGAGGGAAGGGCTCAGACTGTGCCTGGGCCCTGTGGTCTCTTCCAGGTCAGTGTATGGCATTTCCTTCACCTTGCCACAGGCACTGGGGAGCATGTCTGCACGTGGAGAAGGACTTCCTCGTGGGGGCCGGTTTCTGTCAAACGGGTCCCAGTGCTGTGCTCCTCTCTTTTCACTCCTGCTGCCAGAAGCCCAGGGAGGAGGGGAGGACTTTCAACATGGCTGGGCACTGGGGTTTCTTCCAGAGAAGGGGATGGCATTTGCTTTCCCTTGCCACCAGCCCTTGGGATAGGGTCTGCACCTCAGGAAAGCTGTTTCCGTGGGAAGCCGGCTTTCTGCCCAACGGGCCTCCGGGCCGTGTGCCTCGGGGGTCCCTCCGGCTCCCCAAAGCACAGGGACGAGGTGAGGGGTTTAGACCATGCCTGGGCCATGTTGTTTCTTCCACTTGGTTGTGTGGCATTTTGTTGACCTGGCTACCCCTACTTGGGATAGGATTTCCACAGCAAGAGCATATTGTTATTCCGAAGCCGTTTGGGCCCCAGGGGGTCTCCGGTCTGTGTTCCTTGGGGTTGAACTCCTGCTAGCAAAACCGCCGGGATGAGGGAAGGGCTCAGACTGTGCCTGGGCCCTGTGGTCTCTTCCAGGTTAGTGTATGGCATTTCCTTCACCTTGCCACAGGAACTGGGGAGCATGTCTGCACGTGGAGAATGACTAAGTCGTGGGAAGCCGGTTTCTGTCAAACGGGTCCCTGTGCTGTGCTCCTCTCTTTTCACTCCTGATACCATAAGCCCAGGGAGGAGGGGAGGGCTTAGAACATGGCTGGGCACTGGGGTTTCTTCCAGAGAAGGGGATGGCATTTGCTTTCCCTTGCCACCAGCCCTTGGGAGAGGGTCTGCACCTCAGGAAAGCTGTTTCCGTGGGAGGACCGGCTTCCTGCCCAACGGGCCTCAGGGCCGTGGCCCTCGGGGTTCCCTCCGGCTCCCCAGAGCACAGGGACGATTTGACGGCTTAGACCATGCCTGGGCCATGTTGTTTCTTCCACCTGGGTGTGTGGCATTTTATTGACCTGGCTATCCCCACTTGGGATAGGATTTCCACAGCAAGAGTATATTGTTAGTTGGAAGACGTTTTGGCCCCAGGAGGTCTCCGGGCTGTGTTCGTTGGGGTTGAACTCCTGCTAGCAAAACCGCCGGGATGAGGGAAGGGCTCAGACTGTGCCTGGGCCCTGTGGTCTATTCCAGGTCAGTTTATGGCATTTCCTTCACATTGCCACAGGCAATGGGGAGCATGTCTGCACGTGGAGAAGGACTTCCTCGTGGGAGGCCGGTTTCTGTCAAACGGGTCAAAGTGCTGTGCATCTCTCTTTTCACTCCTGCTGCCAGAAGCCCAGGGAGGAGGGGAGGGCTTAGAACATGGCTGGGCACTGGGGTTTCTTCCAGATAAGGGGAAGGCATTTGCTTTCCCTTGACACCAGCCCTTGGGATACGGTCTGCACCTCAGGAAAGCTGTTTCCGTGGGAAACCGGCTTTCTGCCCAACGGGCCTCAGGGCCATGGTGCTTCGGGGTCCGTCCGGCTCCCCAGAGCACAGGGACGAGGTGAGGGGCTTAGGCCATGCCTGGGCCATGTTGTCTCTTCCACCAGGGTGTGTGGCATTTTGTTGACCTGGCTACCTCCACTTGGGATAGGATTTCGACAGCAAGAGCATATTGATAATCATAAGCCCTTTGGTCCCAGGGGGTCTCCGGTCTGTGTTCCTTGGTGTTGAACTCCTGCTAGCAAAACCACCGGGATGAGGGAAGGGCTCAGACTGTGCCTGGGCCCTGTGGTCTCTTCCAGGTCAGTGTATGGCATTTCCTTCACCTTGCCACAGGCACTGGGGAGCATGTCTGCACGTGGAGAAGGACTTCCTCGTGGGAAGCCGGTTTCTGTCAAACGGGTCCCAGTGCTGTGCTCCTCTCTTTTCACTCCTGCTGCCAGAAGCCCAGGGAGGAGGGGAGGACTTTCAACATGGCTGGGCACTGGGGTTTCTTCCAGAGAAGGGGATGGCATTTGCTTTCCCTTGCCACCAGCCCTTGGTATAGGGTCTGCACCTCAGGAAAGATGTTTCCGTGGGAAGCCGGCTTTCTGCCCAACGGGCCTCAGGGCCGTGGGCCTCGGGGGTCCCTCCGGCTCCCCAGAGCACTGGGACGAGGTGAGGGGCTTAGGCCATGCCTGGGCCATGTTGTCTCTTCCACCTGGGTGTGTGGCATTTTGTTGACCTGGCTACCTCCACTTGGGATAGGATTTCCACAGCAATAGCATATTGTTAGTCGGAAGCTGTTTTGGCCCCAGGGCGTCTCCGGGCTGTGTTCTTGGGGTTGAACTCTTGCTAGCAAAACCCCTGGGATGAGGGAAGGGCTCAGACTTGCCTGGGCCATGTAGTCTCGTCCAGGTCAGTGTATGGCATTTCCTTCACCTTGCCACAGGCGCTGGTGAGCATGTCTGCACGTGGAGAAGGACTTCCTCGTGGGAAGCCGGTTTCTGTCAAAAGGGTCCCAGTGCTGTGCTCCTCTCTTTTCACTCCTACTGGCAGAAGCCCAGGGAGGAGGGGAGGACTTTCAACATGGCTGGGCACTGGGTTTCTTCCAGAGAAGGGGATGGCATTTGCTTTCCCTTGCCACCAGCCCTTGGGATACGGTCTGCACCTCAGGAAAGCTGTTTCCGTGCGAAGCCGGCTTTCTGCCCAACGGGCCTCAGGGCCGTGTGCCTCGGGGGTCCCTCCGGCTCCCCAAAGCACAGGGACGAGGTGAGGGGCTTAGACCATGCCTGGGCCCTGTTGTTTCTTCCACTTGGTTGGGTGGCATTTTGTTGACCTGGCTACCCCCACTTGGGATCGGATTTTCACAGCAAGAGCATATTGTTACTCGGAAGCCGTTTTGGCCCCAGGGGGTCTCCGGGCTGTGTTCTTGGCTTTGAACTCCTGCTAGCAAAACCGCCGGGATGAGGGAAGGGTTCAGACTGTGCCTGGGCCCTGTGGTCTATTCCAGGTCAGTGTATGGCATTTCCTTCACCTTGCCACAGGCAATGGGGAGCATGTCTGCACGTGGAGAAGGACTTCCTCGTGGGAGGCCGGTTTCTGTCAAACGGATCCCAGTGCTGTGCAACTCTCTTTTCACTCCTGCTGCCAGAAGCACAGGGAGGAGGTGAGGACTTTCAACATGGCTGGGCACTGGGGTTTCTTCCAGAGAAGGGGATGGCATTTGCTTTCCCTTGCCACCAGCCCTTGGGATACGGTCTGCACCTCAGGAAAGCTGTTTCCGTGGGAAGCCGGCTTTCTGCCCAACGGGCCTCAGGGCCGTGGGCCTCTGGGTCCCTCCGGCTCTCCAGACCACAGGGATGAGTTGAGGGGCTGAGACCATGCCTGGGCCATGTTGTCTCTTCCACCTGGGTGTGTGGCATTTTGTTGACCTGGTTACCCCCACTTGGGATAGGATTTCCACAGAAAGAGCATATTGTTAGTCGGTAGCCGTTTTGGCCCCAGGGGGTCTCCAGTCTGTGTTCCTTGGTGTTGAACTCCTGCTAGCAAAACCACCGGGATGAGGGTAGGGCTCAGACTGTGCCTGGGCCCTGTAGTCTCTTCCAGGTCAGTGTATGGCATTTCTTTCACCTTGCCACAGGCACTGGGGAGCATGTCTGCACGTGGAGAAGGACTTCCTCGTGGGAAGCCGGTTTCTGTCAAACGGGTCCCAGTGCTGTGCTCCTCTCTTTTCACTCCTGCTGCCAGAAGCCCAGGGAGGAGGGGAGGGCTTACAACATGGCTGGGTTCCTGGGTTTCTTCCAGAGAAGGGGATGGCATTTGCTTTCCCTTGCCACCAGCCCTTGGGATAGGGTCTGCACCTCAGGAGAGCTGTTTCCGTGGGAAACCGGCTTTCTGCCTAACGGGCTTCAGGGCCGTGGGCCTCGGGGGTCCCTCCGGCTCCCCAAAGCACAGGGAGGAGGTGAGGGGCTTAGACCATGCCTGGGCCATATTGTTTCTTCCACCTGGGTGTTTAGCAGTTTGTTGACCTGGCTACCCCACTTGCGGTAGGTTTTCCACAGCAAGAGCATATTGTTCATCGAAAGCCGTTTGGGCCCCAGGGGGTCTCCGGGCTGTGTTCCTTGAGGTTGAACTCCTGCTAGCAAAACCGCCGGGATGACAGAAGGGCTCAGACTGTGCCTGGGCCCTGTGGTCTCTTCCAGGTCAGTGTATGGCATTTCCTTCACCTTGCCACAGGCACTGGGGAGCGTGTCTGCACGTGGAGAAGGACTTCCTCGTGGGAAGCCGGGTTCTGTCAAACGGTCCCACTGCTGTACTCCTCTCTTTTCACTCCTGCTGCCATTAGCCCAGGGAGGAGGGGAGGGCTTAGAACATGGCTGGGCACTGGGGTTTCTTCCAGAGAAGGGGATGGCATTTGCTTTCCCTTGCCACCAGCCCTTGGGAGAGGGTCTGCACCTCAGGAAAGCTGTTTCCGTGGGAGGACCGGCTTCCTGCCCAACGGGCCTCAGGGCCGTGGCCCTCGGGGTTCCCTCCGGCTCCCCAGAGCACAGGGACGAGGTGACGGCTTAGACCATGCCTGGGCCATGTTGTTTCTTCCACCTGGGTGTGTGGCATTTTATTGACCTGGCTACCCCCACTTGGGATAGGATTTCCACAGCAAGAGTATATTGTTAGTTGGAAGACGTTTTGGCCCCAAGGGGTCTCCGGGCTGTGTTCGTTGGGGTTGAACTCCTGCTAGCAAAACCGCCGGGATGAGGGAAGGGCTCAGACTGTGCCTGGGCCCTGTGGTCTATTCCAGGTCAGTGTATGGCATTTCCTTCACCTTGCCACAGGCAATGGGGAGCATGTCTGCACGTGGAGAAGGACTTCCTCGTGGGAGGCCGGTTTCTGTCAAACGGGTCCCAGTGCTGTGCATCTCTCTTTTCACTCCTGCTGCCAGAAGCCCAGGGAGGAGGGGAGGGCTTAGAACATGGCTGGGCACTGGGGTTTCTTCCAGATAAGGGGAAGGCATTTGCTTTCCCTTGACACCAGCCCTTGGGATACGGTCTGCACCTCAGGAAAGCTGTTTCCGTGGGAAACCGGCTTTCTGCCCAACGGGCCTCAGGGCCATGGTGCTTCGGGGTCCGTCCGGCTCCCCAGAGCACAGGGACGAGGTGAGGGGCTTAGGCCATGCCTGGGCCATGTTGTCTCTTCCACCAGGGTGTGTGGCATTTTGTTGACCTGGCTACCTCCACTTGGGATAGGATTTCCACAGCAAGAGCATATTGTTAGTCATAAGCCCTTTGGCCCCAGGGGGTCTCCGGTCTGTGTTCCTTGGTGTTGAACTCCTGCTAGCAAAACCACCGGGATGAGGGAAGGGCTCAGACTGTGCCTGGGTCCTGTAGTCTCCTTCAGGTCAGTGTATGGCATTTCCTTCACCTTGCCACAGGCGCTGGTGAGCATGTCTGCACGTGGAGAAGGACTTCCTCGTGGGAAGCCGGTCTCTGTCAAAAGGGTCCCAGTGCTGTGTTCCTCTCTTTTCACTCCTGCTGCCAGAAGCCCAGGAAGGAGGGGAAGGCTTACAACATGGCTGGGCACTGGGGTTTCTTCCAGAGAAGGGGATGGCATTTGCTTTCCCTTGCCACCAGCCCTTGGGATACGGTCTGCACCTCAGGAAAGATGTTTCCGTGGGAAGCCGGCTTTCTGCCCAACGGGCCTCAGGACCGTGGGCCTCGGGGGTCCCTCCGGCTCCCCAGAGCACAGGGACGAGGTGAGGGGCTTAGACCATGCCTGGGCCATGTTGTTTCTTCCACCTGGGTGTGTGGCATTTTGTTGACCTGGTTACCCCCACTTGGGATAGGATTTCCACAGCAAGAGCATATTGTTAGTCGGAAGCCGTTTGGGCCCCAGGGGGTCTCCGTGCTGTGTTCCTTGGGGATGAACTCCTGCTACCAAAACCTCCGGGATGTGGGTAGGTCTCACACTGTGCCTGGGCCCTGTGGTCTCTTCCAGGTCAGTGTATGGCATTTCCTTCACCTTGCCACAGGCACTGGGGAGCATGTCTGCACGTGGAGAAGGACTTCCTCGTGGGAAGCCAGTTTCCATCAAACGGGTCCCAGTGCTGTGCTCCTCTCTTTTCACTCCTGCTACCATAAGCCCAGGGAGGAGGGGAGGGCTTAGAACATGGCTGGGCACTGGGGTTTCTTCCAGAGAAGGGGATGGCATTTGCTTTCCCTTGCCACCAGCCCTTGGGATAGGGTCTGCACCTCAGGAAAGCAGTTTCCGTGGGAAGCCGGCTTTCTGCCCAACGGGCCTCCGGGCCGTGTGCCTCGGGGGTCCCTCCGGCTCCCCAAAGCACAGGGACGAGGTGAGGGGCTTAGACCATGCCTGGGCCATGTTGTTTCTTCCACTTGGTTGTGTGGCATTTTATTGACCTGGCTACCCCCACTTGGGATAGGATTTCCACAGCAAGAGCATATTGTTAGTCATAAGCCCTTTGGCCCCAGGGGGTCTCCGGTCTGTGTTCCTTGGGGTTGAACTCCTGTTAGCAAAACCGCCGGGATGAGGGAAGGGCTCAGACTGTGCCTGGGCCCTGTGGTCTCTTCCAGGTCAGTGTATGGCATTTCCTTCACCTTCCACAGGCACTGGGGAGCATGTCTGCACGTGGAGAAGGACTTCCTCGTGGGAAGCCGGTTTCTGTCAAACGGGTCCCCGTGCTGTGCCCCTCTCTTTTCACTCCTGCTGCCAGAAGCCCAGGGAGGAGGGGAGAGCTTACAACATGGCTGGGCAATGGGGTTTCTTCCAGAGAAGGGGATGGCATTTGCTTTCCCTTGCCACCACCCCTTGGGATAGGGTCTGCACCTCAGGAAAGCTGTTTCCGTGGGAAGCCGGCTTTCTGCCCAACGGGCCTCCGGGCCGTATGCCTCGGGGGTCCCTCCGGCTCCCCAGAGCACAGGGACGAGGTGAGGGGCTTAGACCATGCCTGGGCCATGTTGTTTCTTCCACCTCGGTGTGGCATTTTGTTGACCTGGCTACCCCCACTTGGGTTTAGATTTCCACAGCAAGAACATATTGTTAGTCGGAAGCCGTTTGGGCCCCAGGGGGTCTCCGGACTGTGTTCCTTGCGGTTGAACTCTTGCTAGCAAAACCGCCGGGATGAGGGAAGGGCTCAGACTGTGCCTGGGCCCTGTCGTCTCTTCCAGGTCAGTGTATGGCATTTCCTTCACCTTGCCACAGGCACTGGGGAGCATGTCTGCACGTGGAGAAGGACTTCCTCGTGGGAGGCCGGTTTCTGTCAAACGGGTCCCAGTGCTGTGCATCTCTCTTTTCACTCCTGCTGCCAGAAGCCCAGGGAGGAGGGGAGGGCTTAGAACATGGCTGGGCACTGGGGTTTCTTCCAGATAAGGGGAAGGCATTTGCTTTCCCTTGACACCAGCCCTTGGGATACGGTCTGCACCTCAGGAAAGCTGTTTCCGTGGGAAACCGGCTTTCTGCCCAACGGGCCTCAGGGCCATGGTGCTTCGGGGTCCGTCCGGCTCCCCAGAGCACAGGGACGAGGTGAGGGGCTTAGGCCATGCCTGGGCCATGTTGTCTCTTCCACCAGGGTGTGTGGCATTTTGTTGACCTGGCTACCTCCACTTGGGATAGGATTTCCACAGCAAGAGCATATTGTTAGTCATAAGCCCTTTGGCCCCAGGGGGTCTCCGGTCTGTGTTCCTTGGTGTTGAACTCCTGCTAGCAAAACCACCGGGATGAGGGAAGGGCTCAGACTGTGCCTGGGCCCTGTGGTCTCTTCCAGGTCAGTGTATGGCATTTCCTTCACCTTGCCACAGGCACTGGGGAGCATGTCTGCACGTGGAGAAGGACTTCCTCGTGGGAAGCCGGTTTCTGTCAAACGGGTCCCAGTGCTGTGCTCCTCTCTTTTCACTCCTGCTGCCAGAAGCCCAGGGAGGAGGGGAGGACTTTCAACATGGCTGGGCACTGGGGTTTCTTCCAGAGAAGGGGATGGCATTTCCTTTCCCTTGCCACCAGCCCTTGGGATAGGGTCTGCACCTCAGGAAAGATGTTTCCGTGGGAAGCCGGCTTTCTGCCCAACGGGCCTCAGGGCCGTGGGCCTCGGGGGTCCCTCCTGCTCCCCAGAGCACAGGGACGAGGTGAGGGGCTTAGGCCATGCCTGGGCCATGTTGTTTCTTCCACTTGGTTGTGTGGCATTTTGTTGACCTGGCTACCCCCACTTGGGATAGGATTTCCACAGCAAGAGCTTATTGTTATTCCGAAGCCGTTTGGGCCCCAGGGCGTCTCCGGTCTGTGTTCCTTGGGGTTGAACTCCTGCTAGCAAAACCGCCGGGATGAGGGAAGGGCTCAGACTGTGCCTGGGCCCTGTGGTCTCTTCCAGGTTAGTGTATGGCATTTCCTTCACCTTGCCACAGGCACTGGCGAGCATGTCTGCACGTGGAGAATGACTAACTCGTGGGAAGCCGGTTTCTGTCAAACGGGTCCCTGTGCTGTGCTCCTCTCTTTTCACTCCTGATACCATAAGCCCAGGGAGGAGGGGAGGGCTTAGAACATGGCTGGGCACTGGCGTTTCTTCCAGAGAAGGGGATGGCATTTGCTTTCCCTTGCCACCAGCCCTTGGGAGAGGGTCTGCACCTCAGGAAAGCTGTTTCCGTGGGAGGACCGGCTTCCTGCCCAACGGGCCTCAGGGCCGTGGCCCTCGGGGTTCCCTCCGGATCCCCAGAGCACAGGGACGAGGTGACGGCTTAGACCATGCCTGGGCCATGTTGTTTCTTCCACCTGGGTGTGTGGCATTTTATTGACCTGGCTACCCCCACTTGGGATAGGATTTCCACAGCAAGAGTATATTGTTAGTTGGAAGACGTTTTGGCCCCAGGGGGTCTCCGGGCTGTGTTCGTTGGGGTTGAACTCCTGCTAGCAAAACCGCCGGGATGAGGGAAGGGCTCAGACTGTGCCTGGGCCCTGTGGTCTATTCCAGGTCAGTGTATGGCATTTCCTTCACCTTGCCACAGGCAATGGGGAGCATGTCTGCACGTGGAGAAGGACTTCCTCGTGGGAGGCCGGTTTCAGTCACACGGGTCCCAGTGCTGTGCATCTCTCTTTTCACTCCTGCTGCCAGAAGCCCAGGGAGGAGGGGAGGGCTTAGAACATGGCTGGGCACTGGGGTTTCTTCCAGATAAGGGGAAGGCATTTGCTTTCCCTTGACACCAGCCCTTGGGATACGGTCTGCACCTCAGGAAAGCTGTTTCCGTGGGAAACCGGCTTTCTGCCCAACGGGCCTCAGGGCCATGGTGCTTCGGGGTCCGTCCGGCTCCCCAGAGCACAGGGACGAGGTGAGGGGCTGAGGCCATGCCTGGGCCATGTTGTCTCTTCCACCAGGGTGTGTGGCATTTTGTTGACCTGGCTACCTCCACTTGGGATAGGATTTCCACAGCAAGAGCATATTGTTAGTCATAAGCCCTTTGGCCCCAGGGGGTCTCCGGTCTGTGTTCCTTGGTGTTGAACTCCTGCTAGCAAAACCACCGGGATGAGGGAAGGGCTCAGACTGTGCCTGGGCCCTGTGGTCTCTTCCAGGTCAGTGTATGGCATTTCCTTCACCTTGCCACAGGCACTGGGGAGCATGTCTGCACGTGGAGAAGGACTTCCTCGTGGGAAGCCGGTTTCTGTCAAACGGGTCCCAGTGCTGTGCTCCTCTCTTTTCACTCCTGATACCATAAGCCCAGGGAGGAGGGGAGGGCTTAGAACATGGCTGGGCACTGGGGTTTCTTCCAGAGAAGGGGATGGCATTTGCTTTCCCTTGCCACCAGCCCTTGGGATAGGGTCTGCACCTCAGGAAAGCTGTTTCCGTGGGAGGACCGGCTTCCTGCCCAACGGGCCTCAGGGCCCTGGCCCTCGGGGTTCCCTCCGGCTCCCCAGAGCACAGGGACGAGGTGACGGCTTAGACCATGCCTGGGCCATGTTGTTTCTTCCACCTGGGTGTGTGGCATTTTATTGACCTGGCTACCCCCACTTGGGATAGGATTTCCACAGCAAGAGTATATTGTTAGTTGGAAGACGTTTTGGCCCCAGGGGGTCTCCGGGCTGTGTTCGTTGGGGTTGAACTCCTGCTAGCAAAACCGCCGGGATGAGGGAAGGGATCAGACTGTGCCTGGGCCCTGTGGTCTATTCCAGGTCAGTGTATGGCATTTCCTTCACCTTGCCACAGGCAATGGGGAGCATGTCTGCACGTGGAGAAGGACTTCCTCGTGGGAGGCCGGTTTCTGTCAAACGGGTCCCAGTGCTGTGCATCTCTCTTTTCACTCCTGCTGCCAGAAGCCCAGGGAGGAGGGGAGGGCTTAGAACATGGCTGGGCACTGGGGTTTCTTCCAGATAAGGGGAAGGCATTTGCTTTCCCTTGACACCAGCCCTTGGGATACGGTCTGCACCTCAGGAAAGCTGTTTCCGTGGGAAACCGGCTTTCTGCCCAACGGGCCTCAGGGCCATGGTGCTTCGGGGTCCGTCCGGCTCCCCAGAGCACAGGGACGAGGTGAGGGGCTTAGGCCATGCCTGGGCCATGTTGTCTCTTCCACCAGGGTGTGTGGCATTTTGTTGACCTGGCTACCTCCACTTGGGATAGGATTTCCACAGCAAGAGCATATTGTTAGTCATAAGCCCTTTGGCCCCAGGGGGTCTCCGGTCTGTGTTCCTTGGTGTTGAACTCCTGCTAGCAAAACCACCGGGATGAGGGAAGGGCTCAGACTGTGCCTGGGCCCTGTGGTCTCTTCCAGGTCAGTGTATGGCATTTCCTTCACCTTGCCACAGGCACTGGGGAGCATGTCTGCACGTGGAGAAGGACTTCCTCGTGGGAAGCCGGTTTCTGTCAAACGGGTCCCAGTGCTGTGCTCCTCTCTTTTCACTCCTGCTGCCAGAAGCCCAGGGAGGAGGGGAGGACTTTCAACATGGCTGGGCACTGGGGTTTCTTCCAGAGAAGGGGATGGCATTTCCTTTCCCTTGCCACCAGCCCTTGGGATAGGGTCTGCACCTCAGGAAAGATGTTTCCGTGGGAAGCCGGCTTTCTGCCCAACGGGCCTCAGGGCCGTGGGCCTCGGGGGTCCCTCCGGCTCCCCAGAGCACAGGGACGAGGTGAGGGGCTTAGGCCATGCCTGGGCCATGTTGTCTCTTCCACCTGGGTGTGTGGCATTTTGTTGACCTGGCTACCTCCACTTGGGATAGGATTTCTACAGCAAGAGCATATTGTTAGTCGGAAGCTGTTTTGGCCCCAGGGCGTCTCCGGGCTGTGTTCTTGGGGTTGAACTCTTGCTAGCAAAACCCCTGGGATGAGGGAAGGGCTCAGACTGTGCCTGGGCCCTGTAGTCTCGTCCAGGTCAGTGTATGGCATTTCCTTCACCTTGCCACAGGCGCTGGTGAGCATGTCTGCACGTGGAGAAGGACTTCCTCGTGGGAAGCCGGTTTCTGTCAAAAGGGTCCCAGTGCTGTGCTCCTCTCTTTTCACTCCTACTGCCAGAAGCCCAGGGAGGAGGGGAGGACTTTCAACATGGCTGGGCACTGGGTTTCTTCCAGAGAAGGGGATGGCATTTGCTTTCCCTTGCCACCAGCCCTTGGGATACGGTCTGCACCTCAGGAAAGCTGTTTCCGTGGGAAGCCGGCTTTCTGCCCAACGGGCCTCAGGGCCGTGGGCCTCTGGGTCCCTCCGGCTCTCCAGACCACAGGGATGAGGTGAGGGGCTGAGACCATGCCTGGGCCATGTTGTCTCTACCACCTGGGTGTGTGGCATTTTGTTGACCTGGTTACCCCCACTTGGGATAGGATTTCCACAGAAAGAGCATATTGTTAGTCGGTAGCCGTTTTGGCCCCAGGGGGTCTCCAGTCTGTGTTCCTTGGTGCTGAACTCCTGCTAGCAAAACCGCCGGGATGAGGGTAGGGCTCAGACTGTGCCTGGGCCCTGTAGTCTCTTCCAGGTCAGTGTATGGCATTTCCTTCACCTTGCCACAGGCACTGGGGAGCATGTCTGCACGTGGAGAAGGACTTCCTCGTGGGAAGCCGGTTTCTGTCAAACGGGTCCCAGTGCTGTGCTCCTCTCTTTTCACTCCTGATACCATAAGCCCAGGGAGGAGGGGAGGGCTTAGAACATGGCTGGGCACTGGGGTTTCTTCCAGAGAAGGGGATGGCATTTGCTTTCCCTTGCCACCAGCCCTTGGGATAGGGTCTGCACCTCAGGAAAGCTGTTTCCGTGGGAGGACCGGCTTCCTGCCCAACGGGCCTCAGGGCCGTGGCCCTCGGGGTTCCCTCCGGCTCCCCAGAGCACAGGGACGAGGTGACGGCTTAGACCATGCCTGGGCCATGTTGTTTCTTCCACCTGGGTGTGTGGCATTTTATTGACCTGGCTACCCCCACTTGGGATAGGATTTCCACAGCAAGAGTATATTGTTAGTTGGAAGACGTTTTGGCCCCAGGGGGTCTCCGGGCTGTGTTCGTTGGGGTTGAACTCCTGCTAGCAAAACCGCCGGGATGAGGGAAGGGCTCGGACTGTGCCTGGGCCCTGTGGTCTATTCCAGGTCAGTGTATGGCATTTCCTTCACCTTGCCACAGGCAATGGGGAGCATGTCTGCACGTGGAGAAGGACTTCCTCGTGGGAGGCCGGTTTCTGTCAAACGGGTCCCAGTGCTGTGCATCTCTCTTTTCACTCCTGCTGCCAGAAGCCCAGGGAGGAGGGGAGGGCTTAGAACATGGCTGGGCACTGGGGTTTCTTCCAGATAAGGGGAAGGCATTTGCTTTCCCTTGACACCAGCCCTTGGGATAGGGTCTGCACCTCAGGAAAGCTGTTTCCGTGGGAAGCCGGCTTTCTGCCCAACGGGCCTCCGGGCCGTGTGCCTCGGGGGTCCCTCCGGCTCCCCAAAGCACAGGGACGAGGTGAGGGGCTTAGGCCATGCCTGGGCCATGTTGTCTCTTCCACCAGGGTGTGTGGCATTTTGTTGACCTGGCTACCTCCACTTGGGATAGGATTTCCACAGCAAGAGCATATTGTTAGTCATAAGCCCTTTGGCCCCAGGGGGTCTCCGGTCTGTGTTCCTTGGTGTTGAACTCCTGCTAGCAAAACCACCGGGATGAGGGAAGGGCTCAGACTGTGCCTGGGCCCTGTGGTCTCTTCCAGGTCAGTGTATGGCATTTCCTTCACCTTGCCACAGGCACTGGGGAGCATGTCTGCACGTGGAGAAGGACTTCCTCGTGGGAAGCCGGTTTCTGTCAAACGGGTCCCAGTGCTGTGCTCCTCTCTTTTCACTCCTGCTGCCAGAAGCCCAGGGAGGAGGGGAGGGCTTACAACATGGCTGGGTTCCTGGGTTTCTTCCAGAGAAGGGGATGGCATTTGCTTTCCCTTGCCACCAGCCCTTGGGATAGGGTCTGCACCTCAGGAGAGCTGTTTCCGTGGGAAGCCGGGTTTCTGCCCAACGGGCCTCAGGGCCCTGGCCCTCGGGGTTCCCTCCGGCTCCCCAGAGCACAGGGACGAGGTGAGGGGCTTAGACCATGCCTGGGCCATGTTGTCTCTTCCACCTGGGTGTGTGGCATTTTGTTGACCTGGCTACCCCCACTTGGGGTAGGATTTCCACAGTAAGAGCAATTGTTAGTCGGAAGCTGTTTGGGCCCCAGGGGGTCTCCGGGCTGTGTTCCTTGGTGTTGAACTCCTACTAGCAAAACCGCCGGGATGAGGGAAGGGCTCAGACTGTGCCTGGGCCCTGTAGTCTCTTCCAGGTCAGTGTATGGCATTTCTTTCACCTTGCCACAGGCACTGGGGAGCATGTCTGCACGTGGAGAAGGACTTCCTCGTGGGAAGCCGGTTTCTGTCAAACGGGTCCCAGTGCTGTGCTCCTCTCTTTTCACTCCTGCTGCCAGAAGCCCAGGAAGGAGGGGAAGGCTTACAACATGGCTGGGCACTGGGGTTTCTTCCAGAGAAGGGGATGGCATTTGCTTTCCCTTGCCACCAGCCCTTGGGATAGGGTCTGCACCTCAGGAAAGCTGTTTCCGTGGGAAGCCGGCTTACTGCCCAACGGGCCTCCGGGCCGTGTGCCTCGGGGGTCCCTCCGGCTCCCCAAAGCACAGGGACGAGGTGAGGGGCTTAGACCATGCCTGGGCCATGTTGTTTCTTCCACTTGGTTGTGTGGCATTTTGTTGACCTGGCTACCCCCACTTGGGATAGGATTTCCACAGCAAGAGCATATTGTTATTCCGAAGCCGTTTGGGCCCCAGGGGGTCTCCGTGCTGTGTTCCTTGGGGATGAACTCCTGCTACAAAAACCTCCGGGATGAGGGTAGGTCTCAGACTGTGCCTGGGCCCTGTGGTCTCTTCCAGGTCAGTGTATGGCATTTCCTTCACCTTGCCACAGGCACTGGGGAGCATGTCTGCACGTGGAGAAGGACTTCCTCGTGGGAAGCCAGTTTCCATCAAACGGGTCCCAGTGCTGTGCTCCTCTCTTTTCACTCCTGCTACCATAAGCCCAGGGAGGAGGGGAGGGCTTAGAACATGGCTGGGCACTGGGGTTTCTTCCAGAGAAGGGGATGGCATTTGCTTTCCCTTGCCACCAGTCCTTGGGATAGGGTCTACACCTCAGGAAAGCTGTTTCCGTGGGAAGCCGGCTTTCTGCCCAACGGGCCTCCGGGCCGTGTGCCTCGGGGGTCCCTCCGGCTCCCCAAAGCACAGGGACGAGGTGAGGGGCTTAGACCATGCCTGGGCCATGTTGTTTCTTCCACTTGGTTGTGTGGCATTTTATTGACCTGGCTACCCCCACTTGGGATAGGATTTCCACACCATAGCATATTGTTAGTGGGAAGCTGTTTTGGCCCCAGGGGGTCTCCGGGCTGTGTTCTTGGGGTTGAACTCCTGCTAGCAAAATCACCGGAATGAGGGAAGGGCTCAGACTGTGCCTGGGCCCTGTGGTCTCTTCCAGGTCAGTGTATGGCATTTCCTTCACCTTGCCACAGGCACTGGGGAGCATGTCTGCACGTGGAGAAGGACTTCCTCGTGGGAAGCCGGTTTCTGTCAAAAGGGTCCCAGTGCTGTGCTCCTCTCTTTTCACTCCTGCTGCCAGAAGCCCAAGAAGGAGGGGAAGGCTTACAACATGGCTGGGCACTGGGGTTTCTTCCAGAGAAGGGGATGGCATTTGCTTTCCCTTGCCACCAGCCCTTGGGATACGGTCTACACCTCAGGAAAGCTGTTTCCGTGGGAAGCCGGCTTTCTGCCCAACGGGCCTCAGGGCCATGGTGCTTCGGGGTCCGTCCGGCTCCCCAGAGCACAGGGACGAGGTGAGGGGCTTAGGCCATGCCTGGGTCATGTTGTCTCTTCCACCAGGGTGTGTGGCATTTTGTTGACCTGGCTACCTCCACTTGGGATAGGATTTCCACAGCAAGAGCATATTGTTGGTCATAAGCCCTTTGGCCCCAGGGGGTCTCCGGTCTGTGTTCCTTGGTGTTGAACTCCTGCTAGCAAAACCACCGGGATGAGGGAAGGGCTCAGACTGTGCCTGGGCCCTGTGGTCTCTTCCAGGTCAGTGTATGGCATTTCCTTCACCTTGCCACAGGCACTGGGGAGCATGTCTGCACGTGGAGAAGGACTTCCTCGTGCGAAGCCGGTTTCTGTCAAACGGGTCCCAGTGCTGTGCTCCTCTCTTTTCACTCCTGCTGCCAGAAGCCCAGGGAGGAGGGGAGGACTTTCAACATGGCTGGGCACTGGGGTTTCTTCCAGAGAAGGGGATGGCATTTGCTTTCCCTTGCCACCAGCCCTTGGGATAGGGTCTGTACCTCAGGAAAGATGTTTCCGTGGGAAGCCGGCTTTCTGCCCAACGGGCCTCAGGGCCGTGGGCCTCGGGGGTCCCTCCGGCTCCCCAGAGCACAGGGACGAGGTGAGGGGCTTAGGCCATGCCTGGGCCATGTTGTCTCTTCCCCCTGGGTGTGTGGCATTTTGTTGACCTGGCTACCTCCACTTGGGATAGGATTTCCACAGCAAGAGTATATTGTTAGTTGGAAGACGTTTTGGCCCCAGGGGGTCTCCGGGCTGTGTTCGTTGGGGTTGAACTCGTGCTAGCAAAACCGCCGGGATGAGGGAAGGGCTCAGACTGTGCCTGGGCCCTGTGGTCTCTTCCAGGTCAGTGTATGGCATTTCCTTCACCTTGCCACAGGCACTGGGGAGCATGTCTGCACGTGGAGAAGGACTTCCTCGTGGGAAGCTGGTTTCTGTCAAACGGGTCCCAGGGCTGTGCTCCTCTCTTTTCACTCCTGCTGCCAGAAGCCCAGGGAGGAGGGGAGGACTTTCAACATGGCTGGGCACTGGGGTTTCTTCCAGAGAAGGGGATGGCATTTGCTTTCCCTTGCCACCAGCCCTTGGGATAGGGTCTGCAACTCAGGAAAGCTGTTTCCGTGGGAAGCCGGCTTCCTGCCAACGGGCCTCAGGGCCGTGGGCCTAGGGGGTCCCTCCGGCTCCCCAGAGCACAGGGACGAGGTGAGGGGCTTAGGCCATGCCTGGGCCATGTTGTCTCTTCCACCAGGGTGTGTGGCATTTTGTTGACCTGGCTACCTCCACTTGGGATAGGATTTCCACAGCAATAGCATATTGTTAGTCGGAAGCTGTTTTGGCCCCAGGGGGTCTCCGGGCTGTGTTCTTGGGGTTGAACTCCTGCTAGCAAAACCTTGGGGATGAGGGAAGGGCTCAGACTGTGCCTGGGCCCTGTGGTCTCTTCCAGGTCAGTGTATGGCATTTCCTTCACCTTGCCACAGGCGCTGGTGAGCATGTCTGCACGTGGAGAAGGACTTCCTCGTGGGAAGCCGGTTTCTGTCAAAAGGGTCCAGGTGCTGTGTTCCTCTCTTTTCACTCCTGCTGCCAGAAGCCCAGGAAGGAGGGGAAGGCTTACAACATGGCTGGGCACTGGGGTTTCTTCCAGAGAAGGGGATGGCATTTGCTTTCCCTTGCCACCAGCCCTTGGGATACGGTCTGCACCTCAGGAAAGCTGTTTCCGTGGGAAGCCGGCTTTCTGCCCAACGGGCCTCAGGGCCATGGTGCTTCGGGGGTCCCTCCGGCTCCCCAGAGCACAGGGACGAGGTGAGGGGCTTAGACCATGCCTGGGCCATGTTGTTTCTTCCACCTGGGTGTGTGGCATTTTGTTGACCTGGTTACCCCCACTTGGGATAGGATTTCCACAGCAAGAGCATATTGTTAGTCGGAAGCCGTTTGGGCCCCAGGGGGTCTCCAGTCTGTGTTCCTTGGGGATGAACTCCTGCTACCAAAACCTCCGGGATGAGGGTAGGTCTCAGACTGTGCCTGGGCCCTGTGGTCTCTTCCAGGTCAGTGTATGGCATTTCCTTCACCTTGCCACAGGCACTGGGGAGCATGTCTGCACGTGGAGAAGGACTTCCTCGTGGGAAGCCAGTTTCCATCAAACGGGTCCCAGTGCTGTGCTCCTCTCTTTTCACTCCTGCTACCATAAGCCCAGGGAGGAGGGGAGGGCTTAGAACATGGCTGGGCACTCGGGTTTCTTCCAGAGAAGGGGATGGCATTTGCTTTCCCTTGCCACCAGCCCTTGGGATAGGGTCTGCACCTCAGGAAAGCTGTTTCCGTGGGAAGCCGGCTTTCTGCCCAACGGGCCTCCGGGCCGTGTGCCTCGGGGGTCCCTCCGGCTCCCCAAAGCACAGGGACGAGGTGAGGGGCTTAGACCATGCCTGGGCCATGTTGTTTCTTCCACTTGGTTGTGTGGCATTTTATTGACCTGGCTACCCCCACTTGGGATAGGATTTCCACAGCAAGAGCATATTGTTAGTCATAAGCCCTTTGGCCCCAGGGGGTCTCCGGTCTGTGTTCCTTGGGGTTGAACTCCTGCTAGCAAAACCGCCGGGATGAGGGAAGGGCTCAGACTGTGCCTGGGCCCTGTGGTCTCTTCCAGGTCAGTGTATGGCATTTCCTTCACCTTGCCACAGGCACTGGGGAGAATGTCTGCACGTGGAGAATGACTAACTCGTGGGAAGCCGGTTTCTGTCAAACGGGTCCCTGTGCTGTGCTCCTCTCTTTTCACTCCTGCTACCATAAGCCCAGGGAGGAGGAGAGGGCTTAGAACATGGCCGGGCACTGGGGTTTCTTCCAGAGAAGGGGATGGCATTTGCTTTCCCTTGCCACCAGCCCTTGGGAGAGGGTCTGCACCTCAGGAAAGCTGTTTCCGTGGGAGGCCGGCTTCCTGCCCAACGGGCCTCAGGGCCGTGGCCCTCGGGGTTCCCTCCGGCTCCCCAGAGCACAGGGACGAGGTGACGGGCTTAGACCATGCCTGGGCCATGTTGTTTCTTCCACCTGGGTGTGTGGCATTTTATAGACCTGGCTACCCCCACTTGGGATAGGATTTCCACAGCAAGAGTATATTGTTAGTTGGAAGACGTTTTGGCCCCAGGGGTCTCCGGGCTGTGTTCGTTGGGGTTGAACTCCTGCTAGCAAAACCGCCGGGATGAGGGAAGGGCTCAGACTGTGCCTGGGCCCTGTGGTCTCTTCCAGGTCAGTGTATGGCATTTCTTTCACCTTGCCACAGGCACTGGGGAGCATGTCTGCACGTGGAGAAGGACTTCCTCGTGGGAAGCCGGTTTCTGTCAAACGGGTCCCAGGGCTGTGCTCCTCTCTTTTCACTCCTGCTGCCAGAAGCCCAGGGAGGAGGGGAGGACTTTCAACATGGCTGGGCACTGGGGTTTCTTCCAGAGAAGGGGATGGCATTTGCTTTCCCTTGCCACCAGCCCTTGGAATAGGGTCTGCACCTCAGGAAAGCTGTTTCCGTGGGAAGCCGGCTTTCTGCCCAACGGGCCTCCGGGCCGTGTGCCTCGGGGGTCCCTCCGGCTCCCCAAAGCACAGGGACGAGGTGAGGGGCTTAGACCATGCCTGGGCCATGTTGTTTCTTCCACTTGGTTGTGTGGCATTTTGTTGACCTGGCTACCTCCACTTGGGATAGGATTTCCACAGCAAGAGCATATTGTTAGTCGGAAGCCGTTTGGGCCCCAGGGCGTCTCCGGTCTGTGTTCCTTGGGGTTGAACTCCTGCTAGCAAAACCGCCGGGATGAGGGAAGGGTTCAGACTGTGCCTGGGCCCTGTGGTCTCTTCCAGGTCAGTGTATGGCATTTCCTTCACCTTGCCACAGGCACTGGGGAGCATGTCTGCACGTGGAGAAGGACTTCCGCATGGGAAGCCGGTTTCTGTCAAACGGGTCCCAGTGCTGTGCTCTTCTCTTTTCACTCCTGCTACCAGAAGCCCAGGGAGGAGGGGAGGACTTTCAACGTGGCTGGGCACTGGGGTTTCTTCCAGAGAAGGGGATGGCATTTGCTTTCCCTTGCCACCAGCCCTTGGGATAGGGTCTGCACCTCAGGAAAGCTGTTTCCGTGGGAAGCCGGCTTTCTGCCCAACGGGCCTCAGGGCCGTGGGCCTCTGGGGTCCCTCCGGCTCCCCAGAGCACAGGGACGAGGTGAGGGGCTTAGGCCATGCCTGGGCCATGTTGTCTCTTCCACCAGGGTGTGTGGCATTTTGTTGACCTGGCTACCTCCACTTGGGATAGGATTTCCACAGCAATAGCACATTGTTAGTCAGAAGCTGTTTTGGCCCCAGGGGGTCTCCGGGCTGTGTTCTTGGGGTTGAACTCCTGCTAGCAAAACCACCGGGATGAGGGAAGGGCTCAGACTGTGCCTCGGCGATGTCGTCTCTTCCAGGTCAGTGTGTGGCATTTCCTTCAGCTCCACAGGCACTGGGGAGCATGTCTGCACGTGGAGAAGGACTTCCTCGTGGGAAGCCGGTTTCTGTCAAAAGGGTCCCAGTGCTGTGCTCCTCTCTTTTCACTCCTGCTGCCAGAAGCCCAGGAAGGAGGGGAAGGCTTACAACATGGCTGGGCACTGGGGTTTCTTCCAGAGAAGGGGATGGCATTTGCTTTCCCTTGCCACCAGCCCTTGGGATACGGTCTGCACCTCAGGAAGCTGTTTCCGTGGGAAGCCGGCTTTCTGCCCAACGGGCCTCAGGGCCGTGGGCCTCTGGGGTCCCTCCGGCTCCCCAGAGCACAGGGACGAGGTGAGGGGCTTAGACCATACCTGGGCCATGTTGTTTCTTCCACCTGGGTGTGTGGCATTTTGTTGACCTGGTTACCCCCACTTGGGATAGGATTTCCACATCAAGAGCATATTGTTAGTCGGAAGCCGTTTGGGCCCCAGGGGGTCTCTGTGCTGTGTTCCTTGGGAATGAACTCCTGCTACCAAAACCTCCCGGATGAGGGTAGGTCTCAGACTGTACCTGGGCCCTGTGGTCTCTTCCAGGTCAGTGTATGGCATTTCCTTCACCTGGCACAGGCACTGGGGAGCATGTCTGCACGTGGAGAAGTACTTCCTCGTGGGAAGCCGGTTTCTGTCAAACGCTCCTAGTGCTGTGCTCCTCTCTTTTCACTCCTGCTGCCATAAGCCCATGGAGGAGGGGAGGGGTTAAAGCATGACTGGGCACTGGCGTTTCTTCCAGAGAAGGGGATGGCATTTCCTTTCCCTTGCCACCACTCCTTGGGATAGGTTCTGCACCTCAGGAAATCTGTTTCCGTGGGAAGCCGGCTTTCTGCCCAACGGGCCTCAGGGCTGTGGGCCTCGGGGTTCCCTCCGGCTCCCCAGAGTACAGGGACGATGTGAGGGGCTTAGACCATGCCTGGGCCATGTTGTTTCTTCCACCTGGGTGTGTGGCATTTTATTGACCTGGCTACCCCCACTTGGGATAGGATTTCCACAGCAAGAGTATATTGTTAGTTGGAAGACGTTTTGGCCCCAGGGGGTCTCCGGGCTGTGTTCGTTGGGGTTGAACTCCTGCTAGCAAAACCGCCGGGATGAGGGAAGGGCTCAGACTGTGCCTGGGCCCTGTGGTTTATTCCAGGTCAGTGTATGGCATTTCCTTCACCTTGCCACAGGCAATGGGGAGCATGTCTGCACGTGGAGAAGGATTTCCTCGTGGGAGGCCGGTTTCTGTCAAACGGGTCCCAGTGCTGTGCATCTCTCTTTTCACTCCTGCTGCCAGAAGCCCAGGGAGGAGGGGAGGGCTTAGAACATGGCTGGGCACTGGGGTTTCTTCCAGATAAGGGGATGGCATTTGCTTTCCCTTGACACCAGCCCTTGGGATACGGTCTGCACCTCAGGAAAGCTGTTTCCGTGGGAAACCGGCTTTCTGCCCAACGGGCCTCAGGGCCATGGTGCTTCGGGGTCCGTCCGGCTCCCCAGAGCACAGGGACGAGGTGACGGGCTTAGGCCATGCCTGGGCCATGTTGTCTCTTCCACCAGGGTGTGTGGCATTTTGTTGACCTGGCTACCTCCACTTGGGATAGGATTTCCACAGCAAGAGCATATTGTTAGTCATAAGCCCTTTGGCCCCAGGGGGTCTCCGGTCTGTGTTCCTTGGTGTTGAACTCCTGCTAGCAAAACCGCCGGGATGAGGGAAGGGCTCAGACTGTGCCTGGGCCCTGTCGTCTCTTCCAGGTCAGTGTATGGCATTTCCTTCACCTTGCCACAGGCACTGGGGAGCATGTCTGCACGTGGAGAAGGACTTCCTCGTGGGAAGCCGGTTTCTGTCAAACGGGTCCCAGTGCTCTGCTCCTCTCTTTTCACTCCTGCTGCCAGAAGCCCAGGGAGGAGGGGAGGACTTTCAACATGGCTGGGCACTGGGGTTTCTTCCAGAGAAGGGGATGGCATTTGCTTTCCCTTGCCACCAGCCCTTGGGATAGGGTCTGCACCTCAGGAAAGATGTTTCCGTGGGAAGCCGGCTTTCTGCCCAACGGGCCTCCGGGCCGTGTACCTCGGGGGTCCCTCCGGCTCCCCAAAGCACAGGGACGAGGTGAGAGGCTTAGACCATGCCTGGGGCATGTTGTTTCTTCCACTTGGTTGTGTGGCATTTTGTTGACCTGGCTACCTCCACTTGGGATAGGATTTCCACAGCAAGAGCATATTGTTAGTCGGAAGCCGTTTGGGCCCCAGGGCGTCTCCGGTCTGTGTTCCTTGGGGTTGAACTCCTGCTAGCAAAACCGCCGGGATGAGGGAAGGGTTCAGACTGTGCCTGGGCCCTGTGGTCTCTTCCAGGTCAGTGTATGGCATTTCCTTCACCTTGCCACAGGCACTGGGGAGCATGTCTGCACGTGGAGAAGGACTTCCGCGTGGGAAGCCGGTTTCTGTCAAACGGGTCCCAGTGCTGTGCTCCTCTCTTTTCACTCCTGCTGCCAGAAGCCCAGGGAGGAGGGGAGGACTTTCAACATGGCTGGGCACTGGGGTTTCTTCCAGAGAAGGGGATGGCATTTGCTTTCCCTTGCCACCAGCCCTTGGGATAGGGTCTGCACCTCAGGAAAGCTGTTTCCGTGGGAAGCCGGGTTTCTGCCCAACGGGCCTCAGGGCCGTGGGCCTCGGGGGTCCCTCCGGCTCCCCAGAGCACAGGGACGAGGTGAGGGGCTTAGGCCATGCCTGGGCCATGTTGTCTCTTCCACCAGGGTGTGTGGCATTTTGTTGACCTGGCTACCTCCACTTGGGATAGGATTTCCACAGCAATAGCACATTGTTAGTCAGAAGCTGTTTTGGCCCCAGGGGGTCTCTGGGCTGTGTTCTTGGGGATGAACTCCTGCTACCAAAACCTCCGGGATGAGGGTAGGTCTCAGACTGTGCCTGGGCCCTGTGGTCTCTTCCAGGTCAGTGTATGGCATTTCCTTCACCTTGCCACAGGCACTGGGGAGCATGTCTGCACGTGGAGAAGGACTTCCTCGTGGGAAGCCGGTTTCTGTCAAACGGGTCCCCGTGCTGTGCCCCTCTATTTTCACTCCTGCTGCCAGAAGCCCAGGGAGGAGGGGAGAGCTTACAACATGGCTGGGCAATGGGGTTTCTTCCAGAGAAGGGGATGGCATTTGCTTTCCCTTGCCACCACCCCTTGGGATAGGGTCTGCACCTCAGGAAAGCTGTTTCCGTGGGAAGCCGGCTTTCTGCCCAACGGGCCTCCGGGCCGTATGCCTCGGGGGTCCCTCCGGCTCCCCAAAGCACAGGGACGAGGTGAGGGGCTTAGACCATGCCTGGGGCATGTTGTTTCTTCCACCTCGGTGTGTGGCATTTTGTTGACCTGGCTACCCCCACTTGGGATAGGATTTCCACAGCAAGAGCATATTGTTAGTCCTAAGCCGTTTGGGCCCCAGGGGGTCTCCGGTCTGTGCTCCTTGGGGTTGAACTCCTGCTCCAAAACCGCCGGGATGAGGGAAGGGCTCAGATTGTGCCTGGGCCCTGTGGTCTCTTCCAGGTTAGTGTATGGCATTTCCTTCACCTTGCCACAGGCACTGGGGAGCATGTCTGCCCGTGGAGAATGACTAACTCGTGGGAAGCCGGTTTCTGTCAAACGGGTCCCTGTGCTGTGCTCCTCTCTTTTCACTCCTGCTACCATAAGCCCAGGGAGGAGGGGAGGGCTTAGAACATGGCTGGGCACTGGGGTTTCTTCCAGAGAAGGGGATGGCATTTGCTTTCCCTTGCCACCAGCCCTTGGGAGAGGGTCTGCACCTCAGGAAAGCTGTTTCCGTGGGAGGCCGGCTTCCTGCCCAACGGGCCTCAGGGCCGTGGCCCTCGGGGTTCCCTCCGGCTCCCCAGAGCACAGGGACGAGGTGACGGCTTAGACCATGCCTGGGCCATGTTGTTTCTTCCACCTGGGTGTGTGGCATTTTATTGACCTGGCTACCCCCACTTGGGATAGGATTTCCACAGCAAGAGTATATTGTTAGTTGGAAGACGTTTTGGCCCCAGGGGGTCTCCGGGCTGTGTTCGTTGGGGTTGAACTCCTGCTAGCAAAACCGCCGGGATGAGGGAAGGGCTCAGACTGTGCCTGGGCCCTGTGGTCTATTCCAGGTCAGTGTATGGCATTTCCTTCACCTTGCCACAGGCAATGGGGAGCATGTCTGCACGTGGAGAAGGACTTCCTCGTGGGAGGCCGGTTTCTGTCAAACGGGTCCCAGTGCTGTGCATCTCTCTTTTCACTCCTGCTGCCAGAAGCCCAGGGAGGAGGGGAGGGCTTAGAACATGGCTGGGCACTGGGGTTTCTTCCAGATAAGGGGAAGGCATTTGCTTTCCCTTGACACCAGCCCTTGGGATACGGTCTGCACCTCAGGAAAGCTGTTTCCGTGGGAAACCGGCTTTCTGCCCAACGGGCCTCAGGGCCATGGTGCTTCGGGGTCCGTCCGGCTCCCCAGAGCACAGGGACGAGGTGAGGGGCTTAGGCCATGCCTGGGCCATGTTGTCTCTTCCACCAGGGTGTGTGGCATTTTGTTGACCTGGCTACCTCCACTTGGGATAGGATTTCCACAGCAAGAGCATATTGTTAGTCATAAGCCCTTTGGCCCCAGGGGGTCTCCGGTCTGTGTTCCTTGGTGTTGAACTCCTGCTAGCAAAACCACCGGGATGAGGGAAGGGCTCAAACTGTGCCTGGGCCCTGTGGTCTCTTCCAGGTCAGTGTATGGCATTTCCTTCACCTTGCCACAGGCACTGGGGAGCATGTCTGCACGTGGAGAAGGACTTCCTCGTGGGAAGCCGGTTTCTGTCAAACGGGTCCCAGTGCTGTGCTCCTCTCTTTTCACTCCTGCTGCCAGAAGCCCAGGGAGGAGGGGAGGACTTTCAACATGGCTGGGCACTGGGGTTTCTTCCAGAGAAGGGGATGGCATTTGCTTTCCCTTGCCACCAGCCCTTGGGATAGGGTCTGCACCTCAGGAAAGCTGTTTCCGTGGGAAGCCGGCTTTCTGCCCAACGGGCGTCAGGGCCGTGGGCCTCGGGGTTCCCTCCGGCTCCCCAGAGCACAGGGACGAGGTGAGGGGCTTAGGCCATGCCTGGGCCATGTTGTCTCTTCCACCTGGGTGTGTGGCATTTTGTTGACCTGGCTACCTCCACTTGGGATAGGATTTCCACAGCAAGAGCATATTGTTAGTCGGAAGCTGTTTTGGCCCCAGGGCGTCTCCGGGCTGTGTTCTTGGGGTTGAACTCTTGCTAGCAAAACCCCTGGGATGAGGGAAGGGCTCAGACTGTGCCTGGGCCCTGTAGTCTCGTCCAGGTCAGTGTATGGCATTTCCTTCACCTTGCCACAGGCGCTGGTGAGCATGTCTGCACGTGGAGAAGGACTTCCTCGTGGGAAGCCGGTTTCTGTCAAAAGGGTCCCAGTGCTGTGCTCCTCTCTTTTCACTCCTACTGCCAGAAGCCCAGGAAGGAGGGGAAGGCTTACAACATGGCTGGGCACTGGGGTTTCTTCCAGAGAAGGGGATGGCATTTGCTTTCCCTTGCCACCAGCCCTTGGGATACGGTCTGCACCTCAGGAAAGCTGTTTCCGTGGGAAGCCGGCTTTCTGCCCAACGGGCCTCAGGACCGTGGGCCTCGGGGGTCCCTCCGGCTCCCCAGAGCACAGGGACGAGTTGAGGGGCTTAGACCATGCCTGGGCCATGTTGTCTCTTCCACCTGGGTGTGTGGCATTTTGTTGACCTGGCTACCTCCACTTGGGATAGGATTTCCACAGCAAGAGCATATTGTTAGTCGGAAGCTGTTTTGGCCCCAGGGCGTCTCCGGGCTGTGTTCTTGGGGTTGAACTCTTGCTAGCAAAACCCCTGGGATGAGGGAAGGGCTCAGACTGTGCCTGGGCCCTGTAGTCTCGTCCAGGTCAGTGTATGGCATTTCCTTCACCTTGCCACAGGCGCTGGTGAGCATGTCTGCACGTGGAGAAGGACTTCCTCGTGGGAAGCCGGTTTCTGTCAAAAGGGTCCCAGTGCTGTGCTCCTCTCTTTTCACTCCTACTGCCAGAAGCCCAGGAAGGAGGGGAAGGCTTACAACATGGCTGGGCACTGGGGTTTCTTCCAGAGAAGGGGATGGCATTTGCTTTCCCTTGCCACCAGCCCTTGGGATAGGGTCTGCACCTCAGGAAAGCTGTTTCCGTGGGAAGCCGGCTTTCTGCCCAACGGGCCTCAGGACCGTGGGCCTCGGGGGTCCCTCCGGCTCCCCAGAGCACAGGGACGAGGTGAGGGGCTTAGACCATGCCTGGGCCATGTTGTTTCTTCCACCTGGGTGTGTGGCATTTTGTTGACCTGGTTACCCCCACTTGGGATAGGATTTCCACAGCAAGAGCATATTGTTAGTCGGAAGCCGTTTGGGCCCCAGGGGGTCTCCGTGCTGTGTTCCTTGGGGATGAACTCCTATTACCAAAACCTCCGGGATGTGGGTAGGTCTCAGACTGTGCCTGGGCCCTGTGGTCTCTTCCAGGTCAGTGTATGGCATTTCCTTCACCTTGCCACAGGCACTGGGGAGCATGTCTGCACGTGGAGAAGGACTTCCTCGTGGGAAGCCGGTTTCTGTCAAACGGGTCCCTGTGCTGTGCTCCTCTCTTTTCACTCCTGCTACCATAAGCCCAGGGAGGAGGGGAGGGCTTAGAACATGGCTGGGCACTGGGGTTTCTTCCAGAGAAGGGGATGGCATTTGCTTTCCCTTGCCACCAGCCCTTGGGATAGGGTCTGGACCTCAGGAGAGCTGTTTCCGAGGGAAGCCGGGTTTCTGCCCAACGGGCCTCAGGGCCGTGTGCCTCGGGGGTCCCTCCGGCTCCCCAGAGAACAGGGACGAGGTGAGGGGCTTAGACCATGCCTGGGCCATGTTGTCTCTTTCACCTGGGTGTGTGGCATTTTGTTGACCTGGCTACCCCCACTTGGGATAGGATTTCCACAGCAAGAGCATATTGTTAGTCGGAAGCCGTTTTGGCCCCAGGGGGTCTCAGGGCTCTGTTTTGGGGGTTGAACTCCTGCTAGCAAAACCGCCGGGATGAGAGAAGGGCTCAGACTGTGCCTGGGCCCTGTGGTCTCTTCCAGGTCAGTGTATGGCATTTCCTTCACCTTGCCACAGGCACTGGGGAGCATGTCTGCACGTGGAGAAGGACTTCCTCGTGGGAAGCCGGTTTCTGTCAAACGGGTCCCCGTGCTGTGCCCTTCTCTTTTCACTCCTGCTGCCAGAAGCCCAGGGAGGAGGGGAGAGCTTACAACATGGCTGGGCAATGGGGTTTCTTCCAGAGAAGGGGATGGCATTTGCTTTCCCTTGCCACCACCCCTTGGGATAGGGTCTGCACCTCAGGAAAGCTGTTTCCGTGGGAAGCCGGCTTTCTGCCCAACGGGCCTCAGGGCCATGGTGCTTCGGGGGTCCCTCCGGCTCCCCAGAGCACAGGGACGAGGTGAGGGGCTTAGACCATGCCTGGGCCATGTTGTTTCTTCCACCTGGGTGTGTGGCATTTTGTTGACCTGGTTACCCCCCACTTGGGATAGGATTTCCACAGCAAGAGCATATTGTTAGTCGGAAGCCGTTTGGGCCCCAGGGGGTCTCCGTGCTGTGTTCCTTGGGGATGAACTCCTGCTACCAAAACCTCCGGGATGAGGGAAGGGCTCAGACTGTGCCTGGGCCCTGTGGTCTCTTCCAGGTCAGTGTATGGCATTTCCTTCACCTTGCCACAGGCACTGGGGAGCATGTCTGCACGTGGAGAAGGACTTCCTCGTGGGAAGCCAGTTTCCATCAAACGGGTCCCAGTGCTGTGCTCCTCTCTTTTCACTCCTGCTACCATAAGCCCAGGGAGGAGGGGAGGGCTTAGAACATGGCTGGGCACTCGGGTTTCTTCCAGAGAAGGGGATGGCATTTGCTTTCCCTTGCCACCAGCCCTTGGGATAGGGTCTGCACCTCAGGAAAGCTGTTTCCGTGGGAAGCCGGCTTTCTGCCCAACGGGCCTCCGGGCCGTGTGCCTCGGGGGTCCCTCCGGCTCCCCAAAGCACAGGGACGAGGTGAGGGGCTTAGACCATGCCTGGGCCATGTTGTTTCTTCCACTTGGTTGTGTGGCATTTTATTGACCTGGCTACCCCCACTTGGGATAGGATTTCCACAGCAAGAGCATATTGTTAGTCATAAGCCCTTTGGCCCCAGGGGGTCTCCGGTCTGTGTTCCTTGGGGTTGAACTCCTGCTAGCAAAACCGCCGGGATGAGGGAAGGGCTCAGACTGTGCCTGGGCCCTGTGGTCTCTTCCAGGTCAGTGTATGGCATTTCCTTCACCTTGCCACAGGCACTGGGGAGAATGTCTGCACGTGGAGAATGACTAACTCGTGGGAAGCCGGTTTCTGTCAAACGGGTCCCTGTGCTGTGCTCCTCTCTTTTCACTCCTGCTACCATAAGCCCAGGGAGGAGGAGAGGGCTTAGAACATGGCCGGGCACTGGGGTTTCTTCCAGAGAAGGGGATGGCATTTGCTTTCCCTTGCCACCAGCCCTTGGGAGAGGGTCTGCACCTCAGGAAAGCTGTTTCCGTGGGAGGCCGGCTTCCTGCCCAACGGGCCTCAGGGCCGTGGCCCTCGGGGTTCCCTCCGGCTCCCCAGAGCACAGGGACGAGGTGACGGGCTTAGACCATGCCTGGGCCATGTTGTTTCTTCCACCTGGGTGTGTGGCATTTTATAGACCTGGCTACCCCCACTTGGGATAGGATTTCCACAGCAAGAGTATATTGTTAGTTGGAAGACGTTTTGGCCCCAGGGGGTCTCCGGGCTGTGTTCGTTGGGGTTGAACTCCTGCTAGCAAAACCGCCGGGATGAGGGAAGGGCTCAGACTGTGCCTGGGCCCTGTGGTCTCTTCCAGGTCAGTGTATGGCATTTCTTTCACCTTGCCACAGGCACTGGGGAGCATGTCTGCACGTGGAGAAGGACTTCCTCGTGGGAAGCCGGTTTCTGTCAAACGGGTCCCAGGGCTGTGCTCCTCTCTTTTCACTCCTGCTGCCAGAAGCCCAGGGAGGAGGGGAGGACTTTCAACATGGCTGGGCACTGGGGTTTCTTCCAGAGAAGGGGATGGCATTTGCTTTCCCTTGCCACCAGCCCTTGGAATAGGGTCTGCACCTCAGGAAAGCTGTTTCCGTGGGAAGCCGGCTTTCTGCCCAACGGGCCTCCGGGCCGTGTGCCTCGGGGGTCCCTCCGGCTCCCCAAAGCACAGGGACGAGGTGAGGGGCTTAGACCATGCCTGGGCCATGTTGTTTCTTCCACTTGGTTGTGTGGCATTTTGTTGACCTGGCTACCTCCACTTGGGATAGGATTTCCACAGCAAGAGCATATTGTTAGTCGGAAGCCGTTTGGGCCCCAGGGCGTCTCCGGTCTGTGTTCCTTGGGGTTGAACTCCTGCTAGCAAAACCGCCGGGATGAGGGAAGGGTTCAGACTGTGCCTGGGCCCTGTGGTCTCTTCCAGGTCAGTGTATGGCATTTCCTTCACCTTGCCACAGGCACTGGGGAGCATGTCTGCACGTGGAGAAGGACTTCCGCATGGGAAGCCGGTTTCTGTCAAACGGGTCCCAGTGCTGTGCTCTTCTCTTTTCACTCCTGCTACCAGAAGCCCAGGGAGGAGGGGAGGACTTTCAACGTGGCTGGGCACTGGGGTTTCTTCCAGAGAAGGGGATGGCATTTGCTTTCCCTTGCCACCAGCCCTTGGGATAGGGTCTGCACCTCAGGAAAGCTGTTTCCGTGGGAAGCCGGCTTTCTGCCCAACGGGCCTCAGGGCCGTGGGCCTCTGGGGTCCCTCCGGCTCCCCAGAGCACAGGGACGAGGTGAGGGGCTTAGGCCATGCCTGGGCCATGTTGTCTCTTCCACCAGGGTGTGTGGCATTTTGTTGACCTGGCTACCTCCACTTGGGATAGGATTTCCACAGCAATAGCACATTGTTAGTCAGAAGCTGTATGGCCCCAGGGGGTCTCCGGGCTGTGTTCTTGGGGTTGAACTCCTGCTAGCAAAACCACCGGGATGAGGGAAGGGCTCAGACTGTGCCTCGGCGATGTCGTCTCTTCCAGGTCAGTGTGTGGCATTTCCTTCAGCTCCACAGGCACTGGGGAGCATGTCTGCACGTGGAGAAGGACTTCCTCGTGGGAAGCCGGTTTCTGTCAAAAGGGTCCCAGTGCTGTGCTCCTCTCTTTTCACTCCTGCTGCCAGAAGCCCAGGAAGGAGGGGAAGGCTTACAACATGGCTGGGCACTGGGGTTTCTTCCAGAGAAGGGGATGGCATTTGCTTTCCCTTGCCACCAGCCCTTGGGATACGGTCTGCACCTCAGGAAGCTGTTTCCGTGGGAAGCCGGCTTTCTGCCCAACGGGCCTCCGGGCCGTGGGCCTCGGGGGTCCCTCCGGCTCCCCAGAGCACAGGGACGAGGTGAGGGGCTTAGACCATACCTGGGCCATGTTGTTTCTTCCACCTGGGTGTGTGGCATTTTGTTGACCTGGTTACCCCCACTTGGGATAGGATTTCCACATCAAGAGCATATTGTTAGTCGGAAGCCGTTTGGGCCCCAGGGGGTCTCTGTGCTGTGTTCCTTGGGAATGAACTCCTGCTACCAAAACCTCCCGGATGAGGGTAGGTCTCAGACTGTACCTGGGCCCTGTGGTCTCTTCCAGGTCAGTGTATGGCATTTCCTTCACCTGGCACAGGCACTGGGGAGCATGTCTGCACGTGGAGAAGTACTTCCTCGTGGGAAGCCGGTTTCTGTCAAACGCTCCTAGTGCTGTGCTCCTCTCTTTTCACTCCTGCTGCCATAAGCCCATGGAGGAGGGGAGGGGTTAAAGCATGACTGGGCACTGGCGTTTCTTCCAGAGAAGGGGATGGCATTTCCTTTCCCTTGCCACCACTCCTTGGGATAGGTTCTGCACCTCAGGAAATCTGTTTCCGTGGGAAGCCGGCTTTCTGCCCAACGGGCCTCAGGGCTGTGGGCCTCGGGGTTCCCTCCGGCTCCCCAGAGTACAGGGACGATGTGAGGGGCTTAGACCATGCCTGGGCCATGTTGTTTCTTCCACCTGGGTGTGTGGCATTTTATTGACCTGGCTACCCCCACTTGGGATAGGATTTCCACAGCAAGAGTATATTGTTAGTTGGAAGACGTTTTGGCCCCAGGGGGTCTCCGGGCTGTGTTCGTTGGGGTTGAACTCCTGCTAGCAAAACCGCCGGGATGAGGGAAGGGCTCAGACTGTGCCTGGGCCCTGTGGTTTATTCCAGGTCAGTGTATGGCATTTCCTTCACCTTGCCACAGGCAATGGGGAGCATGTCTGCACGTGGAGAAGGATTTCCTCGTGGGAGGCCGGTTTCTGTCAAACGGGTCCCAGTGCTGTGCATCTCTCTTTTCACTCCTGCTGCCAGAAGCCCAGGGAGGAGGGGAGGGCTTAGAACATGGCTGGGCACTGGGGTTTCTTCCAGATAAGGGGATGGCATTTGCTTTCCCTTGACACCAGCCCTTGGGATACGGTCTGCACCTCAGGAAAGCTGTTTCCGTGGGAAACCGGCTTTCTGCCCAACGGGCCTCAGGGCCATGGTGCTTCGGGGTCCGTCCGGCTCCCCAGAGCACAGGGACGAGGTGACGGGCTTAGGCCATGCCTGGGCCATGTTGTCTCTTCCACCAGGGTGTGTGGCATTTTGTTGACCTGGCTACCTCCACTTGGGATAGGATTTCCACAGCAAGAGCATATTGTTAGTCATAAGCCCTTTGGCCCCAGGGGGTCTCCGGTCTGTGTTCCTTGGTGTTGAACTCCTGCTAGCAAAACCGCCGGGATGAGGGAAGGGCTCAGACTGTGCCTGGGCCCTGTGGTCTCTTCCAGGTCAGTGTATGGCATTTCCTTCACCTTGCCACAGGCACTGGGGAGCATGTCTGCACGTGGAGAAGGACTTCCTCGTGGGAAGCCGGTTTCTGTCAAACGGGTCCCAGTGCTCTGCTCCTCTCTTTTCACTCCTGCTGCCAGAAGCCCAGGGAGGAGGGGAGGGCTTAGAACATGGCTGGGCACTGGGGTTTCTTCCAGAGAAGGGGATGGCATTTGCTTTCCCTTGCCACCAGCCCTTGGGATAGGGTCTGCACCTCAGGAAAGATGTTTCCGTGGGAAGCCGGCTTTCTGCTCAACGGGCCTCAGGGCCGTGGGCCTCGGGGGTCCCTCCGGCTCCCCAGAGCACAGGGACGAGGTGAGGGGCTTAGGCCATGCCTGGGCCATGTTTTCTCTTCCACCTGGGTGTGTGGCATTTTGTTGACCTGGCTACCTCCACTTGGGATAGGATTTCCACAGCAATAGCATATTGTTAGTCGGAAGCTGTTTTGGCCCCAGGGGGTCTCCGAGCTGTGTTCTTGGGGTTGAACTCCTGCTAGCAAAACCCCTGGGATGAGGGAAGGGCTCAGACTGTGCCTGGGCCCTGTAGTCTCGTCCAGGTCAGTGTATGGCATTTCCTTCACCTTGCCACAGGCGCTGGTGAGCATGTCTGCACGTGGAGAAGGACTTCCTCGTGGGAAGCGGGTTTCTGTCAAAAGGGTCCCAGTGCTGTGTTCCTCTCTTTTCACTCCTGCTACCATAAGCCCAGGGAGGAGGGGAGGGCTTAGAACATGGCTGGGCACTGGGGTTTCTTCCAGAGAAGGGGATGGCATTTGCTTTCCCTTGCCACCAGCCCTTGGGATAGGGTCTGCACCTCAGGAAAGCTGTTTCCGTGGGAAGCCGGCTTTCTGCCCAACGGGCCTCCGGGCCGTGTGCCTCGGGGGTCCCTCCGGCTCCCCAAAGCACAGGGACGAGGTGAGGGGCTTAGACCATGCCTGGGCCATGTTGTTTCTTCCACTTGGTTGTGTGGCATTTTATTGACCTGGCTACCCCCACTTGGGATAGGATTTCCACAGCAAGAGTATATTGTTAGTTGGAAGACGTTTTGGCCCCAGGGGGTCTCCGGGCTGTGTTCGTTGGGGTTGAACTCCTGCTAGCAAAACCGCCGGGATGAGGGAAGGGCTCAGACTGTGCCTGGGCCCTGTGGTCTCTTCCAGGTCAGTGTATGGCATTTCCTTCACCTTGCCACAGGCACTGGGGAGCATGTCTGCACGTGGAGAAGGACTTCCTCGTCGGAAGCCGGTTTCTGTCAAACGGGTCCCAGGGCTGTGCTCCTCTCTTTTCACTCCTGCTGCCAGAAGCCCAGGGAGGAGGGGAGGACTTTCAACATGGCTGGGCACTGGGGTTTCTTCCAGAGAAGGGGATGGCATTTGCTTTCCCTTGCCACCAGCCCTTGGAATAGGGTCTGCACCTCAGGAAAGCTGTTTCCGTGGGAAGCCGGCTTTCTGCCCAACGGGCCTCCGGGCCGTGTACCTCGGGGGTCCCTCCGGCTCCCCAAAGCACAGGGACGAGGTGAGAGGCTTAGACCATGCCTGGGGCATGTTGTTTCTTCCACTTGGTTGTGTGGCATTTTGTTGACCTGGCTACCTCCACTTGGGATAGGATTTCCACAGCAAGAGCATATTGTTAGTCGGAAGCCGTTTGGGCCCCAGGGCGTCTCCGGTCTGTGTTCCTTGGGGTTGAACTCCTGCTAGCAAAACCGCCGGGATGAGGGAAGGGTTCAGACTGTGCCTGGGCCCTGTGGTCTCTTCCAGGTCAGTGTATGGCATTTCCTTCACCTTGCCACAGGCACTGGGGAGCATGTCTGCACGTGGAGAAGGACTTCCGCGTGGGAAGCCGGTTTCTGTCAAACGGGTCCCAGTGCTGTGCTCCTCTCTTTTCACTCCTGCTGCCAGAAGCCCAGGGAGGAGGGGAGGACTTTCAACATGGCTGGGCACTGGGGTTTCTTCCAGAGAAGGGGATGGCATTTGCTTTCCCTTGCCACCAGCCCTTGGGATAGGGTCTGCACCTCAGGAAAGCTGTTTCCGTGGGAAGCCGGGTTTCTGCCCAACGGGCCTCAGGGCCGTGGGCCTCGGGGGTCCCTCCGGCTCCCCAGAGCACAGGGACGAGGTGAGGGGCTTAGGCCATGCCTGGGCCATGTTGTCTCTTCCACCAGGGTGTGTGGCATTTTGTTGACCTGGCTACCTCCACTTGGGATAGGATTTCCACAGCAATAGCACATTGTTAGTCAGAAGCTGTTTTGGCCCCAGGGGGTCTCTGGGCTGTGTTCTTGGGGATGAACTCCTGCTACCAAAACCTCCGGGATGAGGGTAGGTCTCAGACTGTGCCTGGGCCCTGTGGTCTCTTCCAGGTCAGTGTATGGCATTTCCTTCACCTTGCCACAGGCACTGGGGAGCATGTCTGCACGTGGAGAAGGACTTCCTCGTGGGAAGCCGGTTTCTGTCAAACGGGTCCCCGTGCTGTGCCCCTCTATTTTCACTCCTGCTGCCAGAAGCCCAGGGAGGAGGGGAGAGCTTACAACATGGCTGGGCAATGGGGTTTCTTCCAGAGAAGGGGATGGCATTTGCTTTCCCTTGCCACCACCCCTTGGGATAGGGTCTGCACCTCAGGAAAGCTGTTTCCGTGGGAAGCCGGCTTTCTGCCCAACGGGCCTCCGGGCCGTATGCCTCGGGGGTCCCTCCGGCTCCCCAAAGCACAGGGACGAGGTGAGGGGCTTAGACCATGCCTGGGGCATGTTGTTTCTTCCACCTCGGTGTGTGGCATTTTGTTGACCTGGCTACCCCCACTTGGGATAGGATTTCCACAGCAAGAGCATATTGTTAGTCCTAAGCCGTTTGGGCCCCAGGGGGTCTCCGGTCTGTGTTCCTTGGGGTTGAACTCCTGCTCCAAAACCGCCGGGATGAGGGAAGGGCTCAGATTGTGCCTGGGCCCTGTGGTCTCTTCCAGGTTAGTGTATGGCATTTCCTTCACCTTGCCACAGGCACTGGGGAGCATGTCTGCCCGTGGAGAATGACTAACTCGTGGGAAGCCGGTTTCTGTCAAACGGGTCCCTGTGCTGTGCTCCTCTCTTTTCACTCCTGCTACCATAAGCCCAGGGAGGAGGGGAGGGCTTAGAACATGGCTGGGCACTGGGGTTTCTTCCAGAGAAGGGGATGGCATTTGCTTTCCCTTGCCACCAGCCCTTGGGAGAGGGTCTGCACCTCAGGAAAGCTGTTTCCGTGGGAGGCCGGCTTCCTGCCCAACGGGCCTCAGGGCCGTGGCCCTCGGGGTTCCCTCCGGCTCCCCAGAGCACAGGGACGAGGTGACGGCTTAGACCATGCCTGGGCCATGTTGTTTCTACCACCTGGGTGTGTGGCATTTTATTGACCTGGCTACCCCCACTTGGGATAGGATTTCCACAGCAAGAGTATATTGTTAGTTGGAAGACGTTTTGGCCCCAGGGGGTCTCCGGGCTGTGTTCGTTGGGGTTGAACTCCTGCTAGCAAAACCGCCGGGATGAGGAAAGGGCTCAGACTGTGCCTGGGCCCTGTGGTCTATTCCAGGTCAGTGTATGGCATTTCCTTCACCTTGCCACAGGCACTGGGGAGCATGTCTGCACGTGGAGAAGGACTTCCTCGTGGGAGGCCGGTTTCTGTCAAACGGGTCCCAGTGCTGTGCATCTCTCTTTTCACTCCTGCTGCCAGAAGCCCAGGGAGGAGGGGAGGGCTTAGAACATGGCTGGGCACTGGGGTTTCTTCCAGATAAGTGGAAGGCATTTGCTTTCCCTTGACACCAGCCCTTGGGATACGGTCTGCACCTCAGGAAAGCTGTTTCCGTGGGAAACCGGCTTTCTGCCCAACGGGCCTCAGGGCCATGGTGCTTCGGGGTCCGTCCGGCTCCCCAGAGCACAGGGACGAGGTGAGGGGCTTAGGCCATGCCTGGGCCATGTTGTCTCTTCCACCAGGGTGTGTGGCATTTTGTTGACCTGGCTACCTCCACTTGGGATAGGATTTCCACAGCAAGAGCATATTGTTAGTCGGAAGCTGTTTTGGCCCCAGGGCGTCTCCGGGCTGTGTTCTTGGGGTTGAACTCTTGCTAGCAAAACCCCTGGGATGAGGGAAGGGCTCAGACTGTGCCTGGGCCCTGTAGTCTCGTCCAGGTCAGTGTATGGCATTTCCTTCACCTTGCCACAGGCGCTGGTGAGCATGTCTGCACGTGGAGAAGGACTTCCTCGTGGGAAGCCGGTTTCTGTCAAAAGGGTCCCAGTGCTGTGCTCCTCTCTTTTCACTCCTACTGCCAGAAGCCCAGGAAGGAGGGGAAGGCTTACAACATGGCTGGGCACTGGGGTTTCTTCCAGAGAAGGGGATGGCATTTGCTTTCCCTTGCCACCAGCCCTTGGGATACGGTCTGCACCTCAGGAAAGCTGTTTCCGTGGGAAGCCGGCTTTCTGCCCAACGGGCCTCAGGACCGTGGGCCTCGGGGGTCCCTCCGGCTCCCCAGAGCACAGGGACGAGGTGAGGGGCTTAGACCATGCCTGGGCCATGTTGTTTCTTCCACCTGGGTGTGTGGCATTTTGTTGACCTGGTTACCCCCACTTGGGATAGGATTTCCACAGCAAGAGCATATTGTTAGTCGGAAGCCGTTTGGGCCCCAGGGGGTCTCCGTGCTGTGTTCCTTGGGGATGAACTCCTGCTACCAAAACCTCCGGGATGTGGGTAGGTCTCAGACTGTGCCTGGGCCCTGTGGTCTCTTCCAGGTCAGTGTATGGCATTTCCTTCACCTTGCCACAGGCACTGGGGAGCATGTCTGCACGTGGAGAAGGACTTCCTCGTGGGAAGCCGGTTTCTGTCAAACGGGTCCCTGTGCTGTGCTCCTCTCTTTTCACTCCTGCTACCATAAGCCCAGGGAGGAGGGGAGGGCTTAGAACATGGCTGGGCACTGGGGTTTCTTCCAGAGAAGGGGATGGCATTTGCTTTCCCTTGCCACCAGCCCTTGGGATAGGGTCTGGACCTCAGGAGAGCTGTTTCCGAGGGAAGCCGGGTTTCTGCCCAACGGGCCTCAGGGCCGTGTGCCTCGGGGGTCCCTCCGGCTCCCCAGAGAACAGGGACGAGGTGAGGGGCTTAGACCATGCCTGGGCCATGTTGTCTCTTTCACCTGGGTGTGTGGCATTTTGTTGACCTGGCTACCCCCACTTGGGATAGGATTTCCACAGCTAGAGCATATTGTTAGTCGGAAGCCGTTTTGGCCCCAGGGGGTCTCAGGGCTGTGTTTTGGGGGTTGAACTCCTGCTAGCAAAACCGCCGGGATGAGAGAAGGGCTC
This sequence comes from Ursus americanus, assembly GCF_024610735.1. Classification (NCBI taxonomy): domain Eukaryota; kingdom Metazoa; phylum Chordata; class Mammalia; order Carnivora; family Ursidae; genus Ursus; species Ursus americanus. The sequence continues at coordinate 187,531 of NW_028273667.1, forward strand.
AGACTGTGCCTGGGCCCTGTGCTCTCTTCCAGGTCAGTGTATGGCATTTCCTTCACCTTGCCACAGGCACTGGGGAGCATGTCTGCACGTGGAGAAGGACTTCCTCGTGGGAAGCCGGTTTCTGTCAAACGGGTCCCCGTGCTGTGCCCTTCTCTTTTCACTCCTGCTGCCAGAAGCCCAGGGAGGAGGGGAGAGCTTACAACATGGCTGGGCAATGGGGTTTCTTCCAGAGAAGGGGATGGCATTTGCTTTCCCTTGCCACCACCCCTTGGGATAGGGTCTGCACCTCAGGAAAGCTGTTTCCGTGGGAAGCCGGCTTTCTGCCCAACGGGCCTCCGGGCCGTATGCCTCGGGGGTCCCTCCGGCTCCCCAGAGCACAGGGACGAGGTGAGGGGCTTAGACCATGCCTGGGCCATGTTGTTTCTTCCACCTCGGTGTGTGGCATTTTGTTGACCTGGCTACACCCACTTGGGTTTAGATTTCCACAGCAAGAACATATTGTTAGTCGGAAGCCGTTTGGGCCCCAGAGGGTCTCCGGACTGTGTTCCTTGCGGTTGAACTCTTGCTAGCAAAACCGCCGGGATGAGGGAAGGGCTCAGACTGTGCCTGGGCCCTGTCGTCTCTTCCAGGTCAGTGTATGGCATTTCCTTCACCTTGCCACAGGCACTGGGGAGCATGTCTGCACGTGGAGAATGACTTCCTCGTGGGAAGCCTGTTTCTGTCAACCGGGTCCCAGTGCTGTGCTCCTCTCTTTTCACTCCAGCTGCCAGAAGCCCAGGGAGGAGGGGAGGGCTTAGAACATGGCTGGGCACTGGGGTTTCTTCCAGAGAAGTGGATGGCATTTATTTTCCCTTGCCTCCAGCCCTTGGGATAGGGTCTGCAACTCAGGAAAGCTGTTTCCGTGGGAAGCCGGCTTCCTGCCAACGGGCCTCAGGGCCGTTGGCCCCGGGGTCACTCCGGCTCCCCAGAGCACAGGGACGAGGTGAGGGGCTTAGGCCATGCCTGGGCCATATTGTCTCTTCCACCTGGGTGTGTGGCATTTTGTTGACCTGGCTACCTCCACTTGGGATAGGATTTCCACAGCAAGAGCATATTGTTAGTCGGAAGCCGTTTTGGCCCCAGGGGGTCTCCGGTCTGTGTTCCTTGGTGTTGAACTCCTGCTAGCAAAACCACCGGGATGAGGGAAGGGCTCAGACTGTGCCTGGGCCCTGTGGTCTCTTCCAGGTCAGTGTATGGCATTTCCTTCACCTGGCCACAGGCACTGGGGAGCATGTCTGCACGTGGAGAAGGACTTCCTCGTGGGAAGCCGGTTTCTGTCAAACGGGTCCCAGTGCTGTGCTCCTATCTTTTCACTCCTGCTGCCAGAAGCCCAGGGAGGAGGGGAGGACTTTCAACATGGCTGGGCACTGGGGTTTCTTCCAGAGAAGGGGATGGCATTTGCTTTCCCTTGCCACCAGCCCTTGGGATAGGGTCTGCACCTCAGGAAAGCTGTTTCCGTGGGAAGCCGGCTTTCTGCCCAACGGGCCACCGGGCCGTGTGTCTCGGGGGTCCCTCCGGCTCCCCAAAGCACAGGGACGAGGTGAGGGGCTTAGACCATGCCTGGGCCATGTTGTTTCTTCCACTTGGTTGTGTGGCATTTTGTTGACCTGGCTACCCCCACTTGGGATAGGATTTCCACAGCAAGAGCATATTGTTATTCCGAAGCCGTTTGGGCCCCAGGGGGTCTCCGGTCTGTGTTCCTTGGGGTTGAACTCCTGCTAGCAAAACCGCCGGGATGAGGGAAGGGCTCAGACTGTGCCTGGGCCCTGTGGTCTCTTCCAGGTTAGTGTATGGCATTTCCTTCACCTTGCCACAGGCACTGGGGAGCATGTCTGCACGTGGAGAATGACTAACTCGTGGGAAGCCGGTTTCTGTCAAAAGGGTCCCTGTGCTGTGCTCCTCTCTTTTCACTCCTGATACCATAAGCCCAGGGAGGAGGGGAGGGCTTAGAACATGGCTGGGCACTGGGGTTTCTTCCAGAGAAGGGGATGGCATTTGCTTTCCCTTGCCACCAGCCCTTGGGAGAGGGTCTGCACCTCAGGAAAGCTGTTTCCGTGGGAGGACCGGCTTCCTGCCCAACGGGCCTCAGGGCCGTGGCCCTCGGGGTTCCCTCCGGCTCCCCAGAGCACAGGGACGAGGTGACGGCTTAGACCATGCCTGGGCCATGTTGTTTCTTCCACCTGGGTGTGTGGCATTTTATTGACCTGGCTACCCCACTTGGGATAGGATTTCCACAGCAAGAGTATATTGTTAGTTGGAAGACGTTTTGGCCCCAGGGGGTCTCCGGGCTGTGTTCCTTGGGGTTGAACTCCTGCTAGCAAAACCGCCGGGATGAGGGAAGGGCTCAGACTGTGCCTGGGCCCTGTGGTCTATTCCAGGTCAGTGTATGGCATTTCCTTCACCTTGCCACAGGCACTGGGGAGCATGTCTGCACGTGGAGAAGGACTTCCTCGTGGGAGGCCGGTTTCTGTCAAACGGGTCCCAGTGCTGTGCATCTCTCTTTTCACTCCTGCTGCCAGAAGCTCAGGGAGGAGGGGAGGGCTTAGAACATGGCTGGGCACTGGGGTTTCTTCCAGATAAGGGGATGGCATTTGCTTTCCCTTGACACCAGCCCTTGGGATACGGTCTGCACCTCAGGAAAGCTGTTTCCGTGGGAAACCGGCTTTCTGCCCAACGGGCCTCAGGGCCATGGTGCTTCGGGGTCCGTCCGGCTCCCCAGAGCACAGGGACGAGGTGAGGGGCTTAGGCCATGCCTGGGTCATGTTGTCTCTTCCACCAGGGTGTGTGGCATTTTGTTGACCTGGCTACCTCCACTTGGGATAGGATTTCCACAGCAAGAGCATATTGTTGGTCATAAGCCCTTTGGCCCCAGGGGGTCTCCGGTCTGTGTTCCTTGGTGTTGAACTCCTGCTAGCAAAACCACCGGGATGAGGGAAGGGCTCAGACTGTGCCTGGGCCCTGTGGTCTCTTCCAGGTCAGTGTATGGCATTTCCTTCACCTTGCCACAGGCACTGGGGAGCATGTCTGCACGTGGAGAAGGACTTCCTCGTGCGAAGCCGGTTTCTGTCAAACGGGTCCCAGTGCTGTGCTCCTCTCTTTTCACTCCTGCTGCCAGAAGCCCAGGGAGGAGGGGAGGACTTTCAACATGGCTGGGCACTGGGGTTTCTTCCAGAGAAGGGGATGGCATTTGCTTTCCCTTGCCACCAGCCCTTGGGATAGGGTCTGTACCTCAGGAAAGATGTTTCCGTGGGAAGCCGGCTTTCTGCCCAACGGGCCTCAGGGCCGTGGGCCTCGGGGGTCCCTCCGGCTCCCCAGAGCACAGGGACGAGGTGAGGGGCTTAGGCCATGCCTGGGCCATGTTGTCTCTTCCCCCTGGGTGTGTGGCATTTTGTTGACCTGGCTACCTCCACTTGGGATAGGATTTCCACAGCAAGAGTATATTGTTAGTTGGAAGACGTTTTGGCCCCAGGGGGTCTCCGGGCTGTGTTCGTTGGGGTTGAACTCGTGCTAGCAAAACCGCCGGGATGAGGGAAGGGCTCAGACTGTGCCTGGGCCCTGTGGTCTCTTCCAGGTCAGTGTATGGCATTTCCTTCACCTTGCCACAGGCACTGGGGAGCATGTCTGCACGTGGAGAAGGACTTCCTCGTGGGAAGCTGGTTTCTGTCAAACGGGTCCCAGGGCTGTGCTCCTCTCTTTTCACTCCTGCTGCCAGAAGCCCAGGGAGGAGGGGAGGACTTTCAACATGGCTGGGCACTGGGGTTTCTTCCAGAGAAGGGGATGGCATTTGCTTTCCCTTGCCACCAGCCCTTGGGATACGGTCTGCACCTCAGGAAAGCTGTTTCCGTGGGAAGCCGGCTTTCTGCCCAACGGGCCTCAGGACCGTGGGCCTCGGGGGTCCCTCCGGCTCCCCAGAGCACAGGGACGAGGTGAGGGGCTTAGACCATGCCTGGGCCATGTTGTTTCTTCCACCTGGGTGTGTGGCATTTTGTTGACCTGGTTACCCCCACTTGGGATAGGATTTCCACATCAAGAGCATATTGTTAGTTGGAAGCCGTTTGGGCCCCAGGGGGTCTCCGTGCTGTGTTCCTTGGGGATGAACTCCTGCTACCAAAACCTCCGGGATGAGGGTAGGTCTCAGACTGTACCTGGGCCCTGTTGTCTCTTCCAGGTCAGTGTATGGCATTTCCTTCACCTTGGCACAGGCACTGGGGAGCATGTCTGCACGTGGAGAAGTACTTCCTCGTGGGAAGCCGGTTTCTGTCAAACGCTCCTAGTGCTGTGCTCCTCTCTTTTCACTCCTGCTGCCATAAGCCCATGGAGGAGGGGAGGGGTTAAAGCATGACTGGGCACTGGCGTTTCTTCCAGAGAAGGGGATGGCATTTCCTTTCCCTTGCCACCACTCCTTGGGATAGGTTCTGCACCTCAGGAAATCTGTTTCCGTGGGAAGCCGGCTTTCTGCCCAATGGGCCTCAGGGCTGTGGGCCTCGGGGTTCCCTCCGGCTCCCCAGAGTACAGGGACGATGTGAGGGGCTTAGACCATGCCAGGGCCATGTTGTTTCTTCCACCTGGGTGTGTGGCATTTTATTGACCTGGCTACCCCCACTTGGGATAGGATTTCCACAGCAAGAGTATATTGTTAGTTGGAAGACGTTTTGGCCCCAGGGGGTCTCCGGGCTGTGTTCGTTGGGGTTGAACTCCTGCTAGCAAAACCGCCGGGATGAGGGAAGGGCTCAGACTGTGCCTGGGCCCTGTGGTCTATTCCAGGTCAGTGTATGGCATTTCCTTCACCTTGCCACAGGCAATGGGGAGCATGACTGCACGTGGAGAAGGACTTCCTCGTGGGAGGCCGGTTTCTGTCAAACGGGTCCCAGTGCTGTGCATCTCTCTTTTCACTCCTGCTGCCAGAAGCTCAGGGAGGAGGGGAGGGCTTAGAACATGGCTGGGCACTGGGGTTTCTTCCAGATAAGGGGATGGCATTTGCTTTCCCTTGACACCAGCCCTTGGGATACGGTCTGCACCTCAGGAAAGCTGTTTCCGTGGGAAACCGGCTTTCTGCCCAACGGGCCTCAGGGCCATGGTGCTTCGGGGTCCGTCCGGCTCCCCAGAGCACAGGGACGAGGTGAGGGGCTTAGGCGATGCCTGGGCCATGTTGTCTCTTCCAGGTCAGTGTATTGCATTTCCTACACCTTGCCAAAGGCACTGGGGAGCATGTCTGTACGTGGAGAAGGACTTCCTCGTGGGAAGCCTGTTTCTGTCAAACGGTCCCAGTTCTGTTCTCCTCTCTTTTCACTCCTGCTACCATAAGCCCAGGGAGGAGGGGAGGGCTTAGAACATGCCTGGGCACTTTGGTTTCTTCAAGAGAAGGGGATGGCATTTGCTTTCACTTGCCACCAGCCCTTGGGATACGGTCTGCACCTCAGGAAAGCTGTTTCCGTGGGAAGCCGGCTTTCTGCTCAACGGGCCTCAAGCCCGTGGGCCTCGGGGGTCCCTCCGGCTCCCCAGAGCACAGGGACGAGGTGAGGGGCTTAGACCATGCCTGGGCCATGTTGTTTCTTCCACCTGGGTGTGTGGCATTTTGTTGACCTGGTTACCCCCACTTGGGATAGGATTTCCACAGCAAGAGTATATTGTTAGTCGGAAGCTGTTTTGGCCCCAGGGGGTCTCCGGGCTGTGTTCTTGGGTTTGAATTCCTGCTAGCAAAACCACCGGGATGAGGGAAGGGCTCAGACTGTGCCTGGGCCCTGTGGTCTCTTCCAGGTCAGTGTATGGCATTTCCTTCACCTTGCCACAGGCACTGGGGAGCATTTCTGCACGTGGAGAAGGACTTCCTCGTGGGAAGCCGGTTTCTGTCAAACGCTCCTAGTGCTGTGCTCCTCTCTTTTCACTCCTGCTGCCATAAGCCCATGGAGGAGGGGAGGGGTTAAAGCATGGCTGGGCACGGGGGTTTCTTCCAGAGAAGGGGATGGCATTTGCTTTCCCTTGCCACCAGCCCTTGGGATAGGGTCTGCACCTCAGAAAAACTGTTTCCTTGGGAAACCGGCTTTCTGCCAACGGGCCTCAGGGCCCTTGGTCTCGAGGTCCCTCAGGCTCCCCAGAGCACAGGGACGAGGTGAGGGGCTTAAACCATGCCTGGGCCATGTTGTTTCTTCCACTTGGTTGTGTGGCATTTTGTTGACCTGGCTACCCCCACTTGGGATAGGATTTCCACAACAAGAGCATATTGTAAGTCGGAAGCAGTTTGGGCCCCAGGGGGTCTCCGGGCTGTATTCTTGGGGTTGAACTTCTGCTAGCAAAACCGCCAGGATGAGGGAAGGGCTCAGACTGTGTCTGGGCCCTGTGGTCTCTTCCAGGTCACTGTATGGCATTTCCTTCACCTTGCCACAGGCACTGGGGAGCATTTCTGCACGTGGAGAAGGACTTCCTCGTGGGAGGCCGGTTTCTGTCAAACGGGTCCCAGTGCTGTGCTCCTCTCTTTTCATTCCAGCTGCCAGAAGCCCAGGGAGGAGGGGAGGACTTTCAACATGGCTGGGCACTGTGGTTTCTTCCAGAGAAGGGGATGGCATTTGCTTTCCCTTGCCACCAGCCCTTGGGATAGGGTCTGCACCTCAGGAAAGCTGTTTCCGTGGGACACCGGCTTTCTGCCTAACGGGCCTCAGGGCCGTGGGCCTCGGGGGTCCCTCCGGCTCCCCAAAGCACAGGGACGAGGTGAGGGGCTTAGACCATGCCAGGGCCTTATTGTTTCTTCCACCTGGGTGTTTAGCAGTTTGTTGACCTGGCTACCCCACTTGGGGTAGGTTTTCCACAGCAAGAGCATATTGTTCATCGAAAGCCGTTTGGGCCCCAGGGGGTCTCCGGGTTGTGTTCCTTGGGGTTGAACTCCTGCTAGCAAAACCGCCGGGATGAGGGAAGGGCTCAGACTGTGCCTGGGCCCTGTGGTCTCTTCCAGGTCAGGTTATGGCATTTCCTTCACCTTGCCACAGGCACTGGGGAGCATGTCTGCACGTGGAGAAGGACTTCCTCGTGGGAAGCCGGTTTCTGTCAAACGGGGCCCAGTGCTGTGCTCCTCTCTTTTCACTCCTGCTGCCAGAAGCTCAGGGAGGAGGGGAGGGCTTAGAACATGGCTGGGCACTGGGGTTTCTTCCAGAGAAGGGGATGGCATTTGCTTTCCCTTGACACCAGCCCTTGGGATACGGTCTGCACCTCAGGAAAGCTGTTTTCGTGGGAAACCGGCTTTCTGCCCAACGGGCCTCAGGGCCATGGTGCTTCGGGGTCCGTCCGGCTCCCCAGAACACAGGGACGAGGTGAGGGGCTTAGGCGATGCCTGGGCCATGTTGTCTCTTCCAGGTCAGTGTATGGCATTTCCTACACCTTGCCAAAGGCACTGGGGAGCATGTCTGTACGTGGAGAAGGACTTCCTCGTGGGAAGCCTGTTTCTGTCAAACGGTCCCAGTTCTGTTCTCCTCTCTTTTCACTCCTGCTACCATAAGCCCAGGGAGGAGGGGAGGGCTTAGAACATGCCTGGGCACTTTGGTTTCTTCCAGAGAAGGGGATGGCATTTGCTTTCACTTGCCACCAGCCCTTGGGATAGGGTCTTCACCTCAGGAAAGCTGTTTCCGTGGGAAGCCGGCTTTCTGCCCAACGGGCCTCAAGCCCGTGGGCCTCGGGGGTCCCTCCGGCTCCCCAGAGCACAGGGACGAGGTGAGGGGCTTAGACCATGCCTGGGCCATGTTGTTTCTTCCACCTGGGTGTGTGGCATTTTGTTGACCTGGTTACCCCCACTTGGGATAGGATTTCCACAGCAAGAGTATATTGTTAGTCGGAAGCTGTTTTGGCCCCAGGGGGTCTCCGGGCTGTGTTCTTGGGTTTGAATTCCTGCTAGCAAAACCACCGGGATGAGGGAAGGGCTCAGACTGTGCCTGGGCCCTGTGGTCTCTTCCAGGTCAGTGTATGGCATTTCCTTCACCTTGCCACAGGCACTGGGGAGCATGTCTGCACGTGGAGAAGGACTTCCTCTTGGGAAGCCGGTTTCTGTCAAACGCTCCTAGTGCTGTGCTCCTCTCTTTTCACTCCTGCTGCCATAAGCCCAAGGAGGAGGGGAGGGGTTAAAGCATGGCTGGGCACTGGGGTTTCTTCCAGAGAAGGGGATGGCATTTGCTTTCCCTTGCCACTAGGCCTTGGGATACGGTCTGCACCTCAGGAAAGCTGTTTCCTTGGGAAACCGGCTTTCTGCCAACGGGCCTCAGGGCCGTTGGTCTCGAGGTCCCTCAGGCTCCCCAGAGCACAGGGACGAGGTGAGGGGCTTAAACCATGCCTGGGCCATGTTGTTTCTTCCACTTGGTTGTGTGGCATTTTGTTGACCTGGCTACCCCCACTTGGGATAGGATTTCCACAACAAGAGCATATTGTTAGTCGGAAGCAGTTTGGGCCCCAGGGGGTCTCCGGGCTGTATTCTTGGGGTTGAACTTCTGCTAGCAAAACCGCCAGGATGAGGGAAGGGCTTAGACTGTGTCTGGGCCCTGTGGTCTCTTCCAGGTCACTGTATGGCATTTCCTTCACCTTGCCACAGGCACTGGGGAGCATTTCTGCACGTGGAGAAGGACTTCCTCGTGGGAGGCCGGTTTCTGTCAAACGGGTCCCTGTGCTGTGCTCCTCTCTTTTCATTCCTGCTGCCAGAAGCCCAGGGAGGAGGGGAGGGCTTAGAACATGGCTGGGCAATGTGGTTTCTTCCAGAGAAGGGGATGGCATTTGCTTTCCCTTGCCACCAGCCCTTGGGATAGGGTCTGCACCTCAGGAAAGCTGTTTCCGTGGGACACCGGCTTTCTGCCTAACGGGCCTCAGGGCCGTGGGCCTCGGGGGTCCCTCCGGCTCCCCAAAGCACAGGGACGAGGTGAGGGGCTTAGACCATGCCAGGGCCTTATTGTTTCTTCCACCTGGGTGTTTAGCAGTTTGTTGACCTGGCTACCCCACTTGGGGTAGGTTTTCCACAGCAAGAGCATATTGTTCATCGAAAGCCGTTTGGGCCCCAGGGGGTCTCCGGGTTGTGTTCCTTGGGGTTGAACTCCTGCTAGCAAAACCGCCGGGATGAGGGAAGGGCTCAGACTGTGCCTGGGCCCTGTGGTCTCTTCAAGGTCAGGGTATGGCATTTCCTTCACCTTGCCACAGGCACTGGGGAGCATGTCTGCACGTGGAGAAGGACTTCCTCGTGGGAAGCCGGTTTCTGTCAAACGGGTCCCAGTGCTGTGCTCCTCTCTTTTCACTCCTGCTGCCAGAAGCCCAGGGAGGAGGGGAGGACTTTCAACATGGCTGGGCACTGGGGTTTCTTCCAGAGAAGGGGATGGCATTTGCTTTCCCTTGACACCAGCCCTTGGGATACGGTCTGCACCTCAGGAAACTGTTTCCGTGGGAAGCCGTCTTTCTGCCCAACGGGCCTCAGGGCCGTGGGCGTCGGGGGTCCCTCTGGCTCCCCAGAGCACAGGGACAAGGTGAGGGGCTTAGACCATGCCTGGGCCATGTTGTTTCTTCCACCTGGGTGTGTGGCATTTTGTTGACCTGGTTACCCCCACTTGGGATAGGATTTCCACAGCAATAGCATATTGTTAGTCGGAAGCTGTTTTGGCCCCAGGGGGTCTCCGGGCTGTGTTCTTGGGGTTGAACTCCTGCTAGCAAAACCGCCGGGATGAGGGAAGGGCTCAGACTGTGCCTGGGCCCTGTGGTCTCTTCCAGGTCAGTGTATGGCATTTCCTTCACATTGCCACAGGCACTGGGGAGCATGTCTGCACGTGGAGAATGACTTCCTCGTGGGAAGCCGGTTTCTGTCAAACGGGGCCCAGTGCTGTGCATCTCTCTTTTCACTCCTGCTGCCAGAAGCCCAGGGAGGAGGGGAGGGCTTAGAACATGGCTGGGCACTGGGGTTTCTTCCAGATAAGGGGATGGCATTTGCTTTCCCTTGCCACCAGCCCTTGGGATAGGGTCTGCACCTCAGGAAAGCTGTTTCTGTGGGAAGCCGGCTTTCTGCCCAACGGGCCTCAGGGCCGTGGGCCTCTGGGTCCCTCCGGCTCTCCAGACCACAGGGACGAGGTGAGGGGCTTAGACCATGCCTGGGCCATGTTGTCTCTTCCACCTGGGTGTGTGACATTTTGTTGACCTGGTTACCCCCACTTGAGATAGGATTTCCACAGAAAGAGCATATTGTTAGTCGGTAGCCGTTTTGGCCCCAGGGGGTCTCCGGTCTGTGTTCCTTGGTGTTGAACTCCTGCTAGCAAAACCGCCGGGATGAGGGTAGGGCTCACACTGTGCCTGGGCCCTGTAGTCTCTTCCAGGTCAGTGTATGGCATTTCCTTCACCTTGCCACAGGCACTGGGGAGCATGTCTGCACGTGGAGAATGACTTCCTCGTGGCAAGCCGGTTTCTGTCAAACGGGTCCCAGTGCTGTGCTCCTCTCTTTTCACTCCTACAGCCAGAAGCCCAGGGAGGAGGGGAGGGCTTACAACATGGCTGGGTACCTGGGTTTCTTCCAGAGAAGGGGATGGCATTTGCTTTCCCTTGCCACCAGCCCTTGGGATAGGTTCTGCACCTCAGGAGAGCTGTTTCCGTGGGAAGCCGGGTTTCTGCCCAACGGGCCTCAGGGCCGTGTTCCTCGGGGGTCCCTCCGGCTCCCCAGAGAACAGGGACGAGGTGAGGGGCTTAGACCATGCCTGGGCCATGTTGTCTCTTTCACCTGGGTGTGTGGCATTTTGTTGACCTGGCTACCCCCACTTGGGATAGGATTTCCACAGCAAGAGCATATTGTTAGTCGGAAGCCGTATTGGCCCCAGGGGGTCTCAGGGCTGTGTTTTGGGGGTTGAACTCCTGCTAGCAAAACCGCCGGGATGAGAGAAGGGCTCAGACTGTGCCTGGGCCCTGTGGTCTCTTCCAGGTCAGTGTATGGCATTTCCTTCACCTTGCCACAGGCACTGGGGAGCATGTCTGCACGTGGAGAAGGACTTCCTCGTGGGAAGCCGGTTTCTGTCAAATGGGTCCCCGTGCTGTGCCCCTCTCTTTTCACTCCTGCTGCCAGAAGCCCAGGGAGGAGGGGAGAGCTTACAACATGGCAGGGCACTGGGGTTTCTTCCAGAGAAGGGGATGGCATTTGCTTTCCCTTGCCACCACCCCCTTGGGATAGGGTCTGCACCTCAGGAAAGCTGTTTCCGTGGGAAGCCGGCTTTCTGCCCAACGGGCCTCCGGGCCGTATGGGTCGGGGGTCCCTCCGCTCCCCAGAGCACAGGGACGAGGTGAGGGGCTTAGACCATGCCTGGGCCATGTTGTTTCTTCCACCTCGGTGTGTGGCATTTTGTTGACCTGGCTACCCCCCACTTGGGTTTAGATTTCCACAGCAAGAACATATTGTTAGTCGGAAGCCGTTTGGCCCCAGGGTGTCTCCGGTCTGTGTTCCTTGCGGTTGAACTCTTGCTAGCAAAACCGCCAGGATGAGGGAAGGGCTCAGACTGTGCCTGGGCCCTGTCGTCTCTTCCAGGTCAGTGTATGGCATTTCCTTCACCTTGCCACAGGCACTGGGGAGCATGTCTGCACGTGGAGAATGACTTCCTCGTGGGAAGCCTGTTTCTGTCAACCGGGTCCCAGTGCTGTGCTCCTCTCTTTTCACTCCAGCTGCCAGAAGCCCAGGGAGGAGGGGAGGGCTTAGAACATGGCTGGGCACTGGGGTTTCTTCCAGAGAAGTGGATGGCATTTGTTTTCCCTTGCCTCCAGCCCTTGGGATAGGGTCTGCAACTCAGGAAAGCTGTTTCCGTGGGAAGCCGGCTTCCTGCCAACGGGCCTCAGGGCCGTGGGCCTAGGGGGTCCCTCCGGCTCCCCAGAGCACAGGGACGAGGTGAGGGGCTTAGGCCATGCCTGGGCCATGTTGTCTCTTCCACCAGGGTGTGTGGCATTTTGTTGACCTGGCTACCTCCACTTGGGATAGGATTTCCACAGCAATAGCATATTGTTAGTCGGAAGCTGTTTTGGCCCCAGGGGGTCTCCGGGCTGTGTTCTTGGGGTTGAACTCCTGCTAGCAAAACCTTGGGGATGAGGGAAGGGCTCAGACTGTGCCTGGGCCCTGTGGTCTCTTCCAGGTCAGTGTATGGCATTTCCTTCACCTTGCCACAGGCGCTGGTGAGCATGTCTGCACGTGGAGAAGGACTTCCTCGTGGGAAGCCGGTTTCTGTCAAAAGGGTCCAGGTGCTGTGTTCCTCTCTTTTCACTCCTGCTGCCAGAAGCCCAGGAAGGAGGGGAAGGCTTACAACATGGCTGGGCACTGGGGTTTCTTCCAGAGAAGGGGATGGCATTTGCTTTCCCTTGCCACCAGCCCTTGGGATACGGTCTGCACCTCAGGAAAGCTGTTTCCGTGGGAAGCCGGCTTTCTGCCCAACGGGCCTCCGGGCCGTGTGCCTCGGGGGTCCCTCCGGCTCCCCAAAGCACAGGGACGAGGTGAGGGGCTTAGACCATGCCTGGGCCATGTTGTTTCTTCCACTTGGTTGTGTGGCATTTTATTGACCTGGCTACCCCCACTTGGGATAGGATTTCCACAGCAAGAGCATATTGTTAGTCATAAGCCCTTTGGCCCCAGGGGGTCTCCGGTCTGTGTTCCTTGGGGTTGAACTCCTGCTAGCAAAACCGCCGGGATGAGGGAAGGGCTCAGACTGTGCCTGGGCCCTGTGGTCTCTTCCAGGTCAGTGTATGGCATTTCCTTCACCTTGCCACAGGCACTGGGGAGAATGTCTGCACGTGGAGAATGACTAACTCGTGGGAAGCCGGTTTCTGTCAAACGGGTCCCTGTGCTGTGCTCCTCTCTTTTCACTCCTGCTACCATAAGCCCAGGGAGGAGGAGAGGGCTTAGAACATGGCCGGGCACTGGGGTTTCTTCCAGAGAAGGGGATGGCATTTGCTTTCCCTTGCCACCAGCCCTTGGGAGAGGGTCTGCACCTCAGGAAAGCTGTTTCCGTGGGAGGCCGGCTTCCTGCCCAACGGGCCTCAGGGCCGTGGCCCTCGGGGTTCCCTCCGGCTCCCCAGAGCACAGGGACGAGGTGACGGGCTTAGACCATGCCTGGGCCATGTTGTTTCTTCCACCTGGGTGTGTGGCATTTTATAGACCTGGCTACCCCCACTTGGGATAGGATTTCCACAGCAAGAGTATATTGTTAGTTGGAAGACGTTTTGGCCCCAGGGGGTCTCCGGGCTGTGTTCGTTGGGGTTGAACTCCTGCTAGCAAAACCGCCGGGATGAGGGAAGGGCTCAGACTATGCCTGGGCCCTGTGGTCTCTTCCAGGTCAGTGTATGGCATTTCTTTCACCTTGCCACAGGCACTGGGGAGCATGTCTGCACGTGGAGAAGGACTTCCTCGTGGGAAGCCGGTTTCTGTCAAAAGGGTCCCAGTGCTGTGCTCCTCTCTTTTCACTCCTGCTGCCAGAAGCCCAGGAAGGAGGGGAAGGCTTACAACATGGCTGGGCACTGGGGTTTCTTCCAGAGAAGGGGATGGCATTTGCTTTCCTTTGCCACCAGCCCTTGGGATACGGTCTGCACCTCAGGAAGCTGTTTCCGTGGGAAGCCGGCTTTCTGCCCAACGGGCCTCCGGGCCGTGGGCCTCGGGGGTCCCTCCGGCTCCCCAGAGCACAGGGACGAGGTGAGGGGCTTAGACCATACCTGGGCCATGTTGTTTCTTCCACCTGGGTGTGTGGCATTTTGTTGACCTGGTTACCCCCACTTGGGATAGGATTTCCACATCAAGAGCATATTGTTAGTCGGAAGCCGTTTGGGCCCCAGGGGGTCTCTGTGCTGTGTTCCTTGGGAATGAACTCCTGCTACCAAAACCTCCCGGATGAGGGTAGGTCTCAGACTGTACCTGGGCCCTGTGGTCTCTTCCAGGTCAGTGTATGGCATTTCCTTCACCTGGCACAGGCACTGGGGAGCATGTCTGCACGTGGAGAAGTACTTCCTCGTGGGAAGCCGGTTTCTGTCAAACGCTCCTAGTGCTGTGCTCCTCTCTTTTCACTCCTGCTGCCATAAGCCCATGGAGGAGGGGAGGGGTTAAAGCATGACTGGGCACTGGCGTTTCTTCCAGAGAAGGGGATGGCATTTCCTTTCCCTTGCCACCACTCCTTGGGATAGGTTCTGCACCTCAGGAAATCTGTTTCCGTGGGAAGCCGGCTTTCTGCCCAACGGGCCTCAGGGCTGTGGGCCTCGGGGTTCCCTCCGGCTCCCCAGAGTACAGGGACGATGTGAGGGGCTTAGACCATGCCTGGGCCATGTTGTTTCTTCCACCTGGGTGTGTGGCATTTTATTGACCTGGCTACCCCCACTTGGGATAGGATTTCCACAGCAAGAGTATATTGTTAGTTGGAAGACGTTTTGGCCCCAGGGGGTCTCCGGGCTGTGTTCGTTGGGGTTGAACTCCTGCTAGCAAAACCGCCGGGATGAGGGAAGGGCTCAGACTGTGCCTGGGCCTGTGGTTTATTCCAGGTCAGTGTATGGCATTTCCTTCACCTTGCCACAGGCAATGGGGAGCATGTCTGCACGTGGAGAAGGATTTCCTCGTGGGAGGCCGGTTTCTGTCAAACGGGTCCCAGTGCTGTGCATCTCTCTTTTCACTCCTGCTGCCAGAAGCCCAGGGAGGAGGGGAGGGCTTAGAACATGGCTGGGCACTGGGGTTTCTTCCAGATAAGGGGATGGCATTTGCTTTCCCTTGACACCAGCCCTTGGGATACGGTCTGCACCTCAGGAAAGCTGTTTCCGTGGGAAACCGGCTTTCTGCCCAACGGGCCTCAGGGCCATGGTGCTTCGGGGTCCGTCCGGCTCCCCAGAGCACAGGGACGAGGTGACGGGCTTAGGCCATGCCTGGGCCATGTTGTCTCTTCCACCAGGGTGTGTGGCATTTTGTTGACCTGGCTACCTCCACTTGGGATAGGATTTCCACAGCAAGAGCATATTGTTAGTCATAAGCCCTTTGGCCCCAGGGGGTCTCCGGTCTGTGTTCCTTGGTGTTGAACTCCTGCTAGCAAAACCGCCGGGATGAGGGAAGGGCTCAGACTGTGCCTGGGCCCTGTGGTCTCTTCCAGGTCAGTGTATGGCATTTCCTTCACCTTGCCACAGGCACTGGGGAGCATGTCTGCACGTGGAGAAGGACTTCCTCGTGGGAAGCCGGTTTCTGTCAAACGGGTCCCAGTGCTCTGCTCCTCTCTTTTCACTCCTGCTGCCAGAAGCCCAGGGAGGAGGGGAGGACTTTCAACATGGCTGGGCACTGGGGTTTCTTCCAGAGAAGGGGATGGCATTTGCTTTCCCTTGCCACCAGCCCTTGGGATAGGGTCTGCACCTCAGGAAAGATGTTTCCGTGGGAAGCCGGCTTTCTGCTCAACGGGCCTCAGGGCCGTGGGCCTCGGGGGTCCCTCCGGCTCCCCAGAGCACAGGGACGAGGTGAGGGGCTTAGGCCATGCCTGGGCCATGTTGTCTCTTCCACCTGGGTGTGTGGCATTTTGTTGACCTGGCTACCTCCACTTGGGATAGGATTTCCACAGCAATAGCATATTGTTAGTCGGAAGCTGTTTTGGCCCCAGGGGGTCTCCGAGCTGTGTTCTTGGGGTTGAACTCCTGCTAGCAAAACCCCTGGGATGAGGGAAGGGCTCAGACTGTGCCTGGGCCCTGTAGTCTCGTCCAGGTCAGTGTATGGCATTTCCTTCACCTTGCCACAGGCGCTGGTGAGCATGTCTGCACGTGGAGAAGGACTTCCTCGTGGGAAGCGGGTTTCTGTCAAAAGGGTCCCAGTGCTGTGTTCCTCTCTTTTCACTCCTGCTACCATAAGCCCAGGGAGGAGGGGAGGGCTTAGAACATGGCTGGGCACTGGGGTTTCTTCCAGAGAAGGGGATGGCATTTGCTTTCCCTTGCCACCAGCCCTTGGGATAGGGTCTGCACCTCAGGAAAGCTGTTTCCGTGGGAAGCCGGCTTTCTGCCCAACGGGCCTCCGGGCCGTGGGCCTCGGGGGTCCCTCCGGCTCCCCAAAGCACAGGGACGAGGTGAGGGGCTTAGACCATGCCTGGGCCATGTTGTTTCTTCCACTTGGTTGTGTGGCATTTTATTGACCTGGCTACCCCCACTTGGGATAGGATTTCCACAGCAAGAGTATATTGTTAGTTGGAAGACGTTTTGGCCCCAGGGGGTCTCCGGGCTGTGTTCGTTGGGGTTGAACTCCTGCTAGCAAAACCGCCGGGATGAGGGAAGGGCTCAGACTGTGCCTGGGCCCTGTGGTCTCTTCCAGGTCAGTGTATGGCATTTCCTTCACCTTGCCACAGGCACTGGGGAGCATGTCTGCACGTGGAGAAGGACTTCCTCGTGGGAAGCCGGTTTCTGTCAAACGGGTCCCAGTTCTGTGCTCCTCTCTTTTCACTCCTGCTGCCAGAAGCCCAGGGAGGAGGGGAGGACTTTCAACATGGCTGGGCACTGGGGTTTCTTCCAGAGAAGGGGATGGCATTTGCTTTCCCTTGCCACCAGCCCTTGGAATAGGGTCTGCACCTCAGGAAAGCTGTTTCCGTGGGAAGCCGGCTTTCTGCCCAACGGGCCTCCGGGCCGTGTACCTCGGGGGTCCCTCCGGCTCCCCAAAGCACAGGGACGAGGTGAGAGGCTTAGACCATGCCTGGGGCATGTTGTTTCTTCCACTTGGTTGTGTGGCATTTTGTTGACCTGGCTACCTCCACTTGGGATAGGATTTCCACAGCAAGAGCATATTGTTAGTCGGAAGCCGTTTGGGCCCCAGGGCTTCTCCGGTCTGTGTTCCTTGGGGTTGAACTCCTGCTAGCAAAACCGCCGGGATGAGGGAAGGGTTCAGACTGTGCCTGGGCCCTGTGGTCTCTTCCAGGTCAGTGTATGGCATTTCCTTCACCTTGCCACAGGCGCTGGTGAGCATGTCTGCACGTGGAGAAGGACTTCCTCGTGGGAAGCCGGTTTCTGTCAAAAGGGTCCCAGTGCTGTGTTCCTCTCTTTTCACTCCTGCTGCCAGAAGCCCAGGAAGGAGGGGAAGGCTTACAACATGGCTGGGCACTGGGGTTTCTTCCAGAGAAGGGGATGGCATTTGCTTTCCCTTGCCACCAGCCCTTGGGATACGGTCTGCACCTCAGGAAAGCTGTTTCCGTGGGAAGCCGGCTTTCTGCCCAACGGGCCTCAGGACCGTGGGCCTCGGGGGTCCCTCCGGCTCCCCAGAGCACAGGGACGAGGTGAGGGGCTTAGACCATGCCTGGGCCATGTTGTTTCTTCCACCTGGGTGTGTGGCATTTTGTTGACCTGGTTACCCCCACTTGGGATAGGATTTCCACAGCAAGAGCATATTGTTAGTCGGAAGCCGTTTGGGCCCCAGGGGGTCTCCGTGCTGTGTTCCTTGGGGATGAACTCCTGCTACCAAAACCTCCGGGATGTGGGTAGGTCTCAGACTGTGCCTGGGCCCTGTGGTCTCTTCCAGGTCAGTGTATGGCATTTCCTTCACCTTGCCACAGGCACTGGGGAGCATGTCTGCACGTGGAGAAGGACTTCCTCGTGGGAAGCCAGTTTCCATCAAACGGGTCCCAGTGCTGTGCTCCTCTCTTTTCACTCCTGCTACCATAAGCCCAGGGAGGAGGGGAGGGCTTAGAACATGGCTGGGCACTGGGGTTTCTTCCAGAGAAGGGGATGACATTTGCTTTCCCTTGCCACCAGCCCTTGGGATAGGGTCTGCACTTCAGGAAAGCTGTTTCCGTGGGAAGCCGGCTTTCTGCCCAACGGGCCTCCGCGCCGTGTGCCTCGGGGGTCCCTCCGGCTCCCCAAAGCACAGGGACGAGGTGAGGGGCTTAGACCATGCCTGGGCCATGTTGTTTCTTCCACTTGGTTGTGTGGCATTTTATTGACCTGGCTACCCCCACATGGGATAGGATTTCCACAGCAAGAGCATATTGTTAGTCATAAGCCCTTTGGCCCCAGGGGGTCTCCGGTCTGTGTTCCTTGGGGTTGAACTCCTGCTAGCAAAACCGCCGGGATGAGGGAAGGGCTCAGACTGTGCCTGGGCCCTGTGGTCTCTTCCAGGTCAGTGTATGGCATTTCCTTCACCTTGCCACAGGCACTGGGGAGCATGTCTGCACGTGGAGAAGGACTTCCTCGTGGGAGGCCGGTTTCTGTCAAACGGGTCCCTGTGCTGTGCTCCTCTCTTTTCATTCCTGCTGCCAGAAGCCCAGGGAGGAGGGGAGGGCTTAGAACATGGCTGGGCAATGTGGTTTCTTCCAGAGAAGGGGATGGCATTTGCTTTCCCTTGCCACCAGCCCTTGGGATAGGGTCTGCACCTCAGGAAAGCTGTTTCCGTGGGACACCGGCTTTCTGCCTAACGGGCCTCAGGGCCGTGGGCCTCGGGGGTCCCTCCGGCTCCCCAAAGCACAGGGACGAGGTGAGGGGCTTAGACCATGCCAGGGCCTTATTGTTTCTTCCACCTGGGTGTTTAGCAGTTTGTTGACCTGGCTACCCCACTTGGGGTAGGTTTTCCACAGCAAGAGCATATTGTTCATCGAAAGCCGTTTGGGCCCCAGGGGGTCTCCGGGTTGTGTTCCTTGGGGTTGAACTCCTGCTAGCAAAACCGCCGGGATGAGGGAAGGGCTCAGACTGTGCCTGGGCCCTGTGGTCTCTTCAAGGTCAGGGTATGGCATTTCCTTCACCTTGCCACAGGCACTGGGGAGCATGTCTGCACGTGGAGAAGGACTTCCTCGTGGGAAGCCGGTTTCTGTCAAACGGGTCCCAGTGCTGTGCTCCTCTCTTTTCACTCCTGCTGCCAGAAGCCCAGGGAGGAGGGGAGGACTTTCAACATGGCTGGGCACTGGGGTTTCTTCCAGAGAAGGGGATGGCATTTGCTTTCCCTTGACACCAGCCCTTGGGATACGGTCTGCACCTCAGGAAACTGTTTCCGTGGGAAGCCGTCTTTCTGCCCAACGGGCCTCAGGGCCGTGGGCGTCGGGGGTCCCTCTGGCTCCCCAGAGCACAGGGACAAGGTGAGGGGCTTAGACCATGCCTGGGCCATGTTGTTTCTTCCACCTGGGTGTGTGGCATTTTGTTGACCTGGTTACCCCCACTTGGGATAGGATTTCCACAGCAATAGCATATTGTTAGTCGGAAGCTGTTTTGGCCCCAGGGGGTCTCCGGGCTGTGTTCTTGGGGTTGAACTCCTGCTAGCAAAACCGCCGGGATGAGGGAAGGGCTCAGACTGTGCCTGGGCCCTGTGGTCTCTTCCAGGTCAGTGTATGGCATTTCCTTCACATTGCCACAGGCACTGGGGAGCATGTCTGCACGTGGAGAATGACTTCCTCGTGGGAAGCCGGTTTCTGTCAAACGGGGCCCAGTGCTGTGCATCTCTCTTTTCACTCCTGCTGCCAGAAGCCCAGGGAGGAGGGGAGGGCTTAGAACATGGCTGGGCACTGGGGTTTCTTCCAGATAAGGGGATGGCATTTGCTTTCCCTTGCCACCAGCCCTTGGGATAGGGTCTGCACCTCAGGAAAGCTGTTTCTGTGGGAAGCCGGCTTTCTGCCCAACGGGCCTCAGGGCCGTGGGCCTCTGGGTCCCTCCGGCTCTCCAGACCACAGGGACGAGGTGAGGGGCTTAGACCATGCCTGGGCCATGTTGTCTCTTCCACCTGGGTGTGTGACATTTTGTTGACCTGGTTACCCCCACTTGAGATAGGATTTCCACAGAAAGAGCATATTGTTAGTCGGTAGCCGTTTTGGCCCCAGGGGGTCTCCGGTCTGTGTTCCTTGGTGTTGAACTCCTGCTAGCAAAACCGCCGGGATGAGGGTAGGGCTCACACTGTGCCTGGGCCCTGTAGTCTCTTCCAGGTCAGTGTATGGCATTTCCTTCACCTTGCCACAGGCACTGGGGAGCATGTCTGCACGTGGAGAATGACTTCCTCGTGGCAAGCCGGTTTCTGTCAAACGGGTCCCAGTGCTGTGCTCCTCTCTTTTCACTCCTACAGCCAGAAGCCCAGGGAGGAGGGGAGGGCTTACAACATGGCTGGGTACCTGGGTTTCTTCCAGAGAAGGGGATGGCATTTGCTTTCCCTTGCCACCAGCCCTTGGGATAGGTTCTGCACCTCAGGAGAGCTGTTTCCGTGGGAAGCCGGGTTTCTGCCCAACGGGCCTCAGGGCCGTGTTCCTCGGGGGTCCCTCCGGCTCCCCAGAGAACAGGGACGAGGTGAGGGGCTTAGACCATGCCTGGGCCATGTTGTCTCTTTCACCTGGGTGTGTGGCATTTTGTTGACCTGGCTACCCCCACTTGGGATAGGATTTCCACAGCAAGAGCATATTGTTAGTCGGAAGCCGTATTGGCCCCAGGGGGTCTCAGGGCTGTGTTTTGGGGGTTGAACTCCTGCTAGCAAAACCGCCGGGATGAGAGAAGGGCTCAGACTGTGCCTGGGCCCTGTGGTCTCTTCCAGGTCAGTGTATGGCATTTCCTTCACCTTGCCACAGGCACTGGGGAGCATGTCTGCACGTGGAGAAGGACTTCCTCGTGGGAAGCCGGTTTCTGTCAAACGGGTCCCCGTGCTGTGCCCCTCTCTTTTCACTCCTGCTGCCAGAAGCCCAGGGAGGAGGGGAGAGCTTACAACATGGCAGGGCACTGGGGTTTCTTCCAGAGAAGGGGATGGCATTTGCTTTCCCTTGCCACCACCCCTTGGGATAGGGTCTGCACCTCAGGAAAGCTGTTTCCGTGGGAAGCCGGCTTTCTGCCCAACGGGCCTCCGGGCCGTATGCCTCGGGGGTCCCTCCGCTCCCCAGAGCACAGGGACGAGGTGAGGGGCTTAGACCATGCCTGGGCCATGTTGTTTCTTCCACCTCGGTGTGTGGCATTTTGTTGACCTGGCTACCCCCACTTGGGTTTAGATTTCCACAGCAAGAACATATTGTTAGTCGGAAGCCGTTTGGCCCCAGGGTGTCTCCGGTCTGTGTTCCTTGCGGTTGAACTCTTGCTAGCAAAACCGCCAGGATGAGGGAAGGGCTCAGACTGTGCCTGGGCCCTGTCGTCTCTTCCAGGTCAGTGTATGGCATTTCCTTCACCTTGCCACAGGCACTGGGGAGCATGTCTGCACGTGGAGAATGACTTCCTCGTGGGAAGCCTGTTTCTGTCAACCGGGTCCCAGTGCTGTGCTCCTCTCTTTTCACTCCAGCTGCCAGAAGCCCAGGGAGGAGGGGAGGGCTTAGAACATGGCTGGGCACTGGGGTTTCTTCCAGAGAAGTGGATGGCATTTGTTTTCCCTTGCCTCCAGCCCTTGGGATAGGGTCTGCAACTCAGGAAAGCTGTTTCCGTGGGAAGCCGGCTTCCTGCCAACGGGCCTCAGGGCCGTGGGCCTAGGGGGTCCCTCCGGCTCCCCAGAGCACAGGGACAAGGTGAGGGGCTTAGGCCATGCCTGGGCCATGTTGTCTCTTCCACCAGGGTGTGTGGCATTTTGTTGACCTGGCTACCTCCACTTGGGATAGGATTTCCACAGCAATAGCATATTGTTAGTCGGAAGCTGTTTTGGCCCCAGGGGGTCTCCGGGCTGTGTTCTTGGGGTTGAACTCCTGCTAGCAAAACCTTGGGGATGAGGGAAGGGCTCAGACTGTGCCTGGGCCCTGTGGTCTCTTCCAGGTCAGTGTATGGCATTTCCTTCACCTTGCCACAGGCGCTGGTGAGCATGTCTGCACGTGGAGAAGGACTTCCTCGTGGGAAGCCGGTTTCTGTCAAAAGGGTCCAGGTGCTGTGTTCCTCTCTTTTCACTCCTGCTGCCAGAAGCCCAGGAAGGAGGGGAAGGCTTACAACATGGCTGGGCACTGGGGTTTCTTCCAGAGAAGGGGATGGCATTTGCTTTCCCTTGCCACCAGCCCTTGGGATACGGTCTGCACCTCAGGAAAGCTGTTTCCGTGGGAAGCCGGCTTTCTGCCCAACGGGCCTCAGGGCCATGGTGCTTCGGGGGTCCCTCCGGCTCCCCAGAGCACAGGGACGAGGTGAGGGGCTTAGACCATGCCTGGGCCATGTTGTTTCTTCCACCTGGGTGTGTGGCATTTTGTTGACCTGGTTACCCCCACTTGGGATAGGATTTCCACAGCAAGAGCATATTGTTAGTCGGAAGCCGTTTGGGCCCCAGGGGGTCTCCGTGCTGTGTTCCTTGGGGATGAACTCCTGCTACCAAAACCTCCGGGATGAGGGTAGGTCTCAGACTGTGCCTGGGCCCTGTGGTCTCTTCCAGGTCAGTGTATGGCATTTCCTTCACCTTGCCACAGGCACTGGGGAGCATGTCTGCACGTGGAGAAGGACTTCCTCGTGGGAAGCCAGTTTCCATCAAACGGGTCCCAGTGCTGTGCTCCTCTCTTTTCACTCCTGCTACCATAAGCCCAGGGAGGAGGGGAGGGCTTAGAACATGGCTGGGCACTCGGGTTTCTTCCAGAGAAGGGGATGGCATTTGCTTTCCCTTGCCACCAGCCCTTGGGATAGGGTCTGCACCTCAGGAAAGCTGTTTCCGTGGGAAGCCGGCTTTCTGCCCAACGGGCCTCCGGGCCGTGTGCCTCGGGGGTCCCTCCGGCTCCCCAAAGCACAGGGACGAGGTGAGGGGCTTAGACCATGCCTGGGCCATGTTGTTTCTTCCACTTGGTTGTGTGGCATTTTATTGACCTGGCTACCCCCACTTGGGATAGGATTTCCACAGCAAGAGCATATTGTTAGTCATAAGCCCTTTGGCCCCAGGGGGTCTCCGGTCTGTGTTCCTTGGGGTTGAACTCCTGCTAGCAAAACCGCCGGGATGAGGGAAGGGCTCAGACTGTGCCTGGGCCCTGTGGTCTCTTCCAGGTCAGTGTATGGCATTTCCTTCACCTTGCCACAGGCACTGGGGAGAATGTCTGCACGTGGAGAATGACTAACTCGTGGGAAGCCGGTTTCTGTCAAACGGGTCCCTGTGCTGTGCTCCTCTCTTTTCACTCCTGCTACCATAAGCCCAGGGAGGAGGAGAGGGCTTAGAACATGGCCGGGCACTGGGGTTTCTTCCAGAGAAGGGGATGGCATTTGCTTTCCCTTGCCACCAGCCCTTGGGAGAGGGTCTGCACCTCAGGAAAGCTGTTTCCGTGGGAGGCCGGCTTCCTGCCCAACGGGCCTCAGGGCCGTGGCCCTCGGGGTTCCCTCCGGCTCCCCAGAGCACAGGGACGAGGTGACGGGCTTAGACCATGCCTGGGCCATGTTGTTTCTTCCACCTGGGTGTGTGGCATTTTATAGACCTGGCTACCCCCACTTGGGATAGGATTTCCACAGCAAGAGTATATTGTTAGTTGGAAGACGTTTTGGCCCCAGGGGGTCTCCGGGCTGTGTTCGTTGGGGTTGAACTCCTGCTAGCAAAACCGCCGGGATGAGGGAAGGGCTCAGACTGTGCCTGGGCCCTGTGGTCTCTTCCAGGTCAGTGTATGGCATTTCTTTCACCTTGCCACAGGCACTGGGGAGCATGTCTGCACGTGGAGAAGGACTTCCTCGTGGGAAGCCGGTTTCTGTCAAAAGGGTCCCAGTGCTGTGCTCCTCTCTTTTCACTCCTGCTGCCAGAAGCCCAGGAAGGAGGGGAAGGCTTACAACATGGCTGGGCACTGGGGTTTCTTCCAGAGAAGGGGATGGCATTTGCTTTCCCTTGCCACCAGCCCTTGGGATACGGTCTGCACCTCAGGAAGCTGTTTCCGTGGGAAGCCGGCTTTCTGCCCAACGGGCCTCCGGGCCGTGGGCCTCGGGGGTCCCTCCGGCTCCCCAGAGCACAGGGACGAGGTGAGGGGCTTAGACCATACCTGGGCCATGTTGTTTCTTCCACCTGGGTGTGTGGCATTTTGTTGACCTGGTTACCCCCACTTGGGATAGGATTTCCACATCAAGAGCATATTGTTAGTCGGAAGCCGTTTGGGCCCCAGGGGGTCTCTGTGCTGTGTTCCTTGGGAATGAACTCCTGCTACCAAAACCTCCCGGATGAGGGTAGGTCTCAGACTGTACCTGGGCCCTGTGGTCTCTTCCAGGTCAGTGTATGGCATTTCCTTCACCTGGCACAGGCACTGGGGAGCATGTCTGCACGTGGAGAAGTACTTCCTCGTGGGAAGCCGGTTTCTGTCAAACGCTCCTAGTGCTGTGCTCCTCTCTTTTCACTCCTGCTGCCATAAGCCCATGGAGGAGGGGAGGGGTTAAAGCATGACTGGGCACTGGCGTTTCTTCCAGAGAAGGGGATGGCATTTCCTTTCCCTTGCCACCACTCCTTGGGATAGGTTCTGCACCTCAGGAAATCTGTTTCCGTGGGAAGCCGGCTTTCTGCCCAACGGGCCTCAGGGCTGTGGGCCTCGGGGTTCCCTCCGGCTCCCCAGAGTACAGGGACGATGTGAGGGGCTTAGACCATGCCTGGGCCATGTTGTTTCTTCCACCTGGGTGTGTGGCATTTTATTGACCTGGCTACCCCCACTTGGGATAGGATTTCCACAGCAAGAGTATATTGTTAGTTGGAAGACGTTTTGGCCCCAGGGGGTCTCCGGGCTGTGTTCGTTGGGGTTGAACTCCTGCTAGCAAAACCGCCGGGATGAGGGAAGGGCTCAGACTGTGCCTGGGCCTGTGGTTTATTCCAGGTCAGTGTATGGCATTTCCTTCACCTTGCCACAGGCAATGGGGAGCATGTCTGCACGTGGAGAAGGATTTCCTCGTGGGAGGCCGGTTTCTGTCAAACGGGTCCCAGTGCTGTGCATCTCTCTTTTCACTCCTGCTGCCAGAAGCCCAGGGAGGAGGGGAGGGCTTAGAACATGGCTGGGCACTGGGGTTTCTTCCAGATAAGGGGATGGCATTTGCTTTCCCTTGACACCAGCCCTTGGGATACGGTCTGCACCTCAGGAAAGCTGTTTCCGTGGGAAACCGGCTTTCTGCCCAACGGGCCTCAGGGCCATGGTGCTTCGGGGTCCGTCCGGCTCCCCAGAGCACAGGGACGAGGTGACGGGCTTAGGCCATGCCTGGGCCATGTTGTCTCTTCCACCAGGGTGTGTGGCATTTTGTTGACCTGGCTACCTCCACTTGGGATAGGATTTCCACAGCAAGAGCATATTGTTAGTCATAAGCCCTTTGGCCCCAGGGGGTCTCCGGTCTGTGTTCCTTGGTGTTGAACTCCTGCTAGCAAAACCGCCGGGATGAGGGAAGGGCTCAGACTGTGCCTGGGCCCTGTGGTCTCTTCCAGGTCAGTGTATGGCATTTCCTTCACCTTGCCACAGGCACTGGGGAGCATGTCTGCACGTGGAGAAGGACTTCCTCGTGGGAAGCCGGTTTCTGTCAAACGGGTCCCAGTGCTCTGCTCCTCTCTTTTCACTCCTGCTGCCAGAAGCCCAGGGAGGAGGGGAGGACTTTCAACATGGCTGGGCACTGGGGTTTCTTCCAGAGAAGGGGATGGCATTTGCTTTCCCTTGCCACCAGCCCTTGGGATAGGGTCTGCACCTCAGGAAAGATGTTTCCGTGGGAAGCCGGCTTTCTGCTCAACGGGCCTCAGGGCCGTGGGCCTCGGGGGTCCCTCCGGCTCCCCAGAGCACAGGGACGAGGTGAGGGGCTTAGGCCATGCCTGGGCCATGTTGTCTCTTCCACCTGGGTGTGTGGCATTTTGTTGACCTGGCTACCTCCACTTGGGATAGGATTTCCACAGCAATAGCATATTGTTAGTCGGAAGCTGTTTTGGCCCCAGGGGGTCTCCGAGCTGTGTTCTTGGGGTTGAACTCCTGCTAGCAAAACCCCTGGGATGAGGGAAGGGCTCAGACTGTGCCTGGGCCCTGTAGTCTCGTCCAGGTCAGTGTATGGCATTTCCTTCACCTTGCCACAGGCGCTGGTGAGCATGTCTGCACGTGGAGAAGGACTTCCTCGTGGGAAGCGGGTTTCTGTCAAAAGGGTCCCAGTGCTGTGTTCCTCTCTTTTCACTCCTGCTACCATAAGCCCAGGGAGGAGGGGAGGGCTTAGAACATGGCTGGGCACTGGGGTTTCTTCCAGAGAAGGGGATGGCATTTGCTTTCCCTTGCCACCAGCCCTTGGGATAGGGTCTGCACCTCAGGAAAGCTGTTTCCGTGGGAAGCCGGCTTTCTGCCCAACGGGCCTCCGGGCCGTGGGCCTCGGGGGTCCCTCCGGCTCCCCAAAGCACAGGGACGAGGTGAGGGGCTTAGACCATGCCTGGGCCATGTTGTTTCTTCCACTTGGTTGTGTGGCATTTTATTGACCTGGCTACCCCCACTTGGGATAGGATTTCCACAGCAAGAGTATATTGTTAGTTGGAAGACGTTTTGGCCCCAGGGGGTCTCCGGGCTGTGTTCGTTGGGGTTGAACTCCTGCTAGCAAAACCGCCGGGATGAGGGAAGGGCTCAGACTGTGCCTGGGCCCTGTGGTCTCTTCCAGGTCAGTGTATGGCATTTCCTTCACCTTGCCACAGGCACTGGGGAGCATGTCTGCACGTGGAGAAGGACTTCCTCGTCGGAAGCCGGTTTCTGTCAAACGGGTCCCAGGGCTGTGCTCCTCTCTTTTCACTCCTGCTGCCAGAAGCCCAGGGAGGAGGGGAGGACTTTCAACATGGCTGGGCACTGGGGTTTCTTCCAGAGAAGGGGATGGCATTTGCTTTCCCTTGCCACCAGCCCTTGGAATAGGGTCTGCACCTCAGGAAAGCTGTTTCCGTGGGAAGCCGGCTTTCTGCCCAACGGGCCTCCGGGCCGTGTACCTCGGGGGTCCCTCCGGCTCCCCAAAGCACAGGGACGAGGTGAGAGGCTTAGACCATGCCTGGGGCATGTTGTTTCTTCCACTTGGTTGTGTGGCATTTTGTTGACCTGGCTACCTCCACTTGGGATAGGATTTCCACAGCAAGAGCATATTGTTAGTCGGAAGCCGTTTGGGCCCCAGGGCTTCTCCGGTCTGTGTTCCTTGGGGTTGAACTCCTGCTAGCAAAACCGCCGGGATGAGGGAAGGGTTCAGACTGTGCCTGGGCCCTGTGGTCTCTTCCAGGTCAGTGTATGGCATTTCCTTCACCTTGCCACAGGCGCTGGTGAGCATGTCTGCACGTGGAGAAGGACTTCCTCGTGGGAAGCCGGTTTCTGTCAAAAGGGTCCCAGTGCTGTGTTCCTCTCTTTTCACTCCTGCTGCCAGAAGCCCAGGAAGGAGGGGAAGGCTTACAACATGGCTGGGCACTGGGGTTTCTTCCAGAGAAGGGGATGGCATTTGCTTTCCCTTGCCACCAGCCCTTGGGATACGGTCTGCACCTCAGGAAAGCTGTTTCCGTGGGAAGCCGGCTTTCTGCCCAACGGGCCTCAGGACCGTGGGCCTCGGGGGTCCCTCCGGCTCCCCAGAGCACAGGGACGAGGTGAGGGGCTTAGACCATGCCTGGGCCATGTTGTTTCTTCCACCTGGGTGTGTGGCATTTTGTTGACCTGGTTACCCCCACTTGGGATAGGATTTCCACAGCAAGAGCATATTGTTAGTCGGAAGCCGTTTGGGCCCCAGGGGGTCTCCGTGCTGTGTTCCTTGGGGATGAACTCCTGCTACCAAAACCTCCGGGATGTGGGTAGGTCTCAGACTGTGCCTGGGCCCTGTGGTCTCTTCCAGGTCAGTGTATGGCATTTCCTTCACCTTGCCACAGGCACTGGGGAGCATGTCTGCACGTGGAGAAGGACTTCCTCGTGGGAAGCCAGTTTCCATCAAACGGGTCCCAGTGCTGTGCTCCTCTCTTTTCACTCCTGCTACCATAAGCCCAGGGAGGAGGGGAGGGCTTAGAACATGGCTGGGCACTGGGGTTTCTTCCAGAGAAGGGGATGACATTTGCTTTCCCTTGCCACCAGCCCTTGGGATAGGGTCTGCACTTCAGGAAAGCTGTTTCCGTGGGAAGCCGGCTTTCTGCCCAACGGGCCTCCGCGCCGTGTGCCTCGGGGGTCCCTCCGGCTCCCCAAAGCACAGGGACGAGGTGAGGGGCTTAGACCATGCCTGGGCCATGTTGTTTCTTCCACTTGGTTGTGTGGCATTTTATTGACCTGGCTACCCCCACATGGGATAGGATTTCCACAGCAAGAGCATATTGTTAGTCATAAGCCCTTTGGCCCCAGGGGGTCTCCGGTCTGTGTTCCTTGGGGTTGAACTCCTGCTAGGAAAACCGCCGGGATGAGGGAAGGGCTCAGACTGTGCCTGGGCCCTGTGGTCTCTTCCAGGTCAGTGTATGGCATTTCCTTCACCTTGCCACAGGCACTGGGGAGCATGTCTGCACGTGGAGAAGGACTTCCTCGTGGGAAGCCGGTTTCTGTCAAACGGGTCCCCGTGCTGTGCCCCTCTCTTTTCACTCCTGCTGCCAGAAGCCCAGGGAGGAGGGGAGAGCTTACAACATGGCTGGGCACTGGGGTTTCTTCCAGAGAAGGGGATGGCATTTGCTTTCCCTTGCCACCACCCCTTGGGATAGGGTCTGCACCTCAGGAAAGCTGTTTCCGTGGGAAGCCGGCTTTCTGCCCAACGGGCCTCCGGGCCGTATGCCTCGGGGGTCCCTCCGGCTCCCCAGAGCACAGGGACGAGGTGAGGGGCTTAGACCATGCCTGGGCCATGTTGTTTCTTCCACCTCGGTGTGTGGCATTTTGTTGACCTGGCTACCCCCACTTGGGTTTAGATTTCCACAGCAAGAACATATTGTTAGTCGGAAGCCGTTTGGGCCCCAGGGGGTCTCCGGTCTGTGTTCCTTGGTGTTGAACTCCTGCTAGCAAAACCGCCGGGATGAGGGAAGGGCTCAGACTGTGCCTGGGCCCTGTGGTCTCTTCCAGGTCAGTGTATGGCATTTCCTTCACCTTGCCACAGGCACTGGGGAGCATGTCTGCACGTGGAGAAGGACTTCCTCGTGGGAAGCCGGTTTCTGTCAAACGGGTCCCAGTGCTCTGCTCCTCTCTTTTCACTCCTGCTGCCAGAAGCCCAGGGAGGAGGGGAGGACTTTCAACATGGCTGGGCACTGGGGTTTCTTCCAGAGAAGGGGATGGCATTTGCTTTCCCTTGCCACCAGCCCTTGGGATAGGGTCTGCACCTCAGGAAAGATGTTTCCGTGGGAAGCCGGCTTTCTGCTCAACGGGCCTCAGGGCCGTGGGCCTCGGGGGTCCCTCCGGCTCCCCAGAGCACAGGGACGAGGTGAGGGGCTTAGGCCATGCCTGGGCCATGTTGTCTCTTCCACCTGGGTGTGTGGCATTTTGTTGACCTGGCTACCTCCACTTGGGATAGGATTTCCACAGCAATAGCATATTGTTAGTCGGAAGCTGTTTTGGCCCCAGGGGGTCTCCGAGCTGTGTTCTTGGGGTTGAACTCCTGCTAGCAAAACCCCTGGGATGAGGGAAGGGCTCAGACTGTGCCTGGGCCCTGTAGTCTCGTCCAGGTCAGTGTATGGCATTTCCTTCACCTTGCCACAGGCGCTGGTGAGCATGTCTGCACGTGGAGAAGGACTTCCTCGTGGGAAGCGGGTTTCTGTCAAAAGGGTCCCAGTGCTGTGTTCCTCTCTTTTCACTCCTGCTACCATAAGCCCAGGGAGGAGGGGAGGGCTTAGAACATGGCTGGGCACTGGGGTTTCTTCCAGAGAAGGGGATGGCATTTGCTTTCCCTTGCCACCAGCCCTTGGGATAGGGTCTGCACCTCAGGAAAGCTGTTTCCGTGGGAAGCCGGCTTTCTGCCCAACGGGCCTCCGGGCCGTGGGCCTCGGGGGTCCCTCCGGCTCCCCAAAGCACAGGGACGAGGTGAGGGGCTTAGACCATGCCTGGGCCATGTTGTTTCTTCCACTTGGTTGTGTGGCATTTTATTGACCTGGCTACCCCCACTTGGGATAGGATTTCCACAGCAAGAGTATATTGTTAGTTGGAAGACGTTTTGGCCCCAGGGGGTCTCCGGGCTGTGTTCGTTGGGGTTGAACTCCTGCTAGCAAAACCGCCGGGATGAGGGAAGGGCTCAGACTGTGCCTGGGCCCTGTGGTCTCTTCCAGGTCAGTGTATGGCATTTCCTTCACCTTGCCACAGGCACTGGGGAGCATGTCTGCACGTGGAGAAGGACTTCCTCGTCGGAAGCCGGTTTCTGTCAAACGGGTCCCAGGGCTGTGCTCCTCTCTTTTCACTCCTGCTGCCAGAAGCCCAGGGAGGAGGGGAGGACTTTCAACATGGCTGGGCACTGGGGTTTCTTCCAGAGAAGGGGATGGCATTTGCTTTCCCTTGCCACCAGCCCTTGGAATAGGGTCTGCACCTCAGGAAAGCTGTTTCCGTGGGAAGCCGGCTTTCTGCCCAACGGGCCTCCGGGCCGTGTACCTCGGGGGTCCCTCCGGCTCCCCAAAGCACAGGGACGAGGTGAGAGGCTTAGACCATGCCTGGGGCATGTTGTTTCTTCCACTTGGTTGTGTGGCATTTTGTTGACCTGGCTACCTCCACTTGGGATAGGATTTCCACAGCAAGAGCATATTGTTAGTCGGAAGCCGTTTGGGCCCCAGGGCTTCTCCGGTCTGTGTTCCTTGGGGTTGAACTCCTGCTAGCAAAACCGCCGGGATGAGGGAAGGGTTCAGACTGTGCCTGGGCCCTGTGGTCTCTTCCAGGTCAGTGTATGGCATTTCCTTCACCTTGCCACAGGCACTGGGGAGCATGTCTGCACGTGGAGAAGGACTTCCGCGTGGGAAGCCGGTTTCTGTCAAACGGGTCCCAGTGCTGTGCTCCTCTCTTTTCACTCCTGCTGCCAGAAGCCCAGGGAGGAGGGGAGGACTTTCAACATGGCTGGGCACTGGGGTTTCTTCCAGAGAAGGGGATGGCATTTGCTTTCCCTTGCCACCAGCCCTTGGGATAGGGTCTGCACCTCAGGAAAGCTGTTTCCGTGGGAAGCCGGGTTTCTGCCCAACGGGCCTCAGGGCCGTGGGCCTCGGGGGTCCCTCCGGCTCCCCAGAGCACAGGGACGAGGTGAGGGGCTTAGGCCATGCCTGGGCCATGTTGTCTCTTCCACCAGGGTGTGTGGCATTTTGTTGACCTGGCTACCTCCACTTGGGATAGGATTTCCACAGCAATAGCACATTGTTAGTCAGAAGCTGTTTTGGCCCCAGGGGGTCTCTGGGCTGTGTTCTTGGGGATGAACTCCTGCTACCAAAACCTCCGGGATGAGGGTAGGTCTCAGACTGTGCCTGGGCCCTGTGGTCTCTTCCAGGTCAGTGTATGGCATTTCCTTCACCTTGCCACAGGCACTGGGGAGCATGTCTGCACGTGGAGAAGGACTTCCTCGTGGGAAGCCGGTTTCTGTCAAACGGGTCCCCGTGCTGTGCCCCTCTATTTTCACTCCTGCTGCCAGAAGCCCAGGGAGGAGGGGAGAGCTTACAACATGGCTGGGCAATGGGGTTTCTTCCAGAGAAGGGGATGGCATTTGCTTTCCCTTGCCACCACCCCTTGGGATAGGGTCTGCACCTCAGGAAAGCTGTTTCCGTGGGAAGCCGGCTTTCTGCCCAACGGGCCTCCGGGCCGTATGCCTCGGGGGTCCCTCCGGCTCCCCAAAGCACAGGGACGAGGTGAGGGGCTTAGACCATGCCTGGGGCATGTTGTTTCTTCCACCTCGGTGTGTGGCATTTTGTTGACCTGGCTACCCCCACTTGGGATAGGATTTCCACAGCAAGAGCATATTGTTAGTCCTAAGCCGTTTGGGCCCCAGGGGGTCTCCGGTCTGTGTTCCTTGGGGTTGAACTCCTGCTCCAAAACCGCCGGGATGAGGGAAGGGCTCAGATTGTGCCTGGGCCCTGTGGTCTCTTCCAGGTTAGTGTATGGCATTTCCTTCACCTTGCCACAGGCACTGGGGAGCATGTCTGCCCGTGGAGAATGACTAACTCGTGGGAAGCCGGTTTCTGTCAAACGGGTCCCTGTGCTGTGCTCCTCTCTTTTCACTCCTGCTACCATAAGCCCAGGGAGGAGGGGAGGGCTTAGAACATGGCTGGGCACTGGGGTTTCTTCCAGAGAAGGGGATGGCATTTGCTTTCCCTTGCCACCAGCCCTTGGGAGAGGGTCTGCACCTCAGGAAAGCTGTTTCCGTGGGAGGCCGGCTTCCTGCCCAACGGGCCTCAGGGCCGTGGCCCTCGGGGTTCCCTCCGGCTCCCCAGAGCACAGGGACGAGGTGACGGCTTAGACCATGCCTGGGCCATGTTGTTTCTTCCACCTGGGTGTGTGGCATTTTATTGACCTGGCTACCCCCACTTGGGATAGGATTTCCACAGCAAGAGTATATTGTTAGTTGGAAGACGTTTTGGCCCCAGGGGGTCTCCGGGCTGTGTTCGTTGGGGTTGAACTCCTGCTAGCAAAACCGCCGGGATGAGGGAAGGGCTCAGACTGTGCCTGGGCCCTGTGGTCTATTCCAGGTCAGTGTATGGCATTTCCTTCACCTTGCCACAGGCAATGGGGAGCATGTCTGCACGTGGAGAAGGACTTCCTCGTGGGAGGCCGGTTTCTGTCAAACGGGTCCCAGTGCTGTGCATCTCTCTTTTCACTCCTGCTGCCAGAAGCCCAGGGAGGAGGGGAGGGCTTAGAACATGGCTGGGCACTGGGGTTTCTTCCAGATAAGGGGAAGGCATTTGCTTTCCCTTGACACCAGCCCTTGGGATACGGTCTGCACCTCAGGAAAGCTGTTTCCGTGGGAAACCGGCTTTCTGCCCAACGGGCCTCAGGGCCATGGTGCTTCGGGGTCCGTCCGGCTCCCCAGAGCACAGGGACGAGGTGAGGGGCTTAGGCCATGCCTGGGCCATGTTGTCTCTTCCACCAGGGTGTGTGGCATTTTGTTGACCTGGCTACCTCCACTTGGGATAGGATTTCCACAGCAAGAGCATATTGTTAGTCATAAGCCGTTTGGCCCCAGGGGGTCTCCGGTCTGTGTTCCTTGGTGTTGAACTCCTGCTAGCAAAACCACCGGGATGAGGGAAGGGCTCAAACTGTGCCTGGGCCCTGTGGTCTCTTCCAGGTCAGTGTATGGCATTTCCTTCACCTTGCCACAGGCACTGGGGAGCATGTCTGCACGTGGAGAAGGACTTCCTCGTGGGAAGCCGGTTTCTGTCAAACGGGTCCCAGTGCTGTGCTCCTCTCTTTTCACTCCTGCTGCCAGAAGCCCAGGGAGGAGGGGAGGACTTTCAACATGGCTGGGCACTGGGGTTTCTTCCAGAGAAGGGGATGGCATTTGCTTTCCCTTGACACCAGCCCTTGGGATACGGTCTGCACCTCAGGAAAGCTGTTTCCGTGGGAAGCCGGCTTTCTGCCCAACGGGCCTCCGGGCCGTATGCCTCGGGGGTCCCTCCGGCTCCCCAGAGCACAGGGACGAGGTGAGGGGCTTAGACGATGCCTGGGCCATGTTGTTTCTTCCACCTCGGTGTGTGGCATTTTGTTGACCTGGCTACCCCCACTTGGGTTTAGATTTCCACAGCAAGAACATATTGTTAGTCGGAAGCCGTTTGGGCCCCAGGGGGTCTCCGGACTGTGTTCCTTGCAGTTGAACTCTTGCTAGCAAAACCGCCGGGATGAGGGAAGGGCTCAGACTGTGCCTGGGCCCTGTCGTCTCTTCCAGGTCAGTGTATGGCATTTCCTTCACCTTGCCATAGGCACTGGGGAGCATGTCTGCACGTGGAGAATGACTTCCTCGTGGGAAGCCTGTTTCTGTCAACCGGGTCCCATTGCTGTGCTCCTCTCTTTTCACTCCAGCTACCAGAAGCCCAGGGAGGAGGGGAGGGCTTAGAACATGGCTGGGCACTGGGGTTTCTTCCAGAGAAGTGGATGGCATTTGTTTTCCCTTGCCTCCAGCCCTTGGGATAGGGTCTGCAACTCAGGAAAGCTGTTTCCGTGGGAAGCCGGCTTCCTGCCAACGGGCCTCAGGGCCGTTGGCCTCGGGGTCACTCCGGCTCCCCAGAGCACAGGGACGAGGTGAGGGGCTTAGGCCATGCCTGGGCCATATTGTCTCTTCCACCTGGGTGTGTGGCATTTTGTTGACCTGGCTACCTCCACTTGGGATAGGATTTCCACAGCAAGAGCATATTGTTAGTCGGAAGCCGTTTTGGCCCCAGGGGGTCTCCGGTCTGTGTTCCTTGGTGTTGAACTCCTGCTAGGAAAACCACCGGGATGAGGGAAGGGCTCAGACTGTGCCTGGGCCCTGTGGTCTCTTCCAGGTCAGTGTATGGCATTTCCTTCACATTGCCACAGGCACTGGGGAGCATGTCTGCACGTGGAGAAGGACTTCCTCGTGGGAAGCCGGTTTCTGTCAAACGGGTCCCAGTGCTGTGCTCCTATCTTTTCACTCCTGCTGCCAGAAGCCCAGGGAGGAGGGGAGGACTTTCAACATGGCTGGGCACTGGGGTTTCTTCCAGAGAAGGGGATGGCATTTGCTTTCCCTTGCCACCAGCCCTTGGGATAGGGTCTGCACCTCAGGAAAGCTGTTTCCGTGGGAAGCCGGCTTTCTGCCCAACGGGCCTCCGGGCCGTGTGTCTCGGGGGTCCCTCCGGCTCCCCAAAGCACAGGGACGAGGTGAGGGGCTTAGACCATGCCTGGGCCATGTTGTTTCTTCCACTTGGTTGTGTGGCATTTTGTTGACCTGGTTACCCCCACTTGGGATAGGATTTCCACAGCAAGAGCAT
Source organism: Ursus americanus (assembly GCF_024610735.1). Lineage (NCBI taxonomy): Eukaryota > Metazoa > Chordata > Mammalia > Carnivora > Ursidae > Ursus > Ursus americanus. The sequence goes on from NW_028273667.1 coordinate 222,200, forward strand.
ATTGTTATTCCGAAGCCGTTTGGGCCCCAGGGGTCTCTGGTCTGTGTTCCTTGGGGTTGAACTCCTGCTAGCAAAACCGCCGGGATGAGGGAAGGGCTCAGACTGTGCCTGGGCCCTGTGGTCTCTTCCAGGTTAGTGTATGGCATTTCCTTCACCTTGCCACAGGCACTGGGGAGCATGTCTGCCCGTGGAGAATGACTAACTCGTGGGAAGCCGGTTTCTGTCAAACGGGTCCCTGTGCTGTGCTCCTCTCTTTTCGCTCCTGCTACCATAAGCCCAGGGAGGAGGGGAGGGCTTAGAACATGGCTGGGCACTGGGGTTTCTTCCAGAGAAGGGGATGGCATTTGCTTTCCCTTGCCACCAGCCCTTGGGAGAGGGTCTGCACCTCAGGAAAGCTGTTTCCGTGGGAGGCCGGCTTCCTGCCCAACGGGCCTCAGGGCCGTGGCCCTCGGGGTTCCCTCCGGCTCCCCAGAGCACAGGGACGAGGTGACGGCTTAGACCATGCCTGGGCCATGTTGTTTCTTCCACCTGGGTGTGTGGCATTTTATTGACCTGGCTACCCCCACTTGGGATAGGATTTCCACAGCAAGAGTATATTGTTAGTTGGAAGACGTTTTGGCCCCAGGGGGTCTCCGGGCTGTGTTCGTTGGGGTTGAACTCCTGCTAGCAAAACCGCCGGGATGAGGGAAGGGCTCAGACTGTGCCTGGGCCCTGTGGTCTATTCCAGGTCAGTGTATGGCATTTCCTTCACCTTGCCACAGGCAATGGGGAGCATGTCTGCACGTGGAGAAGGACTTCCTCGTGGGAGGCCGGTTTCTGTCAAACGGGTCCCAGTGCTGTGCATCTCTCTTTTCACTCCTGCTGCCAGAAGCCCAGGGAGGAGGGGAGGGCTTAGAACATGGCTGGGCACTGGGGTTTCTTCCAGATAAGGGGAAGGCATTTGCTTTCCCTTGACACCAGCCCTTGGGATACGGTCTGCACCTCAGGAAAGCTGTTTCCGTGGGAAACCGGCTTTCTGCCCAACGGGCCTCAGGGCCATGGTGCTTCGGGGTCCGTCCGGCTCCCCAGAGCACAGGGACGAGGTGAGGGGCTTAGGCCATGCCTGGGCCATGTTGTCTCTTCCACCAGGGTGTGTGGCATTTTGTTGACCTGGCTACCTCCACTTGGGATAGGATTTCCACAGCAAGAGCATATTGTTAGTCATAAGCCGTTTGGCCCCAGGGGGTCTCCGGTCTGTGTTCCTTGGTGTTGAACTCCTGCTAGCAAAACCACCGGGATGAGGGAAGGGCTCAAACTGTGCCTGGGCCCTGTGGTCTCTTCCAGGTCAGTGTATGGCATTTCCTTCACCTTGCCACAGGCACTGGGGAGCATGTCTGCACGTGGAGAAGGACTTCCTCGTGGGAAGCCGGTTTCTGTCAAACGGGTCCCAGTGCTGTGCTCCTCTCTTTTCACTCCTGCTGCCAGAAGCCCAGGGAGGAGGGGAGGACTTTCAACATGGCTGGGCACTGGGGTTTCTTCCAGAGAAGGGGATGGCATTTGCTTTCCCTTGACACCAGCCCTTGGGATACGGTCTGCACCTCAGGAAAGCTGTTTCCGTGGGAAGCCGGCTTTCTGCCCAACGGGCCTCCGGGCCGTATGCCTCGGGGGTCCCTCCGGCTCCCCAGAGCACAGGGACGAGGTGAGGGGCTTAGACGATGCCTGGGCCATGTTGTTTCTTCCACCTCGGTGTGTGGCATTTTGTTGACCTGGCTACCCCCACTTGGGTTTAGATTTCCACAGCAAGAACATATTGTTAGTCGGAAGCCGTTTGGGCCCCAGGGGGTCTCCGGACTGTGTTCCTTGCAGTTGAACTCTTGCTAGCAAAACCGCCGGGATGAGGGAAGGGCTCAGACTGTGCCTGGGCCCTGTCGTCTCTTCCAGGTCAGTGTATGGCATTTCCTTCACCTTGCCATAGGCACTGGGGAGCATGTCTGCACGTGGAGAATGACTTCCTCGTGGGAAGCCTGTTTCTGTCAACCGGGTCCCATTGCTGTGCTCCTCTCTTTTCACTCCAGCTACCAGAAGCCCAGGGAGGAGGGGAGGGCTTAGAACATGGCTGGGCACTGGGGTTTCTTCCAGAGAAGTGGATGGCATTTGTTTTCCCTTGCCTCCAGCCCTTGGGATAGGGTCTGCAACTCAGGAAAGCTGTTTCCGTGGGAAGCCGGCTTCCTGCCAACGGGCCTCAGGGCCGTTGGCCTCGGGGTCACTCCGGCTCCCCAGAGCACAGGGACGAGGTGAGGGGCTTAGGCCATGCCTGGGCCATATTGTCTCTTCCACCTGGGTGTGTGGCATTTTGTTGACCTGGCTACCTCCACTTGGGATAGGATTTCCACAGCAAGAGCATATTGTTAGTCGGAAGCCGTTTTGGCCCCAGGGGGTCTCCGGTCTGTGTTCCTTGGTGTTGAACTCCTGCTAGGAAAACCACCGGGATGAGGGAAGGGCTCAGACTGTGCCTGGGCCCTGTGGTCTCTTCCAGGTCAGTGTATGGCATTTCCTTCACATTGCCACAGGCACTGGGGAGCATGTCTGCACGTGGAGAAGGACTTCCTCGTGGGAAGCCGGTTTCTGTCAAACGGGTCCCAGTGCTGTGCTCCTATCTTTTCACTCCTGCTGCCAGAAGCCCAGGGAGGAGGGGAGGACTTTCAACATGGCTGGGCACTGGGGTTTCTTCCAGAGAAGGGGATGGCATTTGCTTTCCCTTGCCACCAGCCCTTGGGATAGGGTCTGCACCTCAGGAAAGCTGTTTCCGTGGGAAGCCGGCTTTCTGCCCAACGGGCCTCCGGGCCGTGTGTCTCGGGGGTCCCTCCGGCTCCCCAAAGCACAGGGACGAGGTGAGGGGCTTAGACCATGCCTGGGCCATGTTGTTTCTTCCACTTGGTTGTGTGGCATTTTGTTGACCTGGTTACCCCCACTTGGGATAGGATTTCCACAGCAAGAGCATATTGTTATTCCGAAGCCGTTTGGGCCCCAGGGGTCTCTGGTCTGTGTTCCTTGGGGTTGAACTCCTGCTAGCAAAACCGCCGGGATGAGGGAAGGGCTCAGACTGTGCCTGGGCCCTGTGGTCTCTTCCAGGTTAGTGTATGGCATTTCCTTCACCTTGCCACAGGCACTGGGGAGCATGTCTGCACGTGGAGAATGACTAACTCGTGGGAAGCCGGTTTCTGTCAAACGGGTCCCTGTGCTGTGCTCATCTCTTTTCGCTCCTGATACCATAAGCCCAGGGAGGAGGGGAGGGCTTAGAACATGGCTGGGCACTGGGGTTTCTTCCAGAGAAGGGGATGGCATTTGCTTTCCCTTGCCACCAGCCCTTGGGAGAGGGTCTGCACCTCAGGAAAGCTGTTTCCGTGGGAGGACCGGCTTCCTGCCCAACGGGCCTCAGGGCCGTGGCCCTCGGGGTTCCCTCCGGCTCCCCAGAGCACAGGGACGAGGTGACGGCTTAGACCATGCCTGGGCCATGTTGTTTCTTCCACCTGGGTGTGTGGCATTTTATTGACCTGGCTACCCCCACTTGGGATAGGATTTCCACAGCAAGAGTATATTGTTAGTTGGAAGACGTTTTGGCCCCAGGGGGTCTCCGGGCTGTGTTCGTTGGGGTTGAACTCCTGCTAGCAAAACCGCCGGGATGAGGGAAGGGCTCAGACTGTGCCTGGGCCCTGTGGTCTATTCCAGGTCAGTGTATGGCATTTCCTTCACCTTGCCACAGGCAATGGGGAGCATGTCTGCACGTGGAGAAGGACTTCCTCGTGGGAGGCCGGTTTCTGTCAAACGGGTCCCAGTGCTGTGCATCTCTCTTTTCACTCCTGCTGCCAGAAGCCCAGGGAGGAGGGGAGGGCTTAGAACACGGCTGGGCACTGGGGTTTCTTCCAGATAAGGGGAAGGCATTTGCTTTCCCTTGCCACCAGCCCTTGGGATAGGGTCTGCACCGCAGGAAAGATGTTTCCGTGGGAAGCCGGCTTTCTGCCCAACGGGCCTCAGGGCCGTGGGCCTCGGGGGTCCCTCCGGCTCCCCAGAGCACAGGGACGAGGTGAGGGGCTTAGGCCATGCCTGGGCCATGTTGTCTCTTCCACCTGGGTGTGTGGCATTTTGTTGACCTGGCTACCTCCACTTGGGATAGGATTTCCACAGCAATAGCATATTGTTAGTCGGAAGCTGTTTTGGCCCCAGGGCGTCTCCGGGCTGTGTTCTTGGGGTTGAACTCTTGCTAGCAAAACCCCTGGGATGAGGGAAGTGCTCAGACTGTGCCTGGGCCCTGTAGTCTCGTCCAGGTCAGTGTATGGCATTTCCTTCACCTTGCCACAGGCGCTGGTGAGCATGTCTGCACGTGGAGAAGGACTTCCTCGTGGGAAGCCGGTTTCTGTCAAAAGGGTCCCAGTGCTGTGTTCCTCTCTTTTCACTCCTGCTGCCAGAAGCCCAGGAAGGAGGGGAAGGCTTACAACATGGCTGGGCACTGGGGTTTCTTCCAGAGAAGGGGATGGCATTTGCTTTCCCTTGCCACCAGCCCTTGGGATACGGTCTGCACCTCAGGAAAGCTGTTTCCGTGGGAAGCCGGCTTTCTGCCCAACGGGCCTCAGGACCGTGGGCCTCGGGGGTCCCTCCGGCTCCCCAGAGCACAGGGACGAGGTGAGGGGCTTAGACCATGCCTGGGCCATGTTGTTTCTTCCACCTGGGTGTGTGGCATTTTGTTGACCTGGTTACCCCCACTTGGGATAGGATTTCCACAGCAAGAGCATATTGTTAGTCGGAAGCCGTTTGGGCCCCAGGGGGTCTCCGTGCTGTGTTCCTTGGGGATGAACTCCTGCTACCAAAACCTCCGGGATGTGGGTAGGTCTCAGACTGTGCCTGGGCCCTGTGGTCTCTTCCAGGTCAGTGTATGGCATTTCCTTCACCTTGCCACAGGCACTGGGGAGCATGTCTGCACGTGGAGAAGGACTTCCTCGTGGGAAGCCAGTTTCCATCAAACGGGTCCCAGTGCTGTGCTCCTCTCTTTTCACTCCTGCTACCATAAGCCCAGGGAGGAGGGGAGGGCTTAGAACATGGCTGGGCACTGGGGTTTCTTCCAGAGAAGGGGATGACATTTGCTTTCCCTTGCCACCAGCCCTTGGGATAGGGTCTGCACTTCAGGAAAGCTGTTTCCGTGGGAAGCCGGGTTTCTGCCCAACGGGCCTCAGGGCCGTGTGCCTCGGGGGTCCCTCCGGCTCCCCAGAGAACAGGGACGAGGTGAGGGGCTTAGACCATGCCTGGGCCATGTTGTCTCTTTCACCTGGGTGTGTGGCATTTTGTTGACCTGGCTACCCCCACTTGGGATAGGATTTCCACAGCAAGAGCATATTGTTAGTCGGAAGCCGTTTTGGCCCCAGGGGGTCTCAGGGCTGTGTTTTGGGGGTTGAACTCCTGCTAGCAAAACCGCCGGGATGAGAGAAGGGCTCAGACTGTGCCTGGGCCCTGTGGTCTCTTCCAGGTCAGTGTATGGCATTTCCTTCACCTTGCCACAGGCACTGGGGAGCATGTCTGCACGTGGAGAAGGACTTCCTCGTGGGAAGCCGGTTTCTGTCAAACGGGTCCCCGTGCTGTGCCCCTCTCTTTTCACTCCTGCTGCCAGAAGCCCAGGGAGGAGGGGAGAGCTTACAACATGGCTGGGCACTGGGGTTTCTTCCAGAGAAGGGGATGGCATTTGCTTTCCCTTGCCACCACCCCTTGGGATAGGGTCTGCACCTCAGGAAAGCTGTTTCCGTCGGAAGCCGGCTTTCTGCCCAACGGGCCTCCGGGCCGTATGCCTCGGGGGTCCCTCCGGCTCCCCAGAGCACAGGGACGAGGTGAGGGGCTTAGACCATGCCTGGGCCATGTTGTTTCTTCCACCTCGGTGTGTGGCATTTTGTTGACCTGGCTACCCCCACTTGGGTTTAGATTTCCACAGCAAGAACATATTGTTAGTCGGAAGCCGTTTGGGCCCCAGGGGGTCTCCGGACTGTGTTCCTTGCGGTTGAACTCTTGCTAGCAAAACCGCCGGGATGAGGGAAGGGCTCAGACTGTGCCTGGGCCCTGTCGTCTCTTCCAGGTCAGTGTATGGCATTTCCTTCACCTTGCCACAGGCACTGGGGAGCATGTCTGCACGTGGAGAATGACTTCCTCGTGGGAAGCCTGTTTCTGTCAACCGGGTCCCAGTGCTGTGCTCCTCTCTTTTCACTCCAGCTGCCAGAAGCCCAGGGAGGAGGGGAGGGCTTAGAACATGGCTGGGCACTGGGGTTTCTTCCAGAGAAGTGGATGGCATTTGTTTTCCCTTGCCTCCAGCCCTTGGGATAGGGTCTGCAACTCAGGAAAGCTGTTTCCGTGGGAAGCCGGCTTCCTGCCAACGGGCCTCAGGGCCGTTGGCCTCGGGGTCACTCCGGCTCCCCAGATCACAGGGACGAGGTGAGGGGCTTAGGCCATGCCTGGGCCATATTGTCTCTTCCACCTGGGTGTGTGGCATTTTGTTGACCTGGCTACCTCCACTTGGGATAGGATTTCCACAGCAAGAGCATATTGTTAGACGGAAGCCGTTTTGGCCCCAGGGGGTCTCCGGTCTGTGTTCCTTGGTGTGGAACTCCTGCTAGCAAAACCACCGGGATGAGGGAAGGGCTCAGACTGTGCCTGGGCCCTGTGGTCTCTTCCAGGTCAGTGTATGGCATTTCCTTCACCTTGCCACAGGCACTGGGGAGCATGTCTGCACGTGGAGAAGGACTTCCTCGTGGGAAGCAGGTTTCTGTCAAACGGGTCCCAGTGCTGTACTCCTCTCTTTTCACTCCTGCTGCCAGAAGCCCAGGGAGGAGGGGAGGACTTTCAACATGGCTGGGCACTGGGGTTTCTTCCAGAGAAGGGGATGGCATTTGCTTTCCCTTGCCACCAGCCCTTGGGATAGGGTCTGCACCTCAGGAAAGCTGTTTCCGTGGGAAGCCGGCTTTCTGCCCAACGGGCCTCCGGGCCGTGTACCTCGGGGGTCCCTCCGGCTCCCCAAAGCACAGGGACGAGGTGAGGGGCTTAGACCATGCCTGGGGCATGTTGTTTCTTCCACTTGGTTGTGTGGCATTTTGTTGACCTGGCTACCTCCACTTGGGATAGGATTTCCACAGCAAGAGCATATTGTTAGTCGGAAGCCGTTTGGGCCCCAGGGCGTCTCCGGTCTGTGTTCCTTGGGGTTGAACTCCTGCTAGCAAAACCGCCGGGATGAGGGAAGGGTTCAGACTGTGCCTGGGCCCTGTGGTCTCTTCCAGGTCAGTGTATGGCATTTCCTTCACCTTGCCACAGGCACTGGGGAGCATGTCTGCACGTGGAGAAGGACTTACGCGTGGGAAGCCGGTTTCTGTCAAACGGGTCCCAGTGCTGTGCTCCTCTCTTTTCACTCCTGCTGCCAGAAGCCCAGGGAGGAGGGGAGGACTTTCAACATGGCTGGGCACTGGGGTTTCTTCCAGAGAAGGGGATGGCATTTGCTTTCCCTTGCCACCAGCCCTTGGGATAGGGTCTGCACCTCAGGAAAGCTGTTTCCGTGGGAAGCCGGGTTTCTGCCCAACGGGCCTCAGGGCCGTGGGCCTCGGGTGTCCCTCCGGCTCCCCAGAGCACAGGGACGAGGTGAGGGGCTTAGGCCATGCCTGGGCCATGTTGTCTCTTCCACCAGGGTGTGTGGCATTTTGTTGACCTGGCTACCTCCACTTGGGATAGGATTTCCACAGCAATAGCACATTGTTAGTCAGAAGCTGTTTTGGCCCCAGGGGGTCTCTGGGCTGTGTTCTTGGGGATGAACTCCTGCTACCAAAACCTCCGGGATGAGGGTAGGTCTCAGACTGTGCCTGGGCCCTGTGGTCTCTTCCAGGTCAGTGTATGGCATTTCCTTCACCTTGCCACAGGCACTGGGGAGCATGTCTGCACGTGGAGAAGGACTTCCTCGTGGGAAGCCGGTTTCTGTCAAACGGGTCCCCGTGCTGTGCCCCTCTATTTTCACTCCTGCTGCCAGAAGCCCAGGGAGGAGGGGAGAGCTTACAACATGGCTGGGCAATGGGGTTTCTTCCAGAGAAGGGGATGGCATTTGCTTTCCCTTGCCACCACCCCTTGGGATAGGGTCTGCACCTCAGGAAAGCTGTTTCCGTGGGAAGCCGGCTTTCTGCCCAACGGGCCTCCGGGCCGTATGCCTCGGGGGTCCCTCCGGCTCCCCAAAGCACAGGGACGAGGTGAGGGGCTTAGACCATACCTGGGGCATGTTGTTTCTTCCACCTCGGTGTGTGGCATTTTGTTGACCTGGCTACCCCCACTTGGGATAGGATTTCCACAGCAAGAGCATATTGTTAGTCCTAAGCCGTTTGGGCCCCAGGGGGTCTCCGGTCTGTGTTCCTTGGGGTTGAACTCCTGCTCCAAAACCGCCGGGATGAGGGAAGGGCTCAGACTGTGCCTGGGCCCTGTGGTCTCTTCCAGGTTAGTGTATGGCATTTCCTTCACCTTGCCACAGGCACTGGGGAGCATGTCTGCACGTGGAGAATGACTAACTCGTGGGAAGCCGGTTTCTGTCAAACGGGTCCCTGTGCTGTGCTCCTCTCTTTTCACTCTTGCTACCATAAGCCCAGGGAGGAGGGGAGGGCTTAGAACATGGCTGGGCACTGGGGTTTCTTCCAGAGAAGGGGATGGCATTTGCTTTCCCTTGCCACCAGCCCTTGGGAGAGGGTCTGCACCTCAGGAAAGCTGTTTCCGTGGGAGGCCGGCTTCCTGCCCAACGGGCCTCAGGGCCGTGGCCCTCGGGGTTCCCTCCGGCTCCCCAGAGCACAGGGACGAGGTGACGGCTTAGACCATGCCTGGGCCATGTTGTTTCTTCCACCTGGGTGTGTGGCATTTTATTGACCTGGCTACCCCCACTTGGGATAGGATTTCCACAGCAAGAGTATATTGTTAGTTGGAAGACGTTTTGGCCCCAGGGGGTCTCCGGGCTGTGTTCGTTGGGGTTGAACTCCTGCTAGCAAAACCGCCGGGATGAGGGAAGGGCTCAGACTGTGCCTGGGCCCTGTGGTCTATTCCAGGTCAGTGTATGGCATTTCCTTCACCTTGCCACAGGCAATGGGGAGCATGTCTGGACGTGGAGAAGGACTTCCTCGTGGGAGGCCGGTTTCTGTCAAACGGGTCCCAGTGCTGTGCATCTCTCTTTTCACTCCTGCTGCCAGAAGCCCAGGGAGGAGGGGAGGGCTTAGAACATGGCTGGGCACTGGGGTTTCTTCCAGATAGGGGGAAGGCATTTGCTTTCCCTTGACACCAGCCCTTGGGATACGGTCTGCACCTCAGGAAAGCTGTTTCCGTGGGAAACCGGCTTTCTGCCCAACGGGCCTCAGGGCCATGGTGCTTCGGGGTCCGTCCGGCTCCCCAGAGCACAGGGACGAGGTGAGGGGCTGAGGCCATGCCTGGGCCATGTTGTCTCTTCCACCAGGGTGTGTGGCATTTTGTTGACCTGGCTACCTCCACTTGGGATAGGATTTCCACAGCAAGAGCATATTGTTAGTCATAAGCCCTTTGGCCCCAGGGGGTCTCCGGTCTGTGTTCCTTGGTGTTGAACTCCTGCTAGCAAAACCACCGGGATGAGGGAAGGGCTCAGACTGTGCCTGGGCCCTGTGGTCTCTTCCAGGTCAGTGTATGGCATTTCCTTCACCTTGCCACAGGCACTGGGGAGCATGTCTGCACGTGGAGAAGGACTTCCTCGTGGGAAGCCTGTTTCTGTCAACCGGGTCCCAGTGCTGTGCTCCTCTCTTTTCACTCCAGCTGCCAGAAGCCCAGGGAGGAGGGGAGGGCTTAGAACATGGCTGGGCACTGGGGTTTCTTCCAGAGAAGTGGATGGCATTTATTTTCCCTTGCCTCCAGGCCTTGGGATAGGGTCTGCAACTCAGGAAAGCTGTTTCCGTGGGAAGCCGGCTTCCTGCCAACGGGCCTCAGGGCCGTTGGCCTCGGGGTCACTCCGGCTCCCCAGAGCACAGGGACGAGGTGAGGGGCTTAGGCCATGCCTGGGCCATATTGTCTCTTCCACCTGGGTGTGTGGCATTTTGTTGACCTGGCTACCTCCACTTGGGATAGGATTTCCACAGCAAGAGCATATTGTTAGTCGGAAGCCGTTTTGGCCCCAGGGGGTCTCCGGTCTGTGTTCCTTGGTGTTGAACTCCTGCTAGCAAAACCACCGGGATGAGGGAAGGGCTCAGACTGTGCCTGGGCCCTGTGGTCTCTTCCAGGTCAGTGTATGGCATTTCCTTCACCTTGCCACAGGCACTGGGGAGCATGTCTGCACGTGGAGAAGGACTTCCCCATGGGAAGCCGGTTTCTGTCAAACGGGTCCCAGTGCTGTGCTCCTATCTTTTCACTCCTGCTGCCAGAAGCCCAGGGAGGAGGGGAGGACTTTCAACATGGCTGGGCACTGGGGTTTCTTCCAGAGAAGGGGATGGCATTTGCTTTCCCTTGCCACCACCCCTTGGGATACGGTCTGCACCTCAGGAAAGCTGTTTCCGTGGGAAGCCGGCTTTCTGCCCAACGGGCCACCGGGCCGTGTGTCTCGGGGGTCCCTCCGGCTCCCCAAAGCACAGGGACGAGGTGAGGGGCTTAGACCATGCCTGGGCCATGTTGTTTCTTCCACTTGGTTGTGTGGCATTTTGTTGACCTGGCTACCCCCACTTGGGATAGGATTTCCACAGCAAGAGCATATTGTTATTCCGAAGCCGTTTGGGCCCCAGGGGGTCTCCGGTCTGTGTTCCTTGGGGTTGAACTCCTGCTAGCAAAACCGCCGGGATGACGGAAGGGCTCAGACTGTGCCTGGGCCCTGTGGTCTCTTCCAGGTTAGTGTATGGCATTTCCTTCACCTTGCCACAGGCACTGGGGAGCATGTCTGCACGTGGAGAATGACTAACTCGTGGGAAGCCGGTTTCTGTCAAACGGGTCCCTGTGCTGTGCTCCTCTCTTTTCACTCCTGATACCATAAGCCCAGGGAGGAGGGGAGGGCTTAGAACATTGCTGGGCACTGGGGTTTCTTCCAGAGAAGGGGATGGCATTTGCTTTCCCTTGCCACCAGCCCTTGGGAAAGGGTCTGCACCTCAGGAAAGCTGTTTCCGTGGGAGGACCGGCTTCCTGCCCAACGGGCCTCAGGGCCGTGGCCCTCGGGGTTCCCTCCGGCTCCCCAGAGCACAGGGACGAGGTGACGGCTTAGACCATGCCTGGGCCATGTTGTTTCTTCCACCTGGGTGTGTGGCATTTTATTGACCTGGCTACCCCCACTTGGGATAGGATTTCCACAGCAAGAGTATATTGTTAGTTGGAAGACGTTTTGGCCCCAGGGGGTCTCCGGGCTGTGTTCGTTGGGGTTGAACTCCTGCTAGCAAAACCGCCGGGATGAGGGAAGGGCTCAGACTGTGCCTGGGCCCTGTGGTCTATTCCAGGTCAGTGTATGGCATTTCCTTCACCTTGCCACAGGCAATGGGGAGCATGTCTGCACGTGGAGAAGGACTTCCTCGTGGGAGGCCGGTTTCAGTCAAACGGGTCCCAGTGCTGTGCATCTCTCTTTTCACTCCTGCTGCCAGAAGCCCAGGGAGGAGGGGAGGGCTTAGAACATGGCTGGGCACTGGGGTTTCTTCCAGATAAGGGGAAGGCATTTGCTTTCCCTTGACACCAGCCCTTGGGATACGGTCTGCACCTCAGGAAAGCTGTTTCCGTGGGAAACCGGCTTTCTGCCCAACGGGCCTCAGGGCCATGGTGCTTCGGGGTCCGTCCGGCTCCCCAGAGCACAGGGACGAGGTGAGGGGCTGAGGCCATGCCTGGGCCATGTTGTCTCTTCCACCAGGGTGTGTGGCATTTTGTTGACCTGGCTACCTCCACTTGGGATAGGATTTCCACAGCAAGAGCATATTGTTAGTCATAAGCCCTTTGGCCCCAGGGGGTCTCCGGTCTGTGTTCCTTGGTGTTGAACTCCTGCTAGCAAAACCACCGGGATGAGGGAAGGGCTCAGATTGTGCCTGGGCCCTGTGGTCTCTTCCAGGTCAGTGTATGGCATTTCCTTCACCTTGCCACAGGCACTGGGGAGCATGTCTGCACGTGGAGAAGGACTTCCCCATGGGAAGCCGGTTTCTGTCAAACGGGTCCCAGTGCTGTGCTCCTATCTTTTCACTCCTGCTGCCAGAAGCCCAGGGAGGAGGGGAGGACTTTCAACATGGCTGGGCACTGGGGTTTCTTCCAGAGAAGGGGATGGCATTTGCTTTCCCTTGCCACCACCCCTTGGGATACGGTCTGCACCTCAGGAAAGCTGTTTCCGTGGGAAGCCGGCTTTCTGCCCAACGGGCCACCGGGCCGTGTGTCTCGGGGGTCCCTCCGGCTCCCCAAAGCACAGGGACGAGGTGAGGGGCTTAGACCATGCCTGGGCCATGTTGTTTCTTCCACTTGGTTGTGTGGCATTTTGTTGACCTGGCTACCCCCACTTGGGATAGGATTTCCACAGCAAGAGCATATTGTTATTCCGAAGCCGTTTGGGCCCCAGGGGGTCTCCGGTCTGTGTTCCTTGGGGTTGAACTCCTGCTAGCAAAACCGCCGGGATGACGGAAGGGCTCAGACTGTGCCTGGGCCCTGTGGTCTCTTCCAGGTTAGTGTATGGCATTTCCTTCACCTTGCCACAGGCACTGGGGAGCATGTCTGCACGTGGAGAATGACTAACTCGTGGGAAGCCGGTTTCTGTCAAACGGGTCCCTGTGCTGTGCTCCTCTCTTTTCACTCCTGATACCATAAGCCCAGGGAGGAGGGGAGGGCTTAGAACATTGCTGGGCACTGGGGTTTCTTCCAGAGAAGGGGATGGCATTTGCTTTCCCTTGCCACCAGCCCTTGGGAAAGGGTCTGCACCTCAGGAAAGCTGTTTCCGTGGGAGGACCGGCTTCCTGCCCAACGGGCCTCAGGGCCGTGGCCCTCGGGGTTCCCTCCGGCTCCCCAGAGCACAGGGACGAGGTGACGGCTTAGACCATGCCTGGGCCATGTTGTTTCTTCCACCTGGGTGTGTGGCATTTTATTGACCTGGCTACCCCCACTTGGGATAGGATTTCCACAGCAAGAGTATATTGTTAGTTGGAAGACGTTTTGGCCCCAGGGGGTCTCCGGGCTGTGTTCGTTGGGGTTGAACTCCTGCTAGCAAAACCGCCGGGATGAGGGAAGGGCTCAGACTGTGCCTGGGCCCTGTGGTCTATTCCAGGTCAGTGTATGGCATTTCCTTCACCTTGCCACAGGCAATGGGGAGCATGTCTGCACGTGGAGAAGGACTTCCTCGTGGGAGGCCGGTTTCAGTCAAACGGGTCCCAGTGCTGTGCATCTCTCTTTTCACTCCTGCTGCCAGAAGCCCAGGGAGGAGGGGAGGGCTTAGAACATGGCTGGGCACTGGGGTTTCTTCCAGATAAGGGGAAGGCATTTGCTTTCCCTTGACACCAGCCCTTGGGATACGGTCTGCACCTCGGGAAAGCTGTTTCCGTGGGAAACCGGCTTTCTGCCCAACGGGCCTCAGGGCCATGGTGCTTCGGGGTCCGTCCGGCTCCCCAGAGCACAGGGACGAGGTGAGGGGCTGAGGCCATGCCTGGGCCATGTTGTCTCTTCCACCAGGGTGTGTGGCATTTTGTTGACCTGGCTACCTCCACTTGGGATAGGATTTCCACAGCAAGAGCATATTGTTAGTCATAAGCCCTTTGGCCCCAGGGGGTCTCCGGTCTGTGTTCCTTGGTGTTGAACTCCTGCTAGCAAAACCACCGGGATGAGGGAAGGGCTCAGATTGTGCCTGGGCCCTGTGGTCTCTTCCAGGTCAGTGTATGGCATTTCCTTCACCTTGCCACAGGCACTGGGGAGCATGTCTGCACGTGGAGAAGGACTTCCTCGTGGGAAGCCGGTTTCTGTCAAACGGGTCCCAGTGCTGTGCTCCTCTCTTTTCACTCCTGATACCATAAGCCCAGGGAGGAGGGGAGGGCTTAGAACATGGCTGGGCACTGGGGTTTCTTCCAGAGAAGGGGATGGCATTTGCTTTCCCTTGCCACCAGCCCTTGGGATAGGGTCTGCACCTCAGGAAAGCTGTTTCCGTGGGAGGACCGGCTTCCTGCCCAACGGGCCTCAGGGCCGTGGCCCTCGGGGTTCCCTCCGGCTCCCCAGAGCACAGGGACGAGGTGACGGCTTAGACCATGCCTGGGCCATGTTGTTTCTTCCACCTGGGTGTGTGGCATTTTATTGACCTGGCTACCCCCACTTGGGATAGGATTTCCACAGCAAGAGTATATTGTTAGTTGGAAGACGTTTTGGCCCCAGGGGGTCTCCGGGCTGTGTTCGTTGGGGTTGAACTCCTGCTAGCAAAACCGCCGGGATGAGGGAAGGGCTCAGACTGTGCCTGGGCCCTGTGGTCTATTCCAGGTCAGTGTATGGCATTTCCTTCACCTTGCCACAGGCAATGGGGAGCATGTCTGCACGTGGAGAAGGACTTCCTCGTGGGAGGCCGGTTTCTGTCAAACGGGTCCCAGTGCTGTGCATCTCTCTTTTCACTCCTGCTGCCAGAAGCCCAGGGAGGAGGGGAGGGCTTAGAACATGGCTGGGCACTGGGGTTTCTTCCAGATAAGGGGAAGGCATTTGCTTTCCCTTGACACCAGCCCTTGGGATAGGGTCTGCACCTCAGGAAAGCTGTTTCCGTGGGAAGCCGGCTTTCTGCCCAACGGGCCTCCGGGCCGTGTGCCTCGGGGGTCCCTCCGGCTCCCCAAAGCACAGGGACGAGGTGAGGGGCTTAGACCATGCCTGGGCCATGTTGTTTCTTCCACTTGGTTGTGTGGCATTTTGTTGACCTGGCTACCCCCACTTGGGATAGGATTTCCACAGCAAGAGCATATTGTTATTCCGAAGCCGTTTGGGCCCCAGGGCGTCTCCGGTCTGTGTTCCTTGGGGTTGAACTCCTGCTAGCAAAACCGCCGGGATGAGGGAAGGGCTCAGACTGTGCCTGGGCCCTGTGGTCTCTTCCAGGTTAGTGTATGGCATTTCCTTCACCTTGCCACAGGCACTGGCGAGCATGTCTGCACGTGGAGAATGACTAACTCGTGGGAAGCCGGTTTCTGTCAAACGGGTCCCTGTGCTGTGCTCCTCTCTTTTCACTCCTGATACCATAAGCCCAGGGAGGAGGGGAGGGCTTAGAACATGGCTGGGCACTGGCGTTTCTTCCAGAGAAGGGGATGGCATTTGCTTTCCCTTGCCACCAGCCCTTGGGAGAGGGTCTGCACCTCAGGAAAGCTGTTTCCGTGGGAGGACCGGCTTCCTGCCCAACGGGCCTCAGGGCCGTGGCCCTCGGGGTTCCCTCCGGCTCCCCAGAGCACAGGGACGAGGTGACGGCTTAGACCATGCCTGGGCCATGTTGTTTCTTCCACCTGGGTGTGTGGCATTTTATTGACCTGGCTACCCCCACTTGGGATAGGATTTCCACAGCAAGAGTATATTGTTAGTTGGAAGACGTTTTGGCCCCAGGGGGTCTCCGGGCTGTGTTCGTTGGGGTTGAACTCCTGCTAGCAAAACCGCCGGGATGAGGGAAGGGCTCAGACTGTGCCTGGGCCCTGTGGTCTATTCCAGGTCAGTGTATGGCATTTCCTTCACCTTGCCACAGGCAATGGGGAGCATGTCTGCACGTGGAGAAGGACTTCCTCGTGGGAGGCCGGTTTCAGTCAAACGGGTCCCAGTGCTGTGCATCTCTCTTTTCACTCCTGCTGCCAGAAGCCCAGGGAGGAGGGGAGGGCTTAGAACATGGCTGGGCACTGGGGTTTCTTCCAGATAAGGGGAAGGCATTTGCTTTCCCTTGACACCAGCCCTTGGGATACGGTCTGCACCTCAGGAAAGCTGTTTCCGTGGGAAACCGGCTTTCTGCCCAACGGGCCTCAGGGCCATGGTGCTTCGGGGTCCGTCCGGCTCCCCAGAGCACAGGGACGAGGTGAGGGGCTGAGGCCATGCCTGGGCCATGTTGTCTCTTCCACCAGGGTGTGTGGCATTTTGTTGACCTGGCTACCTCCACTTGGGATAGGATTTCCACAGCAAGAGCATATTGTTAGTCATAAGCCCTTTGTCCCCAGGGGGTCTCCGGTCTGTGTTCCTTGGTGTTGAACTCCTGCTAGCAAAACCACCGGGATGAGGGAAGGGCTCAGACTGTGCCTGGGCCCTGTGGTCTCTTCCAGGTCAGTGTATGGCATTTCCTTCACCTTGCCACAGGCACTGGGGAGCATGTCTGCACGTGGAGAAGGACTTCCTCGTGGGAAGCCGGTTTCTGTCAAACGGGTCCGAGTGCTGTGCTCCTCTCTTTTCACTCCTGATACCATAAGCCCAGGGAGGAGGGGAGGGCTTAGAACATGGCTGGGCACTGGGGTTTCTTCCAGAGAAGGGGATGGCATTTGCTTTCCCTTGCCACCAGCCCTTGGGAGAGGGTCTGCACCTCAGGAAAGCTGTTTCCGTGGGAGGACCGGCTTCCTGCCCAACGGGCCTCAGGGCCGTGGCCCTCGGGGTTCCCTCCGGCTCCCCAGAGCACAGGGACGAGGTGACGGCTTAGACCATGCCTGGGCCATGTTGTTTCTTCCACCTGGGTGTGTGGCATTTTATTGACCTGGCTACCCCCACTTGGGATAGGATTTCCACAGCAAGAGTATATTGTTAGTTGGAAGACGTTTTGGCCCCAGGGGGTCTCCGGGCTGTGTTCGTTGGGGTTGAACTCCTGCTAGCAAAACCGCCGGGATGAGGGAAGGGCTCAGACTGTGCCTGGGCCCTGTGGTCTATTCCAGGTCAGTGTATGGCATTTCCTTCACCTTGCCACAGGCAATGGGGAGCATGTCTGCACGTGGAGAAGGACTTCCTCGTGGGAGGCCGGTTTCTGTCAAACGGGTCCCAGTGCTGTGCATCTCTCTTTTCACTCCTGCTGCCAGAAGCCCAGGGAGGAGGGGAGGGCTTAGAACATGGCTGGGCACTGGGGTTTCTTCCAGATAAGGGGAAGGCATTTGCTTTCCCTTGACACCAGCCCTTGGGATAGGGTCTGCACCTCAGGAAAGCTGTTTCCGTGGGAAGCCGGCTTTCTGCCCAACGGGCCTCCGGGCCGTGTGCCTCGGGGGTCCCTCCGGCTCCCCAAAGCACAGGGACGAGGTGAGGGGCTTAGGCCATGCCTGGGCCATGTTGTCTCTTCCACCAGGGTGTGTGGCATTTTGTTGACCTGGCTACCTCCACTTGGGATAGGATTTCCACAGCAAGAGCATATTGTTAGTCATAAGCCCTTTGGCCCCAGGGGGTCTCCGGTCTGTGTTCCTTGGTGTTGAACTCCTGCTAGCAAAACCACCGGGATGAGGGAAGGGCTCAGACTGTGCCTGGGCCCTGTGGTCTCTTCCAGGTCAGTGTATGGCATTTCCTTCACCTTGCCACAGGCACTGGGGAGCATGTCTGCACGTGGAGAAGGACTTCCTCGTGGGAAGCCGGTTTCTGTCAAACGGGTCCCAGTGCTGTGCTCCTCTCTTTTCACTCCTGATACCATAAGCCCAGGGAGGAGGGGAGGGCTTAGAACATGGCTGGGCACTGGGGTTTCTTCCAGAGAAGGGGATGGCATTTGCTTTCCCTTGCCACCAGCCCTTGGGATAGGGTCTGCACCTCAGGAAAGCTGTTTCCGTGGGAGGACCGGCTTCCTGCCCAACGGGCCTCAGGGCCATGGTGCTTCGGGGTCCGTCCGGCTCCCCAGAGCACAGGGACGAGGTGAGGGGCTTAGGCCATGCCTGGGCCATGTTGTCTCTTCCACCAGGGTGTGTGGCATTTTGTTGACCTGGCTACCTCCACTTGGGATAGGATTTCCACAGCAAGAGCATATTGTTAGTCATAAGCCCTTTGGCCCCAGGGGGTCTCCGGTCTGTGTTCCTTGGTGTTGAACTCCTGCTACCAAAACCTCCGGGATGAGGGTAGGTCTCAGACTGTACCTGGGCCCTGTGGTCTCTTCTAGGTCAGTGTATGGCATTTCCTTCACCTTGGCACAGGCACTGGGGAGCATGTCTGCACGTGGAGAAGTACTTCCTCGTGGGAAGCCGGTTTCTGTCAAACGGGTCCCAGTGCTGTGCTCCTCTCTTTTCACTCCTGCTGCCATAAGCCCATGGAGGAGGGGAGGGGTTAAAGCATGACTGGGCACTGGCGTTTCTTCCAGAGAAGGGGATGGCATTTCCTTTCCCTTGCCACCACTCCTTGGGATAGGTTCTGCACCTCAGGAAATCTGTTTCCGTGGGAAGCCGGCTTTCTGCCCAACGGGCCTCAGGGCTGTGGGCCTCGGGGTTCCCTCCGGCTCCCCAGAGTACAGGGACGATGTGATGGGCTTAGACCATGCCTGGGCCATGTTGTCTCTTCCACCTGGGTGTGTGGCATTTTGTTGACCTGGCTACCCCCACTTGGGATAGGATTTCCACAGCAAGACCATATTGTTCGTCAGAAGCCGTTTGGGCCCCAGGGAGTCTCTGGTCTGTGTTCGTTGGGGTTCAACTCCTGCTAGCAAAACCTCCGGGATGAGGGTAGGTCTCAGACTGTGCATGGGCCCTGTGGTCTCTTCTAGGTCAGTGTATGGCATTTCCTTCACCTTGCCACAGGCACTGGGGAGCATGTCTGCACGTGGAGAAGGACTTCCTCTTGGGAAGCCGGTTTCTGTCAAACGCTCCTAGTGCTGTGCTCCTCTCTTTTCACTCCTGCTGCCATAAGCCCATGGAGGAGGGGAGGGTTTAAAGCATGGCTGGGCACTGGGGTTTCTTCCAGAGAAGGGGATGGCATTTGCTTTCCCTTGCCACCAGCCCTTGGGATAGGGTCTGCACCTCAGGAGAGCTGTTTCCGTGGGAAGCCGGGTTTCTGCTCAACGGGCCTCAG
Organism: Ursus americanus; assembly: GCF_024610735.1. Lineage (NCBI taxonomy): Eukaryota > Metazoa > Chordata > Mammalia > Carnivora > Ursidae > Ursus > Ursus americanus. Next base: position 241,124 of record NW_028273667.1, read on the forward strand.
GGCCGTGTGCCTCGGGGGTCCCTCCGGCTCCCCAGAGCACAGGGACGAGGTGAGGGGCTTAGACCATGCCTGGGCCATGTTGTCTCTTCCACCTGGGTGTGTGGCATTTTGTTGACCTGGCTACCCCCACTTGGGGTAGGATTTCCACAGCAAGAGCATATTGTTAGTCGGAAGCTGTTTGGGCCCCAGGGGGTCTCCGGGCTGTGTTCCTTGGTGTTGAACTCCTACTAGCAAAACCGCCGGGATGAGGGAAGGGCTCAGACTGTGCCTAGGCCGTGTGGTCTCTTCCAGGTCAGGGTATGGCATTTCCTTCACCTTGCCACAGGCACTGGGGAGCATGTCTGCACGTGGAGAAGGACTTCCTCGTGGGAGGCCGGTTTCTGTCCAACGGGTCCCAGTGCTGTGCTCCTCTCTTTTCATTCCTGCTGCCAGAAGCCCGGGGAGGAGGGGAGGGCTTACAACATGGCTGGGCACTGGGGTTTCTTCCACAGAAGGGGATGGCATTTGTTTTCCCTTGCCTCCAGCCCTTGGGATAGGGTCTGCAACTCAGGAAAGCTGTTTCCGTGGGAAGCCGGCTTTCTGCCAACCGGCCTCAGGACCGTGTGCCTCGGGGGTCCCTCCGACTCCCCAGAGCACAGGGACGAGGTGAGGGGCTTAGACCATGCCTGGGCCATGTTGTTTCTTCCACCTGGGTGTGTGGCATTTTGTTGACCTGGTTACAACCACTTGGGATAGAATTTCCACAGCAATAGCATATTGTTAGTCGGAAGCTGTTTTGGTCCCAGGGGGTCTCCGGGCTGTGTTCTTGGGGTTGAACTCCTGCTAGCAAAACCACCGGGATGAGGGAAGGGCTCAGACTGTGCCTGGGCCCTGTAGTCTCGTCCAGGTCAGTGTATGGCATTTCCTTCACCTTGCCACAGGCACTGGGGAGCATGTCTGCACGTGGAGAAGGACTTCCTCGTGGGAAGCCGGTTTCTGTCAAAAGGGTCCCAGTGCTGTGCTCCTCTCTTTTCACTCCTGCTGCCAGAAGCCCAGGAAGGAGGGGAAGGCTTACAACATGGCTGGGCACTGGGGTTTCTTCCAGAGAAGGGGATGGCATTTGCTTTCCCTTGCCACCAGCCCTTGAGATAGGGTCTGCACCTCAGGAAAGCTGTTTCCGTGGGAAGCCGGCTTTCTGCCCAACGGGCCTCAGGGCCGTGGGCCTCGGGGTTCTCTCCGGCTCCCCAGAGCACAGGGACGTGGTGAGGGGCTTAGACCATGCCTGGGCTATGTTGTCTCTTCCACCTGGGTGTGTGGCATTTTGTTGACCTGGCTACCCCCACTTGGGATAGGATTTCCACAGCAAGACCATATTGTTCGTCGGAAGCCGTTTGGGCCCCAGGGGGTCTCCGGTCTGTGTTCGTTGGGGTTGAACTCCTGCTAGCAAAACCTCCGGGATGAGGGTAGGTCTCAGACTGTGCATGGGCCCTGTGGTCTCTTCTAGGTCAGTGTATGGCATTTCCTTCACCTTGCCACAGGCACTGGGGACATGTCTGCACGTGGAGAAGGACTTCCTCGTGGGAAGCCGGTTTCCGTCAAACGGGTCCCAGTGCTGTGCTCCTCTCTTTTGACTCCTGTTGCCAGAAGCCCAGGGAGGAGGGGAGGGCTTACAACATGGCTGGGCACTGGAGTTTCTACCAGAGAAGGGCATGGCATTTGCTTTCCCTTGCCACCAGCCCTTGGGAGAGGGTCTGCACCTCAGGAAAGCTGTTTCCGTGGGAGGCCGGCTTCCTGCCCAACGGGGCTCAGGGCCGTGGGCCTCGGGGTTCCCTCCGGCTCCCCAGAGCCCAGGGACGAGGTGACGGGGTTAGACAATGCCTGGGCCATGTTGTTTCTTCCACCTGGGTGTGTGGCATTTTATTGACCTGGCTACCCCCACTTGGGATAGGATTTCCACAGCAAGAGTATATTGTTAGTTGGAAGACGTTTTGGCCCCAGGGGGTTTCCGGGCTGTGTTCTTGGGGTTGAACTCCTGCTAGCAAAACCGCCGGGATGTGGGTAGGTCTCAGACTGTGCCTGGGCCCTGTGGTCTCTTCCAGGTCAGTGTATGGCATTTCCTTCACCTTGCCACAGGCAATGGGGAGCATGTCTGCACGTGGAGAAGGACTTCCTCGTGGGAGGCCAGTTTCTGTCAAACGGGTCCCAGTGCTGTGCATCTCTCTTTTCACTCCTGCTGCCAGAAGCCCAGGGAGGAGGGGAGGGCTTAGAACATGGCTGGGCACTGGGGTTTCTTCCAGATAAGGGGATGGCATTTGCTTTCCCTTGCCACCAGCCCTTGCGATAGGGTCTGCACCTCAGGAAAGCTGTTTCCGTGGGAAGCCGGCTTTCTGCCCAACGGGCCTCAGGGCCGTGGGCCTCGGGGGTCCCTCCGGCTCCCCAGAGCACAGGGACGAGGTGAGGGGCTTAGACCATGCCTGGTCCATGTTGTTTCTTCCACCTGGGTGTGTGGCATTTTGTTGACCTGGCTACCTCCACTTGGGATAGGATTTCCACAGCAAGAGCATATGTTAGTCGGAAGCCGTTTCGGCCACAGGGGGTCTCCGGTCTGTGTTCCTTGGGGTTGAACTCCTGCTAGCAAAACCGTGGGGATGAGGGAAGGGCTCAGACTTGCCTGGGCCCTGTGGTCTCTTCTAGGTCAGTGTATGGCATTTCCTTCACCTTGCCACAGGCACTGGGGAGCATGTCTGCACGTGCAGAATGACTTCCTCGTGGGAAGGTTGTTTCTGTCAACCGGGTCCCAGGGCTGTGCTCCTCTCTTTTCACTCCAGCTGCCAGAAGCCCAGGGAGGAGGGGAGGGCTTAGAACATGGTTGGGCACTGGGGTTTCTTCCACAGAAGTGGAAGGTATTTGTTTTCCCTTGCCTCCAGCCCTTGGGATAGGGTCTGCAACTCAGGAAAGCTGTTTCCGTGGGAAGCCGGCTTTCTGCCCAACGGGCCTCAGGACCTTGTGCCTCGGGGGTCCCTCCGGCTCCCCAGAGCACAGGGACGAGGTGAGGGGCTTAGACCATGCCTGGGCCATGTTGTTTCTTCCACCTGGGTGTGTGGCATTTTGTTGACCTGGTTACAACCACTTGGGATAGGATTTCCACAGCGAGAGCATATTGTTAGTCGGAAGCTGTTTGGGCCCCAGGGGGTCTCCGGGCTGTGTTCTTGGGGTTGAACTCCTGCTAGCAAAACCACCGGGATGAGGGAAGGGCTCAGACTGTGCCTGGGCCCTGTAGTCTCGTCCAGGTCAGTGTATGGCATTTCCTTCACCTTGCCACAGGCACTGGCGAGCATGTCTGCACGTGGAGAATGACTAACTCGTGGGAAGCCGGTTTCTGTCAAACGGGTCCCTGTGCTGTGCTCCTCTCTTTTCACTCCTGATACCATAAGCCCAGGGAGGAGGGGAGGGCTTAGAACATGGCTGGGCACTGGCGTTTCTTCCAGAGAAGGGGATGGCATTTGCTTTCCCTTGCCACCAGCCCTTGGGAGAGGGTCTGCACCTCAGGAAAGCTGTTTCCGTGGGAGGACCGGCTTCCTGCCCAACGGGCCTCAGGGCCGTGGCCCTCGGGGTTCCCTCCGGCTCCCCAGAGCACAGGGACGAGGTGACGGCTTAGACCATGCCTGGGCCATGTTGTTTCTTCCACCTGGGTGTGTGGCATTTTATTGACCTGGCTACCCCCACTTGGGATAGGATTTCCACAGCAAGAGTATATTGTTAGTTGGAAGACGTTTTGGCCCCAGGGGGTCTCCGGGCTGTGTTCGTTGGGGTTGAACTCCTGCTAGCAAAACCGCCGGGATGAGGGAAGGGCTCAGACTGTGCCTGGGCCCTGTGGTCTATTCCAGGTCAGTGTATGGCATTTCCTTCACCTTGCCACAGGCACTGGGGAGCATGTCTGCACGTGGAGAAGGACTTCCTCGTGGGAAGCCGGTTTCTGTCAAACGGATCCCAGTGCTGTGCTCCTCTCTTTTCACTCCTGCGGCCAGAAGCTCAGGGAGGAGGGGAGGACTTTCAACATGGCTGGGCACTGGGGTTTCTTCCAGAGAAGGGGATGGCATTTGCTTTCCCTTGCCACCAGCCCTTGGGATAGGGTCTGCACCTCAGGAAAGCTGTTTCCGTGGGAAGCCGGCTTTCTGCCCAACGGGCCTCCGGGCCGTGTGCCTCGGGGGTCCCTCCGGCTCCCCAAAGCACAGGGACGAGGTGAGGGGCTTAGACCATGCCTGGGCCATGTTGTTTCTTCCACTTGGTTGTGTGGCATTTTGTTGACCTGGCTACCCCCACTTGGGATAGGATTTCCACAGCAAGAGCATATTGTTATTCCAAAGCAGTTTGGGCCCCAGGGGGTCTCCGGTCTGTGTTCCTTGGGGTTGAACTCCTGCTAGCAAAACCGCCGGGATGAGGGAAGGGCTCAGACTGTGCCTGGGCCCTGTGGTCTCTTCCAGGTTAGTGTATGGCATTTCCTTCACCTTGCCACAGGCACTGGCGAGCATGTCTGCACGTGGAGAATGACTAACTCGTGGGAAGCCGGTTTCTGTCAAACGGGTCCCTGTGCTGTGCTCCTCTCTTTTCACTCCTGATACCATAAGCCCAGGGAGGAGGGGAGGGCTTAGAACATGGCTGGGCACTGGCGTTTCTTCCAGAGAAGGGGATGGCATTTGCTTTCCCTTGCCACCAGCCCTTGGGAGAGGGTCTGCACCTCAGGAAAGCTGTTTCCGTGGGAGGACCGGCTTCCTGCCCAACGGGCCTCAGGGCCGTGGCCCTCGGGGTTCCCTCCGGCTCCCCAGAGCACAGGGACGAGGTGACGGCTTAGACCATGCCTGGGCCATGTTGTTTCTTCCACCTGGGTGTGTGGCATTTTATTGACCTGGCTACCCCCACTTGGGATAGGATTTCCACAGCAAGAGTATATTGTTAGTTGGAAGACGTTTTGGCCCCAGGGGGTCTCCGGGCTGTGTTCGTTGGGGTTGAACTCCTGCTAGCAAAACCGCCGGGATGAGGGAAGGGCTCAGACTGTGCCTGGGCCCTGTGGTCTATTCCAGGTCAGTGTATGGCATTTCCTTCACCTTGCCACAGGCAATGGGGAGCATGTCTGCACGTGGAGAAGGACTTCCTCGTGGGAGGCCGGTTTCTGTCAAACGGATCCCAGTGCTGTGCAACTCTCTTTTCACTCCTGCTGCCAGAAGCCCAGGGAGGAGGTGAGGACTTTCAACATGGCTGGGCACTGGGGTTTCTTCCAGAGAAGGGGATGGCATTTGCTTTCCCTTGCCACCAGCCCTTGGGATAGGGTCTGCACCTCAGGAAAGATGTTTCCGTGGGAAGCCGGCTTTCTGCCCAACGGGCCTCAGGGCCGTGGGCCTCGGGGGTCCCTCCGGCTCCCCAGAGCCCAGGGACGAGGTGAGGGGCTTAGGCCATGCCTCGGCCATGTTGTCTCTTCCACCTGGGTGTGTGGCATTTTGTTGACCTGGCTACCTCCACTTGGGATAGGATTTCCACAGCAAGAGCATATTGTTAGTCGGAAGCTGTTTTGGCCCCAGGGAGTCTCCGGGCTGTGTTCTTGGGGTTGAACTCTTGCTAGCAAAACCCCTGGGATGAGGGAAGGGCTCAGACTGTGCCTGGGCCCTGTAGTCTCGTCCAGGTCAGTGTATGGCATTTCCTTCACCTTGCCACAGGCGCTGGTGAGCATGTCTGCACGTGGAGAAGGACTTCCTCGTGGGAAGCCGGTTTCTGTCAAAAGGGTCCCAGTGCTGTGTTCCTCTCTTTTCACTCCTGCTGCCAGAAGCCCAGGAAGGAGGGGAAGGCTTACAACATGGCTGGGCACTGGGGTTTCTTCCAGAGAAGGGGATGGCATTTGCTTTCCCTTGCCACCAGCCCTTGGGATACGGTCTGCACCTCAGGAAAGCTGTTTCCGTGGGAAGCCGGCTTTCTGCCCAACGGGCCTCAGGACCGTGGGCCTCGGGGGTCCCTCCGGCTCCCCAGAGCACAGGGACGAGGTGAGGGGCTTAGACCATGCCTGGGCCATGTTGTTTCTTCCACCTGGGTGTGTGGCATTTTGTTGACCTGGTTACCCCCACTTGGGATAGGATTTCCACAGCAAGAGCATATTGTTAGTCGGAAGCCGTTTGGGCCCCAGGGGGTCTCCGTGCTGTGTTCCTTGGGGATGAACTCCTGCTACCAAAACCTCCGGGATGTGGGTAGGTCTCAGACTGTGCCTGGGCCCTGTGGTCTCTTCCAGGTCAGTGTATGGCATTTCCTTCACCTTGCCACAGGCACTGGGGAGCATGTCTGCACGTGGAGAAGGACTTCCTCGTGGGAAGCCAGTTTCCATCAAACGGGTCCCAGTGCTGTGCTCCTCTCTTTTCACTCCTGCTACCATAAGCCCAGGGAGGAGGGGAGGGCTTAGAACATGGCTGGGCACTGGGGTTTCTTCCAGAGAAGGGGATGGCATTTGCTTTCCCTTGCCACCAGCCCTTGGGATAGGGTCTGCACCTCAGGAAAGCTGTTTCCGTGGGAAGCCGGCTTTCTGCCCAACGGGCCTCAGGGCCGTGTGCCTCGGGGGTCCCTCCGGCTCCCCAAAGCACAGGGACGAGGTGACGGGCTTAGACCATGCCTGGGCCATGTTGTTTCTTCCACTTGGTTGTGTGGCATTTTATTGACCTGGCTACCCCCACTTGGGATAGGATTTCCACAGCAAGAGCATATTGTTAGTCATAAGCCCTTTGGCCCCAGGGGGTCTCCGGTCTGTGTTCCTTGGGGTTGAACTCCTGCTAGCAAAACCGCCGGGATGAGGGAAGGGCTCAGACTGTGCCTGGGCCCTGTGGTCTCTTCCAGGTCAGTGTATGGCATTTCCTTCACCTTGCCACAGGCACTGGGGAGAATGTCTGCACGTGGAGAATGACTAACTCGTGGGAAGCCGGTTTCTGTCAAACGGGTCCCTGTGCTGTGCTCCTCTCTTTTCACTCCTGCTACCATAAGCCCAGGGAGGAGGGGAGGGCTTAGAACATGGCTGGGCACTGGGGTTTCTTCCAGAGAAGGGGATGGCATTTGCTTTCCCTTGCCACCAGCCCTTGGGATAGGTTCTGCACCTCAGGAGAGCTGTTTCCGTGGGAAGCCGGGTTTCTGCCCAACGGGCCTCAGGGCCGTGTGCCTCGGGGATCCCTCCGGCTCCCCAGAGAACAGGGACGAGGTGAGGGGCTTAGACCATGCCTGGGCCATGTTGTCTCTTTCACCTGGGTGTGTGGCATTTTGTTGACCTGGCTACCCCCACTTGGGATAGGATTTCCACAGCAAGAGCATATTGTTAGTCGGAAGCCGTTTTGGCCCCAGGGGGTCTCAGGGCTGTGTTTTGGGGGTTGAACTCCTGCTAGCAAAACCGCCGGGATGAGAGAAGGGCTCAGACTGTGCCTGGGCCCTGTGGTCTCTTCCAGGTCAGTGTATGGCCTTTCCTTCACCTTGCCACAGGCACTGGGGAGCATGTCTGCACGTGGAGAAGGACTTCCTCGTGGGAAGCCGGTTTCTGTCAAACGGGTCCCCGTGCTGTGCCCCTCTCTTTTCACTCCTGCTGCCAGAAGCCCAGGGAGGAGGGGAGAGCTTACAACATGGCTGGGCAATGGGGTTTCTTCCAGAGAAGGGGATGGCATTTGCTTTCCCTTGCCACCAGCCCTTGGGATAGGGTCTGCACCTCAGGAAAGCTGTTTCCGTGGGAAGCCGGCTTTCTGCCCAACGGGCCTCCGGGCCGTATGCCTCGGGGGTCCCTCCGGCTCCCCAGAGCACAGGGACGAGGTGAGGGGCTTAGACCATGCCTGGGCCATGTTGTTTCTTCCACCTCGGTGTGTGGCATTTTGTTGACCTGGCTACCCTCACTTGGGTTTAGATTTCCACAGCAAGAGCATATTGTTAGTCGGAAGCCGTTTGGGCCCCAGAGGGTCTCCGGACTGTGTTCCTTGCGGTTGAACTCCTGCTAGCAAAACCGCCGGGATGAGGGAAGGGCTCAGACTGTGCCTGGGCCCTGTCGTCTCTTCCAGGTCAGTGTATGGCATTTCCTTCACCTTGCCACAGGCACTGGGGAGCATGTCTGCACGTGGAGAATGACTTCCTCGTGGGAAGCCTGTTTCTGTCAACCGGGTCCCAGTGCTGTGCTCCTCTCTTTTCACTCCAGCTGCCAGAAGCCCAGGGAGGAGGGGAGGGCTTAGAACATGGCTGGGCACTGGGGTTTCTTCCAGAGAAGTGGATGGCATTTATTTTCCCTTGCCTCCAGCCCTTGGGATAGGGTCTGCAACTCAGGAAAGCTGTTTCCGTGGGAAACCGGCTTTCTGCCCAACGGGCCTCAGGGCCATGGTGCTTCGGGGTCCGTCCGGCTCCCCAGAGCCCAGGGACGAGGTGAGGGGCTGAGGCCATGCCTGGGCCATGTTGTCTCTTCCACCAGGGTGTGTGGCATTTTGTTGACCTGGCTACCTCCACTTGGGATAGGATTTCCACAGCAAGAGCATATTGTTAGTCATAAGCCCTTTGGCCCCAGGGGGTCTCCGGTCTGTGTTCCTTGGTGTTGAACTCCTGCTAGCAAAACCACCGGGATGAGGGAAGGGCTCAGACTGTGCCTGGGCCCTGTGGTCTCTTCCAGGTCAGTGTATGGCATTTCCTTCACCTTGCCACAGGCACTGGGGAGCATGTCTGCACGTGGAGAAGGACTTCCTCGTGGGAAGCCGGTTTCTGTCAAACGGGTCCCAGTGCTGTGCTCCTCTCTTTTCACTCCTGATACCATAAGCCCAGGGAGGAGGGGAGGGCTTAGAACATGGCTGGGCACTGGGGTTTCTTCCAGAGAAGGGGATGGCATTTGCTTTCCCTTGCCACCAGCCCTTGGGATAGGGTCTGCACCTCAGGAAAGCTGTTTCCGTGGGAGGACCGGCTTCCTGCCCAACGGGCCTCAGGGCCGTGGCCCTCGGGGTTCCCTCCGGCTCCCCAGAGCACAGGGACGAGGTGACGGCTTAGACCATGCCTGGGCCATGTTGTTTCTTCCACCTGGGGGTGTGGCATTTTATTGACCTGGCTACCCCCACTTGGGATAGGATTTCCACAGCAAGAGTATATTGTTAGTTGGAAGACGTTTTGGCCCCAGGGGGTCTCCGGGCTGTGTTCGTTGGGGTTGAACTCCTGCTAGCAAAACCGCCGGGATGAGGGAAGGGCTCAGACTGTGCCTGGGCCCTGTGGTCTATTCCAGGTCAGTGTATGGCATTTCCTTCACCTTGCCACAGGCAATGGGGAGCATGTCTGCACGTGGAGAAGGACTTCCTCGTGGGAGGCCGGTTTCTGTCAAACGGGTCCCAGTGCTGTGCATCTCTCTTTTCACTCCTGCTGCCAGAAGCCCAGGGAGGAGGGGAGGGCTTAGAACATGGCTGGGCACTGGGGTTTCTTCCAGAGAAGGGGAAGGCATTTGCTTTCCCTTGACACCAGCCCTTGGGATACGGTCTGCACCTCAGGAAAGCTGTTTCCGTGGGAAACCGGCTTTCTGCCCAACGGGCCTCAGGGCCATGGTGCTTCGGGGTCCGTCCGGCTCCCCAGAGCACAGGGACGAGGTGAGGGGCTTAGGCCATGCCTGGGCCATGTTGTCTCTTCCACCAGGGTGTGTGGCATTTTGTTGACCTGGCTACCTCCACTTGGGATAGGATTTCCACAGCAAGAGCATATTGTTAGTCGGAAGCTGTTTTGGCCCCAGGGCGTCTCCGGGCTGTGTTCTTGGGGTTGAACTCTTGCTAGCAAAACCCCTGGGATGAGGGAAGGGCTCAGACTGTGCCTGGGCCCTGTAGTCTCGTCCAGGTCAGTGTATGGCATTTCCTTCACCTTGCCACAGGCGCTGGTGAGCATGTCTGCACGTGGAGAAGGACTTCCTCGTGGGAAGCCGGTTTCTGTCAAAAGGGTCCCAGTGCTGTGCTCCTCTCTTTTAACTCCTGCTGCCAGAAGCCCAGGGAGGAGGGGAGGACTTTCAACATGGCTGGGCACTGGGTTTCTTCCAGAGAAGGGGATGGCATTTGCTTTCCCTTGCCACCAGCCCTTGGGATACGGTCTGCACCTCAGGAAAGCTGTTTCCGTGCGAAGCCGGCTTTCTGCCCAACGGGCCTCAGGGCCGTGTGCCTCGGGGGTCCCTCCGGCTCCCCAAAGCACAGGGACGAGGTGAGGGGCTTAGACCATGCCTGGGCCCTGTTGTTTCTTCCACTTGGTTGGGTGGCATTTTGTTGACCTGGCTACCCCCACTTGGGATCGGATTTTCACAGCAAGAGCATATTGTTACTCGGAAGCCGTTTTGGCCCCAGGGGGTCTCCGGGCTGTGTTCTTGGGGTTGAACTCCTGCTAGCAAAACCGCCGGGATGAGGGAAGGGCTCAGACTGTGCCTGGGCCCTGTGGTCTATTCCAGGTCAGTGTATGGCATTTCCTTCACCTTGCCACAGGCAATGGGGAGCATGTCTGCACGTGGAGAAGGACTTCCTCGTGGGAGGCCGGTTTCTGTCAAACGGATCCCAGTGCTGTGCAACTCTCTTTTCACTCCTGCTGCCAGAAGCCCAGGGAGGAGGTGAGGACTTTCAACATGGCTGGGCACTGGGGTTTCTTCCAGAGAAGGGGATGGCATTTGCTTTCCCTTGCCACCAGCCCTTGGGATACGGTCTGCACCTCAGGAAAGCTGTTTCCGTGGGAAGCCGGCTTTCTGCCCAACGGGCCTCAGGGCCGTGGGCCTCTGGGTCCCTCCGGCTCTCCAGACCACAGGGATGAGGTGAGGGGCTGAGACCATGCCTGGGCCATGTTGTCTCTTCCACCTGGGTGTGTGGCATTTTGTTGACCTGGTTACCCCCACTTGGGATAGGATTTCCACAGAAAGAGCATATTGTTAGTCGGTAGCCGTTTTGGCCCCAGGGGGTCTCCAGTCTGTGTTCCTTGGTGTTGAACTCCTGCTAGCAAAACCGCCGGGATGAGGGAAGGGCTCAGACTGTGCCTGGGCCCTGTAGTCTCTTCCAGGTCAGTGTATGGCATTTCTTTCACCTTGCCACAGGCACTGGGGAGCATGTCTGCACGTGGAGAAGGACTTCCTCGTGGGAAGCCGGTTTCTGTCAAACGGGTCCCAGTGCTGTGCTCCTCACTTTTCACTCCTGCTGCCAGAAGCCCAGGGAGGAGGGGAGGGCTTACAACATGGCTGGGTTCCTGGGTTTCTTCCAGAGAAGGGGATGGCATTTGCTTTCCCTTGCCACTAGCCCTTGGGATAGGGTCTGCACCTCAGGAGAGCTGTTTCCGTGGGAAGCCGGGTTTCTGCTCAACGGGCCTCAGGGCCGTGTGCCTCGGGGGTCCCTCCGGCTCCCCAGAGCACAGGGACGAGGTGAGGGGCTTAGACCATGCCTGGGCCATGTTGTCTCTTCCACCTGGGTGTGTGGCATTTTGTTGACCTGGCTACCCCCACTTGGGGTAGGATTTCCACAGTAAGAGCATATTGTTAGTCGGAAGCTGTTTGTGCCCCAGGGGGTCTCCGGGCTGTGTTCCTTGGTGTTGAACTCCTACTAGCAAAACCGCCGGGATGAGGGAAGGGCTCAGACTGTGCCTAGGCCGTGTGGTCTCTTCCAGGTCAGCGTATGGCATTTCCTTCACCTTGCCACAGGAACTGGGGAGCATGTCTGCACGTGCAGAATGACTTCCTCGTGGGAAGCTTGTTTCTGTCAACCGGGTCCCAGGGCTGTGCTCCTCTCTTTTCACTCCAGCTGCCAGAAGCCCAGGGAGGAGGGGAGGGCTTAGAACATGGCTGGGCACTGGGGTTTCTTCCAGAGAAGTGGAAGGTATTTGTTTTCCCTTGCCTCCAGCCCTTGGGATAGGGTCTGCAACTCAGGAAAGCTGTTTCCGTGGGAAGCCGGCTTTCTGCCCAACGGGCCTCAGGACCTTGTGCCTCGGGGGTCCCTCCGGCTCCCCAGAGCACAGGGACGAGGTGAGGGGCTTAGACCATGCCTGGGCCATGTTGTTTCTTCCACCTGGGTGTGTGGCATTTTGTTGACCTGGTTACAACCACTTGGGATAGGATTTCCACAGCAATAGCATATTGTTTGTCGGAAGCTGTTTGGGCCCCAGGGGGTCTCCGGGCTGTGTTCTTGGGGTTGAACTCCTGCTAGCAAAACCACCGGGATGAGGGAAGGGCTCAGACTGTGCCTGGGCCCTGTAGTCTCGTCCAGGTCAGTGTATGGCATTTCCTTCAGCTTGCCACAGGCACTGGGGAGCATGTCTGCACGTGGAGAAGGACTTCCTCGTGGGAAGCCGGTTTCTGTCAAAAGGGTCCCAGTGCTGTGCTCCTCTCTTTTCACTCCTGCTGCCAGAAGCCCAGGAAGGAGGGGAAGGCTTACAACATGGCTGGGCACTGGGGTTTCTTCCAGAGAAGGGGATGGCATTTGCTTTCCCTTGCCACCAGCCCTTGGGATAGGGTCTGCACCTCAGGAAAGCTGTTTCCGTGGGAAGCCGGCTTACTGCCCAACGGGCCTCCGGGCCGTGTGCCTCGGGGGTCCCTCCGGCTCCCCAAAGCACAGGGACGAGGTGAGGGGCTTAGACCATGCCTGGGCCATGTTGTTTCTTCCACTTGGTTGTGTGGCATTTTGTTGACCTGGCTACCCCCACTTGGGATAGGATTTCCACAGCAAGAGCATATTGTTATTCCGAAGCCGTTTGGGCCCCAGGGGGTCTCCGGTCTGTGTTCCTTGGGGTTGAACTCCTGCTAGCAAAACCGCCGGGATGACGGAAGGGCTCAGACTGTGCCTGGGCCCTGTGGTCTCTTCCAGGTCAGTGTATGGCATTTCCTTCACCTTGCCACAGGCACTGGGGAGCATGTCTGCACGTGGAGAATGACTAACTCGTGGGAAGCCGGTTTCTGTCAAACGGGTCCCTGTGCTGTGCTCCTCTGTTTTCACTCCTGATACCATAAGCCCAGGGAAGAGGGGAGGGCTTAGAACATGGCTGGGCACTGTGGTTTCTTCCAGAGAAGGGGATGGCATTTGCTTTCCCTTGCCACCAGCCCTTGGGATAGGGTCTACACCTCAGGAAAGCTGTTTCCGTGGGAAGCCGGCTTTCTACAAAACGGGCCTCAGGGCCATGGTGCTTCGGGGTCCCTCCGGCTCCCCAGAGCACAGGGACAAGGTGAGGGGCTTCGACCATGCCTGGGCCATGTTGTCTCTTCCACCTGGGTGTGTGGCATTTTGTTGACCTGGCTACCTCCACTTGGGATAGGATTTCCACAACAAGAGCATATTGTTAGTCGGAAGCAGTTTGGGCCCCAGGGGGTCTCTGGGCTGTATTCTTGGGGTTGAACTTCTGCTAGCAAAACCACCAGGATGAGGGAAGGGCTCATACTGTGTCTGGGCCCTGTGGTCTCTTCCAGGTCACTGTATGGCATTTCCTTCACCTTGCCACAGGCACTGGGGAGCATTTCTGCACTTGGAGAAGGACTTCCTCGTGGGAGGCCGGTTTCTGTCAAACGGGTCCCAGTGCTGTGCTCCTCTCTTTTCATTCCTGCTGCCAGAAGCCCAGGGAGGATGGGAGGGCTTAGAACATGGCTGGGCAATGTGGTTTCTTCCAGAGAAGGGGATGGCATTTGCTTTCCCTTGCCACCAGCCCTTGGGATAGGGTCTGCACCTCAGGAAAGCTGTTTCCGTGGGACACCGGCTTTCTGCCTAACGGGCCTCAGGGCCGTGGGCCTCGGGGGTCCCTCCGGCTCCCCAAAGCACAGGGACGAGGTGAGGGACTTAGACCATGCCAGGGCCTTATTGTTTCTTCCACCTGGGTGTTTAGCAGTTTGTTGACCTGGCTACCCCACTTGGGGTAGGTTTTCCACAGCAAGAGCATATTGTTCATCTAAAGCCGTTTGGGCCCCAGGGGGTCTCCGGGTTGTGTTCGTTGGGGTTGAACTCCTGCTAGCAAAATCGCCGGGATGAGGGAAGGGCTCAGACTGTGCCTGGGCCCTGTGGTCTCTTCCAGGTCAGGGTATGGCATTTCCTTCACCTTGCCACAGGCACTGGGGAGCATGTCTGCACGTGGAGAAGGACTTCCTCGTGGGAAGCCTGTTTCTGTCAAACGGGTCCCAGTGCTGTGCTCCTCTCTTTTCACTCCTGCTGCCAGAAGCCCAGGGAGGAGGGGAGGACTTTCAACATGGCTGGGCACTGGGGTTTCTTCCAGAGAAGGGGATGGCATTTGCTTTCCCTTGCCACCAGCCCTTGGTATAGGGTCTGCACCTCAGGAAACTGTTTCCGTGGGAAGCCGGCTTTCTGCCCAACGGGCCTCAGGGCCATGGGCCTCGGGGGTCTCTCCGGCTCCCCAAAGCACAGGGACGAGGTGAGGGGCTTAGACCATGCCAGGGCCATATTGTTTCTTCCACCTGGGTGTGTGGCATTTTGTTGACCTGGTTACCCCCACTTGGGATAGGATTTCCACATCAATAGCATATTGTTAGTCGGAAGCTGTTTTGGCCCCAGGGGGTCTCCGGGCTGTATTCTTGGGGTTGAACTCCTGCTAGCAAAATCACCGGGATGAGGGAAGGGCTCAGACTGTGCCTGGGCCCTGTGGTCTCTTCCAGGTCAGTGTATGGCATTTCCTTCACCTTGGCACAGGCACTGGGGAGCATGTCTGCACGTGGAGAAGGACTTCCTCGTGGGAGGCCGGTTTCTGTCCAACGGGTCCCAGTGCTGTGCTCCTCTCTTTTCATTCCTGCTGCCAGAAGCCCGGGGAGGAGGGGAGGGCTTACAACATGGCTGGGCACTGGGGTTTCTTCCACAGAAGGGGATGGCATTTGCTTTCCCTTTCCACCAGCCCTTGGGATAGGGTCTGCACCTCAGGAAAGCTGTTTCCGTGGGAAACCGGCTTTCTGCCTAACGGGCTTCAGGGCCGTGGGCCTCGGGGGTCCCTCCGGCTCCCCAAAGCACAGGGAGGAGGTGAGGGGCTTAGACCATGCCTGGGCCATATTGTTTCTTCCACCTGGGTGTTTAGCAGTTTGTTGACCTGGCTACCCCACTTGCGGTAGGTTTTC
This sequence comes from Ursus americanus, assembly GCF_024610735.1. Classification (NCBI taxonomy): domain Eukaryota; kingdom Metazoa; phylum Chordata; class Mammalia; order Carnivora; family Ursidae; genus Ursus; species Ursus americanus. The sequence continues at coordinate 256,173 of NW_028273667.1, forward strand.
CACAGCAAGAGCATATTGTTCATCGAAAGCCGTTTGGGCCCCAGGGGGTCTCCGGGCTGTGTTCCTTGAGGTTGAACTCCTGCTAGCAAAACCGCCGGGATGACAGAAGGGCTCAGACTGTGCCTGGGCCCTGTGGTCTCTTCCAGGTCAGTGTATGGCATTTCCTTCACCTTGCCACAGGCACTGGGGAGCATGTCTGCACGTGGAGAAGGACTTCCTCGTGGGAAGCCGGTTTCTGTCAAACGGTCCCACTGCTGTACTCCTCTCTTTTCACTCCTGCTGCCATTAGCCCAGGGAGGAGGGGAGGGCTTAGAACATGGCTGGGCACTGGGGTTTCTTCCAGAGAAGGGGATGGCATTTGCTTTCCCTTGCCACCAGCCCTTGGGAGAGGGTCTGCACCTCAGGAAAGCTGTTTCCGTGGGAGGACCGGCTTCCTGCCCAACGGGCCTCAGGGCCGTGGCCCTCGGGGTTCCCTCCGGCTCCCCAGAGCACAGGGACGAGGTGAGGGGCTTAGGCCTTGCCTGGGCCATGTTGTCTCTTCCACCAGGGTGTGTGGCATTTTGTTGACCTGGCTACCTCCACTTGGGATAGGATTTCCACAGCAAGAGCATATTGTTAGTCATAAGCCCTTTGGCCCCAGGGGGTCTCCGGTCTGTGTTCCTTGGTGTTGAACTCCTGCTAGCAAAACCACCGGGATGAGGGAAGGGCTCAGACTGTGCCTGGGCCCTGTGGTCTCTTCCAGGTCAGTGTATGGCATTTCCTTCACCTTGCCACAGGCACTGGGGAGCATGTCTGCACGTGGAGAAGGACTTCCTCGTGGGAAGCCGGTTTCTGTCAAACGGGTCCCAGTGCTGTGCTCCTCTCTTTTCACTCCTGCTGCCAGAATCCCAGGGAGGAGGGGAGGACTTTCAACATGGCTGGGCACTGGGGTTTCTTCCAGAGAAGGGGATGGCATTTGCTTTCCCTTGCCACCAGCCCTTGGGATAGGGTCTGCACCTCAGGAAAGATGTTTCCGTGGGAAGCCGGCTTTCTGCCCAACGGGCCTCAGGGCCGTGGGCCTCGGGGGTCCCTCCGGCTCCCCAGAGCACAGGGACGAGGTGAGGGGCTTAGGCCATGCCTCGGCCATGTTGTCTCTTCCACCTGGGTGTGTGGCATTTTGTTGACCTGGCTACCCCCACTTGAGATAGGTTTTCCAGTCAAGGACCTCTTGTTCGTCGGAAGCTGTTTATGCCTCAGGGTCTCTGGGCTGTGTTCGTTGGGGTTGAACTCCAGCTAGCAAAACCGCCGGATGAGGGAAGGGTTCAGACTGTGCCTGGGCCCTGTGGTCTCTTCCAGGTCAGTGTATGGCATTTCCTTCCCCTTGCCACAGGCACCTGGGAGCATGTCTGCACGTGGAGAAAGACTTTCCCGTGGGAAGCCGGTTTTTGTCAAACGGGTCCCAGTGCTCTGCTCCTCTCTTTTCACTCCTGCTGCCAGAAGCCCAGGGAGGATGGGAGGGCTTAGAACATGGCTGGGCACTGTGGTTTCTTCCAGAGAAGTGGAGGGCATTTGCATTACCTTGCCACAACCACTTGGGATAGGGTCTGCACCTCAGGAAAACTGTTTCCGTGGGAAGCCGGCTTTTTGCAAAGGGGTCTCAGGGCCGAGGGGCTTGGCTGTCCCTCCGGCTCCCCAAAGCACAGGCACGAGGTGAGGGCCTTAGACCATGCCTGCGCCATGTTTTTTCTTCCACCTGAGTGTTTAGCACTTTCTTGACCTGGCTACACCCACTTGGGGTAGGTTTTCCACAGCAAGAGCATATTGTTCGTCGGAAGCTGTTTGGGCCCCAGGGGGTCTCCGGGCTGTGTTCGTTGGGGTTGAACTCCTGCTAGCAAAACCGCCGGGATGAGGGAAGGGCTCAGACTGTGCCTGGGCCCTGTGGTCTCTTCCAGGTCAGGGTATGGCATTTCCTTCACCTTGCCACAGGAACTGGGGAGCATGTCTGCACGTGGAGAATGACTTCCTCGTGGGAAGCCGGTTTCTGTCAAACGGGTCCCAGTGCTGTGCTCCTCTCTTTTCATTCCTGCAGCCAGAAGCCCAGGGAGGAGGGGAGGGCTTAGAACATGGCTGGGCACTGGGGTTTCTTCCAGAGAAGTGGATGGCATTTGTTTTTCCTTGCCTCCAGCCCTTGGGATAGGGTCTGCAACTCAGGAAACCTGTTTCCGTGGGAAGCCGGCTTTCTGCCAACGGGCCTCAGGGCCGCTGGCCTCGGGGTCACTCCGGCTCCCCAGAGCACAGGGTCGAGGTGAGGGGCTTAGACCATGCCTGGGATATGTTGTCTCTTCCACCTGGGTGTGTGGCATTTTGTTGACCTGGCTAACCCCACTTGGGATAGGATTTCCACAGCAAGAGCATATTGTTAGTCGGAAGTCGTTTTGGCCCCAGGGGGTCTCCGGTCTGTGTTCCTTGGGGTTGAACTCTTGCTAGCAAAACCGTGGGGATGAGGGAAGGGCTCAGACTGTGCCTGGGCCCTATGGTCTCTTCCAGGTCAGGGTATGGCATTTCCTTCACCTTGCCACAGGAACTGGGGAGCATGTCTGCACGTGGAGAAGGACTTCCTCGTGGGAATCCGGTTTCTGTCAAACGGGTCCCTGTGCTGTGCTCCTCTCTTTTCACTGCTGCTGTCAGAAGCCCAGGGAGGAGGGGAGGACTTTCAACATGGCTGGGCACTGGGGTTTCTTCCAGAGAAGGGGATGGCATTTGCTTTCCCTTGCCACCAGCGCTTGGGATAGGGTCTGCACCTCAGGAAAGCTGTTGCCGTGGGAAGCCGGCTTTGTGCCCAACAGGTCTCAAGGCCGTGGGCCTCGGGGTCCCTCAGGCTCCCCAGAGCACAGGGACGAGGTGAGGGGCTTAGACCATGCATGGGCCATGTTATTTCTTCCACCTGGGTGTGTGGCATTTTGTTGACCTGGCTACCCCCACTTGGGATAGGATTTCCAAAGCAAGAGTATACTGTTAGTCGGAAGACGTTTTGGCCCCAGAGGTCTCCGGGCTGTGTTCTTGGGGTTGAACTCCTGCTAGCAAAACCGCCGGGATGAGGGAAGGTCTCAGACTGTGCCTGGGCCCTGTGGTCTCTTCCAGGTCAGTGTATGGCATTTCCTTCACCTTGCCACAGGCACTTGGGAGCATGTCTGCACGTGGAAAAGGACTTACTCGTAGGAGGCCGGTTTCTGTCAAACATGTCCCAGTACTGTGCAACTCTCTTTTCACTCCTGCTTCCAGAAGCCCAGGGAGGAGGGGAGGGCTTAGAACATGGCTGGGCACTGGGGTATCTTCCAGAGAAGGGCATGGCATTTGCTTTGCCTTGCCACCAGCCCTTGGGAGAGGGTCTGCACCTCAGGAAAGCTGTTTCCGTGGGAGGCCGGCTTCCTGCCCAACGGGCCTCAGGGCCCTGGGCCTCGGGGTTCCTTCCGGCTCCCCAGAGCACAGGGACGAGGTGATGGGCTTAGACCATGCCTGGGCCATGTTGTTTCTTCCACCTGGGTGTGTGGCATTTTGTTGACCTGGTTACCCCCACTTGGGATAGGATTTCCACAGCAAGAGTATATTGTTCGTCGGAAGACGTTTTGGCCACAGGGGGTCTCCGGGCTGTGTTCGTTGGGGTTGAACTCCTGCTAGCAAAACCGCCGGGATGAGGGAAGGGCTCAGACTGTGCCTGGGCCCTGTGGTCTATTCCAGGTCAGTGTATGGCATTTCCTTCACCTTGCCACAGGCAATGGGGAGCATGTCTGCACGTGGAGAAGTACTTCCTCGTGGGAAGCCGGTTTCCATCAAACGGGTCCCAGTGCTGTGCTCCTCTCTTTTGACTCCTGTTGCCAGAAGCCCAGGGAGGAGGGGAGGGCTTACAACATGGCTGGGCACTGGAGTTTTTACCAGAGAAGGGCATGGCAGTTGCTTTCCCTTGCCACCAGCCCTTGGGAGAGGGTCTGCACCTCAGGAAAGCTGTTTCCGTGGGAAGCAGGCTTCCTGCCCAACGCGGCTCAGGGCCGTGGGCGTCGGCTGTCCCTCCGGCTCCCCAAAGCACAGGGACGAGGTTAGGGGCTTAGACCGTGTCTGGGCAATGTTGTTTCTTACACCTGGGTGTGTGGCATTTTGTTGACCTGGCTACTCCCACTTGGGATAGGTTTTCCACAGCAAGCACCTCTTGTTCGTCGGAAGCCCTTTTTGCCCCAGGGGTCTCCGGGCTGTGTCCGGTGGGGTTGAACTCCTGCTAGCAAAACCGCCGGGATGATTGAAGGGTTCAGACTGTGCCTGGGTCCTGTGGTCTCTTCTAGGTCAGTGTATGGCATTTCCTTCCCCTTGCCACAGGCACCTGGGTGTATGTCTTCACGTGGAGAAAGACTTTCCCGTGGGAAGCCGGTTTTTGTCAAACGGGTCCCAGTGCTCTGCTCCTCTCTTTTCACTCCTGCTGCCAGAAGCCCAGGGAGGATGGGTGGGCTTAGAACATGGCTGGGCACTGTGGTTTCTTCCAGAGAAGTGGAGGGCATTTGCATTACCTTGCCACAACCACTTGGGATAGGGTGTGCACCTCAGGAAAACAGTTTCCGTGAGAAGCCAGCTTTTTGCAAAGGGGTCTCAGGGCCGTGGGCCTCGGCTGTCCCTCCGGCTCCCCAAAGCACAGGGACGAGGTGAGGGGCTTAGACCGTGCCTGGGCAATGTTGTTTCTTACACCTGGGTGTGTGGCATTTCGTTGACCTGGCTACTCCCACTTGGGATAGGTTTTCCACAGCAAGCACCTCTTGTTCGTCGGAAGCCGTTTTTGCCCCAGGGGTCTCCGGGCTGTGTTCGTTGGGATTGAACTCCTGCTAGCAAAACCGCTGGGATGAGGGAAGGGTTCAGACTGTGCCTGGGCCCTGTGGTCTCTTCCAGGTCAGTGTATGGCATTTCCTTCCCCTTGCCACAGGCACCTGGGAGCATGTCTGCACGTGGAGAAAGACTTGCCCGTGGGAAGCCGGTTTTTGTCAAACGGGTCCCAGTGGTCTGCTCCTCTCTTTTCACTCCTGCTGCCAGAAGCCCAGGGAGGATGGGAGGGCTTAGAACATGGCTGGGCACTGTGGTTTCTTCCAGAGAAGTGGAGGGCATTTGCATTACCTTGCCACAACCACTTGGGATAGGGTGTGCACCTCAGGAAAACTGTTTCCGTGGGAAGCCGGCTTTTTGCAAAGGGGTCTCAGGGCCGTGGGCCTCGGGTGTCCCTCCGGCTCCGCAAAGCACAGGGACGAGGTGAGGGGCTTAGACCGTGCCTGGGCAATGTTGTTTCTTACACCTGGGTGTGTGGCATTTCGTTGACCTGGCTACTCCCACTTGGGATAGGTTTTCCACAGCAAGCACCTCTTGTTCGACTGAAGCCGTTTTTGCCTCAGGGTCTCCGGGCTGTGTTCGTTGGGGTTGAACTCCTGCTAGCAAAACTGCCGGGATGAGGGAAGGGTTCAGACTGTGCCTGGGCCCTGTGGTCTCTTCCAGGTCAGTGTATGGCATTTCATTCACCTTGCCACAGGCACTGGGAAGCATGTCTGCACGTGGAGAAGGACTTCCTCGTGGGAAGCCGGTTTCTGTCAAAGAGTCCCAGTGCTGTGCTCCTCTCTTTTCTCTCCTGCTGCCAGAAGCCCAGTGAGGAGGGGAGGGCTTAGAACATGGCTGGGCACTGGGGTTTCTTCCAGAGAAGGGGATGGCATTTGCTTTCCCTTGCCACCACCCCTTGGGATAGGGTCCGCACCTCAGGAAAGCTGTTTCCTTGGGTAGCCGGCTTTCTGCCCAACGGGCCTCAGGGCCGTGGGCCTCGGGGGTCACTCCAGATCCCCAAAGCACAGGGACGAGGTGAGGGGCTTAGACCATGCCTGGGCAATGTTGTTTCATCCACCTGGGTGTGTGGCATTTTGTTGACCTGGTTACCCCCACTTGGGATAGGTTTTCCACAGCAAGAGCATATTGTTTGTCGGAAGCCATTTGGGCCCCAGGGGGTCTCCGGGCTCTGTTCGTTGGGGTTGAACTCCTGCTAGCAAAAACTCCGGGATGAGGGAAGGGCTCAGACTGTGCCTGGGCCCTGTGGTCTCTTCCAGGTCAGTGTATGGCATTTCTTTCACCTTGCCACAGGCACTGGGGAGAATTTCTGCACGTGGAGAAGGACTTTCCCGTGGGAAGCCGGTTTTTGTCAAACGGGTCCCAGTGCTCTGCTCCTCTCTTTTCACTCCTGCTGCCAGAAGCCCAGGGAGGATGGGAGGTCTTAGAACATGGCTGGGCACTGTGGTTTTTTCCAGAGAGGTGGAGGGCATTTGCTTTACCTTGCCACAACCACTTGGGATAGGGTGTGCACCTCAGGAAAACTGTTTCCGTGGGAAGCCGGCTTTTTGCAAAGGGGTCTCAGGACCGTGGGGCTCGGGTGTCCCTCCGGCTCCCCAAAGCTCAGGGACGAGGTGGGTGGCTTAGATCGTGCCTGGGCAATGTTGTTTCTTACACCTGGGTGTGTGGCATATCGTTGACCTGGCTACTCCCACTTGGGATAGGTTTTCCACAGCAAGCACCTCTTGTTCGTCGGAAGCCGTTTTTGCCCCAGGGGTCTCCGGGCTGTGTTTGTTGGGGTTAAACTCCTGGTAGCAAAACCGTCGGGATGAGGGAAGGGTTCAGACTGTGCCTGGGCCCTGTGGTCTCTTCCAAGTCAGTGTATGGCATTTCCTTCCCCTTGCCACAGGCACCTGGGAGCATGTCTGCACGTGGAGAAAGACTTTCACTTGGGAAGCCGGTTTTTGTCAAACGGGTCCCAGTGCCCTGCTCCTCTCTTTTCACTCCTGCTGCCAGAAGCCCAGGGAGGATGTGAGGGCTTAGAACATGGCTGGGCACTGTGGTTTCTTCCAGAGAAGTGGAGGGCATTTGCTTTACCTTGCCACAACCACTTGGGAGAGGGTCTGTACCTCAGGAAAACTGTTTCCGTGGGAAGCCGGCTTTTTGCAAAGGGGTCAGAGGGTCGTGGGCCTCGGGTGTCCCTCCGGCTCCCCAAAGCACAGGGACGAGGTGAGGGGCTTAGACCGTGCCTGGGCAATGTTGTTTCTTACACCTGGGTGTGTGGCATTTCGTTGACCTGGCTACGCCCACTTGGGATAGGTTTTCCACAGCAAGCACCTCTTGTTCGACTGAAGCCGTTTTTGCCTCAGGGTCTCCGGGTTGTGTTCGTTGGGGTTGAACTCCTGCTAGCAAAACCGCTGGGATGAGGGAAGGGTTCAGACTGTGCCTGGGCCCTGTGGTCTCTTCCAGGTCATTGTATGTCATTTCCTTCCCCTTGCCACAGGCACCTGGGAGAATATCTGCACGTGGAGAAAGACTTTCCCGTGGGAAGCCGGTTTTTGTCAAACGGGTCCCAGTGCTCTGCTCCTCTCTTTTCACTCCTGCTGCCAGAAGCCCAGGGAGGATGGGAGGGCTTAGAACATGGCTGGGCACTGTGGTTTTTTCCAGAGAGGTGGTGGGCATTTGCTTTACCTTGCCACAACCACTTGTGAGAGGGTCTGCACCTCAGGAAAACTGTTTCCGTGGGAAGCCGGCTTTTGCAAAGGGGTCTCAGGACCGTGGGGCTCGGCTCTCCCTCCGGCTCCCCAAAGCACAGGGACGAGGTGAGGGGCTTAGACCGTGCCTGGGCAATGTTGTTTCTTACACCTGGGTGTGTGGCATTTTGTTGACCTGGCTACCCCCACTTGGGATAGGTTTTCCACAGGAAGCACCTCTTGTTCGTCGGAATCCGTTTTTGCCTCAGGGTCTCCGGGCTGTGTTCGTTGGGGTTGAACTCCTGCTAGCAAAACCGCCGGGATGAGGGAAGGGTTCAGACTGTGCCTGGGCCCTGTGGTCTCTTCCATGTCAGTGTATGGCATTTCCTTCCCCTTGCCACAGGCACCTGGGAGCATGTCTGCACGTGGAGAAAGACTTTCCCGTGGGAAGCCGGTTTTTGTCAAACGGGTCCCAGTGCTCTGCTCCTCTCTTTTCACTCCTGCTGCCAGAAGCCCAGGGAGGATGGGAGGGCTTAGAACATGGCTGGGCACTGTGGTTTCTTCCAGAGAAGTGGAGGGCATTTGCATTACCTTGCCACAACCACTTGGGATAGGGTCTGCACCTCAGGAAAACTGTTTCCGTGGGAAGCCGGCTTTTTGCAAAGGAGTCTCAGGGTCATGGGCCTCGGGTGTCCCGCCGGCTCCCCAAAGCACAGGGACGAGGTGAGGGGCTTAGACCGTGCCTGGGCAATGTTGTTTCTTACACCTGGGTGTGTGGCATTTTGTTGACCTGGCTACCCCCACTTGGGATAGGTTTTCCACAGCAAGCACCTCTTTTTCGTCGGAAGCCGTTTTTGCCTCAGGGTCTCCGGGCTGTGTTCGTTGGGGTTGAACTCATGCTAGCAAAACTGCCGGGATGAGGGAAGGGTTCAGACTGTGCCTGGGCCCTGTGGTCTCTTCCAGGTCAGTGTATGGCATTTCCTTCCCCTTGCCACAGGCACCTGGGAGCATGTCTGCACGTGGAGAAAGACTTTCCCGTGGGAAGCCGGTTTTTCTCAAACGGGTCCCAGTGCTCTGCTCCTCTCTTTTCACTCCTGCTGCCAGAAGCCCAGGGAGGATGGGAGGGCTGGGAACATGGCTGGGCACTGTGGGTTCTTCCAGAGAAGTGGAGGGCGTTTGCTTTACCTTGCCACAACCACTTGGGATAGGGTGTGCACCTCAGGAAAACTGTTTCCGTGGGAAGCCGGCTTTTTGCAAAGGGGTCTCAGGGCCGTGGGCCTCGGGTGTCCCTCCGGCTCCCCAAAGCACAGGGACGAGTTGTGGGGTTTAGACCGTGCCTGGGCAATGTTGTTTCTTACACCTGGGTGTGTGGCATTTCGTTGACCTGGCTACTCCCACTTGGGATAGGTTTTCCACAGCAAGCACCTTTTGTTCGTCGGAAACCGTTTTTGCCTCAGGGTCTCTGGGCTGTGTTCGTTGGGGTTGAACTCCTGCTAGCAAAACCGCCGGGTTGAAGGAAGGGTTCAGACTGTGCCTGGGCCCTGTGGTCTCTTCCAGGTCAGTGTATGGCATTTCCTTCCCCTTGCCACAGGCACCTGGGAGCATGTCTGCACGTGGAGAAAGACTTTCCCGTGGGAAGCCGGTTTTTGTCAAACGGGTCCCAGTGCTCTGCTCCTCTCTTTTCACTCCTGCTGCCAGAAGCCCAGGGAGGATGGGAGGGCTTAGAACATGGCTGGGCACTGTGGTTTCTTCCAGAGAAGTGGAGGGCATTTGCATTACCTTGCCACAACCACTTGGGATAGGGTCTGCACCTCAGGAAAACTGTTTCCGTGGGAAGCCGGCTTTTTGCAAAGGGGTCTCAGGGCCGTGGGCCTCGGGTGTCCCTCCGGCTCCCCAAAGCACAGGGACGAGGTGAGGAGCTTAGACCGTGCCTGGGCAATGTTGTTTCTTACACCTGGGTGTGTGGCATTTCGTTGACCTGGCTACTCCCACTTGGGATAGGTTTTCCACAGCAAGCACCTCTTGTTCGTCGGAAGCCGTTTTTGCCCCAGGGGTCTCCGGGCTGTGTTCGTTGGGGTTGAACTCCTGCTAGCAAAACCGTCGGGATGAGGGAGGGATCAGACTGTGCCTGGGCCCTGTGGTCTCTTCCAGTTCAGTGTAAGGCATTTCCTTCCCCTTGCCACAGGCACCTGGGAGCATGTCTGCACGTGGAGAAAGACTTTCCCGTGGGAAGCCGGTTTTTGTCAAACGGGTCCCAGTGCTCTGCTCCTCTCTTTTCACTCCTGCTGCCTGAAGCCCAGGGAGGATGGGAGGGCTTAGAACATGGCTGGGCACTGTGGTTTCTTCCAGAGAAGTGGAGGGCATTTGCTTTACCTTGCCACAACCACTTGGGATAGGGTCTGCACCTCAGGAAAACTGTTTCCGTGGGAAGCCGGCTTTTTGCAAAGGGGTCTCAGGGCCGAGGGGCTTGGCTGTCCCTCCGTCTCCCCAAAGCACAGGGACGAGGTATGGGGCTTAGACCGTGCCTGGGCAATGTTGTTTCTTACACCTGGGTTTGTGGCATTTTGTTGACCTGGCTACCCCCACTTGAGATAGGTTTTCCAGTCAAGCACCTCTTGTTCGTCGGAAGCCGTTTTTGCCTCAGGGTCTCTGGGCTGTGTTCGTTGGGGTTGAGCTCCTGCTAGCAAAACCGCCGGATGAGGGAAGGGTTCAGACTGTGCCTGGGCCCTGTGGTCTCTTCCAGGTCAGTGTATGGCATTTCCTTCCCCTTGCCACAGGCACCTGGGAGCATGTCTGCACGTGGAGAAAGACTTTCCCGTGGGAAGCCGGTTTTTGTCAAACGGGTCCCAGTGCTCTGCTCCTCTCTTTTCACTCCTGCTGCCAGAAGCCCAGGGAGGATGGGAGGGCTTAGAACATGGCTGGGCACTGTGGTTTCTTCCAGAGAAGTGGAGGGCATTTGCATTACCTTGCCACAACCACTTGGGATAGGGTCTGCACCTCAGGAAAACTGTTTCCGTGGGAAGCCGGCTTTTTGCAAAGGGGTCTCAGGGCCGTGGGCCTCGGGGGTCCCTCCGGCTCCCCAAAGCACAGGGACGAGGTGAGGGGCTTAGACCGTGCCTGGGCAATGTTGTTTCTTACATTTGGGTGTGTGGCATTTTGTTGACCTGGCTACACCCACTTGGGATAGGTTTTCCACAGCAAGCACCCCTTGTTCGTCGGAAGCCGTTTTTGCCTCAGGGACTCCGGGCTGTGTTCGTTGTGGTTGAACTCATGCTAGCAAAACTGCCGGGATGAGGGAAGGGTTCAGACTGTGCCTGGGCCCTGTGGTCTCTTCCAGTTCAGTGTATGGCATTTCCTTCCCCTTGCCACAGGCACCTGGGAGCATGTCTGCACGTGGAGAAAGACTTTCCCGTGGAAAGCCGGTTTTTCTCAAACGGGTCCCAGTGCCCTGCTCCTCTCTTTACACTCCTGCTGCCAGAAGCCCAGGGAGGATGGGAGGGCTTAGAACATGGCTGGGCACTGTGGTTTCTTCCAGAGAAGTGGAGGGCATTTGCTTTACCTTGCCACAACCACTTGGGATAGGGTCTGCACCTCAGGAAAACTGTTTCCGTGGGAAGCCGGCTTTTTGCAAAGGGGTCTCAGGGCCGAGGGGCTTGGCTGTCCCTCCGGCTCCCCAAAGCACAGGGATGAGGTATGGGGCTTAGACCGTGCCTGGGCAATGTTGTTTCTTACACATGGGTTTGTGGCGTTTTGTTGACCTGGCTACCCCCACTTGAGATAGGTTTTCCAGTCAAGCACCTCTTGTTCGTCGGAAGCCGTTTTTGCCTCAGGGTCTCTGGGCTGTGTTCGTTGGGGTTGAACTCCTGCTAGCAAAACCGCCGGGTTGAGGGAAGGGTTCAGACTGTGCCTGGGCCCTGTGGTCTCTTCCAGGTCAGTGTATGGCATTTCCTTCCCCTTGCCACAGGCACCTGGGAGCATGTCTGCACGTGGAGAAAGACTTTCCCGTGGGAAGCCGGTTTTTGTCAAACGGGTCCCAGTGCTCTGCTCCTCTCTTTTCACTCCTGCTGCCAGAAGCCCAGGGAGGATGGGAGGGCTTAGAACATGGCTGGGCACTGTGGTTTCTTCCAGAGAAGTGGAGGGCATTTGCATTACCTTGCCACAACCACTTGGGATAGGGTCTGCACCTCAGGAAAACTGTTTCCGTGGGAAGCCGGCTTTTTGCAAAGGGGTCTCAGGGCCGTGGGCCTCGGGTGTCCCTCCGGCTCCCCAAAGCACAGGGACGAGGTGAGGGGCTTAGACCGTGCCTGGGCAATGTTGTTTCTTACACCTGGGTGTGTGGCATTTCGTTGACCTGGCTACTCCCACTTGGGATAGGTTTTCCACAGCAAGCAACTCTTGTTCGTCGGAAGCCGTTTTTGCCCCAGGGGTCTCCGGGCTGTGTTCGTTGGGGTTGAACTCCTGCTAGCAAAACCGTCGGGATGAGGGAGGGATCAGACTGTGCCTGGGCCCTGTGGTCTCTTCCAGTTCAGTGTAAGGCATTTCCTTCCCCTTGCCACAGGCACCTGGGAGCATGTCTGCACGTGGAGAAAGACTTTCCCGTGGGAAGCCGGTTTTTGTCAAACGGGTCCCAGTGCTCTGCTCCTCTCTTTTCACTCCTGCTGCCTGAAGCCCAGGGAGGATGGGAGGGCTTAGAACATGGCTGGGCACTGTGGTTTCTTCCAGAGAAGTGGAGGGCATTTGCTTTACCTTGCCACAACCACTTGGGATAGGGTCTGCACCTCAGGAAAACTGTTTCCGTGGGAAGCCGGCTTTTTGCAAAGGGGTCTCAGGGCCGTGGGCCTCGGGTGTCCCTCCGGCTCCCCAAAGCACAGGGACGAGGTGAGGGGCTTAGACCGTGCCTGGGCAATGTTGTTTCTTACACCTGGGTGTGTGGCATTTCGTTGACCTGGCTACTCCCACTTGGGATAGGTTTTCCACAGCAAGCACCTCTTGTTCGTCGGAAGCCGTTTTTGCCCCAGGGGTCTCCGGGCTGTGTTCGTTGGGGATGAACTCCTGCTAGCAAAACCGTCGGGATGAGGGAGGGATCAGACTGTGCCTGGGCCCTGTGGTCTCTTCCAGTTCAGTGTAAGGCATTTCCTTCCCCTTGCCACAGGCACCTGGGAGCATGTCTGCACGTGGAGAAAGACTTTCCCGTGGGAAGCCGGTTTTTGTCAAACGGGTCCCAGTGCTCTGCTCCTCTCTTTTCACTCCTGCTGCCTGAAGCCCAGGGAGGATGGGAGGGCTTAGAACATGGCTGGGCACTGTGGTTTCTTCCAGAGAAGTGGAGGGCATTTGCTTTACCTTGCCACAACCACTTGGGATAGGGTCTGCACCTCAGGAAAACTGTTTCCGTGGGAAGCCGGCTTTTTGCAAAGGGGTCTCAGGGCCGAGGGGCTTGGCTGTCCCTCCGGCTCCCCAAAGCACAGGGACGAGGTATGGGGCTTAGACCGTGCCTGGGCAATGTTGTTTCTTACACCTGGGTTTGTGGCATTTTGTTGACCTGGCTACCCCCACTTGAGATAGGTTTTCCAGTCAAGCACCTCTTGTTCGTCGGAAGCCGTTTTTGCCTCAGGGTCTCAGGGCTGTGTTCGTTGGGGTTGAACTCCTGCTAGCAAAACCGCCGGATGAGGGAAGGGTTCAGACTGTGCCTGGGCCCTGTGGTCTCTTCCAGGTCTGTGTATGGCATTTCCTTCCCCTTGCCACAGGCACCTGGGAGCATGTCTGCACGTGGAGAAAGACTTTCCCGTGGGAAGCCGGTTTTTCTCAAACGGTTCCCAGTGCTCTGCTCCTCTCTTTTCACTCCTGCTGCCAGAAGCCCAGGGAGGATGGGAGGGCTTAGAACATGGCTGGGCACTGTGGTTTCTTCCAGAGAAGTGGAGGGCATTTGCATTACCTTGCCACAACCACTTGGGATAGGGTCTGCACCTCAGGAAAACTGTTTCCGTGGGAAGCCGGCTTTTTGCAAAGGGGTCTCAGGGCCATGGGCCTCGGGTGTCCCTCCGTCTCCCCAATGCACAGGGACGAGGTGAGGGGCTTAGACCGTGCCTGGGCAATGTTGTTTCTTACACCTGGGTGTGTGGCATTTTGTTGACCTGGGTACACCCACTTGGGATAGGTTTTCCACAGCAAGCACCTCTTGTTCGTCGGAAGCCGTTTTTGCCTCAGGGACTCCGGGCTGTGTTCTTTGGGGTTGAACTCATGCTAGCAAAACTGCCGGGATGAGGGAAGGGTTCAGACTGTGCCTGGGCCCTGTGGTCTCTTCCAGGTCATTGTTTGGCATTTCCTTCCCCTTGCCACAGGCAACTGAGAGCATGTCTGCACGTGGAGAAAGACTTTCCCGTGGGAAGCCGGTTTTTCTCAAACGGGTCCCAGTGCCCTGCTCCTCTCTTTTCACTCCTGCTGCCAGAAGCCCAGGGAGAATGGGAGGGCTTAGAACATGGCTGGGCACTGTGGTTTCTTCCAGAGAAGTGGAGGGCATTTCCTTCACCTTTCCACAACCACTTGGGATACGGTCTGCACCTCAGGAAAACTCTTTCCGTGGGAAGCCGGCTTTTTGCAAAGTGTTCTCAGGGCCGTGGGGATCGGCTTTCCCTCCGGCTCCCCAAAGCACAGGGACAGGGTGAGGGGCTTAGACCATGCCTGGGCAATGTTATTTCTTACACCTGGGTGTGTGGCATTTTGTTGACCTGGCTACCCCCACTTGGGATAGGTATTCCAGTCAAGCACCTCTTGTTCGTCGGAAGCCGTTTTTGCCTCAGGGTCTCCGGGCTGTGTTCGTTTGGGTTGAACTCCTGCTAGCAAAACCGCCGGGATGAGGGAAGGGTTCAGACTGTGCCTGGGTCCTGTGGTCTCTTCCAGGTCAGTGTATGGCATTTCCTTCCCCTTGCCACAGGCACCTGGGAGCTAGTCTGCACGTGGAGAAAGACTTTCCCGGGGGAAGCCGGTTTTTGTCATACGGGTCCCAGTGCTCTGCTCCTCTCTTTTCACTCCTGCTGCCAGAAGCCCAGGGAGGATGGGAGGGCTTAGAACATGGCTAGGCACTGTGGTTTTTTCCAGAGAAGTGGAGGGCATTTGCTTTACCTTGCCACAACCACTTGGGATAGTGTGTGTACCTAAGGAAAACTGTTTCGGTGGGAAGCCGGCTTTTTGCAAAGGGGTCTCAGGGCCGTGGGCCTCGGGTGTCCCTCCGGCTCCCCAAAGCACAGGGACGAGGTGAGGGGCTTAGACCGTGCCTGGGCAATGTTGTTTCTTACACCTGTGTGTGTGGCATTTTGTTGACCTGGCTACCCCCACTTGGGATAGGTTTTCCACAGCAAGCACCTCTTGTTCGTCGGAAGCCGTTTTTGCCTCAGGGACTCCGGGCTGTGTTCGTTGGGGTTGAACTCCTGCTAGCAAAACCGCCGGGATGAGGGAAGGGTTCAGACTGTGCCTGGGCCCTGTGGTCTCTTCCAGGTCAGTGTATGGCATTTCCTTCCCCTTGCCACAGGCACCTGGGAGCATGTCTGCACGTGGAGAAAGACTTTCCCGTGGGAAGTCGGTTTTTGTCAAACGCGTCCCAGTGCTCTGCTCCTCTTTCACTCCTGCTGCCAGAAGCCCAGGGGGGATGGGAGGGCTTAGAACATGGCTGGGCACTGTGGTTTCTTCCAGAAAAATGGAGGGCATTTGCTTTACCTTGCCACCACCACTTGGTATAGGGTGTGCACCTCTGGAAAACTGTTTCCGTGGGAAGCAGGCTTTTTGCAAAGGGGTCTCAGGGCCATGGACCTCGGGTGTCCCTCCGGCTCCCCAATGCACAGGGACGAGGTGAGGGGCTTAGACCGTGCCTGGGCAATGTTGTTTCTTACATCTGGGTGTGTGGCATTTTGTTGACCTGGCTACACCCACTTGGGATAGGTTTTCCACAGCAAGCACCTCTTGTTCGTCGGAAGACGTTTTTGCCTCAGGGACTCCGGGCTGTGTTCGTTGGGGTTGAACTCATGCTAGCAAAACTGCCGGGATGAGGGAAGGGTTCAGACTGTGCCTGTGCCCTGTGGTCTCTTCCAATTCAGTGTCTGGCATTTCCTTCCCCTTGCCAGAGGCACCTGGGAGCATGTCTGTACGTGGAGAAAGACTTTCCCGTGGGAAGCCGGTTTTTCTCAAAGGGGTCCCAGTGCCCTGCTCCTCTCTTTCCACTCCTGCTGCCAGAAGCCCAGGGAGGATGGGAGGGCTTAGAACATGGCTGGGCACTGTGGTTTCTTCCAGAGAAGTGGAGGGCATTTGCTTTACCTTGCCACAACCACTTGGGATAGGGTCTGCCCCTCAGGAAAACTGTTTCCGTGGGTAGTCGGCTTTTTGCAAAGGGGTCTCAGGGCCGAGGGGCTTGGCTGTCCCTCCGGCTCCCCAAAGCACAGGGATGAGGTATGGGGCTTAGACCGTGCCTGGGCAATGTTGTTTCTTACACCTGGGTTTTTGGCATTTTGTTGACCTGGCTACCCCCACTTGAGATAGGTTTTCCAGTCAAGCACCTCTTGTTCGTCGGAAGCCGTTTTTGCCTCAGGGTCTCTGGGCTGTGTTCGTTGGGGTTGAACTCCTGCTAGCAAAACCGCCGGATGAGGGAAGGGTTCAGACTGTGCCTGGGCCCTGTGGTCTCTTCCAGGTCAGTGTATGGCATTTCCTTCCCCTTGCCACAGGCACCTGGGAGCATGTCTGCACGTGGAGAAAGACTTTCCCGTGGGAAGCCGGTTTTTGTCAAACGGGTCCCAGTGCTCTGCTCCTCTCTTTTCACTCCTGCTGCCAGAAGCCCAGGGAGGATGGGAGGGCTTAGAACATGGCTGGGCACTGTGGTTTCTTAAAGAGAAGTGGAGGGCATTTGCATTACCTTGCCACAACCACTTGGGATAGGGTCTGCACCTCAGGAAAACTGTTTCCGTGGGAAGCCGGCTTTTTGCAAAGGGGTCTCAGGGCCGTGGGCCTCGGTTGTCCCTCCGGCTCCCCAAAGCACAGGGACGAGGTGAGGGGCTTAGACCGTGCCTGGGCAATGTTGTTTCTTACACCTGGGTGTGTGGCATTTTATTGACCTGGTTACACCAACTTGGGATAGGTTTTCCACAGCAAGCACCTCTTGTTCGTCGGAAGCCTTTTTTGCCTCAGGGACTCCGGGCTGTGTTCGTTGGGGTTGAACTCATGCTAGCAAAACTGCCGGGATGAGGGAAGGGTTCAGACTGTGCCTGGGCCCTGTGGTCTCTTCCAGGTCAGTGTACGGCATTTCCTTCCCCTTGCCACAGGCACCTGGGAGCATGTCTGCACGTGGAGAAAGACTTTCCCGTGGGAAGCCGGTTTTTCTCAAACGGGTCCCAGTGCCCTGATCCTCTCTTTCCACTCCTGCTGACAGTAGCCCAGGGAGGATGGGAGGGCTTAGAACATGGCTGGGCACTGTGGTTTCTTCCAGAGAAATGGAGGGCATTTGCATTACCTTGCCACAACCACTTGGGATAGGGTGTGCACCTCAGGAAAACTGTTCCCGTGGGAAGCCGGCTTTTTGCAAAGGAGTCTCAGGGTCGTGGGCCTCGGGTGTCCCGCCGGCTCCCCAAAGCACAGGGACGAGGTGAGGGGCTTAGACCGTGCCTGGGCATTGTTGTTTCTTACACCTGGGTGTGTGGCATTTCGTTGACGTGGCTACTCCCACTTGGGATAGGTTTTCCAGTCAAGCACCTCTTGTTCGTCGGAAGCCGTTTTTGTCTCAGGGTCTCTGGGCTGTGTTCGTTGGGGTTGAACTCCTGCTAGCAAAACCGCCGGATGAGGGAAGGGTTCAGACTGTGCCTGGGCCCTGTGGTCTCTTCCAAGTCAGTGTATGGCATTTCCTTCCCCTTGCCACAGGCACCTGGGAGCATGTCTGCACGTGGAGAAAGACTTTCCCTTGGGAAGCCGGTTTTTGTCAAACGGGTCCCAGTGCCCTGCTCCTCTCTTTTCACTCCTGCTGCCAGCAGCCCAGGGAGGATGGGAGGGCTTAGAACATGGCTGGGCACTGTGGTTTCTTCCAGAGAAGTGGAGGGCATTTGCTTTACCTTGCCACAACCACTTGGGAGAGGGTCTGTACCTCAGGAAAACTGTTTCCGTGGGAAGCCGGCTTTTTGCAAAGGGGTCAGAGGGTCGTGGGCCTCGGGTGTCCCTCCGGCTCCCCAAAGCACAGGGACGAGGTGAGGGGCTTAGACCGTGCCTGGGCAATGTTGTTTCTTACACCTGTGTGTGTGGCATTTTGTTGACCTGGCTACCCCCACTTGGGATAGGTTTTCCACAGCAAGCACCTCTTGTTCGTCGGAAGCCGTTTTTGCCTCAGGGACTCCGGGCTGTGTTCGTTGGGGTTGAACTCCTGCTAGCAAAACCGCCGGGATGAGGGAAGGGTTCAGACTGTGCCTGGGCCCTGTGGTCTCTTCCAGGTCAGTGTATGGCATTTCCTTCCCCTTGCCACAGGCACCTGGGAGCATGTCTGCACGTGGAGAAAGACTTTCCCGTGGGAAGCCGGGTTTTGTCAAACGCGTCCCAGTGCTCTGCTCCTCTCTTTTCACTCCTGCTGCCAGAAGCCCAGGGAGGATGGGAGGGCTTAGAACATGGCTGGGCACTGTGGTTTCTTCCAGAGAAATGGAGGGCATTTGCTTTACCTTGCCACCACCACTTGGTATAGGGTGTGCACCTCAGGAAAACTGTTTCCGTGGGAAGCCGGCTTTTTGCAAAGGGGTCTCAGGGCCGTGGGCTTCGGGTGTCCCTCCGGCTCCCCAAAGCACAGGGACGAGGTGAGGGGCTTAGACCGTGCCTGGGCAATGTTGTTTCTTACACCTGGGTGTGTGGCATTTTGTTGACCTGGCTACCCCCACTTGGGATAGGTTTTCCACAGCAAGCACCTCTTGTTCGTCGGAAGCCGTTTTTGCCTCAGGGTCTCCGAGCTGTGTTCGTTGGGGTTGAACTCCTGCTAGCAAAACTGCTGGGATGAGGGAAGGGTTCAGACTGTGCCTGGGCCCTGTGGTCTCTTCCAGGTCAGTGTATGGCATTTCCTTCCCCTTGCCACAGGCACTTGGGAGCATGTCTGCACGTGGAGAAAGACTTTCCCATGGGAAGCCGGTTTTTGTCAAACGGGTCCCAGTGCTCTGCTTCTCTCTTTTCACTCCTGCTGCCAGAAGCCCAGGGAGGATGGGAGGGCTTAGAACATGGCTGGGCACTGTGGTTTTTTCCAGAGAGGTGGAGGGCATTTGCTTTACCTTGCCACAACCACTTGGGATAGGGTGTGCACCTCAGGAAAACTGTTTCCGTGGGAAGCCGGCTTTTTGCAAAGGGGTCTCAGGACCGTGGGGCTCGGCTCTCCCTCCGGCTCCCCAAGGCACAGGGACGAGGTGAGGGGCTTAGACCGTGCCTGGGCAATGTTGTTTCTTACACCTGGGTGTGTGGCATTTTGTTGACCTGGCTACCCCCACTTGGGATAGGTTTTCCACAGCAAGCACCTCTTGTTCGTCGGAAGCCGTTTTTGCCTCAGGGTCTCCGGGCTGTGTTCGTTGGGGTTGAACTCCTGCTTGTAAAACCGCCGGGATGAGGGAAGGGTTCAGACTGTGCCTGGGCCCTGTGGTCTCTTCCATGTCAGTGTATGGCATTTCCTTCCCCTTGCCACAGGCACCTGGGAGCATGTCTGCACGTGGAGAAAGACTTTCCCGTGGGAAGCCGGTTTTTGTCAAACGGGTCCCAGTGCTCTGCTCCTCTCTTTTCACTCCTGCTGCCAGAAGGCCAGGGAGGATGGGAGGGCTTAGAACATGGCTGGGCACTGTGGTTTCTTCCAGAGAAGTGGAGGGCATTTGCATTACCTTGCCACAACCACTTGGGATAGGGTCTGCACCTCTGGAAAACTGTTTCCGTGGGAAGCAGGCTTTTTGCAAAGGGGTCTCAGGGCCGAGGGGCTTGGCTGTCCCTCCGGCTCCCCAAAGCACAGGGACGAGGTGAGGGGCTTAGACCGTGCCTGGGCAATGTTGTTTCTTACACCTGGGTGTGTGGCATTTTGTTGACCTGGCTACCCCCACTTGGGATAGGTTTTCCACAGCAAGCACCTCTTGTTCGTCGGAAGCCGTTTTTGCCTCAGGGTCTCCGGGCTGTGTTCGTTGGGGTTGAACTCCTGCTAGCAAAACGGCCGGGATGAGGGAAGGGTTCAGACTGTGCCTGGGCCCTGTGGTCTCTTCCAGTTCAGTGTCTGGCATTTCCTTCCCCTTGCCACAGGCACCTGGGAGCATGTCTGCACGTGGAGAAAGACTTTCCCGTGGGAAGCCGGTTTTTCTCAAACGTGTCCCAGTGCCCTGCTCCTCTCTTTCCACTCCTGCTGCCAGAAGCCCAGAGAGGATGGGAGGGCTTAGAACATGGCTGGGCACTGTGGTTTCTTCCAGAGAAGTGGAGGGCATTTGCTTTACCTTGCCACAACCACTTGGGATAGGGTCTGCCCCTCAGGAAAACTTTTTCCGTGGGTAGTCGGCTTTTTGCAAAGGGGTCTCAGGGCCGAGGGGCTTGGCTGTCCCTCCGGCTCCCCAAAGCACAGGGATGAGGTATGGGGCTTAGACCGTGCCTGGGCAATGTTGTTTCTTACACCTGGGTTTGTGGCATTTTGTTGACCTGGCTACCCCCACTTGAGATACGTTTTCCAGTCAAGCACCTCTTGTTCGTCGGAAGCCGTTTTTGCCTCAGGGTCTCTGGGCTGTGTTCGTTGGGGTTGAACTCCTGCTAGCAAAACCGCCGGATGAGGGAAGGGTTCAGACTGTGCCTGGGCCCTGTGGTCTCTTCCAGGTCAGTGTATGGCATTTCCTTCCCCTTGCCACAGGCACCTGGGAGCATGTCTGCACGTGGAGAAAGACTTTCCCGTGGGAAGCCGGTTTTTGTCAAACGGGTCCCAGTGCTCTGCTCCTCTCTTTTCACTCCTGCTGCCAGAAGCCCAGGGAGGATGGGAGGGCTTAGAACATGGCTGGGCACTGTGGTTTCTTCCAGAGAAGTGGAGGGCATTTGCATTACCTTGCCACAACCACTTGGGATAGGGTCTGCACCTCAGGAAAACTGTTTCCGTGGGAAGCCGGCTTTTTGCAAAGGGGTCTCAGGGCCGTGGGCCTCGGGTGTCCCTCCGGCTCCCCAAAGCACAGGGACGAGGTGAGGGGCTTAGACCGTTCCTGGGCAATGTTGTTTCTTACACCTGGGTGTGTGGCATTTTATTGACCTGGCTACACCCACTTGGAACAGGTTTTCCAGTCAAGCACCTCTTGTTCGTCGGAATCCGTTTTTGCCCCAGGGGTCTCCGGGCTGTGTTCGTTGGGGTTGAACTCCTGCTAGCAAAACCGCCGGGATGAGGGAAGGGTTCAGACTGTGCCTGGGCCCTGTGGTCTCTTCCAGGTCAGTGTATGGCATTTCCTTCCCTTTGCCACAGGCACCTGGGAGCTAGTCTGCACGTGGAGAAAGACTTTCCCGTGGGGAGCCGGTTTTTGTCAAACGGGTCCCAGTGCCCTGCTCCTCTGTTTTCACTCCTGCTGCCAGAAGCCCAGGGAGGATGGGAGGGCTTAGAACATGGCAGGGCACTGTGGTTTCTTCCAGAGAAGTGGAGGGCATTTGCATTACCTTGCCACTACCACTTGGGATAGGGTCTGCACCTCAGGAAAACTGTTTCCGTGGGAAGCCGGCTTTTTGCAAAGGGGTCTCAGGACCGTGGGGCTCGGCTGTCCCTCCGGCTCCCCAAAGCACAGGGATGAGGTGAGTCGCTTTTACCGTGCCTGGGCAATGTTGTTTCTTACACCTGGGTGTGTGGCATTTTGTTGACCTGGCTACCCCCACTTGGGATAGGTTTTCCACAGCAAGCACCTCTTGTTCGTCGGAAGCCGTTTTTGCCCCAGGGGTCTCCGGGCTGTGTTCGTTGGGGTTGAACTCCTGCTAGCAAAACCGCCGGGATGAGGGAAGGGTTCAGACTGTGCCTGGGCCCTGTGGTCTCTTCCAGGTCAGTGTATGGCATTTCCTTCCCCTTGCCTCAGGCGCCTGGGAGCGTGTCTGCACGTGGAGAAAGACTGTCCCGTGGGAAGCCGGTTTTTGTCAAACGGGTCCCAGTGCCCTGCTCCTCTCTTTTCACTCCTGTTGCCAGAAGCCCTGGGAGGATGGGAGGGCTTAGAACATGGCTGGGCACTGTGGTTTCTTCCAGAAAAGTGGAGGGCATTTGCTTTACCTTGCCACAACCACTTGTGAGAGGGTCTGCACCTCAGGAAAACTGTTTCCGTGGGAAGCCGGCTTTTTGCTAAGGGGTCTCAGGGCCGTGGGCCTCGGGTGTCCCTCCGGCTCCCCGAAGCACAGGGACGAGGTGAGGGGCTTAGACCGTGCCTGGGCAATGTTGTTTCTTACACCTGGGTGTGTGGTATTTTGTTGACCTGGCTACTCCCACTTGGGATAGGTTTTCCACAGCAAGCACCTCTTGTTCGTCGGAAGCCGTTTTTGCCCCAGGGGTCTCCGGGCTGTGTTCGTTGGGGTTGAACTCCTGCTAGCAAAACCGCCGGGATGAGGGAAGGGTTCAGACTGTGCCTGGGCCCTGTGGTCTCTTCCAGGTCAGTGTATGGCATTTCCTTCCCCTTGCCACAGGCACCTGGGAGCATGTCTGCACGTGGAGAAAGACTTTCCCGTGGGAAGCCGGTTTTTGTCAAACGGGTCCCAGTGCTCTGCTCCTCTCTTTTCACTCCTGCTGCCTGAAGCCCAGGGAGGATGGGAGGGCTTAGAACATGGCTGGGCACTGTGGTTTCTTCCAGAGAAGTGGAGGGCATTTGCTTTACCTTGCCACAACCACTTGGGATAGGGTCTGCACCTCAGGAAAACTGTTTCGGTGGGAAGCCGGCTTTTTGCAAAGGGGGCTCAGGGCCGAGGGGCTTGGCTGTCCCTCCGGCTCCCCAAAGCACAGGGACGAGGTATGGGGCTTAGACCGTGCCTGGGCAATGTTGTTTCTTACACCTGGGTGTGTGGCATTTTGTTGACCTGGCTACCCCCACTTGAGATAGGTTTTCCAGTCAAGCACCTCTTGTTCGTCGGAAGCCGTTTTTGCCTCAGGGTCTTTGGGCTGTGTTCGTTGGGGTTGAACTCCTGCTAGCAAAACCGCCGGATGAGGGAAGGGTTCAGACTGTGCCTGGGCCCTGTGGTCTCTTCCAGGTCAGTGTATGGCATTTCCTTCCCCTTGCCACAGGCACCTGGGAACATGTCTGCACGTGGAGAAAGACTTTCCCGTGGGAAGCCGGGTTTTGCCAAACGGGTCCCAGTGCTCTGCTCCTCTCTTTTCACTCCTGCTGCCAGAAGCCCAGGGAGGATGGGAGGGCTTAGAACATGGCTGGGCACTGTGGTTTCTTCCAGAGAAGTGGAGGGCATTTGCTTTACCTTGCCACAACCACTTGGGATAGGGTGTGCACCTCAGGAAAACTGTTTCCGTGGGAAGCCGGCTTTTTGCAAAGGGGTCTCAGGGCCATGGGCCTCGGGTGTCCCTCCGGCTCCCCAAAGCACAGGGACGAGGTGAGGGGCTTAGACCGTGCCTGGGCAATGTTGTTTCTTACACCTGGGTGTGTGGCATTTTATTGACCTGGCTACCCCCACTTGGGATAGGTTTTCCACAGCAAGCACCTCTTTTTCGTCGGAAGCCGTTTTTGCCTCAGGGTCTCCGGGCTGTGTTCGTTGGTGTTGAACTCATGCTAGCAAAACTGCCGGGATGAGGGAAGGGTTCAGACTGTGCCTGGGCCCTGTGGTCTCTTCCAGGTCAGTGTATGGCATTTCCTTCCCCTTGCCACAGGCACCTGGGAGCATGTCTGCACGTGGAGAAAGACTTTCCCGTGGGAAGCCGGTTTTTGTCAAACGGGTCCCAGTGCTCTGCTCCTATCTTTTCACTCCTGCTGCCAGAAGCCCAGGGAGGATGGGAGGGCTTGGAACATGGCTGGGCACTGTGGTTTCTTCCAGAGAAGTGGAGGGCATTTGCTTTACCTTGCCACAACCACTTGGGATAGTGTGTGCACCTCAGGAAAACTGTTTCCGTGGGAAGCCGGCTTTTTGCAAAGGGGTCTCAGGGCCGTGGGCCTTGGGTGTCCCTCCGGCTCCCCAAAGCACAGGGACGGGTTGTGGGGTTTAGACCGTGCCTGGGCAATGTTGTTTCTTACACCTGGGTGTGTGGCATTTCGTTGACCTGGCTACTACCACTTGGGATAGGTTTTGCACAGCAAGCACCTTTTGTTCGTCGGAAACCGTTTTTGCCCCAGGGGTCTCCGGGCTGTGTTCGTTGGGGTTGAACTCCTGGTAGCAAAACCGCCGGGATGAGGGAAGGGTTCAGACTGTGCCTGGGCCCTGTGGTCTCTTCCAGGTCAGTGTATGGCATTTCCTTCCCCTTGCCACAGGCACCTGGGAGCTAGTCTGCACGTGGAGAAAAACTTTCCCGTGGGAAGCCGGTTTTTGTCAAACGGGTCCCAGTGCCCTGCTCCTCTCTTTTCACTCCTGCTGCCAGAAGCCAGGGAGGATAGGAGGGCTTAGAACATGGCAGGGCACTGTGGTTTCTTCCAGAGAAGTGGAGGGCATTTGCATTACCTTGCCACTACCACTTGGGATAGGGTCTGCACCTCAGGAAAACTGTTTCAGTGGGAAGCCGGCTTTTTGCAAAGGGGTCTCAGGGCCGTGGGGCTTGGCTGTCCCTCCGGATCCCCAAAGCACAGGGACGAGGTGAGTCGCTTTTACCGTGCCTGGGCAATGTTGTTTCTTACACCTGGGTGTGTGGCATTTTGTTGACCTGGCTACCCCCACTTGAGATAGGTTTTCCAGTCAAGCACCTCTTGTTCGTCGGAAGCCGTTTTTGCCTCAGGGTCTTTGGGCTGTGTTCGTTGGGGTTGAACTCCTGCTAGCAAAACCGCCGGATGAGGGAAGGGTTCAGACTGTGCCTGGGCCCTGTGGTCTCTTCCAGGTCAGTGTATGGCATTTCCTTCCCCTTGCCACAGGCACCTGGGAGCATGTCTGCACGTGGAGAAAGACTTTCCCGTGGGAAGCCGGGTTTTGCCAAACGGGTCCCAGTGCTCTGCTCCTCTCTTTTCACTCCTGCTGCCAGAAGCCCAGGGAGGATGGGAGGGCTTAGAACATGGCTGGGCACTGTGGTTTCTTCCAGAGAAGTGGAGGGCATTTGCTTTACCTTGCCACAACCACTTGGGATAGGGTGTGCATCTCAGGAAAACTGTTTCCGTGGGAAGCCGGCTTTTTGCAAAGGGGTCTCAGGGCCATGGGCCTCGGGTGTCCCTCCGGCTCCCCAAAGCACAGGGACGAGGTGAGGGGCTTAGACCGTGCCTGGGCAATGTTGTTTCTTACACCTGGGTGTGTGGCATTTTATTGACCTGGCTACCCCCACTTGGGATAGGTTTTCCACAGCAAGCACCTCTTTTTCGTCGGAAGCCGTTTTTGCCTCAGGGACTCCGGGCTGTGTTCGTTGGGGTTGAACTCATGCTAGGAAAACTGCCGGGATGAGGGAAGGGTTCAGACTGTGCCTGGGCCCTGTGGTCTCTTCCAGGTCAGTGTATGGCATTTCCTTCCCCTTGCCACAGGCACCTGGGAGCATGTCTGCACGTGGAGAAAGACTTTCCCGTGGGAAGCCGGTTTTTGTCAAACGGGTCCCAGTGCTCTGCTCCTATCT
Organism: Ursus americanus; assembly: GCF_024610735.1. NCBI lineage: Eukaryota > Metazoa > Chordata > Mammalia > Carnivora > Ursidae > Ursus > Ursus americanus. The sequence continues at coordinate 281,385 of NW_028273667.1, forward strand.
TTTCACTCCTGCTGCCAGAAGCCCAGGGAGGATGGGAGGGCTTGGAACATGGCTGGGCACTGTGGTTTCTTCCAGAGAAGTGGAGGGCATTTGCTTTACCTTGCCACAACCACTTGGGATAGTGTGTGCACCTCAGGAAAACTGTTTCCGTGGGAAGCCGGCTTTTTGCAAAGGGGTCTCAGGGCCGTGGGCCTCGGGTGTCCCTCCGGCTCCCCAAAGCACAGGGACGGGTTGTGGGGTTTAGACCGTGCCTGGGCAATGTTGTTTCTTACACCTGGGTGTGTGGCATTTCGTTGACCTGGCTACTACCACTTGGGATAGGTTTTGCACAGCAAGCACCTTTTGTTCGTCGGAAACCGTTTTTGCCCCAGGGGTCTCCGGGCTGTGTTCGTTGGGGTTGAACTCCTGCTAGCAAAACCGCCGGGATGAGGGAAGGGTTCAGACTGTGCCTGGGCCCTGTGGTCTCTTCCAGGTCAGTGTATGGCATTTCCTTCCCCTTGCCACAGGCACCTGGGAGCTAGTCTGCACGTGGAGAAAAACTTTCCCGTGGGAAGCCGGTTTTTGTCAAACGGGTCCCAGTGCCCTGCTCCTCTCTTTTCACTCCTGCTGCCAGAAGCCAGGGAGGATGGGAGGGCTTAGAACATGGCTGGGCACTGTGGTTTCTTCCAGAGAAGTGGAGGGCATTTGCATTACCTTGCCACTACCACTTGGGATAGGGTCTGCACCTCAGGAAAACTGTTTCAGTGGGACGCCGGCTTTTTGCAAAGGGGTCTCAGGGCCGTGGGGCTTGGCTGTCCCTCCGGATCCCCAAAGCACAGGGACGAGGTGAGTCGCTTTTACCGTGCCTGGGCAATGTTGTTTCTTACACCTGGGTGTGTGGTATTTTGTTGACCTGGCTACTCCCACTTGGGATAGGTTTTCCACGCAAGCACCTCTTGTTCGTCGGAAGCCGTTTTTGCCCCAGGGGTCTCCGGGCTGTGTTCGTTGGGGTTGAACTCCTGCTAGCAAAACCGCCGGGATGAGGGAAGGGTTCAGACTGTGCCTGGGCCCTGTGGTCTCTTCCAGGTGAGTGTATGGCATTTCCTTCCCCTTGCCACAGGCACCTGGGAGCGTGTCTGCACGTGGAGAAAGACTTTCCCGTGGGAAGCCGGTTTTTGTCAAACGGGTCCAAGTGCCCTGCTCCTCTCTTTTCACTCCTGCTGCCAGAAGCCCAGGGAGGATGGGAGGGCTTAGAACATGGCTGGGCACCGTGGTTTCTTCCAGAGAAGTGGAGGGCATTTGCTTTACCTTGCCACAACCACTTGTGAGAGGGTCTGCACTCAGGAAAACGGTTTTGGTGGGAAGCCGGCTTTTTGCAAATGGGTCTCAGGGCCGTGGGCCTCGGGTGTCCCTCCGGCTCCCCAAAGCACAGGGACGAGGTGAGGGGCTTGGACGGTGCCTGGGCAATGTTGTTTCTTACACCTGGGTGTGTGGCATTTTGTTGACCTGGCTACCCCCACTTGGGATAGGTTTTCCACAGCAAGCACCTCTTGTTCGTCGGAAGCCGTTTTTGCCCCAGGGGTCTCCGGGCTGTGTTCGTTGGGGTTGAACTCCTGCTAGCAAAACCGTCGGGATGAGGGAGGGGTTCAGACTGTGCCTGGGCCCTGTGGTCTCTTCCAGGTCAGTGTATGGCATTTCCTTCCCCTTGCCACAGGCACCTGGGAGCATGTCTGCACGTGGAGAAAGACTTTCCCGTGGGAAGCCGGTTTTTGTCAAACGGGTCCCAGTGCTCTGCTCCTCTCTTTTCACTCCTGCTGCCTGAAGCCCAGGGAGGATGGGAGGGCTTAGAACATGGCTGGGCACTGTGGTTTCTTCCAGAGAAGTGGAGGGCATTTGCTTTACCTTGCCACAACCACTTGGGATAGGGTCTGCACCTCAGGAAAACTGTTTCCGTGGGAAGCCGGCTTTTTGCAAAGGGGTCTCAGGGCCGAGGGGCTTGGCTGTCCCTCCGGCTCCCCAAAGCACAGGGACGAGGTATGGGGCTTAGACCGTGCCTGGGCAATGTTGTTTCTTACACCTGGGTTTGTGGCATTTTGTTGACCTGGCTACCCCCACTTGAGATAGGTTTTCCAGTCAAGCACCTCTTGTTCGTCGGAAGCCGTTTTTGCCTCAGGGTCTCTGGGCTGTGTTCGTTGGGGTTGAACTCCTGCTAGCAAAACCGCCGGATGAGGGAAGGGTTCAGACTGTGCCTGGGCCCTGTGGTCTCTTCCAGGTCAGTGTATGGCATTTCCTTCCCCTTGCCACAGGCACCTGGGAGCATGTCTGCACGTGGAGAAAGACTTTCCCCTGGGAAGCCGGTTTTTGTCAAACGGGTCCCAGTGCTCTGCTCCTCTCTTTTCACTCCTGCTGCCAGAAGCCCAGGGAGGATGGGAGGGCTTAGAACATGGCTGGGCACTGTGGTTTCTTCCAGAGAAGTGGAGGGCATTTGCATTACCTTGCCACAACCACTTGGGATAGGGTCTGCACCTCAGGAAAACTGTTTCCGTGGGAAGCCGGCTTTTTGCAAAGGGGTCTCAGGGCCGTGGGCCTCGGGTGTCCCTCCGGCTCCCCAAAGCACAGGGACGACGTGAGGGGCTTAGACCGTGCCTGGGCAATGTTGTTTCTTACACCTGGGTGTGTGGCATTTTGTTGACCTGGCTACACCCACTTGGGATAGGTTTTCCACAGCAAGCACCTCTTGTTCGTCGGAAGCCGTTTTTGCCTCAGGGACTCCGGGCTCTGTTCGTTGGGGTTGAACTCATGCTAGCAAAACTGCCGGGATGAGGGAAGGGTTCAGACTGTGCCTGGGCCCTGTGGTCTCTTCCAGGTCAGTGTATGGCATTTCCTTCCCCTTGCCACAGGCACCTGAGAGCATGTCTGCACGTGGAGAAAGACTGTCCCGTGGGAAGCCGGTTTTTCTCAAACGGATCCCAGTGCCCTGCTCCTCTCTTTCCACTCCTGCTGCCAGAAGCCCAGGGAGGATGGGAGGGCTTAGAACATGGCTGGGCACTGTGGTTTCTTCCAGAGAAGTGGAGGGCATTTGCATTACCTTGCCACAACCACTTGGGATAGGGTGTGCACCTCAGGAAAACTGTTCCCGTGGGAAGCCGGCTTTTTGCAAAGGAGTCTCAGGGTCGTGGGCCTCGGGTGTTCCGCCGGCTCCCCAAAGCACAGGGACGAGGTGAGGGGCTTAGACCGTGCCTGGGCAATGTTGTTTCTTACACCTGGGTGTGTGGCATTTCGTTGACCTGGCTACTCCCACTTGGGATAGGTTTTCCACAGCAAGCACCTCTTGTTCGTCGGAAGCCGTTTTTGCCCCAGGGGTCTCCGGTCTGTGTTCGTTGGGGTTGAACTCCTGCTAGCAAAACCGCCGGATGAGGGAAGGGTTCAGACTGTGCCTGGGCCCTGTGGTCTCTTCCAGGTCAGTGTATGTCATTTCCTTCCCCTTGCCACAGGCACCTGGGAGCATGTCTGCACGTGGAGAAAGACTTTCCCGTGGGAAGCCGGTTTTTGTCAAACGCGTCCCAGTGCTCTGCTCCTCTCTTTTCACTCCTGCTGCCAGAAGCCCAGGGAGGATGGGAGGGCTTAGAACATGGCTGGGCACTGTGGTTTCTTCCAGAGAAGTGGAGGGCATTTGCTTTACCTTGCCACAACCACTTGGGATACGGTCTGCACCTCAGGAAAACTCTTTCCGTGGGAAGCCGGCTTTTGGCAAAGTGTTCTCAGGGCCGTGGGGATCGGCTTTCCCTCCGGTCCCCAAAGCACAGGGACAGGGTGAGGGGCTTAGACCATGCCTGGGCAATGTTATTTCTTACACCTGGGTGTGTGGCATTTTGTTGACCTGGCTACCCCCACTTGGGATAGTTTTTCCAGTCAAGCACCTCTTGTTCGTCGGAAGCCGTTTTTGCCTCAGGGTCTCCGGGCTGTGTTCGTTTGGGTTGAACTCCTGCTAGCAAAACCGCCGGGATGAGGGAAGGGTTCAGACTGTGCCTGGGCCCTGTGGTCTCTTCCAGGTCAGTGTATGGCATTTCCTTCCCCTTGCCACAGGCACCTGGGAGCTAGTCTGCACGTGGAGAAAGACTTTCCCGGGGAAAGCCGGTTTTTGTCAAATGGGTCCCAGTGCTCTGCTCCTCTCTTTTCACTCCTGCTGCCAGAAGCCCAGGGAGGATGGGAGGGCTTAGAACATGGCTAGGCACTGTGGTTTTTTCCAGAGAAGTGGAGGGCATTTGCTTTACCTTGCCACAACCACTTGGGATAGTGTGTGTACCTAAGGAAAACTGTTTCGGTGGGAAGCCGGCTTTTTGCAAAGGGGTCTCAGGGCCGTGGGCCTCGGGTGTCCCTCCGGCTCCCCAAAGCACAGGGACGAGGTGAGGAGCTTAGACCGTGCCTGGGCAATGTTGTTTCTTACACCTGGGTGTGTGGCATTTTGTTGACCTGGCTACCCCCACTTGGGATAGGTTTTCCACAGCAAGCACCTCTTTTTCGTCGGAAGCCGTTTTTGCCTCAGGGTCTCCGGGCTGTGTTCGTTGGGGTTGAACTCATGCTAGCAAAACTGCCAGGATGAGGGAAGGGTTCAGACTGTGCCTGGGCCCTGTGGTCTCGTCCAGGTCAGTGTATGGCATTTCCTTCCCCTTGCCACAGGCAACTGGGAGCATGTCTGCACGTGGAGAAAGACTTTCCCGTGGGAAGCCGGTTTTTGTCAAACGGGTCCCAGTGCTCTGCTCCTCTCTTTTCACTCCTGCTGCCAGAAGCCCAGGGAGGATGGGAGGACTTAGAACTTGGCTGGGCACTGTGGTTTTTTCCAGAGAGGTGGAGGGCATTTGCTTTACCTTGCCACAACCACTTGGGATAGGGTGTGCACCTCAGGAAAACTGTTTCCGTGGGAAGTCGGCTTTTTGCAAAGGGGTCTCAGGACCGTGGGGCTCGGCTCTCCCTCCGGCTCCCCAAAGCACAGGGACGGGTTGTGGGGTTTAGACCGTGCCTGGGCAATGTTGTTTCTTACACCTGGGTGTGTTGCATTTCGTTGACCTGGCTACTACCACTTGGGATAGGTTTTGCACAGCAAGCACCTTTTGTTCGTCGGAAACCGTTTTTGCCCCAGGGGTCTCCGGGCTGTGTTCGTTGGGGTTGAACTCCTGCTAGCAAAACCGCCGGGATGAGGGAAGGGTTCAGACTGTGCCTGGGCCCTGTGGTCTCTTCCAGGTCAGTGTATGGCATTTCCTTCCCCTTGCCACAGGCACCTGGGAGCTAGTCTGCACGTGGAGAAAAACTTTCCCGTGGGAAGCCGGTTTTTGTCAAACGGGTCCCAGTGCCCTGCTCCTCTCTTTTCACTCCTGCTGCCAGAAGCCCAGGGAGGATGGGAGGGCTTAGAACATGGCAGGGCACTGTGGTTTCTTCCAGAGAAGTGGAGGGCATTTGCATTACCTTGCCACTACCACTTGGGATAGGGTCTGCACCTCAGGAAAACTGTTTCAGTGGGACGCCGGCTTTTTGCAAAGGGGTCTCAGGGCCGTGGGGCTTGGCTGTCCCTCCGGATCCCCAAAGCACAGGGACGAGGTGAGTCGCTTTTACCGTGCCTGGGCAATGTTGTTTCTTACACCTGGGTGTGTGGCATTTTGTTGACCTGGCTACCGCCACTTGGGATAGGTTTTCCACAGCAAGCACCTCTTGTTCGACTGAAGCCGTTTTTGCCTCAGGGTCTCCGGGCTGTGTTGTTGGGGTTGAACTCCTGCTAGCAAAACTGCCGGGATGAGGGAAGGGTTCAGACTGTGTCTGGGCCCTGTGGTCTCTTCCAGGTCAGTGTATGGCATTTCCTTCCCCTTGCCACAGGCACCTGGGAGCATGTCTGCACGTGGAGAAAGACTGTCCCGTGGGAAGCCGGTTTTTGTCAAACGGGTCCCAGTGCCCTGCTCCTCTCTTTTCACTCCTGTTGCCAGAAGCCCTGGGAGGATGGGAGGGCTTAGAACATGGCTGGGCACTGTGGTTTCTTCCAGAAAAGTGGAGGGCATTTGCTTTACCTTGCCACAACCACTTGTGAGAGGGTCTGCACCTCAGGAAAACTGTTTCCGTGGGAAGCCGGCTTTTTGCTAAGGGGTCTCAGGGCCGTGGGCCTCGGGTGTCCCTCCGGCTCCCCAAAGCACAGGGACGAGGTGAGGGGCTTAGACCGTGCCTGGGCAATGTTGTTTCTTACACCTGGGTGTGTGGTATTTTGTTGACCTGGCTACTCCCACTTGGGATAGGTTTTCCACGCAAGCACCTCTTGTTCGTCGGAAGCCGTTTTTGCCCCAGGGGTCTCCGGGCTGTGTTCGTTGGGGTTGAACTCCTGCTAGCAAAACCGCCGGGATGAGGGAAGGGTTCAGACTGTGCCTGGGCCCTGTGGTCTCTTCCAGGTGAGTGTATGGCATTTCCTTCCCCTTGCCACAGGCACCTGGGAGCGTGTCTGCACGTGGAGAAAGACTTTCCCGTGGGAAGCCGGTTTTTGTCAAACGGGTCCAAGTGCCCTGCTCCTCTCTTTTCACTCCTGCTGCCAGAAGCCCAGGGAGGATGGGAGGGCTTAGAACATGGCTGGGCACCGTGGTTTCTTCCAGAGAAGTGGAGGGCATTTGCTTTACCTTGCCACAACCACTTGTGAGAGGGTCTGCACTCAGGAAAACGGTTTTGGTGGGAAGCCGGCTTTTTGCAAATGGGTCTCAGGGCCGTGGGCCTCGGGTGTCCCTCCGGCTCCCCAAAGCACAGGGACGAGGTGAGGGGCTTGGACGGTGCCTGGGCAATGTTGTTTCTTACACCTGGGTGTGTGGCATTTTGTTGACCTGGCTACCCCCACTTGGGATAGGTTTTCCACAGCAAGCACCTCTTGTTCGTCGGAAGCCGTTTTTGCCCCAGGGGTCTCCGGGCTGTGTTCGTTGGGGTTGAACTCCTGCTAGCAAAACCGTCGGGATGAGGGAGGGGTTCAGACTGTGCCTGGGCCCTGTGGTCTCTTCCAGGTCAGTGTATGGCATTTCCTTCCCCTTGCCACAGGCACCTGGGAGCATGTCTGCACGTGGAGAAAGACTTTCCCGTGGGAAGCCGGTTTTTGTCAAACGGGTCCCAGTGCTCTGCTCCTCTCTTTTCACTCCTGCTGCCTGAAGCCCAGGGAGGATGGGAGGGCTTAGAACATGGCTGGGCACTGCGGTTTCTTCCAGAGAAGTGGAGGGCATTTGCTTTACCTTGCCACAACCACTTGGGATAGGGTCTGCACCTCAGGAAAACTGTTTCCGTGGGAAGCCGGCTTTTTGCAAAGGGGTCTCAGGGCCGAGGGGCTTGGCTGTCCCTCCGGCTCCCCAAAGCACAGGGACGAGGTATGGGGCTTAGACCGTGCCTGGGCAATGTTGTTTCTTACACCTGGGTTTGTGGCATTTTGTTGACCTGGTACCCCCACTTGAGATAGGTTTTCCAGTCAAGCACCTCTTGTTCGTCGGAAGCCGTTTTTGCCTCAGGGTCTCTGGGCTGTGTTCGTTGGGGTTGAACTCCTGCTAGCAAAACCGCCGGATGAGGGAAGGGTTCAGACTGTGCCTGGGCCCTGTGGTCTCTTCCAGGTCAGTGTATGGCATTTCCTTCCCCTTGCCACAGGCACCTGGGAGCATGTCTGCACGTGGAGAAAGACTTTCCCGTGGGAAGCCGGTTTTTGTCAAACGGGTCCCAGTGCTCTGCTCCTCTCTTTTCACTCCTGCTGCCAGAAGCCCAGGGAGGATGGGAGGGCTTAGAACATGGCTGGGCACTGTGGTTTCTTCCAGAGAAGTGGAGGGCATTTGCATTACCTTGCCACAACCACTTGGGATAGGGTCTGCACCTCAGGAAAACTGTTTCCGTGGGAAGCCGGCTTTTTGCAAAGGGGTCTCAGGGCCGTGTGCCTCGGGTGTCCCTCCGGCTCCCCAAAGCACAGGGACGAGGTGAGGGGCTTAGACCGTGCCTGGGCAATGTTGTTACTTACACCTGGGTGTGTGCCATTTTGTTGACCTGGCTACACCCACTTGGGATAGGTTTTCCACAGCAAGCACCTCTTGTTCGTCGGAAGCCGTTTTTGCCTCAGGGACTCCGGGCTGTGTTCGTTGGGGTTGAACTCATGCTAGCAAAACTGCCGGGATGAGGGAAGGGTTCAGACTGTGCCTGGGCCCTGTGGTCTCTTCCAGGTCAGTGTATGGCATTTCCTTCCCCTTGCCACAGGCACCTGAGAGCATGTCTGCACGTGGAGAAAGACTTTCCCGTGGGAAGCCGGTTTTTCTCAAACGGATCCCAGTGCCCTGCTCCTCTCTTTCCACTCCTGCTGCCAGAAGCCCAGGGAGGATGGGAGGGCTTAGAACATGGCTGGGCACTGTGGTTTCTTCCAGAGAAGTGGAGGGCATTTGCATTACCTTGCCACAACCACTTGGGATAGGGTGTGCACCTCAGGAAAACTGTTCCCGTGGGAAGCCGGCTTTTTGCAAAGGAGTCTCAGGGTCGTGGGCCTCGGGTGTTCCGCCGGCTCCCCAAAGCACAGGGACGAGGTGAGGGGCTTAGACCGTGCCTGGGCAATGTTGTTTCTTACACCTGGGTGTGTGGCATTTCGTTGACCTGGCTACTCCCACTTGGGATAGGTTTTCCACAGCAAGCACCTCTTGTTCGTCGGAAGCCGTTTTTGCCCCAGGGGTCTCCGGTCTGTGTTCGTTGGGGTTGAACTCCTGCTAGCAAAACCGCCGGGATGAGGGAAGGGTTCAGACTGTGCCTGGGCCCTGTGGTCTCTTCCAGGTCAGTGTATGTCATTTCCTTCCCCTTGCCACAGGCACCTGGGAGCATGTCTGCACGTGGAGAAAGACTTTCCCGTGGGAAGCCGGTTTTTGTCAAACGGGTCCCAGTGCTCTGCTCCTCTCTTTTCACTCCTGCTGCCAGAAGGCCAGGGAGGATGGGAGGGCTTAGAACATGGCTGGGCACTGTGGTTTCTTCCAGAGAAGTGGAGGGCATTTGCTTTACCTTGCCACAACCACTTGGGATACGGTCTGCACCTCAGGAAAACTCTTTCCGTGGGAAGCCGGCTTTTGGCAAAGTGTTCTCAGGGCCGTGGGGATCGGCTTTCCCTCCGGTCCCCAAAGCACAGGGACATGGTGAGGGGCTTAGACCATGCCTGGGCAATGTTATTTCTTACACCTGGGTGTGTGGCATTTTGTTGACCTGGCTACCCCCACTTGGGATAGTTTTTCCAGTCAAGCACCTCTTGTTCGTCGGAAGCCGTTTTTGCCTCAGGGTCTCCGGGCTGTGTTCGTTGGGGTTGAACTCATGCTAGCAAAACTGCCAGGATGAGGGAAGGGTTCAGACTGTGCCTGGGCCCTGTGGTCTCTTCCAGGTCAGTGTATGGCATTTCCTTCCCCTTGCCACAGGCACCTGGGAGCATGTCTGCACGTGGAGAAAGACTTTCCCGTGGGAAGCCGGTTTTTGTCAAACGGGTCCCAGTGCTCTGCTCCTCTCTTTTCACTCCTGCTGCCAGAAGCCCAGGGAGGATGGGAGGACTTAGAACTTGGCTGGGCACTGTGGTTTTTTCCAGAGAGGTGGAGGGCATTTGCTTTACCTTGCCACAACCACTTGGGATAGGGTGTGCACCTCAGGAAAACTGTTTCCGTGGGAAGTCGGCTTTTTGCAAAGGGGTCTCAGGGCCAAGGACCTCGGTTGTCCCTCCGGCTCCCCAATGCACAGGGACGAGGTGAGGGGCTTAGACCGTGCCTGGGCAATGTTGTTTCTTACATCTGGGTGTGTGGCATTTTGTTGACCTGGCTACACCCACTTGGGATAAGTTTTCCACAGCAAGCACCTCTTGTTCGTCAGAAGCCGTTTTTGCCTCAGGGACTCCGGGTTGTGTTCGTTGGGGTTGAACTCATGCTAGCAAAACTGCCGGGATGAGGGAAGGGTTCAGACTGTGCCTGGGCCCTGTGGTCTCTTCCAGGTCAGTGTACGGCATTTCCTTCCCCTTGCCACAGGCACCTGGGAGCATGTCTGCACGTGGAGAAAGACTTTCCCGTGGGAAGCCGGTTTTTCTCAAACGGGTCCCAGTGCCCTGATCCTCTCTTTCCACTCCTGCTGACAGTAGCCCAGGGAGGATGGGAGGGCTTAGAACATGGCTGGGCACTGTGGTTTCTTCCAGAGAAATGGAGGGCATTTGCATTACCTTGCCACAACCACTTGGGATAGGGTGTGCACCTCAGGAAAACTGTTCCCGTGGGAAGCCGGCTTTTTGCAAAGGAGTCTCAGGGTCGTGGGCCTCGGGTGTCCCGCCGGCTCCCCAAAGCACAGGGACGAGGTGAGGGGCTTAGACCGTGCCTGGGCATTGTTGTTTCTTACACCTGGGTGTGTGGCATTTCGTTGACGTGGCTACTCCCACTTGGGATAGGTTTTCCAGTCAAGCACCTCTTGTTCGTCGGAAGCCGTTTTTGTCTCAGGGTCTCTGGGCTGTGTTCGTTGGGGTTGAACTCCTGCTAGCAAAACCGCCGGATGAGGGAAGGGTTCAGACTGTGCCTGGGCCCTGTGGTCTCTTCCAAGTCAGTGTATGGCATTTCCTTCCCCTTGCCACAGGCACCTGGGAGCATGTCTGCACGTGGAGAAAGACTTTCCCTTGGGAAGCCGGTTTTTGTCAAACGGGTCCCAGTGCCCTGCTCCTCTCTTTTCACTCCTGCTGCCAGCAGCCCAGGGAGGATGGGAGGGCTTAGAACATGGCTGGGCACTGTGGTTTCTTCCAGAGAAGTGGAGGGCATTTGCTTTACCTTGCCACAACCACTTGGGAGAGGGTCTGTACCTCAGGAAAACTGTTTCCGTGGGAAGCCGGCTTTTTGCAAAGGGGTCAGAGGGTCGTGGGCCTCGGGTGTCCCTCCGGCTCCCCAAAGCACAGGGACGAGGTGAGGGGCTTAGACCGTGCCTGGGCAATGTTGTTTCTTACACCTGTGTGTGTGGCATTTTGTTGACCTGGCTACCCCCACTTGGGATAGGTTTTCCACAGCAAGCACCTCTTGTTCGTCGGAAGCCGTTTTTGCCTCAGGGACTCCGGGCTGTGTTCGTTGGGGTTGAACTCCTGCTAGCAAAACCGCCGGGATGAGGGAAGGGTTCAGACTGTGCCTGGGCCCTGTGGTCTCTTCCAGGTCAGTGTATGGCATTTCCTTCCCCTTGCCACAGGCACCTGGGAGCATGTCTGCACGTGGAGAAAGACTTTCCCGTGGGAAGCCGGGTTTTGTCAAACGCGTCCCAGTGCTCTGCTCCTCTCTTTTCACTCCTGCTGCCAGAAGCCCAGGGAGGATGGGAGGGCTTAGAACATGGCTGGGCACTGTGGTTTCTTCCAGAGAAATGGAGGGCATTTGCTTTACCTTGCCACCACCACTTGGTATAGGATGTGCACCTCAGGAAAACTGTTTCCGTGGGAAGCCGGCTTTTTGCAAAGGGGTCTCAGGGCCGTGGGCTTCGGGTGTCCCTCCGGCTCCCCAAAGCACAGGGACGAGGTGAGGGGCTTAGACCGTGCCTGGGCAATGTTGTTTCTTACACCTGGGTGTGTGGCATTTTGTTGACCTGGCTACCCCCACTTGGGATAGGTTTTCCACAGCAAGCACCTCTTGTTCGTCGGAAGCCGTTTTTGCCTCAGGGTCTCCGAGCTGTGTTCGTTGGGGTTGAACTCCTGCTAGCAAAACTGCTGGGATGAGGGAAGGGTTCAGACTGTGCCTGGGCCCTGTGGTCTCTTCCAGGTCAGTGTATGGCATTTCCTTCCCCTTGCCACAGGCACGTGGGAGCATGTCTGCACGTGGAGAAAGACTTTCCCATGGGAAGCCGGTTTTTGTCAAACGGGTCCCAGTGCTCTGCTTCTCTCTTTTCACTCCTGCTGCCAGAAGCCCAGGGAGGATGGGAGGGCTTAGAACATGGCTGGGCACTGTGGTTTTTTCCAGAGAGGTGGAGGGCATTTGCTTTACCTTGCCACAACCACTTGGGATAGGGTGTGCACCTCAGGAAAACTGTTTCCGTGGGAAGCCGGCTTTTTGCAAAGGGGTCTCAGGACCGTGGGGCTCGGCTCTCCCTCCGGCTCCCCAAGGCACAGGGACGAGGTGAGGGGCTTAGACCGTGCCTGGGCAATGTTGTTTCTTACACCTGGGTGTGTGGCATTTTGTTGACCTGGCTACCCCCACTTGGGATAGGTTTTCCACAGCAAGCACCTCTTGTTCGTCGGAAGCCGTTTTTGCCTCAGGGTCTCCGGGCTGTGTTCGTTGGGGTTGAACTCCGCTTGTAAAACCGCCGGGATGAGGGAAGGGTTCAGACTGTGCCTGGGCCCTGTGGTCTCTTCCATGTCAGTGTATGGCATTTCCTTCCCCTTGCCACAGGCACCTGGGAGCATGTCTGCACGTGGAGAAAGACTTTCCCGTGGGAAGCCGGTTTTTGTCAAACGGGTCCCAGTGCTCTGCTCCTCTCTTTTCACTCCTGCTGCCAGAAGGCCAGGGAGGATGGGAGGGCTTAGAACATGGCTGGGCACTGTGGTTTCTTCCAGAGAAGTGGAGGGCATTTGCATTACCTTGCCACAACCACTTGGGATAGGGTCTGCACCTCTGGAAAACTGTTTCCGTGGGAAGCAGGCTTTTTGCAAAGGGGTCTCAGGGCCGAGGGGCTTGGCTGTCCCTCCGGCTCCCCAAAGCACAGGGACGAGGTGAGGGGCTTAGACCGTGCCTGGGCAATGTTGTTTCTTACACCTGGGTGTGTGGCATTTTGTTGACCTGGCTACCCCCACTTGGGATAGGTTTTCCACAGCAAGCACCTCTTGTTCGTCGGAAGCCGTTTTTGCCTCAGGGTCTCCGGGCTGTGTTCGTTGGGGTTGAACTCCTGCTAGCAAAACGGCCGGGATGAGGGAAGGGTTCAGACTGTGCCTGGGCCCTGTGGTCTCTTCCAGTTCAGTGTCTGGCATTTCCTTCCCCTTGCCACAGGCACCTGGGAGCATGTCTGCACGTGGAGAAAGACTTTCCCGTGGGAAGCCGGTTTTTCTCAAACGTGTCCCAGTGCCCTGCTCCTCTCTTTCCACTCCTGCTGCCAGAAGCCCAGAGAGGATGGGAGGGCTTAGAACATGGCTGGGCACTGTGGTTTCTTCCAGAGAAGTGGAGGGCATTTGCTTTACCTTGCCACAACCACTTGGGATAGGGTCTGCCCCTCAGGAAAACTTTTTCCGTGGGTAGTCGGCTTTTTGCAAAGGGGTCTCAGGGCCGAGGGGCTTGGCTGTCCCTCCGGCTCCCCAAAGCACAGGGATGAGGTATGGGGCTTAGACCGTGCCTGGGCAATGTTGTTTCTTACACCTGGGTTTGTGGCATTTTGTTGACCTGGCTACCCCCACTTGAGATACGTTTTCCAGTCAAGCACCTCTTGTTCGTCGGAAGCCGTTTTTGCCTCAGGGTCTCTGGGCTGTGTTCGTTGGGGTTGAACTCCTGCTAGCAAAACCGCCGGATGAGGGAAGGGTTCAGACTGTGCCTGGGCCCTGTGGTCTCTTCCAGGTCAGTGTATGGCATTTCCTTCCCCTTGCCACAGGCACCTGGGAGCATGTCTGCACGTGGAGAAAGACTTTCCCGTGGGAAGCCGGTTTTTGTCAAACGGGTCCCAGTGCTCTGCTCCTCTCTTTTCACTCCTGCTGCCAGAAGCCCAGGGAGGATGGGAGGGCTTAGAACATGGCTGGGCACTGTGGTTTCTTCCAGAGAAGTGGAGGGCATTTGCATTACCTTGCCACAACCACTTGGGATAGGGTCTGCACCTCAGGAAAACTGTTTCCGTGGGAAGCCGGCTTTTTGCAAAGGGGTCTCAGGGCCGTGGGCCTCGGGTGTCCCTCCGGCTCCCCAAAGCACAGGGACGAGGTGAGGGGCTTAGACCGTTCCTGGGCAATGTTGTTTCTTACACCTGGGTGTGTGGCATTTTATTGACCTGGCTACACCCACTTGGAATAGGTTTTCCAGTCAAGCACCTCTTGTTCGTCGGAATCCGTTTTTGCCCCAGGGGTCTCCGGGCTGTGTTCGTTGGGGTTGAACTCCTGCTAGCAAAACCGCCGGGATGAGGGAAGGGTTCAGACTGTGCCTGGGCCCTGTGGTCTCTTCCAGGTCAGTGTATGGCATTTCCTTCCCTTTGCCACAGGCACCTGGGAGCTAGTCTGCACGTGGAGAAAGACTTTCCCGTGGGGAGCCGGTTTTTGTCAAACGGGTCCCAGTGCCCTGCTCCTCTCTTTTCACTCCTGCTGCCAGAAGCCCAGGGAGGATGGGAGGGCTTAGAACATGGCAGGGCACTGTGGTTTCTTCCAGAGAAGTGGAGGGCATTTGCATTACCTTGCCACTACCACTTGGGATAGGGTCTGCACCTCAGGAAAACTGTTTCCGTGGGAAGCCGGCTTTTTGCAAAGGGGTCTCAGGACCGTGGGGCTCGGCTGTCCCTCCGGCTCCCCAAAGCACAGGGATGAGGTGAGTCGCTTTTACCGTGCCTGGGCAATGTTGTTTCTTACACCTGGGTGTGTGGCATTTTGTTGACCTGGCTACCCCCACTTGGGATAGGTTTTCCACAGCAAGCACCTCTTGTTCGTCGGAAGCCGTTTTTGCCCCAGGGGTCTCCGGGCTGTGTTCGTTGGGGTTGAACTCCTGCTAGCAAAACCGCCGGGATGAGGGAAGGGTTCAGACTGTGCCTGGGCCCTGTGGTCTCTTCCAGGTCAGTGTATGGCATTTCCTTCCCCTTGCCTCAGGCGCCTGGGAGCGTGTCTGCACGTGGAGAAAGACTGTCCCGTGGGAAGCCGGTTTTTGTCAAACGGGTCCCAGTGCCCTGCTCCTCTCTTTTCACTCCTGTTGCCAGAAGCCCTGGGAGGATGGGAGGGCTTAGAACATGGCTGGGCACTGTGGTTTCTTCCAGAAAAGTGGAGGGCATTTGCTTTACCTTGCCACAACCACTTGTGAGAGGGTCTGCACCTCAGGAAAACTGTTTCCGTGGGAAGCCGGCTTTTTGCTAAGGGGTCTCAGGGCCGTGGGCCTCGGGTGTCCCTCCGGCTCCCCGAAGCACAGGGACGAGGTGAGGGGCTTAGACCGTGCCTGGGCAATGTTGTTTCTTACACCTGGGTGTGTGGTATTTTGTTGACCTGGCTACTCCCACTTGGGATAGGTTTTCCACAGCAAGCACCTCTTGTTCGTCGGAAGCCGTTTTTGCCCCAGGGGTCTCCGGGCTGTGTTCGTTGGGGTTGAACTCCTGCTAGCAAAACCGCCGGGATGAGGGAAGGGTTCAGACTGTGCCTGGGCCCTGTGGTCTCTTCCAGGTCAGTGTATGGCATTTCCTTCCCCTTGCCACAGGCACCTGGGAGCATGTCTGCACGTGGAGAAAGACTTTCCCGTGGGAAGCCGGTTTTTGTCAAACGGGTCCCAGTGCTCTGCTCCTCTCTTTTCACTCCTGCTGCCTGAAGCCCAGGGAGGATGGGAGGGCTTAGAACATGGCTGGGCACTGTGGTTTCTTCCAGAGAAGTGGAGGGCATTTGCTTTACCTTGCCACAACCACTTGGGATAGGGTCTGCACCTCAGGAAAACTGTTTCGGTGGGAAGCCGGCTTTTTGCAAAGGGGGCTCAGGGCCGAGGGGCTTGGCTGTCCCTCCGGCTCCCCAAAGCACAGGGACGAGGTATGGGGCTTAGACCGTGCCTGGGCAATGTTGTTTCTTACACCTGGGTGTGTGGCATTTTGTTGACCTGGCTACCCCCACTTGAGATAGGTTTTCCAGTCAAGCACCTCTTGTTCGTCGGAAGCCGTTTTTGCCTCAGGGTCTTTGGGCTGTGTTCGTTGGGGTTGAACTCCTGCTAGCAAAACCGCCGGATGAGGGAAGGGTTCAGACTGTGCCTGGGCCCTGTGGTCTCTTCCAGGTCAGTGTATGGCATTTCCTTCCCCTTGCCACAGGCACCTGGGAGCATGTCTGCACGTGGAGAAAGACTTTCCCGTGGGAAGCCGGGTTTTGCCAAACGGGTCCCAGTGCTCTGCTCCTCTCTTTTCACTCCTGCTGCCAGAAGCCCAGGGAGGATGGGAGGGCTTAGAACATGGCTGGGCACTGTGGTTTCTTCCAGAGAAGTGGAGGGCATTTGCTTTACCTTGCCACAACCACTTGGGATAGGGTGTGCACCTCAGGAAAACTGTTTCCGTGGGAAGCCGGCTTTTTGCAAAGGGGTCTCAGGGCCATGGGCCTCGGGTGTCCCTCCGGCTCCCCAAAGCACAGGGACGAGGTGAGGGGCTTAGACCGTGCCTGGGCAATGTTGTTTCTTACACCTGGGTGTGTGGCATTTTATTGACCTGGCTACCCCCACTTGGGATAGGTTTTCCACAGCAAGCACCTCTTTTTCGTCGGAAGCCGTTTTTGCCTCAGGGTCTCCGGGCTGTGTTCGTTGGGGTTGAACTCATGCTAGCAAAACTGCCGGGATGAGGGAAGGGTTCAGACTGTGCCTGGGCCCTGTGGTCTCTTCCAGGTCAGTGTATGGCATTTCCTTCCCCTTGCCACAGGCACCTGGGAGCATGTCTGCACGTGGAGAAAGACTTTCCCGTGGGAAGCCGGTTTTTGTCAAACGGGTCCCAGTGCTCTGCTCCTATCTTTTCACTCCTGCTGCCAGAAGCCCAGGGAGGATGGGAGGGCTTGGAACATGGCTGGGCACTGTGGTTTCTTCCAGAGAAGTGGAGGGCATTTGCTTTACCTTGCCACAACCACTTGGGATAGTGTGTGCACCTCAGGAAAACTGTTTCCGTGGGAAGCCGGCTTTTTGCAAAGGGGTCTCAGGGCCGTGGGCCTCGGGTGTCCCTCCGGCTCCCCAAAGCACAGGGACGGGTTGTGGGGTTTAGACCGTGCCTGGGCAATGTTGTTTCTTACACCTGGGTGTGTGGCATTTCGTTGACCTGGCTACTACCACTTGGGATAGGTTTTGCACAGCAAGCACCTTTTGTTCGTCGGAAACCGTTTTTGCCCCAGGGGTCTCCGGGCTGTGTTCGTTGGGGTTGAACTCCTGCTAGCAAAACCGCCGGGATGAGGGAAGGGTTCAGACTGTGCCTGGGCCCTGTGGTCTCTTCCAGGTCAGTGTATGGCATTTCCTTCCCCTTGCCACAGGCACCTGGGAGCTAGTCTGCACGTGGAGAAAAACTTTCCCGTGGGAAGCCGGTTTTTGTCAAACGGGTCCCAGTGCCCTGCTCCTCTCTTTTCACTCCTGCTGCCAGAAGCCAGGGAGGATGGGAGGGCTTAGAACATGGCAGGGCACTGTGGTTTCTTCCAGAGAAGTGGAGGGCATTTGCATTACCTTGCCACTACCACTTGGGATAGGGTCTGCACCTCAGGAAAACTGTTTCAGTGGGAAGCCGGCTTTTTGCAAAGGGGTCTCAGGGCCGTGGGGCTTGGCTGTCCCTCCGGATCCCCAAAGCACAGGGACGAGGTGAGTCGCTTTTACCGTGCCTGGGCAATGTTGTTTCTTACACCTGGGTGTGTGGTATTTTGTTGACCTGGCTACTCCCACTTGGGATAGGTTTTCCACGCAAGCACCTCTTGTTCGTCGGAAGCCGTTTTTGCCCCAGGGGTCTCCGGGCTGTGTTCGTTGGGGTTGAACTCCTGCTAGCAAAACCGCCGGGATGAGGGAAGGGTTCAGACTGTGCCTGGGCCCTGTGGTCTCTTCCAGGTGAGTGTATGGCATTTCCTTCCCCTTGCCACAGGCACCTGGGAGCGTGTCTGCACGTGGAGAAAGACTTTCCCGTGGGAAGCCGGTTTTTGTCAAACGGGTCCAAGTGCCCTGCTCCTCTCTTTTCACTCCTGCTGCCAGAAGCCCAGGGAGGATGGGAGGGCTTAGAACATGGCTGGGCACCGTGGTTTCTTCCAGAGAAGTGGAGGGCATTTGCTTTACCTTGCCACAACCACTTGTGAGAGGGTCTGCACTCAGGAAAACGGTTTTGGTGGGAAGCCGGCTTTTTGCAAATGGGTCTCAGGGCCGTGGGCCTCGGGTGTCCCTCCGGCTCCCCAAAGCACAGGGACGAGGTGAGGGGCTTGGACGGTGCCTGGGCAATGTTGTTTCTTACACCTGGGTGTGTGGCATTTTGTTGACCTGGCTACCCCCACTTGGGATAGGTTTTCCACAGCAAGCACCTCTTGTTCGTCGGAAGCCGTTTTTGCCCCAGGGGTCTCCGGGCTGTGTTCGTTGGGGTTGAACTCCTGCTAGCAAAACCGTCGGGATGAGGGAGGGGTTCAGACTGTGCCTGGGCCCTGTGGTCTCTTCCAGGTCAGTGTATGGCATTTCCTTCCCCTTGCCACAGGCACCTGGGAGCATGTCTGCATGTGGAGAAAGACTTTCCCGTGGGAAGCCGGTTTTTGTCAAACGGGTCCCAGTGCTCTGCTCCTCTCTTTTCACTCCTGCTGCCTGAAGCCCAGGGAGGATGGGAGGGCTTAGAACATGGCTGGGCACTGTGGTTTCTTCCAGAGAAGTGGAGGGCATTTGCTTTACCTTGCCACAACCACTTGGGATAGGGTCTGCACCTCAGGAAAACTGTTTCCGTGGGAAGCCGGCTTTTTGCAAAGGGGTCTCAGGGCCGAGGGGCTTGGCTGTCCCTCCGGCTCCCCAAAGCACAGGGACGAGGTATGGGGCTTAGACCGTGCCTGGGCAATGTTGTTTCTTACACCTGGGTTTGTGGCATTTTGTTGACCTGGCTACCCCCACTTGAGATACGTTTTCCAGTCAAGCACCTCTTGTTCGTCGGAATCCGTTTTTGCCCCAGGGGTCTCCGGGCTGTGTTCGTTGGGGTTGAACTCCTGCTAGCAAAACCGCCGGGATGAGGGAAGGGTTCAGACTGTGCCTGGGCCCTGTGGTCTCTTCCAGGTCAGTGTATGGCATTTCCTTCCCTTTGCCACAGGCACCTGGGAGCTAGTCTGCACGTGGAGAAAGACTTTCCCGTGGGGAGCCGGTTTTTGTCAAACGGGTCCCAGTGCCCTGCTCCTCTCTTTTCACTCCTGCTGCCAGAAGCCCAGGGAGGATGGGAGGGCTTAGAACATGGCAGGGCACTGTGGTTTCTTCCAGAGAAGTGGAGGGCATTTGCATTACCTTGCCACTACCACTTGGGATAGGGTCTGCACCTCAGGAAAACTGTTTCCGTGGGAAGCCGGCTTTTTGCAAAGGGGTCTCAGGACTGTGGGGCTCGGCTGTCCCTCCGGCTCCCCAAAGCACAGGGATGAGGTGAGTCGCTTTTACCGTGCCTGGGCAATGTTGTTTCTTACACCTGGGTGTGTGGCATTTTGTTGACCTGGCTACCCCCACTTGGGATAGGCTTTCCACAGCAAGCACCTCTTGTTCGTCGGAAGCCGTTTTTGCCCCAGGGGTCTCCGGGCTGTGTTCGTTGGGGTTGATCTCCTGCTAGCAAAACCGCCGGGATGAGGGAAGGGTTCAGACTGTGCCTGGGCCCTGTGGTCTCTTCCAGGTCAGTGTATGGCATTTCCTTCCCCTTGCCTCAGGCGCCTGGGAGCGTGTCTGCACGTGGAGAAAGACTGTCCCGTGGGAAGCCGGTTTTTGTCAAACGGGTCCCAGTGCCCTGCTCCTCTCTTTTCACTCCTGTTGCCAGAAGCCCTGGGAGGATGGGAGGGCTTAGAACATGGCTGGGCACTGTGGTTTCTTCCAGAAAAGTGGAGGGCATTTGCTTTACCTTGCCACAACCACTTGTGAGAGGGTCTGCACCTCAGGAAAACTGTTTCCGTGGGAAGCCGGCTTTTTGCTAAGGGGTCTCAGGGCCGTGGGCCTCGGGTGTCCCTCCGGCTCCCCGAAGCACAGGGACGAGGTGAGGGGCTTAGACCGTGCCTGGGCAATGTTGTTTCTTACACCTGGGTGTGTGGTATTTTGTTGACCTGGCTACTCCCACTTGGGATAGGTTTTCCACAGCAAGCACCTCTTGTTCGTCGGAAGCCGTTTTTGCCCCAGGGGTCTCCGGGCTGTGTTCGTTGGGGTTGAACTCCTGCTAGCAAAACCGCCGGGATGAGGGAAGGGTTCAGACTGTGCCTGGGCCCTGTGGTCTCTTCCAGGTCAGTGTATGGCATTTCCTTCCCCTTGCCACAGGCACCTGGGAGCATGTCTGCACGTGGAGAAAGACTTTCCCGTGGGAAGCCGGTTTTTGTCAAACGGGTCCCAGTGCTCTGCTCCTCTCTTTTCACTCCTGCTGCCTGAAGCCCAGGGAGGATGGGAGGGCTTAGAACATGGCTGGGCACTGTGGTTTCTTCCAGAGAAGTGGAGGGCATTTGCTTTACCTTGCCACAACCACTTGGGATAGGGTCTGCACCTCAGGAAAACTGTTTCCGTGGGAAGCCGGCTTTTTGCAAAGGGGGCTCAGGGCCGAGGGGCTTGGCTGTCCCTCCGGCTCCCCAAAGCACAGGGACGAGGTATGGGGCTTAGACCGTGCCTGGGCAATGTTGTTTCTTACACCTGGGTGTGTGGCATTTTGTTGACCTGGCTACCCCCACTTGAGATAGGTTTTCCAGTCAAGCACCTCTTGTTCGTCGGAAGCCGTTTTTGCCTCAGGGTCTTTGGGCTGTGTTCGTTGGGGTTGAACTCCTGCTAGCAAAACCGCCGGATGAGGGAAGGGTTCAGACTGTGCCTGGGCCCTGTGGTCTCTTCCAGGTCAGTGTATGGCATTTCCTTCCCCTTGCCACAGGCACCTGGGAGCATGTCTGCACGTGGAGAAAGACTTTCCCGTGGGAAGCCGGGTTTTGCCAAACGGGTCCCAGTGCTCTGCTCCTCTCTTTTCACTCCTGCTGCCAGAAGCCCAGGGAGGATGGGAGGGCTTAGAACATGGCTGGGCACTGTGGTTTCTTCCAGAGAAGTGGAGGGCATTTGCTTTACCTTGCCACAACCACTTGGGATAGGGTGTGCACCTCAGGAAAACTGTTTCCGTGGGAAGCCGGCTTTTTGCAAAGGGGTCTCAGGGCCATGGGCCTCGGGTGTCCCTCCGGCTCCCCAAAGCACAGGGACGAGGTGAGGGGCTTAGACCGTGCCTGGGCAATGTTGTTTCTTACACCTGGGTGTGTGGCATTTTATTGACCTGGCTACCCCCACTTGGGATAGGTTTTCCACAGCAAGCACCTCTTTTTCGTCGGAAGCCGTTTTTGCCTCAGGGACTCCGGGCTGTGTTCGTTGGGGTTGAACTCATGCTAGCAAAACTGCCGGGATGAGGGAAGGGTTCAGACTGTGCCTGGGCCCTGTGGTCTCTTCCAGGTCAGTGTATGGCATTTCCTTCCCTTTGCCACAGGCACCTGGGAGCATGTCTGCACGTGGAGAAAGACTTTCCCGTGGGAAGCCGGTTTTTGTCAAACGGGTCCCAGTGCTCTGCTCCTATCTTTTCACTCCTGCTGCCAGAAACCCAGGGAGGATGGGAGGGCTTGGAACATGGCTGGGCACTGTGGTTTCTTCCAGAGAAGTGGAGGGCATTTGCTTTACCTTGCCACAACCACTTGGGATAGTGTGTGCACCTCAGGAAAACTGTTTCCGTGGGAAGCCGGCTTTTTGCAAAGGGGTCTCAGGGCCGTGGGCTTCGGGTGTCCCTCCGGCTCCCCAAAGCACAGGGACGGGTTGTGGGGTTTAGACCGTGCCTGGGCAATGTTGTTTCTTACACCTGGGTGTGTGGCATTTCGTTGACCTGGCTACTACCACTTGGGATAGGTTTTGCACAGCAAGCACCTTTTGTTCGTCGGAAACCGTTTTTGCCCCAGGGGTCTCCGGGCTGTGTTCGTTGGGGTTGAACTCCTGCTAGCAAAACCGCCGGGATGAGGGAAGGGTTCAGACTGTGCCTGGGCCCTGTGGTCTCTTCCAGGTCAGTGTATGGCATTTCCTTCCCTTTGCCACAGGCACCTGGGAGCTAGTCTGCACGTGGAGAAAGACTTTCCCGTGGGGAGCCGGTTTTTGTCAAACGGGTCCCAGTGCTCTGCTCCTCTCTTTTCACTCCTGCTGCCTGAAGCCCAGGGAGGATGGGAGGGCTTAGAACATGGCTGGGCACTGTGGTTTCTTCCAGAGAAGTGGAGGGCATTTGCTTTACCTTGCCACAACCACTTGGGATAGGGTCTGCACCTCAGGAAAACTGTTTCGGTGGGAAGCCGGCTTTTTGCAAAGGGGGCTCAGGGCCGAGGGGCTTGGCTGTCCCTCCGGCTCCCCAAAGCACAGGGACGAGGTATGGGGCTTAGACCGTGCCTGGGCAATGTTGTTTCTTACACCTGGGTGTGTGGCATTTTGTTGACCTGGCTACCCCCACTTGAGATAGGTTTTCCAGTCAAGCACCTCTTGTTCGTCGGAAGCCGTTTTTGCCTCAGGGTCTTTGGGCTGTGTTCGTTGGGGTTGAACTCCTGCTAGCAAAACCGCCGGATGAGGGAAGGGTTCAGACTGTGCCTGGGCCCTGTGGTCTCTTCCAGGTCAGTGTATGGCATTTCCTTCCCCTTGCCACAGGCACCTGGGAGCATGTCTGCACGTGGAGAAAGACTTTCCCGTGGGAAGCCGGGTTTTGCCAAACGGGTCCCAGTGCTCTGCTCCTCTCTTTTCACTCCTGCTGCCAGAAGCCCAGGGAGGATGGGAGGGCTTAGAACATGGCTGGGCACTGTGGTTTCTTCCAGAGAAGTGGAGGGCATTTGCTTTACCTTGCCACAACCACTTGGGATAGGGTGTGCACCTCAGGAAAACTGTTTCCGTGGGAAGCCGGCTTTTTGCAAAGGGGTCTCAGGGCCATGGGCCTCGGGTGTCCCTCCGGCTCCCCAAAGCACAGGGACGAGGTGAGGGGCTTAGACCGTGCCTGGGCAATGTTGTTTCTTACACCTGGGTGTGTGGCATTTTATTGACCTGGCTACCCCCACTTGGGATAGGTTTTCCACAGCAAGCACCTCTTTTTCGTCAGAAGCCGTTTTTGCCTCAGGGTCTCCGGGCTGTGTTCGTTGGGGTTGAACTCATGCTAGCAAAACTGCCGGGATGAGGGAAGGGTTCAGACTGTGCCTGGGCCCTGTGGTCTCTTCCAGGTCAGTGTATGGCATTTCCTTCCCCTTGCCACAGGCACCTGGGAGCATGTCTGCACGTGGAGAAAGACTTTCCCGTGGGAAGCCGGTTTTTGTCAAACGGGTCCCAGTGCTCTGCTCCTATCTTTTCACTCCTGCTGCCAGAAGCCCAGGGAGGATGGGAGGGCTTGGAACATGGCTGGGCACTGTGGTTTCTTCCAGAGAAGTGGAGGGAATTTGCTTTACCTTGCCACAACCACTTGGGATAGTGTGTGCACCTCAGGAAAACTGTTTCCGTGGGAAGCCGGCTTTTTGCAAAGGGGTCTCAGGGCCGTGGGCCTCGGGTGTCCCTCCGGCTCCCCAAAGCACAGGGACGGGTTGTGGGGTTTAGACCGTGCCTGGGCAATGTTGTTTCTTACACCTGGGTGTGTGGTATTTTGTTGACCTGGCTACTCCCACTTGGGATAGGTTTTCCACGCAAGCACCTCTTGTTCGTCGGAAGCCGTTTTTGCCCCAGGGGTCTCCGGGCTGTGTTCGTTGGGGTTGAACTCCTGCTAGCAAAACCGCCGGGATGAGGGAAGGGTTCAGACTGTGCCTGGGCCCTGTGGTCTCTTCCAGGTGAGTGTATGGCATTTCCTTCCCCTTGCCACAGGCACCTGGGAGCGTGTCTGCACGTGGAGAAAGACTTTCCCGTGGGAAGCCGGTTTTTGTCAAACGGGTCCAAGTGCCCTGCTCCTCTCTTTTCACTCCTGCTGCCAGAAGCCCAGGGAGGATGGGAGGGCTTAGAACATGGCTGGGCACCGTGGTTTCTTCCAGAGAAGTGGAGGGCATTTGCTTTACCTTGCCACAACCACTTGTGAGAGGGTCTGCACTCAGGAAAACGGTTTTGGTGGGAAGCCGGCTTTTTGCAAATGGGTCTCAGGGCCGTGGGCCTCGGGTGTCCCTCCGGCTCCCCAAAGCACAGGGACGAGGTGAGGGGCTTGGACGGTGCCTGGGCAATGTTGTTTCTTACACCTGGGTGTGTGGCATTTTGTTGACCTGGCTACCCCCACTTGGGATAGGTTTTCCACAGCAAGCACCTCTTGTTCGTCGGAAGCCGTTTTTGCCCCAGGGGTCTCCGGGCTGTGTTCGTTGGGGTTGAACTCCTGCTAGCAAAACCGTCGGGATGAGGGAGGGGTTCAGACTGTGCCTGGGCCCTGTGGTCTCTTCCAGGTCAGTGTATGGCATTTCCTTCCCCTTGCCACAGGCACCTGGGAGCATGTCTGCATGTGGAGAAAGACTTTCCCGTGGGAAGCCGGTTTTTGTCAAACGGGTCCCAGTGCTCTGCTCCTCTCTTTTCACTCCTGCTGCCTGAAGCCCAGGGAGGATGGGAGGGCTTAGAACATGGCTGGGCACTGTGGTTTCTTCCAGAGAAGTGGAGGGCATTTGCTTTACCTTGCCACAACCACTTGGGATAGGGTCTGCACCTCAGGAAAACTGTTTCCGTGGGAAGCCGGCTTTTTGCAAAGGGGTCTCAGGGCCGAGGGGCTTGGCTGTCCCTCCGGCTCCCCAAAGCACAGGGACGAGGTATGGGGCTTAGACCGTGCCTGGGCAATGTTGTTTCTTACACCTGGGTTTGTGGCATTTTGTTGACCTGGCTACCCCCACTTGAGATACGTTTTCCAGTCAAGCACCTCTTGTTCGTCGGAATCCGTTTTTGCCCCAGGGGTCTCCGGGCTGTGTTCGTTGGGGTTGAACTCCTGCTAGCAAAACCGCCGGGATGAGGGAAGGGTTCAGACTGTGCCTGGGCCCTGTGGTCTCTTCCAGGTCAGTGTATGGCATTTCCTTCCCTTTGCCACAGGCACCTGGGAGCTAGTCTGCACGTGGAGAAAGACTTTCCCGTGGGGAGCCGGTTTTTGTCAAACGGGTCCCAGTGCCCTGCTCCTCTCTTTTCACTCCTGCTGCCAGAAGCCCAGGGAGGATGGGAGGGCTTAGAACATGGCAGGGCACTGTGGTTTCTTCCAGAGAAGTGGAGGGCATTTGCATTACCTTGCCACTACCACTTGGGATAGGGTCTGCACCTCAGGAAAACTGTTTCCGTGGGAAGCCGGCTTTTTGCAAAGGGGTCTCAGGACTGTGGGGCTCGGCTGTCCCTCCGGCTCCCCAAAGCACAGGGATGAGGTGAGTCGCTTTTACCGTGCCTGGGCAATGTTGTTTCTTACACCTGGGTGTGTGGCATTTTGTTGACCTGGCTACCCCCACTTGGGATAGGCTTTCCACAGCAAGCACCTCTTGTTCGTCGGAAGCCGTTTTTGCCCCAGGGGTCTCCGGGCTGTGTTCGTTGGGGTTGATCTCCTGCTAGCAAAACCGCCGGGATGAGGGAAGGGTTCAGACTGTGCCTGGGCCCTGTGGTCTCTTCCAGGTCAGTGTATGGCATTTCCTTCCCCTTGCCTCAGGCGCCTGGGAGCGTGTCTGCACGTGGAGAAAGACTGTCCCGTGGGAAGCCGGTTTTTGTCAAACGGGTCCCAGTGCCCTGCTCCTCTCTTTTCACTCCTGTTGCCAGAAGCCCTGGGAGGATGGGAGGGCTTAGAACATGGCTGGGCACTGTGGTTTCTTCCAGAAAAGTGGAGGGCATTTGCTTTACCTTGCCACAACCACTTGTGAGAGGGTCTGCACCTCAGGAAAACTGTTTCCGTGGGAAGCCGGCTTTTTGCTAAGGGGTCTCAGGGCCGTGGGCCTCGGGTGTCCCTCCGGCTCCCCGAAGCACAGGGACGAGGTGAGGGGCTTAGACCGTGCCTGGGCAATGTTGTTTCTTACACCTGGGTGTGTGGTATTTTGTTGACCTGGCTACTCCCACTTGGGATAGGTTTTCCACAGCAAGCACCTCTTGTTCGTCGGAAGCCGTTTTTGCCCCAGGGGTCTCCGGGCTGTGTTCGTTGGGGTTGAACTCCTGCTAGCAAAACCGCCGGGATGAGGGAAGGGTTCAGACTGTGCCTGGGCCCTGTGGTCTCTTCCAGGTCAGTGTATGGCATTTCCTTCCCCTTGCCACAGGCACCTGGGAGCGTGTCTGCACGTGGAGAAAGACTTTCCCGTGGGAAGCCGGTTTTTGTCAAACGGGTCCCAGTGCTCTGCTCCTCTCTTTTCACTCCTGCTGCCTGAAGCCCAGGGAGGATGGGAGGGCTTAGAACATGGCTGGGCACTGTGGTTTCTTCCAGAGAAGTGGAGGGCATTTGCTTTACCTTGCCACAACCACTTGGGATAGGGTCTGCACCTCAGGAAAACTGTTTCCGTGGGAAGCCGGCTTTTTGCAAAGGGGGCTCAGGGCCGAGGGGCTTGGCTGTCCCTCCGGCTCCCCAAAGCACAGGGACGAGGTATGGGGCTTAGACCGTGCCTGGGCAATGTTGTTTCTTACACCTGGGTGTGTGGCATTTTGTTGACCTGGCTACCCCCACTTGAGATAGGTTTTCCAGTCAAGCACCTCTTGTTCGTCGGAAGCCGTTTTTGCCTCAGGGTCTTTGGGCTGTGTTCGTTGGGGTTGAACTCCTGCTAGCAAAACCGCCGGATGAGGGAAGGGTTCAGACTGTGCCTGGGCCCTGTGGTCTCTTCCAGGTCAGTGTATGGCATTTCCTTCCCCTTGCCACAGGCACCTGGGAGCATGTCTGCACGTGGAGAAAGACTTTCCCGTGGGAAGCCGGGTTTTGCCAAACGGGTCCCAGTGCTCTGCTCCTCTCTTTTCACTCCTGCTGCCAGAAGCCCAGGGAGGATGGGAGGGCTTAGAACATGGCTGGGCACTGTGGTTTCTTCCAGAGAAGTGGAGGGCATTTGCTTTACCTTGCCACAACCACTTGGGATAGGGTGTGCACCTCAGGAAAACTGTTTCCGTGGGAAGCCGGCTTTTTGCAAAGGGGTCTCAGGGCCATGGGCCTCGGGTGTCCCTCCGGCTCCCCAAAGCACAGGGACGAGGTGAGGGGCTTAGACCGTGCCTGGGCAATGTTGTTTCTTACACCTGGGTGTGTGGCATTTTATTGACCTGGCTACCCCCACTTGGGATAGGTTTTCCACAGCAAGCACCTCTTTTTCGTCGGAAGCCGTTTTTGCCTCAGGGACTCCGGGCTGTGTTCGTTGGGGTTGAACTCATGCTAGCAAAACTGCCGGGATGAGGGAAGGGTTCAGACTGTGCCTGGGCCCTGTGGTCTCTTCCAGGTCAGTGTATGGCATTTCCTTCCCCTTGCCACAGGCACCTGGGAGCATGTCTGCACGTGGAGAAAGACTTTCCCGTGGGAAGCCGGTTTTTGTCAAACGGGTCCCAGTGCTCTGCTCCTATCTTTTCACTCCTGCTGCCAGAAACCCAGGGAGGATGGGAGGGCTTGGAACATGGCTGGGCACTGTGGTTTCTTCCAGAGAAGTGGAGGGCATTTGCTTTACCTTGCCACAACCACTTGGGATAGTGTGTGCACCTCAGGAAAACTGTTTCCGTGGGAAGCCGGCTTTTTGCAAAGGGGTCTCAGGGCCGTGGGCCTCGGGTGTCCCTCCGGCTCCCCAAAGCACAGGGACGGGTTGTGGGGTTTAGACCGTGCCTGGGCAATGTTGTTTCTTACACCTGGGTGTGTGGCATTTCGTTGACCTGGCTACTACCACTTGGGATAGGTTTTGCACAGCAAGCACCTTTTGTTCGTCGGAAACCGTTTTTGCCCCAGGGGTCTCCGGGCTGTGTTCGTTGGGGTTGAACTCCTGCTAGCAAAACCGCCGGGATGAGGGAAGGGTTCAGACTGTGCCTGGGCCCTGTGGTCTCTTCCAGGTCAGTGTATGGCATTTCCTTCCCCTTGCCACAGGCACCTGGGAGCTAGTCTGCACGTGGAGAAAAACTTTCCCGTGGGAAGCCGGTTTTTGTCAAACGGGTCCCAGTGCCCTGCTCCTCTCTTTTCACTCCTGCTGCCAGAAGCCAGGGAGGATGGGAGGGCTTAGAACATGGCAGGGCACTGTGGTTTCTTCCAGAGAAGTGGAGGGCATTTGCATTACCTTGCCACTACCACTTGGGATAGGGTCTGCACCTCAGGAAAACTGTTTCAGTGGGACGCCGGCTTTTTGCAAAGGGGTCTCAGGGCCGTGGGGCTTGGCTGTCCCTCCGGATCCCCAAAGCACAGGGACGAGGTGAGTCGCTTTTACCGTGCCTGGGCAATGTTGTTTCTTACACCTGGGTGTGTGGCATTTTGTTGACCTGGCTACTCCCACTTGGGATAGGTTTTCCACAGCAAGCACCTCTTGTTCGACTGAAGCCGTTTTTGCCTCAGGGTCTCCGGGCTGTGTTCGTTGGGGTTGAACTCCTGCTAGCAAAACTGCCGGGATGAGGGAAGGGTTCAGACTGTGTCTGGGCCCTGTGGTCTCTTCCAGGTCAGTGTATGGCATTTCCTTCCCCTTGCCACAGGCACCTGGGAGCATGTCTGCACGTGGAGAAAGACTGTCCCGTGGGAAGCCGGTTTTTGTCAAACGGGTCCCAGTGCCCTGCTCCTCTCTTTTCACTCCTGTTGCCAGAAGCCCTGGGAGGATGGGAGGGCTTAGAACATGGCTGGGCACTGTGGTTTCTTCCAGAAAAGTGGAGGGCATTTGCTTTACCTTGCCACAACCACTTGTGAGAGGGTCTGCACCTCAGGAAAACTGTTTCCGTGGGAAGCCGGCTTTTTGCTAAGGGGTCTCAGGGCCGTGGGCCTCGGGTGTCCCTCCGGCTCCCCAAAGCACAGGGACGAGGTGAGGGGCTTAGACCGTGCCTGGGCAATGTTTTTTCTTACACCTGGGTGTGTGGTATTTTGTTGACCTGGCTACTCCCACTTGGGATAGGTTTTCCACGCAAGCACCTCTTGTTCGTCGGAAGCCGTTTTTGCCCCAGGGGTCTCCGGGCTGTGTTCGTTGGGGTTGAACTCCTGCTAGCAAAACCGCCGGGATGAGGGAAGGGTTCAGACTGTGCCTGGGCCCTGTGGTCTCTTCCAGGTGAGTGTATGGCATTTCCTTCCCCTTGCCACAGGCACCTGGGAGCGTGTCTGCACGTGGAGAAAGACTTTCCCGTGGGAAGCCGGTTTTTGTCAAACGGGTCCAAGTGCCCTGCTCCTCTCTTTTCACTCCTGCTGCCAGAAGCCCAGGGAGGATGGGAGGGCTTAGAACATGGCTGGGCACCGTGGTTTCTTCCAGAGAAGTGGAGGGCATTTGCTTTACCTTGCCACAACCACTTGTGAGAGGGTCTGCACTCAGGAAAACGGTTTTGGTGGGAAGCCGGCTTTTTGCAAATGGGTCTCAGGGCCGTGGGCCTCGGGTGTCCCTCCGGCTCCCCAAAGCACAGGGACGAGGTGAGGGGCTTGGACGGTGCCTGGGCAATGTTGTTTCTTACACCTGGGTGTGTGGCATTTTGTTGACCTGGCTACCCCCACTTGGGATAGGTTTTCCACAGCAAGCACCTCTTGTTCGTCGGAAGCCGTTTTTGCCCCAGGGGTCTCCGGGCTGTGTTCGTTGGGGTTGAACTCCTGCTAGCAAAACCGTCGGGATGAGGGAGGGGTTCAGACTGTGCCTGGGCCCTGTGGTCTCTTCCAGGTCAGTGTATGGCATTTCCTTCCCCTTGCCACAGGCACCTGGGAGCATGTCTGCACGTGGAGAAAGACTTTCCCGTGGGAAGCCGGTTTTTGTCAAACGGGTCCCAGTGCTCTGCTCCTCTCTTTTCACTCCTGCTGCCTGAAGCCCAGGGAGGATGGGAGGGCTTAGAACATGGCTGGGCACTGTGGTTTCTTCCAGAGAAGTGGAGGGCATTTGCTTTACCTTGCCACAACCACTTGGGATAGGGTCTGCACCTCAGGAAAACTGTTTCCGTGGGAAGCCGGCTTTTTGCAAAGGGGTCTCAGGGCCGAGGGGCTTGGTTGTCCCTCCGGCTCCCCAAAGCACAGGGACGAGGTATGGGGCTTAGACCGTGCCTGGGCAATGTTGTTTCTTACACCTGGGTTTGTGGCATTTTGTTGACCTGGCTACCCCCACTTGAGATAGGTTTTCCAGTCAAGCACCTCTTGTTCGTCGGAAGCCGTTTTTGCCTCAGGGTCTCTGGGCTGTGTTCGTTGGGGTTGAACTCCTGCTAGCAAAACCGCCGGATGAGGGAAGGGTTCAGACTGTGCCTGGGCCCTGTGGTCTCTTCCAGGTCAGTGTATGGCATTTCCTTCCCCTTGCCACAGGCACCTGGGAGCATGTCTGCACGTGGAGAAAGACTTTCCCCTGGGAAACCGGTTTTTGTCAAACGGGTCCCAGTGCTCTGCTCCTCTCTTTTCACTCCTGCTGCCAGAAGCCCAGGGAGGATGGGAGGGCTTAGAACATGGCTGGGCACTGTGGTTTCTTCCAGAGAAGTGGAGGGCATTTGCATTACCTTGCCACAACCACTTGGGATAGGGTCTGCACCTCAGGAAAACTGTTTCCGTGGGAAGCCGGCTTTTTGCAAAGGGGTCTCAGGGCCGTGGGCCTCGGGTGTCCCTCCGGCTCCCCAAAGCACAGGGACGACGTGAGGGGCTTAGACCGTGCCTGGGCAATGTTGTTTCTTACACCTGGGTGTGTGGCATTTTGTTGACCTGGCTACACCCACTTGGGATAGGTTTTCCACAGCAAGCACCTCTTGTTCGTCGGAAGCCGTTTTTGCCTCAGGGACTCCGGGCTCTGTTCGTTGGGGTTAAACTCATGCTAGCAAAACTGCCGGGATGAGGGAAGGGTTCAGACTGTGCCTGGGCCCTGTGGTCTCTTCCAGGTCAGTGTATGGCATTTCCTTCCCCTTGCCACAGGCACCTGAGAGCATGTCTGCACGTGGAGAAAGACTTTCCCGTGGGAAGCCGGTTTTTCTCAAACGGATCCCAGTGCCCTGCTCCTCTCTTTCCACTCCTGCTGCCAGAAGCCCAGGGAGGATGGGAGGGCTTAGAACATGGCTGGGCACTGTGGTTTCTTCCAGAGAAGTGGAGGGCATTTGCATTACCTTGCGACAACCACTTGGGATAGGGTGTGCACCTCAGGAAAACTGTTCCCGTGGGAAGCCGGCTTTTTGCAAAGGAGTCTCAGGGTCGTGGGCCTCGGGTGTTCCGCCGGCTCCCCAAAGCACAGGGACGAGGTGAGGGGCTTAGACCGTGCCTGGGCAATGTTGTTTCTTACACCTGGGTGTGTGGCATTTCGTTGACCTGGCTACTCCCACTTGGGATAGGTTTTCCACAGCAAGCACCTCTTGTTCGTCGGAAGCCGTTTTTGCCCCAGGGGTCTCCGGTCTGTGTTCGTTGGGGTTGAACTCCTGCTAGCAAAACCGCCGGATGAGGGAAGGGTTCAGACTGTGCCTGGGCCCTGTGGTCTCTTCCAGGTCAGTGTATGTCATTTCCTTCCCCTTGCCACAGGCACCTGGGAGCATGTCTGCACGTGGAGAAAGACTTTCCCGTGGGAAGCCGGTTTTTGTCAAACGCGTCCCAGTGCTCTGCTCCTCTCTTTTCACTCCTGCTGCCAGAAGCCCAGGGAGGATGGGAGGGCTTAGAACATGGCTGGGCACTGTGGTTTCTTCCAGAGAAGTGGAGGGCATTTGCTTTACCTTGCCACAACCACTTGGGATACGGTCTGCACCTCAGGAAATCTCTTTCCGTGGGAAGCCGGCTTTTGGCAAAGTGTTCTCAGGGCCGTGGGGATCGGCTTTCCCTCCGGTCCCCAAAGCACAGGGACAGGGTGAGGGGCTTAGACCATGCCTGGGCAATGTTATTTCTTACACCTGGGTGTGTGGCATTTTGTTGACCTGGCTACCCCCACTTGGGATAGTTTTTCCAGTCAAGCACCTCTTGTTCGTCGGAAGCCGTTTTTGCCTCAGGGTCTCCGGGCTGTGTTCGTTTGGGATGAACTCCTGCTAGCAAAACCGCCGGGATGAGGGAAGGGTTCAGACTGTGCCTGGGCCCTGTGGTCTCTTCCAGGTCAGTGTATGGCATTTCCTTCCCCTTGCCACAGGCACCTGGGAGCTAGTCTGCACGTGGAGAAAGACTTTCCCGGGGGAAGCCGGTTTTTGTCAAATGGGTCCCAGTGCTCTGCTCCTCTCTTTTCACTCCTGCTGCCAGAAGCCCAGGGAGGATGGGAGGGCTTAGAACATGGCTAGGCACTGTGGTTTTTTCCAGAGAAGTGGAGGGCATTTGCTTTACCTTGCCACAACCACTTGGGATAGTGTGTGTACCTAAGGAAAACTGTTTCGGTGGGAAGCCGGCTTTTTGCAAAGGGGTCTCAGGGCCGTGGGCCTCGGGTGTCCCTCCGGCTCCCCAAAGCACAGGGACGAGGTGAGGAGCTTAGACCGTGCCTGGGCAATGTTGTTTCTTACACCTGGGTGTGTGGCATTTTGTTGACCTGGCTACCCCCACTTGGGATAGGTTTTCCACAGCAAGCACCTCTTTTTCGTCGGAAGCCGTTTTTGCCTCAGGGTCTCCGGGCTGTGTTCGTTGGGGTTGAACTCATGCTAGCAAAACTGCCAGGATGAGGGAAGGGTTCAGACTGTGCCTGGGCCCTGTGGTCTCTTCCAGGTCAGTGTATGGCATTTCCTTCCCCTTGCCACAGGCAACTGGGAGCATGTCTGCACGTGGAGAAAGACTTTCCCGTGGGAAGCCGGTTTTTGTCAAACGGGTCCCAGTGCTCTGCTCCTCTCTTTTCACTCCTGCTGCCAGAAGCCCAGGGAGGATGGGAGGACTTAGAACTTGGCTGGGCACTGTGGTTTTTTCCAGAGAGGTGGAGGGCATTTGCTTTACCTTGCCACAACCACTTGGGATAGGGTGTGCACCTCAGGAAAACTGTTTCCGTGGGAAGTCGGCTTTTTGCAAAGGGGTCTCAGGACCGTGGGGCTCGGCTCTCCCTCCGGCTCCCCAAAGCTCAGGGACGAGGTCGGTGGCTTAGATCGTGCCTGGACAATGTTGTTTCTTACACTTGGGTGTGTGGCATATCGTTGACCTGGCTACTCCCACTTGGGATAGGTTTTCCACAGCAAGCACCTTTTGTTCGTCGGAAACCGTTTTTGCCCCAGGGGTCTACGGGCTGTGTTCGTTGGGGTTGAACTCCTGCTAGCAAAACCGCCGGGATGAGGGAAGGGTTCAGACTGTGCCTGGGCCCTGTGGTCTCTTCTAGGTCAGTGTATGGCATTTCCTTCCCCTTGCCACAGGCACCTGGGAGCTAGTCTGCACGTGGAGAAAGACTTTCCCGTGGGAAGCCGGTTTTTGTCAAACGGGTCCCAGTGCCCTGCTCCTCTCTTTTCACTCCTGCTGCCAGAAGCCCAGGGAGGATGGGAGGGCTTAGAACATGGCTGGGCACTGTGGTTTCTTCCAGAGAAGTGGAGGGCATTTGCATTACCTTGCCACAACCACTTGGGATAGGGTCTGCACCTCTGGAAATCTGTTTCCGTGGGAAGCAGGCTTTTTGCAAAGGGGTCTCAGGGCGAAGGACCTCGGGTGTCCCTCCGGCTCCCCAAAGCACAGGGACGAGGTGAGGGGCTTAGACCGTGCCTGGGCAATGTTGTTTCTTACACCTGGGTGTGTGGCATTTTATTGACCTGGCTACCCCCACTTGGGATAGGTTTTCCACAGCAAGCACCTCTTTTTCGTCGGAAGCCGTTTTTGCCTCAGGGTCTCCGGGCTGTGTTCGTTGGGGTTGAACTCATGCTAGCAAAACTTCCGGGATGAGGGAAGGGTTCAGACTGTGCCTGGGCCCTGTGGTCTCTTCCAGGTCAGTGTATGGCATTTCCTTCCCCTTGCCACAGGCACCTGGGAGCATGTCTGCACGTGGAGAAAGACTTTCCCGTGGGAAGCCGGTTTTTGTCAAACGGGTCCCAGTGCTCTGCTCCTATCTTTTCACTCCTGCTGCCAGAAGCCCAGGGAGGATGGGAGGGCTTAGAACATGGCTGGGCACTGTGGTTTCTTCCAGAGAAGTGGAGGGCATTTGCATTACCTTGCCACAACCACTTGGGATAGGGTCTGCACCTCAGGAAAACTGTTTCCGTGGGAAGCCGGCTTTTTGCAAAGGGGTCTCAGGGCCGTGTGCCTCGGGTGTCCCTCCGGCTCCCCAAAGCACAGGGACGAGGTGAGGGGCTTAGACCGTGCCTGGGCAATGTTGTTTCTTACACCTGGGTGTGTGGCATTTTGTTGACCTGGCTACACCCACTTGGGATAGGTTTTCCACAGCAAGCACCTCTTGTTCGTCGGAAGCCGTTTTTGCCTCAGGGACTCCGGGCTGTGTTCGTTGGGGTTGAACTCATGCTAGCAAAACTGCCGGGATGAGGGAAGGGTTCAGACTGTGCCTGGGCCCTGTGGTCTCTTCCAGGTCAGTGTATGGCATTTCCTTCCCCTTGCCACAGGCACCTGAGAGCATGTCTGCACGTGGAGAAAGACTTTCCCGTGGGAAGCCGGTTTTTCTCAAACGGATCCCAGTGCCCTGCTCCTCTCTTTCCACTCCTGCTGCCAGAAGCCCAGGGAGGATGGGAGGGCTTAGAACATGGCTGGGCACTGTGGTTTCTTCCAGAGAAGTGGAGGGCATTTGCATTACCTTGCCACAACCACTTGGGATAGGGTGTGCACCTCAGGAAAACTGTTCCCGTGGGAAGCCGGCTTTTTGCAAAGGAGTCTCAGGGTCGTGGGCCTCGGGTGTTCCGCCGGCTCCCCAAAGCACAGGGACGAGGTGAGGGGCTTAGACCGTGCCTGGGCAATGTTGTTTCTTACACCTGGGTGTGTGGCATTTCGTTGACCTGGCTACTCCCACTTGGGATAGGTTTTCCACAGCAAGCACCTCTTGTTCGTCGGAAGCCGTTTTTGCCCCAGGGGTCTCCGGTCTGTGTTCGTTGGGGTTGAACTCCTGCTAGCAAAACCGCCGGATGAGGGAAGGGTTCAGACTGTGCCTGGGCCCTGTGGTCTCTTCCAGGTCAGTGTATGTCATTTCCTTCCCCTTGCCACAGGCACCTGGGAGCATGTCTGCACGTGGAGAAAGACTTTACCATGGGAAGCCGGTTTTTGTCAAACGCGTCCCAGTGCTCTGCTCCTCTCTTTTCACTCCTGCTGCCAGAAGCCCAGGGAGGATGGGAGGGCTTAGAACATGGCTGGGCACTGTGGTTTCTTCCAGAGAAGTGGAGGGCATTTGCTTTACCTTGCCACAACCACTTGGGATACGGTCTGCACCTCAGGAAAACTCTTTCCGTGGGAAGCCGGCTTTTGGCAAAGTGTTCTCAGGGCCGTGGGGATCGGCTTTCCCTCCGGTCCCCAAAGCACAGGGACATGGTGAGGGGCTTAGACCATGCCTGGGCAATGTTATTTCTTACACCTGGGTGTGTGGCATTTTGTTGACCTGGCTACCCCCACTTGGGATAGTTTTTCCAGTCAAGCACCTCTTGTTCGTCGGAAGCCGTTTTTGCCTCAGGGTCTCCGGGCTGTGTTCGTTGGGGTTGAACTCATGCTAGCAAAACTGCCAGGATGAGGGAAGGGTTCAGACTGTGCCTGGGCCCTGTGGTCTCTTCCAGGTCAGTGTATGGCATTTCCTTCCCCTTGCCACAGGCACCTGGGAGCATGTCTGCACGTGGAGAAAGACTTTCCCGTGGGAAGCCGGTTTTTGTCAAACGGGTCCCAGTGCTCTGCTCCTCTCTTTTCACTCCTGCTGCCAGAAGCCCAGGGAGGATGGGAGGACTTAGAACTTGGCTGGGCACTGTGGTTTTTTCCAGAGAGGTGGAGGGCATTTGCTTTACCTTGCCACAACCACTTGGGATAGGGTGTGCACCTCAGGAAAACTGTTTCCGTGGGAAGTCGGCTTTTTGCAAAGGGGTCTCAGGGCCAAGGACCTCGGTTGTCCCTCCGGCTCCCCAATGCACAGGGACGAGGTGAGGGGCTTAGACCGTGCCTGGGCAATGTTGTTTCTTACATCTGGGTGTGTGGCATTTTGTTGACCTGGCTACACCCACTTGGGATAAGTTTTCCACAGCAAGCACCTCTTGTTCGTCAGAAGCCGTTTTTGCCTCAGGGACTCCGGGCTGTGTTCGTTGGGGTTGAACTCATGCTAGCAAAACTGCCGGGATGAGGGAAGGGTTCAGACTGTGCCTGGGCCCTGTGGTCTCTTCCAGTTCAGTGTATGGCATTTCCTTCCCCTAGCCACAGGCACCTGGGAGCATGTCTGCATGTGGAGAAAGACTTTCCCGTGCGAAGCCTGTTTTTCTCAAACGGGTCCCAGTGCCCTGCTCCTCTCTTTCCACTCCTGCTGCCAGAAGCCCAGGGAGGATGGGAGGGCTTAGAACATGGCTGGGCACTGTGGTTTCTTCCAGAGAAGAGGAGGGCATTTGCTTTACCTTGCCACAACCACTTGGGATAGGGTCTGCACCTCAGCAAAACTGTTTACGTGGGAAGCCGGCTTTTTGCAAAGGGGTCTCAGGGCCGAGGGGCTTGGCTGTCCCTCCGGCTCCCCAAAGCACAGGGATGAGGTATGGGGCTTAGACCGTGCCTGGGCAATGTTGTTTCTTACACCTGGGTTTGTGGCATTTTGTTGACCTGGCTACCCCCACTTGAGATAGGTTTTCCAGTCAAGCACCTCTTGTTCGTCGGAAGCCGTTTTTGCCTCAGGGTCTCTGGGCTGTGTTCGTTGGGGTTGAACTCCTGCTAGCAAAACCGCCGGGTTGAGGGACGGGTTCAGACTGTGCCTGGGCCCTGTGGTCTCTTCCAGGTCAGTGTATGGCATTTCCTTCCCCTTGCCACAGGCACCTGGGAGCATGTCTGCACGTGGAGAAAGACTTTCCCGTGGGAAGCCGGTTTTTCTCAAACAGGTCCCAGTGCTCTGCTCCTCTCTTTTCACTCCTGCTGCCAGAAGGCCAGGAAGGATGGGAGGGCTTAGAACATGGCTGGGCACTGTGGTTTCTTCCAGGGAAGTGGAGGGCATTTGCATTACCTTGCCACAACCACTTGGGATAGGGTCTGCCCCTCAGGAAAACTGTTTCCGTGGGAAGTCGGCTTTTTGCAAAGGGGTCTCAGGGCCGAGGGGCTTGGCTGTCCCTCCGGCTCCCCAAAGCACAGGGATGAGGTATGGGGCTTAGACCGTGCCTGGGCAATGTTGTTTCGTACACCAGGGTTTGTGGCATTTTGTTGACCTGGCTACCCCCACTTGAGATAGGTTTTCCAGTCAAGCACCTCTTGTTCGTCGGAAGCCGTTTTTGCCTCAGGGTCTCCGGGCTGTGTTCGTTGGGGTTGAACTCCTGCTAGCAAAACCGCCGGATGAGGGAAGGGTTCAGACTGTGCCTGGGCCCTGTGGTCTCTTCCAGGTCAGTGTATGGAATTTCCTTCCCCTTGCCACAGGCACCTGGGTGCATGTCTGCACGTGGAGAAAGACTTTCCCGTGGGAAGCCGGTTTTTGTCAAACGGGTCCCAGTGCTCTGCTCCTCTCTTTTCACTCCTGCTGCCAGAAGCCCAGGGAGGATGGGAGGGCTTAGAACATGGTTAGGCACTGTGGTTTTTTCCAGAGAAGTGGAGGGCATTTGCTTTACCTTGCCACAACCACTTGGGATAGTGTGTGTACCTAAGGAAAACTGTTTCGGTGGGAAGCCGGCTTTTTGCAAAGGGGTCTCAGGGCCGTGGGCCTCGGGTGTCCCTCCGGCTCCCCAAAGCACAGGGACGAGGTGAGGAGCTTAGACCGTGCCTGGGCAATGTTGTTTCTTACACCTGGGTGTGTGGCATTTTGTTGACCTGGCTACCCCCACTTGGGATAGGTTTTCCACAGCAAGCACCTCTTTTTCGTCGGAAGCCGTTTTTGCCTCAGGGTCTCCGGGCTGTGTTCGTTGGGGTTGAACTCATGCTAGCAAAACTGCCGGGATGAGGGAAGGGTTCAGACTGTGCCTGGGCCCTGTGGTCTCTTCCAGGTCAGTGTATGGCATTTCCTTCCCCTTGCCACAGGCACCTGGGAGCATGTCTGCACGTGGAGAAAGATTTTCCCGTGGGAAGCCGGTTTTTGTCAAACGGGTCCCAGTGCTCTGCTCCTCTCTTTTCACTCCTGCTGCCAGAAGCCCAGGGAGGATGGGAGGGCTTAGAACATGGCTGGGCACTGTGGTTTCTTCCAGAGAAGTGGAGGGCATTTGCATTACCTTGCCACAACCACTTGGGATAGGGTCTGCACCTAAGGAAAACTGTTTCCGTGGGAAGCCGGCTTTTTGCAAAGGGGTCTCAGGGCCGTGGGCCTCGGGTGTCCCTCCGGCTCCCCAAAGCACAGGGACGAGGTGAGGGGCTTAGACCGTGCCTGGGCAATGTTGTTTCTTACACCTGGGTGTGTGGCATTTTATTGACCTGGCTACACCCACTTGGGATAGGTTTTCCACAGCAAGCACCTCTTGTTCGTCGGAAGCCGTTTTTGCCTCAGGAACTCCGGGCTGTGTTCGTTGGGGTTGAACTCATGCTAGCAAAACTGCCGGGATGAGGGAAGGGTTCAGACTATGCCTGGGCCCTGTGGTCTCTTCCAGGTCAGTGTATGGCATTTCCTTCCCCTTGCCACAGGCACCTGAGAGCATGTCTGCACGTGGAGAAAGACTTTCCCGTGGGAAGCCGGTTTTTCTCAAACGGGTCCCAGTGCCCTGCTCCTCTCTTTCCACTCCTGCTGCCAGAAGCCCAGGGAGGATGGGAGGGCTTAGAACATGGCTGGGCACTGTGGTTTCTTCCAGAGAAGTGGAGGGCATTTGTATTACCTTGCCACAACCACTTGGGATAGCGTGTGCACCTCAGGAAAACTGTTCCCGTGGGAAGCCGGCTTTTTGCAAAGGAGTCTCAGGGTCGTGGGCCTCGGGTGTCCCGCCGGCTCCCCAAAGCACAGGGACGAGTTGAGGGGCTTAGACCGAGCCTGGGCAATGTTGTTTCTTACACCTGGGTGTGTGGCATTTTGTTGACCTGGCTACACCCACTTGGGATAGGTTTTCCACAGCAAGCACCTCTTGTTCGTCGGAAGCCCTTTTTGCCTCAGGGACTCCGGGCTGTGTTCGTTGGGGTTGAACTCATGCTAGCAAAACTGCCGGGATGAGGGAATGGTTCAGACTGTGCCTGGGCCCTGTGGTCTCTTCCAGTTCAGTGTATGGCATTTCCTTCCCCTTGCCACAGGCACCTGGGAGCATGTCTGCACGTGGAGAAAGACTTTCCCGTGGGAAGCCGGTTTTTCTCAAACGGGTCCCAGTGCCCTGCTCCTCTCTTTCCACTCCTGCTGCCAGAAGCCCAGGGAGGATGGGAGGGCTTAGAACATGGCTGGGCACTGTGGTTTCTTCCAGAGAATTGGAGGGCATTTGCTTTACCTTGCCACAACCACTTGGGATAGGGTCTGCACCTCAGGAAAACTGTTTCCGTGGGAAGCCGGCTTTTTGCAAAGGGGTCTCAGGGCCGAGGGGCTTGGCTGTCCCTCCGGCTCCCCAAAGCACAGGGACGAGGTGTGGGGCTTAGACCGTGCCTGGGCAATGTTGTTTCTTACACCTGGGTTTGTGGCATTTTGTTGACCTGGCTACCCCCACTTGAGATAGGTTTTCCAGTCAAGCACCTCTTGTTCGTCGGAAGCCGTTTTTGCCTCAGGGTCTCTGGGCTGTGTTCGTTGGGGTTGAACTCCTGCTAGCAAAACTGCCGGATGAGGGAAGGGTTCAGACTGTGCCTGGGCCCTGTGGTCTCTTCCAGGTCATTGTATGGCATTTCCTTCCCCTTGCCACAGGCACCTGGGAGCATGTCTGCACGTGGAGAAAGACTTTCCCGTGGGAAGCCGGTTTTTGTCAAACGGGTCCCAGTGCTCTGCTCCTCTCTTTTCACTCCTGCTGCCAGAAGCCCAGGGAGGATGGGAGGGCTTAGAACATGGCTGGGCACTGTGGTTTCTTCCAGAGAAGTGGAGGGCATTTGCATTACCTTGCCACAACCACTTGGGATAGGGTCTGCACCTCAGGAAAACTGTTTCCGTGGGAAGCCGGCTTTTTGCAAAGGGGTCTCAGGGCCGAGGGGCTTGGCTGTCCCTCCGGCTCCCCAAAGCACAGGGACGAGGTGTGGGGCTTAGACCGTGCCTGGGCAATGTTGTTTCTTACACCTGGGTTTGTGGCATTTTGTTGACCTGGCTACCCCCACTTGAGAGGTTTTCCAGTCAAGCACCTCTTGTTCGTCGGAAGCCGTTTTTGCCTCAGGGCCTCTGGGCTGTGTTCGTTGGGGTTGAACTCCTGCTAGCAAAACTGCCGGATGAGGGAAGGGTTCAGACTGTGCCTGGGCCCTGTGGTCTCTTCCAGGTCATTGTATGGCATTTCCTTCCCCTTGCCACAGGCACCTGGGAGCATGTCTGCACGTGGAGAAAGACTTTCCCGTGGGAAGCCGGTTTTTGTCAAACGGGTCCCAGTGCTCTGCTCCTCTCTTTTCACTCCTGCTGCCAGAAGCCCAGGGAGGATGGGAGGGCTTAGAACATGGCTGGGCACTGTGGTTTCTTCCAGAGAAGTGGAGGGCATTTGCATTACCTTGCCACAACCACTTGGGATAGGGTCTGCACCTCAGGAAAACTGTTTCTGTGGGACGCCGGCTTTTTGCAAAGGGGTCTCAGGGCCGTGGGCCTCGGGTGTCCCTCCGGCTCCCCAAAGCACAGGGACGAGGTGAGGAGCTTAGACCGTGCCTGGGCAATGTTGTTTCTTACACCTGGGTGTGTGGCATTTTATTGACCTGGCTACACCCACTTGGGATAGGTTTTCCACAGCAAGCACCTCTTGTTCGTCGGAAGCCGTTTTTGCCTCAGGGTCTCCGGGCTGTGTTCGTTTGGGTTGAACTCCTGCTAGCAAAACCGCCGGGATGAGGGAAGGGTTCAGACTGTGCCTGGGCCCTGTGGTCTCTTCCAGGTCAGTGTATGGCATTTCCTTCCCCTTGCCACAGGCACCTGGGAGCTAGTCTGCACGTGGAGAAAGACTTTCCCGGGGGAAGCCGGTTTTTGTCAAACGGGTCCCAGTGCTCTGCTCCTCTCTTTTCACTCCTGCTGCCAGAAGCCCAGGGAGGATGGGAGGGCTTAGAACATGGCTGGGCACTGTGGTTTCTTCCAGAGAAGTGGAGGGCATTTGCATTACCTTGCCACAACCACTTGGGATAGGGTCTGCACCTCAGGAAAACTGTTTCCGTGGGAAGCCGGCTTTTTGCAAAGGGGTCTCAGGGCCGTGGGCCTCGGGTGTCCCTCCGGCTCCCCAAAGCACAGGGACGAGGTGAGGGGCTTAGACCGTGCCTGGGCAATGTTGTTTCTTACACCTGGGTGTGTGGCATTTTATTGACCTGGCTACACCCACTTGGGATAGGTTTTCCACAGCAAGCACCTCTTGTTCGTCGGAAGCCGTTTTTGCCTCAGGAACTCCGGGCTGTGTTCGTTGGGGTTGAACTCATGCTAGCAAAACTGCCGGGATGAGGGAAGGGTTCAGACTATGCCTGGGCCCTGTGGTCTCTTCCAGGTCAGTGTATGGCATTTCCTTCCCCTTGCCACAGGCACCTGAGAGCATGTCTGCACGTGGAGAAAGACTTTCCCGTGGGAAGCCGGTTTTTCTCAAACGGGTCCCAGTGCCCTGCTCCTCTCTTTCCACTCCTGCTGCCAGAAGCCCAGGGAGGATGGGAGGGCTTAGAACATGGCTGGGCACTGTGGTTTCTTCCAGAGAAGTGGAGGGCATTTGTATTACCTTGCCACAACCACTTGGGATAGCGTGTGCACCTCAGGAAAACTGTTCCCGTGGGAAGCCGGCTTTTTGCAAAGGAGTCTCAGGGTCGTGGGCCTCGGGTGTCCCGCCGGCTCCCCAAAGCACAGGGACGAGTTGAGGGGCTTAGACCGAGCCTGGGCAATGTTGTTTCTTACACCTGGGTGTGTGGCATTTTGTTGACCTGGCTACACCCACTTGGGATAGGTTTTCCACAGCAAGCACCTCTTGTTCGTCGGAAGCCCTTTTTGCCTCAGGGACTCCGGGCTGTGTTCGTTGGGGTTGAACTCATGCTAGCAAAACTGCCGGGATGAGGGAATGGTTCAGACTGTGCCTGGGCCCTGTGGTCTCTTCCAGTTCAGTGTATGGCATTTCCTTCCCCTTGCCACAGGCACCTGGGAGCATGTCTGCACGTGGAGAAAGACTTTCCCGTGGGAAGCCGGTTTTTCTCAAACGGGTCCCAGTGCCCTGCTCCTCTCTTTCCACTCCTGCTGCCAGAAGCCCAGGGAGGATGGGAGGGCTTAGAACATGGCTGGGCACTGTGGTTTCTTCCAGAGAATTGGAGGGCATTTGCTTTACCTTGCCACAACCACTTGGGATAGGGTCTGCACCTCAGGAAAACTGTTTCCGTGGGAAGCCGGCTTTTTGCAAAGGGGTCTCAGGGCCGAGGGGCTTGGCTGTCCCTCCGGCTCCCCAAAGCACAGGGACGAGGTGTGGGGCTTAGACCGTGCCTGGGCAATGTTGTTTCTTACACCTGGGTTTGTGGCATTTTGTTGACCTGGCTACCCCCACTTGAGATAGGTTTTCCAGTCAAGCACCTCTTGTTCGTCGGAAGCCGTTTTTGCCTCAGGGTCTCTGGGCTGTGTTCGTTGGGGTTGAACTCCTGCTAGCAAAACTGCCGGATGAGGGAAGGGTTCAGACTGTGCCTGGGCCCTGTGGTCTCTTCCAGGTCATTGTATGGCATTTCCTTCCCCTTGCCACAGGCACCTGGGAGC
Source organism: Ursus americanus (assembly GCF_024610735.1). Lineage (NCBI taxonomy): Eukaryota > Metazoa > Chordata > Mammalia > Carnivora > Ursidae > Ursus > Ursus americanus. The sequence continues at coordinate 324,046 of NW_028273667.1, forward strand.
ATGTCTGCACGTGGAGAAAGACTTTCCCGTGGGAAGCCGGTTTTTGTCAAACGGGTCCCAGTGCTCTGCTCCTCTCTTTTCACTCCTGCTGCCAGAAGCCCAGGGAGGATGGGAGGGCTTAGAACATGGCTGGGCACTGTGGTTTCTTCCAGAGAAGTGGAGGGCATTTGCATTACCTTGCCACAACCACTTGGGATAGGGTCTGCACCTCAGGAAAACTGTTTCCGTGGGAAGCCGGCTTTTTGCAAAGGGGTCTCAGGGCCGAGGGGCTTGGCTGTCCCTCCGGCTCCCCAAAGCACAGGGACGAGGTGTGGGGCTTAGACCGTGCCTGGGCAATGTTGTTTCTTACACCTGGGTTTGTGGCATTTTGTTGACCTGGCTACCCCCACTTGAGAGGTTTTCCAGTCAAGCACCTCTTGTTCGTCGGAAGCCGTTTTTGCCTCAGGGCCTCTGGGCTGTGTTCGTTGGGGTTGAACTCCTGCTAGCAAAACTGCCGGATGAGGGAAGGGTTCAGACTGTGCCTGGGCCCTGTGGTCTCTTCCAGGTCATTGTATGGCATTTCCTTCCCCTTGCCACAGGCACCTGGGAGCATGTCTGCACGTGGAGAAAGACTTTCCCGTGGGAAGCCGGTTTTTGTCAAACGGGTCCCAGTGCTCTGCTCCTCTCTTTTCACTCCTGCTGCCAGAAGCCCAGGGAGGATGGGAGGGCTTAGAACATGGCTGGGCACTGTGGTTTCTTCCAGAGAAGTGGAGGGCATTTGCATTACCTTGCCACAACCACTTGGGATAGGGTCTGCACCTCAGGAAAACTGTTTCTGTGGGAAGCCGGCTTTTTGCAAAGGGGTCTCAGGGCCGTGGGCCTCGGGTGTCCCTCCGGCTCCCCAAAGCACAGGGACGAGGTGAGGAGCTTAGACCGTGCCTGGGCAATGTTGTTTCTTACACCTGGGTGTGTGGCATTTTATTGACCTGGCTACACCCACTTGGGATAGGTTTTCCACAGCAAGCACCTCTTGTTCGTCGGAAGCCGTTTTTGCCTCAGGGTCTCCGGGCTGTGTTCGTTTGGGTTGAACTCCTGCTAGCAAAACCGCCGGGATGAGGGAAGGGTTCAGACTGTGCCTGGGCCCTGTGGTCTCTTCCAGGTCAGTGTATGGCATTTCCTTCCCCTTGCCACAGGCACCTGGGAGCTAGTCTGCACGTGGAGAAAGACTTTCCCGGGGGAAGCCGGTTTTTGTCAAACGGGTCCCAGTGCTCTGCTCCTCTCTTTTCACTCCTGCTGCCAGAAGCCCAGGGAGGATGGGAGGGCTTAGAACATGGCTGGGCACTGTGGTTTCTTCCAGAGAAGTGGAGGGCATTTGCATTACCTTGCCACAACCACTTGGGATAGGGTCTGCACCTCAGGAAAACTGTTTCCGTGGGAAGCCGGCTTTTTGCAAAGGGGTCTCAGGGCCGTGGGCCTCGGGTGTCCCTCCGGCTCCCCAAAGCACAGGGACGAGGTGAGGGGCTTAGACCGTGCCTGGGCAATGTTGTTTCTTACACCTGGGTGTGTGGCATTTTATTGACCTGGCTACACCCACTTGGGATAGGTTTTCCACAGCAAGCACCTCTTGTTCGTCGGAAGCCGTTTTTGCCTCAGGGACTCCGGGCTGTGTTCGTTGGGGTTGAACTCCTGCTAGCAAAACTGCCGGGATGAGGGAAGGGTTCAGACTGTGCCTGGGCCCTGTGGTCTCTTCCAGGTCAGTGTATGGCATTTCCTTCCCCTTGCCACAGGCACCTGAGAGCATGTCTGCACGTGGAGAAAGACTTTCCCGTGGGAAGCCGGTTTTTCTCAAACGGGTCCCAGTGCCCTGCTCCTCTCTTTCCACTCCTGCTGCCAGAAGCCCAGGGAGGATGGGAGGACTTAGAACATGGCTGGGCACTGTGGTTTCTTCCAGAGAAGTGGAGGGCATTTGCATTACCTTGCCACAACCACTTGGGATAGGGTGTGCACCTCAGGAAAACTGTTCCCGTGGGAAGCCGGCTTTTTGCAAAGGAGTCTCAGGGTCGTGGGCCTCGGGTGTCCCGCCGGCTCCCCAAAGCACAGGGACGAGGTAGGGGCTTAGACCGTGCCTGGGCAATGTTGTTTCTTACACCTGGGTGTGTGGCATTTCGTTGACCTGGCTACTCCCACTTGGGATAGGTTTTCCACAGCAAGCATCTCTTGTTCGTCGGAAGCCGTTTTTGCCTCAGGGTCTCCGGGCTGTGTTCGTTGGGGTTGAACTCCTGCTAGCAAAACCGCCGGATGAGGGAAGGGTTCAATCGGTGCCTGGGCCCTGTGGTCTCTTCCAGGTCAGTGTATGTCATTTCCTTCCCCTTGCCACAGGCACCTGGGAGCATGTCTGCACGTGGAGAAAGACTTTCCCGTGGGAAGCCGGTTTTTGTCAAACGCGTCCCAGTGCTCTGCTCCTCTCTTTTCACTCCTGCTGCCAGAACCCCAGGGAGGATGGGAGGGCTTAGAACATGGCTGGGCACTGTGGTTTCTTCCAGAGAAGTGGAGGGCATTGGCTTTACCTTGCCACAACCACTTGGGATAGGGTCTGCACCTCAGGAAAACTGTTTCCGTGGGAAGCCGGCTTTTTGCAAAGTGTTCTCAGGGCCGTGGGGATCGGCTTTCCCTCCGGCTCCCCAAAGCACAGGGACGAGGTGAGGGGCTTAGACCATGCCTGGGCAATGTTGTTTCTTACATCTGGGTGTGTGGCATTTTGTTGACCTGGCTACCCCCACTTGGGATAGGTTTTCCACAGCAAGCACCTCTTGTTCGTCGGAAGCCGTTTTTGCATCAGGGACTCCGGGCTGTGTTCGTTGGGGTTGAACTCATGCTAGCAAAACTGCCGGGATGAGGGAAGGGTTCAGACTGTGCCTGGGCCCTGTGGTCTCTTCTAGTTCAGTTAATGGCATTTCCTTCCCCTTGCCACAGGCACCTGGGAGCATGTCTGCACGTGGAGAAAGACTTTCCCGTGGGAAGCCGGTTTTTCTCAAACGGGTCCCAGTGCCCTGCTCCTCTCTTTCCACTCCTGCTGCCAGAAGCCCAGGGAGGATGGGAGGGCTTAGAACATGGCTGGGCACTGTGGTTTCTTCCAGAGAAGTGGAGGGCATTTGCTTTACCTTGCCACAACCACTTGGGATAGGGTCTGCACCTCAGGAAAACTGTTTCCGTGGGAAGCCGGCTTTTTGCAAAGGGGTCTCAGGGCCGAGGGGCTTGGCTGTCCCTCCGGCTCCCCAAAGCACAGGGACGAGGTATGGGGCTTAGACCGTGCCTGGGCAATGTTGTTTCTTACACCTGGGTTTGTGGCATTTTGTTGACCTGGCTACCCCCACTTGAGATAGGTTTTCCAGTCAAGGACCTCTTGTTCGTCGGAAGCTGTTTTTTCCTCAGGGTCTCTGGGCTGTGTTCGTTGGGGTTGAACTCCTGCTAGCAAAACCGCCGGATGAGGGAAGGGTTCAGACTGTGCCTGGGCCCTGTGGTCTCTTCCAGGTCAGTGTATGGCATTTCCTTCCCCTTGCCACAGGCACCTGGGAGCATGTCTGCACGTGGAGAAAGACTTTCCCGTGGGAAGCCGGTTTTTGTCAAACGGGTCCCAGTGCTCTGCTCCTCTCTTTTCACTCCTGCTGCCAGAAGCCCAGGGAGGATGGGAGGTCTTAGAACATGGCTGGGCACTGTGGTTTCTTCCAGAGAAGTGGAGGGCATTTGCATTACCTTGCCACAACCACTTGGGATAGGGTCTGCACCTCAGGAAAACTGTTTCCGTGGGAAGCCGGCTTTTTGCAAAGGGGTCTCAGGGCCGTGGGCCTCGGGTGTCCCTCCGGCTCCCCAAAGCACAGGGACGAGGTGAGGGGCTTAGACCGTGCCTGGGCAATGTTGTTTCTTACACCTGGGTGTGTGGCATTTTATTGACCTGGCTACACCCACTTGGGATAGGTTTTCCACAGCAAGCACCTCTTGTTCGTCGGAAGCCGTTTTTGCCTCAGGAACTCCGGGCTGTGTTCGTTGGGGTTGAACTCATGCTAGCAAAACTGCCGGGATGAGGGAAGGGTTCAGACTATGCCTGGCCCCTGTGGTCTCTTCCAGGTCAGTGTATGGCATTTCCTTCCCCTTGCCACAGGCACCTGAGAGCATGTCTGCACGTGGAGAAAGACTTTCCCGTGGGAAGCCGGTTTTTCTCAAACGGGTCCCAGTGCCCTGCTCCTCTCTTTCCACTCCTGCTGCCAGAAGCCCAGGGAGGATGGGAGGGCTTAGAACATGGCTGGGCACTGTGGTTTCTTCCAGAGAAGTGGAGGGCATTTGTATTACCTTGCCACAACCACTTGGGATAGCGTGTGCACCTCAGGAAAACTGTTCCCGTGGGAAGCCGGCTTTTTGCAAAGGAGTCTCAGGGTCGTGGGCCTCGGGTGTCCCGCCGGCTCCCCAAAGCACAGGGACGAGTTGAGGGGCTTAGACCGAGCCTGGGCAATGTTGTTTCTTACACCTTGGTGTGTGGCATTTTGTTGACCTGGCTACACCCACTTGGGATAGGTTTTCCACAGCAAGCACCTCTTGTTCGTCGGAAGCCCTTTTTGCCTCAGGGACTCCGGGCTGTGTTCGTTGGGGTTGAACTCATGCTAGCAAAACTGCCGGGATGAGGGAATGGTTCAGACTGTGCCTGGGCCCTGTGGTCTCTTCCAGTTCAGTGTATGGCATTTCCTTCCCCTTGCCACAGGCACCTGGGAGCATGTCTGCACGTGGAGAAAGACTTTCCCGTGGGAAGCCGGTTTTTCTCAAACGGGTCCCAGTGCCCTGCTCCTCTCTTTCCACTCCTGCTGCCAGAAGCCCAGGGAGGATGGGAGGGCTTAGAACATGGTTGGGCACTGTGGTTTCTTCCAGAGAATTGGAGGGCATTTGCTTTACCTTGCCACAACCACTTGGGATAGGGTCTGCACCTCAGGAAAACTGTTTCCGTGGGAAGCCGGCTTTTTGCAAAGGGGTCTCAGGGCCGAGGGGCTTGGCTGTCCCTCCGGCTCCCCAAAGCACAGGGACGAGGTGTGGGGCTTAGACCGTGCCTGGGCAATGTTGTTTCTTACACCTGGGTTTGTGGCATTTTGTTGACCTGGCTACCCCCACTTGAGATAGGTTTTCCAGTCAAGCACCTCTTGTTCGTCGGAAGCCGTTTTTGCCTCAGGGTCTCTGGGCTGTGTTCGTTGGGGTTGAACTCCTGCTAGCAAAACTGCCGGATGAGGGAAGGGTTCAGACTGTGCCTGGGCCCTGTGGTCTCTTCCAGGTCATTGTATGGCATTTCCTTCCCCTTGCCACAGGCACCTGGGAGCATGTCTGCACGTGGAGAAAGACTTTCCCGTGGGAAGCCGGTTTTTGTCAAACGGGTCCCAGTGCTCTGCTCCTCTCTTTTCACTCCTGCTGCCAGAAGCCCAGGGAGGATGGGAGGGCTTAGAACATGGCTCGCACTGTGGTTTCTTCCAGAGAAGTGGAGGGCATTTGCATTACCTTGCCACAACCACTTGGGATAGGGTCTGCACCTCAGGAAAACTGTTTCCGTGGGAAGCCGGCTTTTTGCAAAGGGGTCTCAGGGCCGAGGGGCTTGGCTGTCCCTCCGGCTCCCCAAAGCACAGGGACGAGGTGTGGGGCTTAGACCGTGCCTGGGCAATGTTGTTTCTTACACCTGGGTTTGTGGCATTTTGTTGACCTGGCTACCCCCACTTGAGAGGTTTTCCAGTCAAGCACCTCTTGTTCGTCGGAAGCCGTTTTTGCCTCAGGGCCTCTGGGCTGTGTTCGTTGGGGTTGAACTCCTGCTAGCAAAACTGCCGGATGAGGGAAGGGTTCAGACTGTGCCTGGGCCCTGTGGTCTCTTCCAGGTCATTGTATGGCATTTCCTTCCCCTTGCCACAGGCACCTGGGAGCATGTCTGCACGTGGAGAAAGACTTTCCCGTGGGAAGCCGGTTTTTGTAAACGGGTCCCAGTGCTCTGCTCCTCTCTTTTCACTCCTGCTGCCAGAAGCCCAGGGAGGATGGGAGGGCTTAGAACATGGCTGGGCACTGTGGTTTCTTCCAGAGAAGTGGAGGGCATTTGCATTACCTTGCCACAACCACTTGGGATAGGGTCTGCACCTCAGGAAAACTGTTTCTGTGGGAAGCCGGCTTTTTGCAAAGGGGTCTCAGGGCCGTGGGCCTCGGGTGTCCCTCCGGCTCCCCAAAGCACAGGGATGAGGTGAGGAGCTTAGACCGTGCCTGGGCAATGTTGTTTCTTACACCTGGGTGTGTGGCATTTTATTGACCTGGCTACACCCACTTGGGATAGGTTTTCCACAGCAAGCACCTCTTGTTCGTCGGAAGCCGTTTTTGCCTCAGGGACTCCGGGCTGTGTTCGTTGGGGTTGAACTCATGCTAGCAAAACTGCCGGGATGAGGGAAGGGTTCAGACTGTGCCTGGGCCCTGTGGTCTCTTCCAGGTCAGTGTATGGCATTTCCTTCCCCTTGCCACAGGCACCTGAGAGCATGTCTGCACATGGAGAAAGACTTTCCCGTGGGAAGCCGGTTTTTCTCAAACGGGTCCCAGTGCCCTGCTCCTCTCTTTCCACTCCTGCTGCCAGAAGCCCAGGGAGGATGGGAGGACTTAGAACATGGCTGGGCACTGTGGTTTCTTCCAGAGAAGTGGAGGGCATTTGCATTACCTTGCCACAACCACTTGGGATAGGGTGTGCACCTCAGGAAAACTGTTCCCGTGGGAAGCCGGCTTTTTGCAAAGGAGTCTCAGGGTCGTGGGCCTCGGGTGTCCCGCCGGCTCCCCAAAGCACAGGGACGAGGTGAGGGGCTTAGACCGTGCCTGGGCAATGTTGTTTCTTACACCTGGGTGTGTGGCATTTCGTTGACCTGGCTACTCCCACTTGGGATAGGTTTTCCACAGCAAGCACCTCTTGTTCGTCGGAAGCCGTTTTTGCCCCAGTGGACTCCGGGCTGTGTTCGTTGGGGTTGAACTCCTGCTAGCAAAACTGCCGGGATGAGGGAAGGGTTCAGACTGTGCCTGGGCCCTGTGGTCTCTTCCAGGTCAGTGTATGGCATTTCCTTCCCCTTGCCACAGGCACCTGAGAGCATGTCTGCACGTGGAGAAAGACTTTCCCGTGGGAAGCCGGTTTTTCTCAAACGGGTCCCAGTGCCCTGCTCCTCTCTTTCCACTCCTGCTGCCAGAAGCCCAGGGAGGATGGGAGGACTTAGAACATGGCTGGGCACTGTGGTTTCTTCCAGAGAAGTGGAGGGCATTTGCATTACCTTGCCACAACCACTTGGGATAGGGTGTGCACCTCAGGAAAACTGTTCCCGTGGGAAGCCGGCTTTTTGCAAAGGAGTCTCAGGGTCGTGGGCCTCGGGTGTCCCGCCGGCTCCCCAAAGCACAGGGACGAGGTAGGGGCTTAGACCGTGCCTGGGCAATGTTGTTTCTTACACCTGGGTGTGTGGCATTTCGTTGACCTGGCTACTCCCACTTGGGATAGGTTTTCCACAGCAAGCATCTCTTGTTCGTCGGAAGCCGTTTTTGCCTCAGGGTCTCCGGGCTGTGTTCGTTGGGGTTGAACTCCTGCTAGCAAAACCGCCGGATGAGGGAAGGGTTCAATCGATGCCTGGGCCCTGTGGTCTCTTCCAGGTCAGTGTATGTCATTTCCTTCCCCTTGCCACAGGCACCTGGGAGCATGTCTGCACGTGGAGAAAGACTTTCCCGTGGGAAGCCGGTTTTTGTCAAACGCGTCCCAGTGCTCTGCTCCTCTCTTTTCACTCCTGCTGCCAGAACCCCAGGGAGGATGGGAGGGCTTAGAACATGGCTGGGCACTGTGGTTTCTTCCAGAGAAGTGGAGGGCATTGGCTTTACCTTGCCACAACCACTTGGGATAGGGTCTGCACCTCAGGAAAACTGTTTCCGTGGGAAGCCGGCTTTTTGCAAAGTGTTCTCAGGGCCGTGGGGATCGGCTTTCCCTCCGGCTCCCCAAATCACAGGGACGAGGTGAGGGGCTTAGACCATGCCTGGGCAATGTTGTTTCTTACATCTGGGTGTGTGGCATTTTGTTGACCTGGCTACCCCCACTTGGGATAGGTTTTCCACAGCAAGCACCTCTTGTTCGTCGGAAGCCGTTTTTGCCTCAGGGACTCCGGGCTGTGTTCGTTGGGGTTGAACTCATGCTAGCAAAACTGCCGGGATGAGGGAAGGGTTCAGACTGTGCCTGGGCCCTGTGGTCTCTTCTAGTTCAGTTAATGGCATTTCCTTCCCCTTGCCACAGGCACCTGGGAGCATGTCTGCACGTGGAGAAAGACTTTCCCGTGGGAAGCCGGTTTTTCTCAAACGGGTCCCAGTGCCCTGCTCCTCTCTTTCCACTCCTGCTGCCAGAAGCCCAGGGAGGATGGGAGGGCTTAGAACATGGCTGGGCACTGTGGTTTCTTCCAGAGAAGTGGAGGGCATTTGATTACCTTGCCACAACCACTTGGGATAGGGTCTGCACCTCAGGAAAACTGTTTCTGTGGGAAGCTGGCTTTTTGCAAAGGGGTCTCAGGGCCGAGGGGCTTGGCTGTCCCTCCGGCTCCCCAAAGCACAGGGACGAGGTATGGGGCTTAGACCGTGCCTGGGCAATGTTGTTTCTTACACCTGGGTTTGTGGCATTTTGTTGACCTGGCTACCCCCACTTGAGATAGGTTTTCCAGTCAAGGACCTCTTGTTCGTCGGAAGCTGTTTTTTCCTCAGGGTCTCTGGGCTGTGTTCGTTGGGGTTGAACTCCTGCTAGCAAAACCGCCGGATGAGGGAAGGGTTCAGACTGTGCCTGGGCCCTGTGGTCTCTTCCAGGTCAGTGTATGGCATTTCCTTCCCCTTGCCACAGGCGCCTGGGAGCATGTCTGCACGTGGAGAAAGACTTTCCCGTTGGAAGCCGGTTTTTGTCAAACGGGTCCCAGTGCTCTGCTCCTCTCTTTTCACTCCTGCTGCCAGAAGCCCAGGGAGGATGGGAGGGCTTAGAACATGGCTGGGCACTGTGGTTTCTTCCAGAGAAGTGGAGGGCATTTGCATTACCTTGCCACAACCACTTGGGATAGGGTCTGCACCTCAGGAAAACTGTTTCTGTGGGAAGCCGGCTTTTTGCAAAGGGGTCTCAGGGCCGTGGGCCTCGGGTGTCCCTCCGGCTCCCCAAAGCACAGGGACGAGGTGAGGAGCTTAGACCGTGCCTGGGCAATGTTGTTTCTTACACCTGGGTGTGTGGCATTTTATTGACCTGGCTACACCCACTTTGGATAGGTTTTCCACAGCAAGCACCTCTTGTTCGTCGGAAGCCGTTTTTGCCTCAGGGACTCCGGGCTGTGTTCGTTGGGGTTGAACTCATGCTAGCAAAACTGCCGGGATGAGGGAAGGGTTCAGACTGTGCCTGGGCCCTGTGGTCTCTTCCAGGTCAGTGTATGGCATTTCCTTCCCCTTGCCACAGGCACCTGAGAGCATGTCTGCACGTGGAGAAAGACTTTCCCGTGGGAAGCCGGTTTTTCTCAAACGGGTCCCAGTGCCCTGCTCCTCTCTTTCCACTCGTGCTGCCAGAAGCCCAGGGAGGATGGGAGGGCTTAGAACATGGCTGGGCACTGTGGTTTCTTCCAGAGAAGTGGAGGGCATTTGCATTACCTTGCCACAACCACTTGGGATAGGGTGTGCACCTCAGGAAAACTGTTCCCGTGGGAAGCCGGCTTTTTGCAAAGGAGTCTCAGGGTCGTGGGCCTCGGGTGTCCCGCCGGCTCCCCAAAGCACAGGGACGAGGTGAGGGGCTTAGACCGTGCCTGGGCAATGTTGTTTCTTACACCTGGGTGTGTGGCATTTCGTTGACCTGGCTACTCCCACTTGGGATAGGTTTTCCACAGCAAGCACCTCTTGTTCGTCGGAAGCCGTTTTTGCCCCAGGGGACTCGGGGCTGTGTTCGTTGGGGTTGAACTCCTGCTAGCAAAACCGTCGGATGAGGGAAGGGTTCAGTCTGTGCCTGGGCCCTGTGGTCTCTTCCAGGTCAGTGTATGTCATTTCCTTCCCCTTGCCACAGGCACCTGGGAGCATGTCTGCACGTGGAGAAAGACTTTCCCGTGGGAAGCCGGTTTTTGTCAAACGCGTCCCAGTGCTCTGCTCCTCTCTTTTCACTCCTGCTGCCAGAAGCCAGGGAGGATGGGAGGGCTTAGAACATGGCTGGGCACTGTGGTTTCTTCCAGAGAAGTGGAGGGCTTTTGCTTTACCTTGCCACAACCACTTGGGATACGGTCTGCCCCTCAGGAAAACTCTTTCCGTGGGAAGCCGGCTTTTGGCAAAGTGTTCTCAGGGCCGTGGGGATCGGCTTTCCCTCCGGCTCCCCAAAGCACAGGGACAGGGTGAGGGGCTTAGACCATGCCTGGGCAATGTTATTTCTTACACCTGGGTGTGTGGCATTTTGTTGACCTGGCTACCCCAACTTGGGATAGGTTTTCCAGTCAAGCACCTCTTGTTCGTCGGAAGCCGTTTTTGCCTCAGGGTCTCCGGGCTGTGTTCGTTTGGGTTGAACTCCTGCTAGCAAAACCGCCGGGATGAGGGAAGGGTTCAGACTGTGCCTGGGCCCTGTGGTCTCTTCCAGGTCAGTGTATGGCATTTCCTTCCCCTTGCCACAGGCACCTGGGAGCATGTCTGCACGTGGAGAAAGACTTTCCCGTGGGAAGCCGGTTTTTGTCAAACGGGTCCCAGTGCTCTGCTCCTCTCTTTTCACTCCTGCTGCCAGAAGCCCAGGGAGGATGGGAGGGCTTGGAACATGGCTGGGCACTGTGTTTTCTTCCAGAGAAGTGGAGGGCATTTGCTTTACCTTGCCACAACCACTTGGGATAGGGTGTGCACCTCAGGAAAACTGTTTCCGTGGGAAGCCGGCTTTTTGCAAAGCGGTCTCAGGGCCGTGGGCCTCGGGTGTCCCTCCGGCTCCCCAAAGCACAGGGACGAGTTGTGGGGTTTAGACCGTGCCTGGGCAATGTTGTTTCTTACACCTGGGTGTGTGGCATTTCGTTGACCTGGCTACTCCCACTTGGGATAGGTTTTCCACAGTAAGCACCTTTTGTTCGTCGGAAACCGTTTTTGCCCCAGGGGTCTCCGGGCTGTGTTCGTTGGGGTTGAACTCCTGCTAGCAAAACCGCCGGGATGAGGGAAGGGTTCAGACTGTGCCTGGTCCCTGTGGTCTCTTCCAGGTCAGTGTATGGCATTTCCTTCCCCTTGCCACAGGCACCTGGGAGCTAGTCTGCACGTGGAGAAAGACTTTCCCGTGGGAAGCCGGTTTTTGTCAAACGGGTCCCAGTGCCCTGCTCCTCTCTTTTCACTCCTGCTGCCAGAAGCCCAGGGAGGATGGGAGGGCTTAGAACATGGCTGGGCACTGTGGTTTCTTCCAGAGAAGTGAAGGGCATTTGCATTACGTTGCCACAACCACGTGGGATAGGGTCTGCACCTCTGGAAAACTGTTTCCGTGGGAAGCAGGCTTTTTGCAAAGGGGTCTCAGGGCCATGGACCTCGGGTGTCCCTCCGGCTCCCCAATGCACAGGGACGAGGTGAGGGGCTTAGACCGTGCCTGGGCAATGTTGTTTCTTACATCTGGGTGTGTGGCATTTTGTTGACCTGGCTACACCCACTTGGGATAGGTTTTCCACAGCAAGCACCTCTTGTTCGTCGGAAGCTGTTTTTGCCTCAGGGACTCCGGGCTGTGTTCGTTGGGGTTGAACTCATGCTAGCAAAACTGCCGGGATGAGGGAAGGGTTCAGACTGTGCCTGGGCCCTGTGGTCTCTTCCAGTTCAGTGTATGGCATTTCCTTCCCCATGCCACAGGCACCTGGGAGCATGTCTGCACGTGGAGAAAGACTTTCCCGTGGGAAGCCGGTTTTTCTCAAACGGGTCCCAGTGCCCTGCTCCTCTCTTTCCACTCCTGCTGCCAGAAGCCCAGGGAGGATGGGAGGGCTTAGAACATGGCTGGGCACTGTGCTTTCTTCCAGAGAAGTGGAGGGCATTTGCTTTACCTTGCCACAACCACTTGGGATAGGGTCTGCACCTCAGGAAAACTGTTTCCGTGGGAAGCCGGCTTTTTGCAAAGGGGTCTCAGGGCCGAGGGGCTTGGCTGTCCCTCCGGTTCCCCAAAGCACAGGGACGAGGTATGGGGCTTAGACCGTGCCTGGACAATGTTGTTTCTTACACCTGGGTTTGTTACATTTTGTTGACCTGGCTACCCCCACTTGAGATAGGTTTTCCAGTCAAGCACCTCTTGTTCGTCGGAAGCCGTTTTTGCCTCAGGGTCTCCGGGCTGTGTTCGTTTGGGTTGAACTCCTGCTAGCAAAACCGCCGGGATGAGGGAAGGGTTCAGACTGTGCCTGGGCCCTGTGGTCTCTTTCAGGTCAGTGTATGGCATTTCCTTCCCCTTGCCACAGGCGCCTGGGAGCTAGTCTGCACGTGGAGAAAGACTTTCCCGGGGGAAGCCGGTTTTTGTCAAACGGGTCCCAGTGCTCTGCTCCTCTCTTTTCATTCCTGCTGCCAGAAGCCCAGGGAGGATGGGAGGGCTTAGAACATGGCTAGGCACTGTGGTTTTTTACAGAGAAGTGGAGGGCATTTGCTTTACCTTGCCACAACCACTTGGGATAGTGTGTGTACCTAAGGAAAACTGTTTCGGTGGGAAGCCGGCTTTTTGCAAAGGGGTCTCAGGGCCGTGGGCCTCGGGTGTCCCTCCGGCTCCCCAAAGCACAGGGACGAGGTGAGGACCTTAGACCGTGCCTGGGCAATGTTGTTTCTTACACCTGGGTGTGTGGCATTTTGTTGACCTGGCTACTCCCACTTGGGATAGGTTTTCCACAGCAAGCACCTCTTGTTCGTCGGAAGCCGTTTTTGCCCCAGGGGACTCCGGGCTGTGTTCGTTGGGGTTGAACTCCTGCTAGCAAAACGGCCGGATGAGGGAAGGGTTCAGTCTGTGCCTGGGCCCTGTGGTCTCTTCCAAGTCAGTGTATGGCATTTCCTTCCCCTTGCCACGGGCACCTGGGAGCATGTCTGCACGTGGAGAAAGACTTTCCCGTGGGAAGCCGGTTTTTGTCAAACGCGTCCCAGTGCTCTGCTCCTCTCTTTTCACTCCTGCTGCCAGAACCCCAGGGAGGATGGGAGGGCTTAGAACATGGCTGGGCACTGTGGTTTCTTCCAGAGAAGTGGAGGGCATTTGCTTTACCTTGCCACAACCACTTGGGATACGGTCTGTACCTCAGGAAAACTGTTTCCGTGGGAAGCCGGCTTTTTGCAAAGTGTTCTCAGGGCCGTGGGGATCGGCTTTCCCTCCGGCTCCCCAAAGCACAGGGACGAGGTGAGGGGCTTAGACCGTGCCTGGGCAATGTTGTTTCTTACACCTGGGTGTGTGGCATTTCGTTGACCTGGCTACTCCCACTTGGGATAGGTTTTCCACAGCAAGCACCTCTTGTTCGTCGGAAGCCGTTTTTGCCCCAGGGGACTCGGGGCTGTGTTCGTTGGGGTTGAACTCCTGCTAGCAAAACCGCCGGATGAGGAAAGGGTTCAGTCTGTGCCTGGGCCCTGTGGTCTCTTCCAGGTCAGTGTATGTCATTTCCTTCCCCTTGCCACAGGCACCTGGGAGCATGTCTGCACGTGGAGAAAGACTTTCCCGTGGGAAGCCGGTTTTTGTCAAACCCGTCCCAGTGCTCTGCTCCTCTCTTTTCACTCCTGCTGCCAGAAGCCAGGGAGGATGGGAGGGCTTAGAACATGGCTGGGCACTGTGGTTTCTTCCAGAGAAGTGGAGGGCATTTGCTTTACCTTGCCACAACCACTTGGGATACGGTCTGCACCTCAGGAAAACTGTTTCCGTGGGAAGCCGGCTTTTTGCAAAGTGTTCTCAGGGCCGTGGGGATCGGCTTTCCCTCCGGCTCCCCAAAGCACAGGGACGAGGTGAGGGGCTTAGACCATGCCTGGGCAATGTTGTTTCTTACATCTGGGTTTGTGGCATTTTGTTGACCTGGCTACCCCCACTTGAGATAGGTTTTCCAGTCAAGCACCTCTTGTTCGTCGGAAGCCGTTTTTGCCTCAGGGTCTCTGGGCTGTGTTCGTTGGGGTTGAACTCCTGCTAGCAAAACCGCCGGATGAGGGAAGGGTTCAGTCTGTGCCTGGGCCCTGTGGTCTCTTCCAGGTCAGTGTATGTCATTTCCTTCCCCTTGCCACAGGCACCTGGGAGCATGTCTGCACGTGGAGAAAGACTTTCCCGTGGGAAGCTGGGTTTTGTCAAACGCGTCCCAGTGCTCTGCTCCTCTCTTTTCACTCCTGCTGCCAGAAGCCAGGGAGGATGGGAGGGCTTAGAACATGGCTGGGCACTGTGGTTTCTTTCAGAGAAGTGGAGGGCATTTGCTTTACCTTGCCACAACCACTTGGGATACGGTCTGCCCCTCAGGAAAACTCTTTCCGTGGGAAGCCGGCTTTTGGGAAAGTGTTCTCAGGGCCATGGGGATCGGCTTTCCCTCCGGCTCCCCAAAGCACAGGGACAGGGTGAGGGGCTTAGACCATGCCTGGGCAATGTTGTTTCTTACACCTGGGTGTGTGGCATTTCGTTGACCTGGCTACTCCCACTTGGGATAGGTTTTCCACAGCAAGCACCTTTTGTTCGTCGGAAACCGTTTTTGCCCCAGGGGTCTCCGGGCTGTGTTCGATGGGGTTGAACTCCTGCTAGCAAAACCGCCGGGATGAGGGAAGGGTTCAGACTGTGCCTGGGCCCTGTGGTCTCTTCCAGGTCAGTGTATGGCATTTCCTTCCCCTTGCCACAGGCACCTGGGAGCTAGTCTGCACGTGGAGAAAGACTTTCCCGTGGGAAGCCGGTTTTTGTCAAACGGGTCCCAGTTCCCTGCTCCTCTCTTTTCACTCCTGCTGCCAGAAGCCCAGGGAGGATGGGAGGTCTTAGAACATGGCAGGGCACTGTGGTTTCTTCCAGAGAAGTGGAGTGCATTTCCATTACCTTGCCACTACCACTTGGGATAGGGTCTGCACCTCAGGAAAACTGTTTCAGTGGGAAGCCGGCTTTTTGCAAAGGGGTCTCAGGGCCGTGGGGCTCAGCTGTCCCTCCGGATCCCGAAAGCACAGGGACGAGGTGAGTCGCTTTTACCGTGCCTGGTCAATGTTGTTTCTTACACCTGGGTGTGTGGCATTTTGTTGACCTGGCTACCCCCACTTGGGATAGGTTTTCCACAGCAAGCACCTCTTGTTCGACGGAAGCCGTTTTTGCCTCAGGGTCTCCGGGCTGTGTTCGTTGGGGTTGAACTCCTGCTAGCAAAACTGCCGGGATGAGGGAAGGGTTCAGACTGTGTCTGGGCCCTGTGGTCTCTTCCAGGTCAGTGTATGGCATTTCCTTCCCCTTGCCACAGGCACCTGGGAGCATGTCTGCACGTGGAGAAAGACTGTCCCGTGGGAAGCCGATTTTTGTCAAACGGGTCCCAGTGCCCTGCTCCTCTCTTTTCACTCCTGTTGCCAGAAGCCCTGGGAGGATGGGAGGGCTTAGAACATGGCTGGGCACTGTGGTTTCTTCCAGAGAAGTGGAGGGCATTTGCTTTACCTTGCCACAACCACTTGGGATAGGGTGTGCACCTCAGGAAAACTGTTTCCGTGGGAAGCCGGCTTATTGCAAAGGGGTCTCAGGGCCGTGGGCCTCGGCTGTCCCTCCGGCTCCCCAAAGCACAGGGACGAGTTGTGGGGGATTTAGACCGTGTCTGGGCAATGTTGTTTCTTACACCTGGGTGTGTGGCATTTCGTTGACCTGGCTACTCCCACTTGAGATAGGTTTTCCAGTCAAGCACCTCTTGTTCGTCGGAAGCCGTTTTTGCCCCAGGGGTCTCCGGGCTGTGTTCGTTGGGGTTGAACTCCTGCTAGCAAAACCGCCGGGATGAGGGAAGGGTTCAGACTGTGCCTGGGCCCTGTGGTCTCTTCCAGGTCAGTGTATGGCATTTCCGTCCCCTTGCCACAGGCACCTGGGAGCTAGTCTGCACGTGGAGAAAGACTTTCCCGTGGGAAGCCGGTTTTTGTCAAACGGGTCCCAGTGCCCTGCTCCTCTCTTTTCACTCCTGCTGCCAGAAGCCCAGGGAGGATGGGAGGTCTTAGAACATGGCAGGGCACTGTGGTTTCTTCCAGAGAAGTGGAGGGCATTTGCATTACCTTGCCACTACCACTTGGGATACGGTCTGCACCTCAGGAAAACTGTTTCCGTGGGAAGCCGGCTTATTGCAAAGGGGTCTCAGGGCCGTGGGGCTCAGCTGTCCCTCCGGATCCCCAAAGCACAGGGACGAGGTGAGTCGCTTTTACCGTGCCTGGGCAATGTTGTTTCTTACACCTGGGTGTGTGGCATTTTGTTGACCTGGCTACCCCCACTTGGAATAGGTTTTCCACAGCAAGCACCTCTTGTTCGACTGAAGCCGTTTTTGCCTCAGGGTCTCCGGGCTGTGTTCGTTGGGGTTGGACTCCTGCTAGCAAAACTGCCGGGATGAGGGAAGGGTTCAGACTGTGTCTGGGCCCTGTGGTCTCTTCCAGGTCAGTGTATGGCATTTCCTTCCCCTTGCCACAGGCACCTGGGAGCATGTCTGCACGTGGAGAAAGACTTTCCCGTGGGAAGCCGGTTTTTGTCAAACGGGTCCAAGTGCCCTGCTCCTGTCTTTTCACTCCTGCTGCCAGAAGCCCAGGGAGGATGGGAGGGCTTAGAACATGGCTGGGCACCGTGGTTTCTTCCAGAGAAGTGGAGGGCATTTGCTTTACCTTGCCACAACCACTTGTGAGAGGGTCTGCACTCAGGAAAACTGTTTCCGTGGGAAGCCGGCTTTTTGCAAAGGGGGTCTCAGTGCCGTGGGCCTCGGCTGTCCCTCCGGCTCCCCAAAGCACAGGGACGAGGTGAGGGGCTTGGACGGTGCCTGGGCAACGTTGTTTCTTACACCTGGGTGTGTGGCATTTCGTTGACCTGGCTACCCCCACTTGGGATAGGTTTTCCACAGCAAGCACCTCTTGTTCGTAGGAAGCCGTTTTTGCCCCAGGGGTCTCCGGGCTGTGTTCGTTGGGGTTGAACTCCTGCTAGCAAAACCGTCGGGATGAGGGAGGGGTTCAGACTGTGCCTGGGCCCTGTGGTCTCTTCCAGGTCAGTGTATGGCATTTCCTTCCCCTTGCCACAGGCACCTGGGAGCATGTCTGCACGTGGAGAAAGACTTTCCCGTGGGAAGCCGGTTTTTGTCAAACGGGTCCCAGGCTCTGCTCCTCTCTTTTCACTCCTGCTGCCTGAAGCCCAGGGAGGATGGGAGGGCTTAGAACATGGCTGGGCACTGTGGTTTCTTCCAGAGAAGTGGAGGGCATTTGCTTTACCTTGTCACAACCACTTGGGATAGGGTCTGCACCTCAGGAAAACTGTTTCTGTGGGAAGCCGGCTTTTTGCAAAGGGGTCTCAGGGCCGAGGGGCTTGGCTGTCCCTCCGGCTCCCAAAAGCACAGGGACGAGGTATGGGGCTTAGACCGTGCCTGGGCAATCTTGTTTCTTACACCTGGGTTTGTGGCATTTTGTTGACCTGGCTACCCCCACTTGAGATAGGTTTTCCAGTCAAGCACCACTTGTTCGTCGGAAGACGTTTTTGCCCCAGGGGTCTCTGGGCTGTGTTCGTTGGGGTTGAACTCCTGCTAGCAAAACCGCCGGATGAGGGAAGGGTTCAGACTGTGCCTGGGCCCTGTGGTCTCTTCCAGGTCAGTGTATGGCATTTCCTTCCCCTTGCCACAGGCACCTGGGAGCATGTCTGCACGTGGAGAAAGACTTTCCCGTGGGAAGCCGGTTTTTGTCAAACGGGTCCCAGTGCTCTGCTCCTCTCTTTTCATTCCTGCTGCCAGAAGCCCAGGGAGGATGGGAGGGCTTAGAACATGGCTGGGCACTGTGGTTTCTTCCAGAGAAGTGGAGGGCATTTGCATTACCTTGCCACACCACTTGGGATAGGGTGTGCACCTCAGGAAAACTGTTTCCGTGGGAAGCCGGCTTTTTGCAAAGGGGTCTCAGGGCCGTGGGCCTCGGGTGTCCATCCGGCTCCCCATAGCACAGGGACGAGGTGAGGGGCTTAGACCGTGCCTGGGCAATGTTGTTTCTTACACCTGGGTGTGTGGCATTTTGTTGACCTGGCTACACCCACTTGGGATAGGTTTTCCACAGCAAGCACCTCTTGTTCGTCGGAAGCCGTTTTTGCCTCAGGGACTCCGGGCTGTGTTCGTTGGGGTTGAACTCATGCTAGCAAAACTGCCGGGATGAGGGAAGGGTTCAGACTGTGTCTGGGCCCTGTGGTCTCTTCCAGGTCAGTGTATGGCATTTCCTTCCCCTGCCACAGGCACCTGGGAGCATGTCTGCACGTGGAGAAAGACTTTCCCGTGGGAAGCCGGTTTTTGTCAAACGGGTTCCAGTGCCCTGCTCCTCTCTTTTCACTCCTGTTGCCAGAAGCCCTGGGAGGATGGGAGGGCTTAGAACATGGCTGGGCACTGTGGTTTCTTCCAGAAAACTGGAGGGCATTTGCTTTACCTTGCCACAACCACTTGTGAGAGGGTCTGCACTCAGGAAAACTGTTTCCGTGGGAAGCCGGCTTTTTGCAAAGGGGTCTCAGGGCCGTGGGGCTCAGCTGTCCCTCTGGATCCCCAAAGCACAGGGACGAGGTGAGTCGCTTTTACCGTGCCTGGGCAATGTTGTTTCTTACACCTGAGTGTGTGGCATTTTGTTGACCTGGCTACCCCCACTTGGGATAGGTTTTCCACAGCAAGCACCTCTTGTTCGACTGAAGCCGTTTTTGCCTCAGGGTCTCCGGGCTGTGTTCGTTGGGGTTGACTCCTGCTAGCAAAACCGCCGGGATGAGGGAAGGGTTCAGACTGTGCCTGGGCCCTGTGGTCTCTTCCAGGTCAGTGTATGGCATTTCCTTCCCCTTGCCACAGGCACCTGGGAGCATGTCTGCACGTGGAGAAAGACTTTCCCGTGGGAAGCCGGTTTTTGTCAAACGGGTCCAAGTGCCCTGCTATGTCTTTTCACTCCTGCTGCCAGAAGCCCAGGGAGGATGGGAGGGCTTAGAACATGGCTGGGCACTGTGGTTTCTTCCAGAGAAGTGGAGGGCATTTGCTTTACCTTGCCACAACCACTTTTGAGAGGGTCTGCACTCAGGAAAACTGTTTCCGTGGGAAGCCGGCTTTTTGCAAAGGGGTCTCAGTGCCGTGGGCCTCGGCTGTCCCTCCGTCTCCCCAAAGCACAGGGACGAGGTGAGGGGCTTGGACGGTGCCTGGGCAATGTTGTTTCTTACACCTGGGTGTGTGGCATTTTGTTGACCTGGCTACCCCACTTGGGATAGGTTTTCCACAGCAAGCACCTCTTGTTCGTCGGAAGCCGTTTTTGCCCCAGGTGTCTCCGGGCTGTGTTCGTTGGGGTTGAACTCCTGCTAGCAAAACCGTCGGGATGAGGGAGGGGTTCAGACTGTGCCTGGGCCCTGTGGTCTCTTCCAGGTCAGTGTATGGCATTTCCTTCCCCTTGCCACAGGCACCTGGGAGCATGTCTGCACGTGGAGACTTTCCCGTGGGAAGCCGGTTTTTGTCAAACGGGTCCCAGTGCTCTGCTCCTCTCTTTTCACTCCTGCTGCCTGAAGCCCAGGGAGGATGGGAGGGCTTGGAACATGGCTGGGCACTGTGGTTTCTTCCAGAGAAGTGGAGGGCATTTGTTTTACCTTGCCACAACCACTTGGGATACGGTCTGCACCTCAGGAAAACTGTTTCCGTCGGAATCCGGCTTTTTGCAAAGTGTTCTCACGGCCGTGGGGATCGGCTTTCCCTCCGGCTCCCCAAAGCGCAGGGACAGGGTGAGGGGCTTAGACCATGCCTGGGCAATGTTATTTCTTACACCTGGGTGTGTGGCATTTTGTTGACCTGGCTACCCCCACTTGGGATAGGTTTTCCAGTCAAGCACCTCTTGTTCGTCGGAAGCCGTTTTTGCCTCAGGGTCTCCGGGCTGTGTTCGTTTGGGTTGAACTCCTGCTAGCAAAACCGCCGGGATGAGGGAAGGGTTCAGACTGTGCCTGGGCCCTGTGGTCTCTTCCAGGTCAGTGTATGGCATTTCCTTCCCCTTGCCACAGGCACCTGGGAGCTAGTCTGCACGTGGAGAAAGACTTTCCCGGGGGAAGCCGGTTTTTGTCAAACGGGTCCCAGTGCTCTGCTCCTCTCTTTTCACTCCTGCTGCCAGAAGCCCAGGGAGGATGGGAGGGCTTAGAACATGGCTAGGCACTGTGGTTTTTTCCAGAGAAGTGGAGGGCATTTGCTTTACCTTGCCACAACCACTTGGGATAGGGTGTGCACCTCAGGAAAACTGTTTCCGTGGGAAGCCGGCTTTTTGCAAAGGGGTCTCAGGGCCGTGGGCCTCGGGTGTCCCTCCGGCTCCCCAAAGCACAGGGACGAGTTGTGGGGTTTAGACCGTGCCTGGACAATGTTGTTTCTTACACCTGGGTGTGTGGCATTTTGTTGACCTGGCTACCCCACTTGGGATAGGTTTTCCACAGCAAGCACCTCTTGTTCGTCGGAAGCCGTTTTTGCCTCAGGGTCTCCGGGCTGTGTTCGTTGGGGTTGAAATCATGCTAGCAAAACGGCCGGGATGAGGGAAGGGTTCAGACTGTACCTGGGCCCTGTGGTCTCTTCCAGGTCAGTGTATGGCATTTCCTTCCCCTTGCCACAGGCACCTGGGAGCATGTCTGCACGTGGAGAAAGACTTTCCCGTGGGAAGCTGGTTTTTGTCAAACGGGTCCCAGTGCTCTGCTCCTCTGTTTTCACTCCTGCTGCCAGAAGACCAGGGAGGATGGGAGGGCTTGGAACATGGCTGGGCACTGTGGTTTCTTCCAGAGAAGTGGAGGGCATTTGCTTTACCTTGCCACAACCACTTGGGATAGGGTGTGCACCTCAGGAAAACTGTTTCCGTGGGAAGCCGGCTTTTTGCAAAGGGGTCTCAGGGCCGTGGGCCTCGGGTGTCCCTCCGGCTCCCCAAAGCACAGGGACGAGTTGTGGGGTTTAGACCGTGCCTGGACAATGTTGTTTCTTACACCTGGGTGTGTGGCATTTCGTTGACCTGGCTACTCCCACTTGGGATAGGTTTTCCACAGCAAGCACCTCTTGTTCGTCGGAAGCCGTTATTGCCCCAGGGGTCTCCGGGCTGTGTTCGTTGGGGTTGAACTCCTGCTAGCAAAACCGCCGGGATGAGGGAAGGGTTCAGACTGTGCCTGGGCCCTGTGGTCTCTTCCAGGTCAGTGTATGGCATTTCCTTCCCCTTGCCACAGGCACCTGGGAGCATGTTTGCACGTGGAGAAAGTCTTTCCCTTGCAAAGCCGGTTTTTGTCAAACTGGTCCCAGTGCCCTGCTCCTCTCTTTTCACTCCTGCTGCCAGAAGCCCAGGGAGGATGGGAGGGCTTAGAACATGGCTGGGCACTGTGGTTTCTTCCAGAGAAGTGGAGGGCATTTGCTCTACCTTGCCACAACCACTTGGGAGAGGGTCTGTACCTCAGGAAAACTGTTTCCGTGGGAAGCCGGCTTTTTGCAAAGGGGTCTCAGGGTCGTGGGCCTCGGGGGTCCCTCCGGCTCCCCAAAGCACAGAGACGAGGTGAGGTACTTAGACCATGCCTGGGCCATGTTGTTTCTTCCACCTGGGTGTGTGGCATTTTGTTGACCTGGCTACCCCCACTTGGGATAGGTTTTCCACAGCAAGAGCATATTGCTCGTCGGAAGCCGTTTGGGCCACAGGGGGTCTCCGGGCTGTGTTCCTTGGGGTTGAACTCCTGCTAGCAAAACCGTCGGGATGAGGGAAGGGCTCAGACTGTTCCTGGGCCCTGTGGTCTCTTCCAGGTTAGTGTATGGCATTTCTTTCACCTTACCACAGGCACTGGGGAGCATGTCTGCACGTGGAGAAGGACTTTCTCGTAGGAAGCCGGTTTCTGTCAAAGGGTCCCAGTGCTGTGCTCCTCTCTTTTCACTCCTGCTGCCAGAAGCCCAGGGAAGAGGGGAGGGCTTAGAACATCCCTGGGCACTGGAGTTTCTTTCAGAGAAGGGGATGGCATTTGCTTTCCCTTGCCACCACCCCTTGGGATAGGGGCTGCACCTCAGGAAAGCTGTTTCCGTGGGAAGCCAGCTTTCTGCCCAACGGGCCTCAGGGCCGTGGGCCTCGGGGGTCCCTCCGGCTCCCCAAAGCACAGAGACGAGGTGAGGGACTTAGACCATGCCTGGGCCATGTTGTTTCTTCTGCCTGGGTGTGTGGCATTTTGTTGACCTGGCTACTCACATTTGCATATGTTTTCCAGAGCAAGCACCTATTGTTCCTCAGAAGCAGTTTTTGCCCCAGGGGTCTCCGGGCAGTGTTCCTTGGGCTTGAACTCCTGCTAGCTAAACTGCTGGGATGAGGGAAGGGCTCAGACTGTGCCTGGGCCCTGTGGTCTCTTCCAGTTCAGTGCATGGCATTTCCTTCACCTTGCCACAGGCACTGGGAAGCATGTCTGCACGTGGAGAAGGACTTCCGCGTGGGAAGCCCGTTTCTGTCAAAGGGTCCCAGTGCTGTGCTCCTCTCTTTTCTCTCCTGCTGCCAGAAGCCCAGGGAGGATGCGATGGCTTAGAACATGGCTGGGCACTGGGGTTTCTTCCAGAGAAGGGGATGGCATTTGCTTTCCCTTGCCACCACCCCTTGGGATAGGGTCTGCACCTCAGGAAAGCTGTTTCCTTGGGAAGCCGGCTTTCTGCCCAACGGGCCTCAGGACCGTGGGCCTCAGGGGTCCCTCCAGCTCCCCACAGCACAGGGACGAGGTGAGGGGCTTTGACCGTGCCTGGGCAATGTTGTTTCTTACACGTGGATGTGTGGCATTTCGTTGACCTGGCTACCCCCACTTGGGATAGGTTTTCCACAGCAAGCACCTCTTGTTCGTCGGACGCCGTTTTTGCCTCAGGGGTCTCCGGGCTGTGTTCGTTGGGGTTGAACTCCTGCTAGCAAAACCGCCGGGATGAGGGAAGGGTTCAGACTGTGCCTGGGCCTTGTGGTCTCTTCCAGGTCAGTGTATGGCATTTCTTCCCCTTGCCATAGGCACCTGGGAGCATGTCTGCACGTGGAGAAAGAGTTTCCCGTGGGAAGACGGTTTTTGTCAAACGGGTCCCATTGCTCTGCTCCTCTCTTTTCACTCCTGCTGCCAGAAGCCCAGGGAGGATGGGAGGGCTTAGAACATGGCTGGGCACTGTGGTTTCTTCCAGAGAAGTGGAGGGCATTTGCATTACCTTGCCACAACCACTTGGGATAGGGTGTGCACCTGAGGAGAACTGTTTCCGTGGGAAACTGGCTTTTTGCAAAGGGGTCTCAGGGCCGGGGGCCTCGGCTGTCCCTCCGGCTCCCCAAAGCACAGGGACGAGGTTGAGAGGCTTAGACCATGCCTGGGCAATGTTGTTTCTTACATCTGGGTGTGTGGCATTTTGTTGACCTGGCTACCCCCACTTGGGATAGGTTTTCCATAGCAAGCACCTCTTGTTCGTCGGAAGCTGTTTTTGCCTCAGGGGTCTCCGGGCTGTGTTCGTTGGGGTTGAACTCCTGCTAGCAAAACCGCCGGGATGAGGGAAGGGTTCAGACTGTGCCTGGGCCTTGTGGTCTCTTCCAGGTCAGTGTATGGCATTTCTTCCCCTTGCCACAGGCACCTGGAGGCATGTCTGCACGTAGAGAAAGACTGTCCCGTGGGAAGCCGGTTTTTGTCAAACGGGTCCCAGTGCTCTGCTCCTCTCTTTTCACTCCTGCTGCCAGAAGCCCAGGGAGGATGGGAGGGCTTAGAACATGGCTGGGCACTGTGGTTTCTTCCAGAGAAGTGGAGGGCATTTGCTTTACCTTGCCACAACCACTTGGGATAGGGTGTGCACCTCAGGAAAACGGTTTTCCGTGGGAAGCCGGCTTTTTGCAAAGGGGTCTCAGGGCCGTGGGCCTCAGCTGTCCCTCCGGCTCCCCAAAGCACAGGGACGAGGTGAGGGGCTTAGACCGTGCCTGAGCAATGTTGTTTCTTACACCTGGGTGTGTGGCATTTCGTTGACCTGGCTACTCCCACTTGGGATAGGTTTTCCACAGCAAGCACATCTTTTTCGTTGGAAGCCCTTTTTGCCCCAGGGGTCTCCGGGCTGTGTTCGTTGGGGTTGACCTCCTGCTGTCAAAACCGCCGGGATGAGGGAAGGTTTCAGACTGTGCCTGGGACCTGTGGTCTCTTCCAGGTCAGTGTATGGCATTTCCTTCCCCTTGCCACAGGCACCTGGGAGCATGTCTGCACGTGGAGAAAGACTTTCCCTTGGGAAGCCGGTTTTTGTCCAACGGGTCCCAGTGCTCTGCTCCTCTCTTTTCACTCCTGCTGCCAGAAGCCCAGGGAGGATGGGAGGGCTTAGAACATGGCTGGGCACTGTGGTTTCTTCCAGAGAAGTGGAGGGCATTTGCATTAGCTTGCCACAACCTCTTGGGATAGGGTGTGCACCTCAGGAAAACTGTTTCGGTGGGAAGCCGGCTTTTTGCTAAGGGGTCTCAGGGCCGTGGGCCTCGGCTGTCCCTCCGGCTCCCCAAAGCACAGGGACGAGGTGAGGGGCTTGGACGGTGCCTGGGCAATGTTGTTTCTTACACCTGGGTGTGTGGCATTTTGTTGACCTGGCTACCCCACTTGGGATAGGTTTTCCACAGCAAGCACCTCTTGTTCGTCGGAAGCCGTTTTTGCCCCAGGGGTCTCCGGGCTGTGTTCGTTGGGGTTGAACTCCTGCTAGCAAAACCGCCGGGATGAGGGAAGGGTTCAGACTGTGCCTGGGCCCTGTGGTCTCTTCCAGGTCAGTGTATGGCATTTCGTTCCCCTTGCCACAGGCACCTGGAAGCATGTCTGCACGTGGAGAAAGACTTTCCCGTGGGAAGCCGGTTTTTGTCAAACGGGTCCCAGTGCTCTGCTCCTCTCTTTTCACTCCTGCTGCAAGAAGCCCAGGGAGGATGGGGGGGCTTAGAACATGGCTGGGCACTGTGGTTTCTTCCAGACAAGTGGAGGGCATTTGCATTACCTTGCCACAACCACTTGGGATAGGGTGTGCACCTCAGGAAAACTGTTTCGGTGGGAAGCCGGCTTTTTGCAAAGGGGTCTCAGTGCCGTGGGCCTCGGGTGTCCCTCCGGCTCCCCAAAGCACAGGGACGAGGTGAGGGGCTTAGACCGTGCCTGGGCAATGTTGTTTCTTACACCTGGGTGTGTGGCATTTTGTTGACCTGGCTACCCCCACTTGGGATAGGTTTTCCACAGCAAGCACCTCTTGTTCGTCGGAAGCCGTTTTTGCCTCAGGGTCTCCGGGCTGTGTTCGTTGGGGTTGAACTCCTGCTAGCAAAACCGCCGGGTTGAGGGAAGTGTTCAGACTGTGCCTGGGCCCTGTGGTCTCTTCCAGGTCAGTGTATGGCATTTCCTTCCCCTTGCCACAGGCACCTGGGAGCATGTCTGCACGTGGAGAAAGACTTTCCCGTGGGAAGCCGGTTTTTGTCAAACGGGTCCAAGTGCCCTGCTCCTGTCTTTTCACTCCTGCTGCCAGAAGCCCAGGGAGGATGGGAGGGCTTAGAACATGGCTGGGCACCGTGGTTTCTTCCAGAGAAGTGGAGGGCATTTGCTTTACCTTGCCACAACCACTTGTGAGAGGGTCTGCACCTCAGGAAAACTGTTTCCGTGGGAAGCCGGCTTTTTGCAAAGGGGTCCCAGTGCCGTGGGCCTCGGGTGTCCCTCCGGCTCCCCAAAGCACAGGGACGATGTGAGGGGCTTGGACGGTGCCTGGGCAATGTTGTTTCTTACACCTGGGTGTGTGGCATTTCGTTGACCTGGCTACTCCCACTTGGGATAGGTTTTCCACAGCAAGCACCTCTTGTTCGTCGGAAGCCGTTTTTGCCCCAGGGGTCTCCGGGCTGTGTTCGTTGGGGTTGAACTCCTGCTAGCAAAACCGCCGGGATGAGGGAAGGGTTCAGACTGTGCCTGGGCCCTGTGGTCTCTTCGAGGTCAGTGTATGGCATTTCCTTCCCCTTGCCACAGGCACCTGGGAGCATGTCTGCACGTGGAGAAAGACTTTCCCGTGGGAAGCCGGTTTTTGTCCAATGGGTCCCAGTGCTCTGCTCCTCTCTTTTCACTCCTGCTGCCAGAAGCCCAGGGAGGATGGGAGGGCTTAGAACATGGCTCGCACTGTGGTTTCTTCCAGAGAAGTGGAGGGCATTTGCATTACCTTGCCACAACCACTTGGGATAGGGTCTGCACCTCAGGAAAACTGTTTCCGTGGGAAGCCGGCTTTTTGCAAAGGGGTCTCAGGGCCATGGGCCTCGGGTGTCCCTCCAGCTCCCCAAAGCACAGGGACGAGGTGAGGGGCTTAGACCATGCCTGGGCAATGTTGTTTCTTACACCTGGGTGTGTGGCATTTCGTTGACCTGGCTACTCCCACTTGGGATAGGTTTTCCACAGGAAGCACCTCTTGTTCGTCGGAAGCCCTTTTTGCCTCAGGGTCTCCGGGCTGTGTTCGTTGGGGTTGAACTCCTGCTAGCAAAACCGCCGGGATGAGGGAAGGGTTCAGACTGTGCCTGGGCCCTGTGGTCTCTTCCAGGTCAGTGTATGGCATTTCCTTCCCCTTGCCACAGGCACCTGGGTGCATGTCTGCACGTGGAGAAAGACTTTCCCGGTGAAAGCCGGTTTTTGTCAAACGGGTCCCAGTGCTCTGCTCCTCTCTTTTCACTCCTGTTGCCAGAAGCCCAGGGAGGATAGGAGGCCTTAGAACATGGTTGGGCACTGTGGTTTCTTCCAGAGAAGTGGAGGGCATTTGCTTTAACCTTGCCACAATCACTTGGGATAGGGTGTGCACCACAGGAAAACGGTTTCAGTGGGAAGCCAGTTTTTTGCAAAGGGGTCTCAGGGCCGTGGGCCTCGGGTGTCCCTCCGGCTCCCCAAAGCACAGGGACGAGTTGTGGGGTTTAGACCGTGCCTGGGCAATGTTGTTTCTTACACCTGGGTGTGTGGCATTTCGTTGACCTGGCTACTCCCACTTGGGATAGGTTTTCCACAGCAAGCACCTTTTGTTCGTCGGAAACCGTTTTTGCCTCAGGGGTCTCCGGGCTGTGTTCGTTGGGATTGAACTCCTGCTAGAAAAACCGCCGGGATGAGGGAAGTGTTCAGACTGTGCCTGGGCCCTGTGGTCTCTTCCAGGTCAGTGTATGGCATTTCCTTCCCCTTGCCACAGGCACCTGGGAGCTAGTCTGCACGTGGAGAAAGACTTTCCCGTGGGAAGCCGGTTTTTGTCAAACGGGTTCCAGTGCCCTGCTCCTCTCTTTTCACTCCTGCTGCCAGAAGCCCAGGGAGGATGGGAGGGCTTAGAACATGGCAGGGCACTGTGGTTTCTTCCAGAGAAGTGGAGGGCATTTGCATTACCTTGCCACTACCACTTGGGATAGTGTCTGCACCTCAGGAAAACTGTTTCAGTGGGAAGCCGGCTATTTGCAAAGGGGTCTCAGGGCCGTGGGGCTCGGCTGTCCCTCCGGATCCCCAAAGCACAGGGACGAGGTGAGTCGCTTTTACCGTGCCTGGGCAATGTTGTTTCTTACACCTGGGTGTGTGGCATTTTGTTGACCTGGCTACCCCCACTTGGGATAGGTTTTCCACAGCAAGCACCTCTTGTTCGACTGAAGCCATTTTTGCCTCAGGGTCTCCGGGCTGTGTTCGTTGGGGTTGAACTCCTGCTAGCAAAACTGCCGGGATGAGGGAAGGGTTCAGACTGTATCTGGGCCCTGTGGTCTCTTCCAGGTCAGTGTATGGCATTTCCTTCCCCTTGCCACAGGCACCTGGGAGCATGTCTGCACGTGGAGAAAGACTGTCCCGTGGGAAGCCGGTTTTTGTCAAACGGATCCCAGTGCCCTGCTCCTCTCTTTTCACTCCTGTTGCCAGAAGCCCTGGGAGGATGGGAGGGCTTAGAACATGGCTGGGCACTGTGGTTTCTTCCAGAAAAGTGGAGGGCATTTGCTTTACCTTGCCACAACCACTTGTGAGAGGGTCTGCACCTCAGGAAAACTGTTTCCGTGGGAAGCCGGCTTTTTGCTAAGGGGTCTCAGGGCCGTGGGGCTCGGGTGTCCCTCCGGCTCCCCAAAGCACAGGGACGAGGTGAGGGGCTTAGACCGTGCCTGGGCAATGTTGTTTCTTACACCTGGGTGTGTGGTTTTTTGTTGACCTGGCTACTCCCACTTGGGATAGGTTTTCCACAGCAAGCACCTCTTGTTCGTCGGAAGCCGTTTTTGCCCCAGGGATCTCCGGGCTGTGTTCGTTGGGGTTGAACTCCTGCTAGCAGAACGGCCGGGATGAGGGAAGGGTTCAGACTGTGCCTGGGCCCTGTGGTCTCTTCCAGGTCAGTGTCTGGCATTTCCTTCCCCTTGCCACAGGCACCTGGGAGCATGTCTGCACGTGGAGAAAGACTTTCCCGTGGGAAGCCGGTTTTTTTTCATACGGGTCCCAGTTCTCTGCTCCTCTCTTTTCACTCCTGCTGCCAGAAGCCCAGGGAGGATGGGAGGGCTTAGAACATGGCTGGGCACTGTGGTTTCTTCCAGAGAAGTGGAGGGCATTTGCTTTACCTTGCCACAACCACTTGTGAGAGGGTCTGTACATCAGGAAAACTGTTTCCGTGGGAAGCCGGCTTTTTGCAAAGGGTTCTCTGGGTCGTGGGCCTCGGGTGTCCCTCCGGCTCCCGAAAGCACAGGGACGAGGTGAGGGGCTTAGACCATGCCTGGGCAATGTTGTTTCTTACACCTTGGTGTGTGGCATTTTGTTGACCTGGCTACCCCCACTTGGGATAGGTTTTCCACAGCAAGCACCTCTTGTTCGTCGGAAGCCGTTTTTGCCCCAGGGGTCTCCGGGCTGTGTTCGTTGGGGTTGAACTCCTGCTAGCAAAACCGCCGGGATGAGGGAAGGGTTCAGACTGTGCCTGGGCCCTGTGGTCTCTTCCAGGTGAGTGTATGGCATTTCCTTCCCTTTGCCACAGGCACCTGGGAGCATGTCTGCACGTGGAGAAAGACTTTCCCGTGGGAAGACGGTTTTTGTCAAACGGGTCCCATTGCTCTGCTCCTCTCTTTTCACTCCTGCTGCCAGAAGCCCAGGGAGGATGGGGGGGCTTAGAACATAGTTGGGCACTGTGGTTTCTTCCAGAGAAGTGGGGGGTATTTGCTTTACCTTGCCACAACCACTTGGGATAGGGTGTGCACCACAGGAAAACTGTTTCTGTGGGAAGCCGGCTTTTTGCAAGGGGTCTCAATGCCGTTGGCCTCGGCTGTCCCTCCGGCTCCCCAAGCACAGGGACGAGGTGAGGGGCTTGGACCGTGCTGGGCAATGTTGTTTCTTATACCTGGGTGTGTGGCG
This sequence comes from Ursus americanus, assembly GCF_024610735.1. Classification (NCBI taxonomy): domain Eukaryota; kingdom Metazoa; phylum Chordata; class Mammalia; order Carnivora; family Ursidae; genus Ursus; species Ursus americanus. The sequence goes on from NW_028273667.1 coordinate 353,489, forward strand.
TTTTGTTCACCTATCTACCCCACTTGGGATAGGTTTTCCACAGCAAGCACCTCTTGTTCGTCGGAAGCCGTTTTTGCCCCAGGGGTCTCCGGGCTGTGTTCGTTGGGGTTGAACTCCTGCTAGCAAAACCGCCGGGATGAGGGAAGTGTTCAGACTGTGCCTGGGCCCTGTGGTCTCTTCCAGGTCAGTGTATGGCATTTCCTTCCCCTTGCCACAGGCACCTGGGAGCATGTCTGCACGTGGAGAAAGACTTTCCCGTGGGAAGCCGGTTTTTGTCAAACGGGCCCTACTGCCCTGCTCCTCTCTTTTCACTCCTGCTGCCAGAAGCCCAGGGAGGATGGGAGGGCTTAGAACATGGCTCGCACTGTGGTTTCTTCCAGAGAAGTGGAGGGCATTTGCATTACCTTGCCACAACCACTTGGGATAGGGTGTGTACCTCAGGAAAACTGTTTCCGTGGGAAGCCGGCTTTTTGCAAAGGGGACTCAGGGCCGTGGGGCTCGGCTGTCCCTCCGGCTCCCCAAAGCACAGGGACGAGGTGAGGGGCTTAGACCGTGCCTGGGCAATGTTGTTTCTTCCACCTGGGTGTGTGGCATTTCGTTGACCTGGCTACTCCCACTTGGGATAGGTTTTCCACAGCAAGCACCTCTTGTTCGTCGGAAGCCGTTTTTGCCCCAGGTCTCCGGGCTGTGTTCGTTGGGGTTGAACTCCTGCTAGCAAAACCGCCGGGATGAGGGAAGGGTTCAGACTGTGCCTATGCCCTGTGGACTCTTCCAGGTCAGTGTATGGCATTTCCTTCCCCTTGCCACAGGCACCTGGGAGCATGTCTGCACGTGGAGAAAGACTTTCGTGTGGGAAGCCGGTTTTTGTCCAACGGGTCCCAGTGCTCTGCTCCTCTCTTTTCACTCCTGCTGCCAGAAGCCCAGGGAGGATGGGAGGGATTAGAACATGGCTCGCACTGTGGTTTCTTCCAGAGAAGTGGAGGGCATTTGCATTACCTTGCCACAACCACTTGGGATAGGGTGTGCACCTCAGGAAAACTGTTTCCGTGGGAAGCCGGCTTTTTGCAAAGGGGACTCAGGGCCATGGGCCTCGGGTGTCCCTCCGTCTCCCCAAAGCACAGGGACGAGGTGAGGGGCTTAACCGTGCCTGGGCAATGTTGTTTCTTACATCTGGGTGTGTGGCATTTTGTTGACCTGGCTACACCCACCTGGGATAGGTTTTCCACAGCAAGCACCTCTTGTTCGTCCGAAGCCGTTTTTGCCTCAGGCTCTCCGAGCTGTGTTCGTTGGGGTTGAACTCCTGATAGCAAAACTGCCGGGATGAGGGAAGGGTTCAGACTGTGCCTGGGCCCTGTGGTCTCTTCCAGGTCAGTGTATGGCATTTCCTTCCCCTTGCCACAGGCACTGGGAAGCATGTCTGCACGTGGAGAAGGACTTCCTCGTGGGAAGCCGATTTCTGTCAAAGAGTCCCAGTGCTGTGCTCCTCTCTTTTCTCTCCTGCTGCCAGAAGCCCATTGAGGAGGGGAGGGCTTAGAACATGGCTGGGCACTGGGGTTTCTTCCAGAGAAGGGGATGGCATTTGCTTTCCCTTGCCACCACCCCTTGGGATAGGGTCTGCACCTCAGGAAAGTTGTTTCCTTGGGAAGCCGGCTTTCTGCCCAACGGGCCTCAGGGCCGTGGGCCTCGGGGGTCCCTCCAGATCCCCAAAGCACAGGGACGAGGTGAGGGGCTTAGACCATGCCTGGGCAATGTTGTTTCATCCACCTGAGTGTGTGGCATTTTGTTGACCTGGCTACCCCCACTTGGGATAGGTTTTCCACAGCAAGAGCATATTGTTTGTCGGAAGCCGTTTGGGCCCCAGGGGGTCTCCGGGCTCTGTTCGTTGGGTTTGAATTCCTGCTCGCAAAACCTCCGGGATGAGGGAAGGGCTCAGACTGTGCCTGGGCCCTGTGGTCTCTTCCAGGTCTGTGTATGGCATTTCTTTCACCTTGCCACAGGCACTGGGGAGAATTTCTGCACGTGGAGAAGGACTTTCCCGTGGGAAGCCGGTTTTTGTCAAACGGGTCCCAGTGCTCTGCTCCTCTCTTTTCACTCCTGCTGCCAGAAGCCCAGGGAGGATGGGAGGGCTTAGAACATGGCTGGGCACTGTGGTTTTTTCCAGAGAGGTGGAGGGCATTTGCTTTACCTTGCCACAACCACTTGGGATAGGGTGTGCACCTCAGGAAAACTGTTTCCGTGGGAAGCCGGCTTTTTGCAAAGGGGTCTCAGGACCGTGGGGCTCGGCTGTCCCTCCGGCTCCCCAAAGCTCAGGGACGAGGTGGGTGGCTTAGATCGTGCCTGGGTAATGTTGTTTCTTACACCTGGGTGTGTGGCATTTCGTTGACCTGGCTACTCCCAGTTGGGATAGGTTTTCCACAGCAAGCACCTCTTGTTCGTCGGAAGCCGTTTTTGCCCCAGGGGTCTCCGGGCTGTGTTCGTTGGGGTTAAACTCCTGCTAGCAAAACCGCCAGGATGAGGGAAGGGTTCAGACTGTGCCTGGGCCCTGTGGTCTCTTCCAGGTCAGTGTATGGCTTTTCCTTCCCCTTGCCACAGGCACCTGGGAGCATGTCTGCACGTGGAGAAAGACTTTCCCTTGGGAAGCCGGTTTTTGTCAAATGGGTCCCAGTGCTCTGCTCCTCTCTTTTCACTCCTGCTGCCAGTAGCCCAGGGAGGATGGGAGGGCTTAGAACATGGCTGGGCACTGTGGTTTCTTCCAGAGAAGTGGAGGACATTTGCATTACCTTGCTACAACCACTTGGGATAGGGTGTGCACCTCAGGAAAACTCTTTCCGTGGGAAGCCGGCTTTTTGCAAAGGGGTCTCAGGGCCGTGGCCCTCGGCTGTCCCTCCGGCTCCCCAAAGCACAGGGACGAGGTGAGGGGCTTAGACCGTGCCTGGGCAATGTTGTTTCTTACACCTGGGTGTGTGGCATTTCGTTGACCTGGCTACTCCCACTTGGGATAGGTTTTCCACAGCAAGCACCTCTGGTTCGTCGGAAGCCGTTTTTGCCCCAGGGGTCTCCGCGCTGTGTTCGTTGGGGTTGAACTCCTGCTGTCAAAACCGCCGGGATGAGGGAAGGGTTCAGACTGTGCCTGGGCCCTGTGGTCTCTTCCAGGTCAGTGTATGGCATTTCCTTCCCCTTGCCACAGGCACCTGGGAGCATGTCTGCACGTGGAGAAAGACTTTCCCGTGGGAAGCCGGTTTTTGTCAAACGGGTCCAAGTGCCCTGCTCTTATCTTTTCACTCCTGCTGCCAGAAGCCCAGGAAGGATGGGGGGGCTTAGAACATAGTTGGGCACTGTGGTTTCTTCCAGAGAAGTGGGGGGTATTTGCTTTACCTTGCCACAACCACTTGGGATAGGGTGTGCACCACAGGAAAACTGTTTCTGTGGGAAGCCGGCTTTTTGCAAGGGGTCTCAATGCCGTTGGCCTCGGCTGTCCCTCCGGCTCCCCAAAGCACAGGGACGAGGTGAGGGGCTTGGACCGTGCCTGGGCAATGTTGTTTCTTATACCTGGGTGTGTGGCGTTTTGTTCACCTATCTACCCCACTTGGGATAGGTTTTCCACAGCAAGCACCTCTTGTTCGTCGGAAGCCGTTTTTGCCCCAGGGGTCTCCGGGCTGTGTTCGTTGGGGTTGAACTCCTGCTAGCAAAACCGCCGGGATGAGGGAAGTGTTCAGACTGTGCCTGGGCCCTGTGGTCTCTTCCAGGTCAGTGTATGGCATTTCCTTCCCCTTGCCACAGGCACCTGGGAGCATGTCTGCACGTGGAGAAAGACTTTCCCGTGGGAAGCCGGTTTTTGTCAAACGGGCCCTACTGCCCTGCTCCTCTCTTTTCACTCCTGCTGCCAGAAGCCCAGGGAGGATGGGAGGGCTTAGAACATGGCTCGCACTGTGGTTTCTTCCAGAGAAGTGGAGGGCATTTGCATTACCTTGCCACAACCACTTGGGATAGGGTGTGTACCTCAGGAAAACTGTTTCCGTGGGAAGCCGGCTTTTTGCAAACGGGACTCAGGGCCGTGGGGCTCGGCTGTCCCTCCGGCTCCCCAAAGCACAGGGACGAGGTGAGGGGCTTAGACCGTGCCTGGGCAATGTTGTTTCTTCCACCTGGGTGTGTGGCATTTCGTTGACCTGGCTACTCCCACTTGGGATAGGTTTTCCACAGCAAGCACCTCTTGTTCGTCGGAAGCCGTTTTTGCCTCAGGTCTCCGGGCTGTGTTCGTTGGGGTTGAACTCCTGCTAGCAAAACCGCCGGGATGAGGGAAGTGTTCAGACTGTGCCTATGCCGTGTGGACTCTTCCAGGTCAGTGTATGGCATTTCCTTCCCCTTGCCACAGGCACCTGGGAGCATGTCTGCACGTGGAGAAAGACTTTCGCGTGGGAAGCCGGTTTTTGTCCAACGGGTCCCAGTGCTCTGCTCCTCTCTTTTCACTCCTGCTGCCAGAAGCCCAGGGAGGATGGGAGGGCTTAGAACATGGCTCGCACTGTGGTTTCTTCCAGAGAAGTGGAGGGCATTTGCATTACCTTGCCACAACCACTTGGGATAGGGTGTGCACCTCAGGAAAACTGTTTCCGTGGGAAGCCGGCTTTTTGCAAAGGGGACTCAGGGCCATGGGCCTCGGGTGTCCCTCCGTCTCCCCAAAGCACAGGGACGAGGTGAGGGGCTTAACTGTGCCTGGGCAATGTTGTTTCTTACATCTGGGTGTGTGGCATTTTGTTGACCTGGCTACACCCACCTGGGATAGGTTTTCCACAGCAAGCACCTCTTGTTCGTCCGAAGCCGTTTTTGCCTCAGGCTCTCCGAGCTGTGTTCGTTGCGGTTGAACTCCTGATAGCAAAACTGCCGGGATGAGGGAAGGGTTCAGACTGTGCCTGGGCCCTGTGGTCTCTTCCAGGTCAGTGTATGGCATTTCCTTCACCTTGCCACAGGCACTGGGAAGCATGTCTGCACGTGGAGAAGGACTTCCTCGTGGGAAGCCGGTTTCTGTCAAAGAGTCCCAGTGCTGTGCTCCTCTCTTTTCTCTCCTGCTGCCAGAAGCCCAGTGAGGAGGGGAGGGCTTAGAACATGGCTGGGCACTGGGGTTTCTTCCAGAGAAGGGGATGGCATTTGCTTTCCCTTGCCACCACCCCTTGGGATAGGGTCTGCACCTCAGGAAAGTTGTTTCCTTGGGAAGCCGGCTTTCTGCCCAACGGGCCTCAGGGCCGTGGGCCTCGGGGGTCCCTCCAGATCCCCAAAGCACAGGGACGAGGTGAGGGGCTTAGACCATGCCTGGGCAATGTTGTTTCATCCACCTGAGTGTGTGGCATTTTGTTGACCTGGCTACCCCCACTTGGGATAGGTTTTCCACAGCAAGAGCATATTTTTTGTCGGAAGCCGTTTGGGCCCCAGGGGGTCTCCGGGCTCTGTTCGTTGGGTTTGAACTCCTGCTCGCAAAACCTCCGGGATGAGGGAAGGGCTCAGACTGTGCCTGGGCCCTGTGGTCTCTTCCAGGTCAGTGTATGGCATTTCTTTCACCTTGCCACAGGCACTGGGGAGAATTTCTGCACGTGGAGAAGGACTTTCCCGTGGGAAGCCGGTTTTTGTCAAACGGGTCCCAGTGCTCTGCTCCTCTCTTTTCACTCCTGCTGCCAGAAGCCCAGGGAGGATGGGAGGGCTTAGAACATGGCTGGGCACTGTGGTTTTTTCCAGAGAGGTGGAGGGCATTTGCTTTACCTTGCCACAACCACTTGGGATAGGGTGTGCACCTCAGGAAAACTGTTTCCGTGGGAAGCCGGCTTTTTGCAAAGGGGTCTCAGGACCGTGGGGCTCGGCTGTCCCTCCGGCTCCCCAAAGCTCAGGGACGAGGTGGGTGGCTTAGATCGTGCCTGGGTAATGTTGTTTCTTACATCTGGGTGTGTGGCATTTCGTTGACCTGGCTACTCCCACGTGGGATAGGTTTTCCACAGCAAGCACCTCTTGTTCGTCGGAAGCCGTTTTTGCCCCAGGGGTCTCCGGGCTGTGTTCGTTGGGGTTAAACTCCTGCTAGCAAAACCGCCGGGATGAGGGAAGGGTTCAGACTGTGCCTGGGCCCTGTGGTCTCTTCCAGGTCAGTGTATGGCATTTCCTTCCCCTTGGCACAGGCACCTGGGAGCATGTCTGCACGTGGAGAAAGACTTTCCCTTGGGAAGCCGGTTTTTGTCAAACGGGTCCCAGTGCTCTCCTCCTCTCTTTTCACTCCTGCTGCCAGTAGCCCAGGGAGGATGGGAGGGCTTAGAACATGGCTGGGCACTGTGGTTTCTTCCAGAGAAGTGGAGGGCATTTGCATTACCTTGCCACAACCACTTGGGATCGGGTGTGCACCTCAGGAAAACTGTTTCCGTGGGAAGCCGGCTTTTTGCAAAGGGGTCTCAGGGCCGTGGCCCTCGGCTGTCCCTCCGGCTCCCCAAAGCACAGGGACGAGGTGAGGGGCTTAGACCGTGCCTGGGCAATGTTGTTTCTTACACCTGGGTGTGTGGCATTTCGTTGACCTGGCTACTCCCACTTGGGATAGGTTTTCCACAGCAAGCACCTCTTGTTCGTCGGAAGCCGTTTTTGCCCCAGGGGTCTCCGGGCTGTGTTTGTTGGGGTTGAACTCCTGCTGTCAAAACCGCCGGGATGAGGGAAGGGTTCAGACTGTGCCTGGGCCCTGTGGTCTCTTCCAGGTCAGTGTATGGCATTTCCTTCCCCTTGCCACAGGCACCTGGGAGCATGTCTGCACGTGGAGAAAGACTTTCCCGTGGGAAGCCGGTTTTTGTCAAACGGGTCCCAGTGCTCTCCTCCTCTCTTTTCACTCCTGCTGCCAGAAGCCCAGGGAGGATGGGAGGGCTTAGAACATGGCTGAGCACTGTGGTTTCTTCCAGAGAAGTGGAGGGCATTTGCTTTACCTTGCCACAACCACTTGTGAGAGGGTCTGTACATCAGGAAAACTGTTTCCGTGGGAAGCCGGCTTTTTGCAAAGGGTTCTCTGGGTCGTGGGCCTCGGGTGTCCCTCCGGCTCCCCAAAGCACAGGGACGAGGTGAGGGGCTTAGACCATGCCTGGGCAATGTTGTTTCTTACACCTTGGTGTGTGGCATTTTGTTGACCTGGCTACTCCCACTTGGGATAGGTTTTCCACAGCAAGCACCTCTTGTTCGTCGGAAGCCGTTTTTGCCCCAGGGGTCTCCGGGCTGTGTTCGTTGGGGTTGAACTCCTGCTAGCAAAACCGCCGGGATGAGGGAAGGGTTCAGACTGTGCCTGGGCCCTGTGGTCTCTTCCAGGTGAGTGTATGGCATTTCCTTCCCCTTGCCACAGGCACCTGGGAGCATGTCTGCACGTGGAGAAAGACTTTCCCGTGGGAAGCCGGTTTTTGTCAAACGGGTCCAAGTGCCCTGCTCTTATCTTTTCACTCCTGCTGCCAGAAGCCCAGGGAGGATGGGAGGGCTTAGAACATGGTTGGGCACTGTGGTTTCTTCCAGAGAAGTGGGGGGCATTTGCTTTACCTTGCCACAACCACTTGGGATAGGGTGTGCACCACAGGAAAACTGTTTCTGTGGGAAGCCGGCTTTTTGCAAAGGGGTCTCAATGCCGTTGGCCTCGGCTGTCCCTCCGGCTCCCCAAAGCACAGGGACGAGGTGAGGGGCTTGGACCGTGCCTGGGCAATGTTGTTTCTTATACCTGGGTGTGTGGCGTTTTGTTCACCTATCTACCCCACTTGGGATAGGTTTTCCACAGCAAGCACCTCTTGTTCGTCGGAAGCCGTTTTTGCCCCAGGGGTCTCCGGGCTGTGTTCGTTGGGGTTGAACTCCTGCTAGCAAAACCGCCGGGATGAGGGAAGTGTTCAGACTGTGCCTGGGCCCTGTGGTCTCTTCCAGGTCAGTGTATGGCATTTCCTTCCCCTTGCCACAGGCACCTGGGAGCATGTCTGCACGTGGAGAAAGACTTTCCCGTGGGAAGCCGGTTTTTGTCAAACGGGCCCTACTGCCCTGCTCCTCTCTTTTCACTCCTGCTGCCAGAAGCCCAGGGAGGATGGGAGGGCTTAGAACATGGCTCGCACTGTGGTTTCTTCCAGAGAAGTGGAGGGCATTTGCATTACCTTGCCACAACCACTTGGGATAGGGTGTGCACCTCAGGAAAACTGTTTCCGTGGGAAGCCGGCCTTTTGCAAAGGGGACTCAGGGCCATGGGCCTCGGGTGTCCCTCCGTCTCCCCAATGCACAGGGACGAGGTGAGGGGCTTAACCGTGCCTGGGCAATGTTGTTTCTTACATCTGGGTGTGTGGCATTTTGTTGACCTGGCAACACCCACTTGGGATAGGTTTTCCACAGCAAGCACCTCTTGTTCGTCGGAAGCCGTTTTTGCCTCAGGCTCTCCGAGCTGTGTTCGTTGGGGTTGAACTCCTGATAGCAAAACTGCCGGGATGAGGGAAGGGTTCAGACTGTGCCTGGGCCCTGTGGTCTCTTCCAGGTCAGTGTATGGCATTTCCTTCACCTTGCCACAGGCACTGGGAAGCATGTCTGCACGTGGAGAAGGACTTCCTCGTGGGAAGCCGGTTTCTGTCAAAGAGTCCCAGTGCTGTGCTCCTCTCTTTTCTCTCCTGCTGCCAGAAGCCCAGTGAGGAGGGGAGGGCTTAGAACATGGCTGGGCACTGGGGTTTCTTCCAGAGAAGGGGATGGCATTTGCTTTCCCTTGCCACCACCCCTTGGGATAGGGTCTGCACCTCAGGAAAGTTGTTTCCTTGGGAAGCCGGCTTTCTGCCCAACGGGCCTCAGGGCCGTGGGCCTGGGGGGTCCCTCCAGATCCCCAAAGCACAGGGACGAGGTGAGGGGCTTAGACCATGCCTGGGCAATGTTGTTTCTTACACCTTGGTGTGTGGCATTTTGTTGACCTGGCTACCCCCACTTGGGATAGGTTTTCCACAGCAAGCACCTCTTGTTCGTCGGAAGCCGTTTTTGCCCCAGGGGTCTCCGGGCTCTGTTCGTTGGGGTTGAACTCCTGCTAGCAAAACCGCCGGGATGAGGGAAGGGTTCAGACTGTGCCTGGGCCCTGTGGTCTCTTCCAGGTGAGTGTATGGCATTTCCTTCCCCTTGCCACAGGCACCTGGGAGCATGTCTGCACGTGGAGAAAGACTTTCGCGTGGGAAGCCGGTTTTTGTCAAACGGGTCCCAGTGCCCTGCTCCTCTCTTTTCACTCCTGCTGCCAGAAGCCCAGGGAGGATGGGAGGGCTTAGAACATGGCTGGGCACTGTGGTTTCTTCCAGAGAAGTGGAGGGCATTTGCATTACCTTGCCACAACCACTTGGGATAGGGTGTGCACCTCAGGAAAACTGTTTCGGTGGGAAGCCGGCTTTTTGCAAAGGGGACTCAGGGCCATGGGCCTCGGGTGTCCCTCCGTCTCCCCAATGCACAGGGACGAGGTGAGGGGCTTAACCGTGCCTGGGCAATGTTGTTTCTTACATCTGGGTGTGTGGCATTTTGTTGACCTGGCTACTCCCACTTGGGATAGGTTTTCCACAGCAAGCACCTCTTGTTCGTCGGAAGCCGTTTTTGCCCCAGGGGTCTCCGGGCTGTGTTCGTTAGGGTTGAACTCCTGCTAGCAAAACCGCCGGGATGAGGGAAGGGTTCAGACTGTGCCTGGGCCCTGTGGTCTCTTCCAGGTCAGTGTATGGCATTTCCTTCCCCTTGCCACAGGCACCTGGGAGCATGTCTGCACGTGGAGAAAGACTTTCCCGTGGGAAGCCGGTTTTTGTCAAACGGGTCCAAGTGCCCTGCTCTTGTCTTTTCACTCCTGCTGCCAGAAGCCCAGGGAGGATGGGAGGGCTTAGAACATGGTTGGGCACTGTGGTTTCTTCCAGAGAAGTGGGGGGCATTTGCTTTACCTTGCCACAACCACTTGGGATAGGGTGTGCACCACAGGAAAACTGTTTCTGTGGGAAGCCGGCTTTTTGCAAAGGGGTCTCAATGCCGTTGGCCTCGGCTGTCCCTCCGGCTCCCCAAAGCACAGGGAAGAGGTGAGGGGCTTGGACCGTGCCTGGGCAATGTTGTTTCTTATACCTGGGTGTGTGGCGTTTTGTTCACCTATCTACCCCACTTGGGATAGGTTTTCCACAGCAAGCACCTCTTGTTCGTCGGAAGCCGTTTTTGCCCCAGGTTTCCGGGCTGTGTTCGTTGGGGTTGAACTCCTGCTAGCAAAACCGCCGGGATGAGGGAAGGGTTCAGACTGTGCCTATGCCCTGTGGACTCTTCCAGGTCAGTGTATGGCATTTCCTTCCCCTTGCCACAGGCACCTGGGAGCATGTCTGCACGTGGAGAAAGACTTTCGCGTGGGAAGCCGGTTTTTGTCCAACGGGTCCCAGTGCTCTGCTCCTCTTTTTTCACTCCTGCTGCCAGAAGCCCAGGGAGGATGGGAGGGCTTAGAACATGGCTCGCACTGTGGTTTCTTCCAGAGAAGTGGAGGGCATTTGCATTACCTTGCCACAACCACTTGGGTTAGGGTCTGCACCTCAGGAAAACTGTTTCCGTGGGAAGCCGGCTTTTTGCAAAGGGGTCTCAGGGCCATGGGCCTCGGGTGTCCCTCCAGCTCCCCAAAGCACAGGGACGAGGTGAGGGGCTTAGACCATGCCTGGGCAATGTTGTTTCTTACACCTGGGTGTGTGGCATTTCGTTGACCTGGCTACTCCCACTTGGGGTAGGTTTTCCACAGGAAGCACCTCTTGTTCGTCGGAAGCCGTTTTTGCCCCAGGGGTCTCCGGGCTGTGTTCGTTGGGGTGAACTCCTGCTAGCAAAACCGCCGGGATGAGGGAAGGGTTCAGACTGTGCCTGGGCCCTGTGGTCTCTTCCAGGTCAGTGTATGGCATTTCCTTCCCCTTGCCACAGGCACATGGGAGCATGTCTGCATGTGGAGAAAACTTTCCCGTGGGAAGCCGGGTTTTGTCAAATGGGTCCCAGTGCTCTGCTCCTCTCTTTTCATTCCTGTTGCCAGAAGCCCAGGGAGGATGGGAGGGCTTAGAACATGGCTGGGCACTGTGGTTTCTTCCAGAGAAGTGGAGGGCATTTGCATTACCTTGCCACAACCACTTGGGATAGGGTGTGCACCTCAAGAAAACTGTTCCCGTGGGAAGCCGGCTTTTTGCAAAGGGGTCTCAGGGCCTATCGGGCTCGGGTGTCCCTCCGGCTCCCCAAAGCACAGGGACGAGGTGAGGGGCTTAGACCATGCCTGGGCAATGTTGTTTCTTACACCTTGGTGTGTGGCATTTTGTTGACCTGGCTACCCCCACTTGGTATAGGTTTTCCACAGCAAGCACCTCTTGTTCGTCGGAAGCCGTTTTTGCCCCAGGGGTCTCCGGGCTCTGTTCGTTGGGGTTGAACTCCTGCTAGCAAAACCGCCGGGATGAGGGAAGGGTTCAGACTGTGCCTGGGCCCTGTGGTCTCTTCCAGGTGAGTGTATGGCATTTCCTTCCCCTTGCCACAGGCACCTGGGAGCATGTCTGCACGTGGAGAAAGACTTTCGCGTGGGAAGCTGGTTTTTGTCCAACGGGTCCCAGTGCTCTGCTCCTCTCTTTTCACTCCTGCTGCCAGAAGCCCAGGGAGGATGGGAGGGCTTAGAACATGGCTGGGCACTGTGGTTTCTTCCAGAGAAGTGGAGGGCATTTGCATTACCTTGCCACAACCACTTGGGATAGGGTGTGCACCTCAGGAAAACTGTTTCGGTGGGAAGCCGGCTTTTTGCAAAGGGGACTCAGGGCCATGGGCCTCGGGTGTCCCTCCGTCTCCCCAATGCACAGGGACGAGGTGAGGGGCTTAACCGTGCCTGGGCAATGTTGTTTCTTACATCTGGGTGTGTGGCATTTTGTTGACCTGGCTACTCCCACTTGGGATAGGTTTTCCACAGCAAGCACCTCTTGTTCGTCGGAAGCCGTTTTTGCCCCAGAGGTCTCCGGGCTGTGTTCGTTAGGGTTGAACTCCTGCTAGCAAAACCGCCGGGATGAGGGAAGGGTTCAGACTGTGCCTGGGCCCTGTGGTCTCTTCCAGGTCAGTGTATGGCATTTCCTTCCCCTTGCCACAGGCACCTGGGAGCATGTCTGCACGTGGAGAAAGACTTTCCCGTGGGAAGCCGGTTTTTGTCAAACGGGTCCAAGTGCCCTGCTCTTGTCTTTTCACTCCTGCTGCCAGAAGCCCAGGGAGGATGGGAGGGCTTAGAACATGGTTGGGCACTGTGGTTTCTTCCAGAGAAGTGGGGGGCATTTGCTTTACCTTGCCACAACCACTTGGGATAGGGTGTGCACCACAGGAAAACTGTTTCTGTGGGAAGCCGGCTTTTTGCAAAGGGGTCTCAATGCCGTTGGCCTCGGCTGTCCCTCCGGCTCCCCAAAGCACAGGGACGAGGTGAGGGGCTTGGACCGTGCCTGGGCAATGTTGTTTCTTATACCTGGGTGTGTGGCGTTTTGTTCACCTATCTACCCCACTTGGGATAGGTTTTCCACAGCAAGCACCTCTTGTTCGTCGGAAGCCGTTTTTGCCCCAGGGGTCTCCGGGCTGTGTTCGTTAGGGTTGAACTCCTGCTAGCAAAACCGCCGGGATGAGGGAAGTGTTCAGACTGTGCCTGGGCCCTGTGGTCTCTTCCAGGTCAGTGTATGGCATTTCCTTCCCCTTGCCACAGGCACCTGGGAGCATGTCTGCACGTGGAGAAAGACTTTCCCGTGGGAAGCCGGTTTTTGTCAAACGGGCCCTACTGCCCTGCTCCTCTCTTTTCACTCCTGCTGCCAGAAGCCCAGGGAGGATGGGAGGGCTTAGAACATGACTCGCACTGTGGTTTCTTCCAGAGAAGTGGAGGGCATTTGCATTACCTTGCCACAACCACTTGGGATAGGGTGTGCACCTCAGGAAAACTGTTTCCGTGGGAAGCCGGCTTTTTGCAAAGGGGACTCAGGGCCGTGGGACTCGGCTGTCCCTCCGGCTCCCCAAAGCACAGGGACGAGGTGAGGGGCTTAGACCGTGCCTGGGGAATGTTGTTTCTTACACCTGGGTGTGTGGCATTTCGTTGACCTGGCTACTCCCACTTGGGATAGGTTTTCCACAGGAAGCACCTCTTGTTCGTCGGAAGCCGTTTTTGCCCCAGGGGTCTCCGGGCTGTGTTCGTTGGGGTGAACTCCTGCTAGCAAAACCGCCGGGATGAGGGAAGGGTTCAGACTGTGCCTGGGCCCTGTGGTCTCTTCCAGGTCAGTGTATGGCATTTCCTTCCCCTTGCCACAGGCACCTGGGAGCATGTCTGCATGTGGAGAAAACTTTCCCGTGGGAAGCCGGGTTTTGTCAAATGGGTCCCAGTGCTCTGCTCCTCTCTTTTCATTCCTGTTGCCAGAAGCCCAGGGAGGATGGGAGGGCTTAGAACATGGCTATGCACTGTGGTTTCTTCCAGAGAAGGTGAGGGCATTTGCTTTACCTTGCCACAACCACGTGGGATAGGGTGTGCACCTCAGGAAAACTGTTTCTGTGGGAAGCCGGCTTTTTACAAAGGGGTCTCAGGGTCGTGGGCCTCGGGTGTCCCTCCGGCTCCTCAAAGCACAGGGATGAGGTGAGGGGCTTAGACCATGCCTGGGCAATGCTGTTTCTTACACCTGGGTGTTTGGCATTTTGTTGACCTGGCTACCCCACGTGGGATAGGTTTTCCACAGCAAGCACGTATTGTTCGTCGGAAGCCGTTTTTGCCCCAGGGGTCTCCGGGCTGTGTTCGTTGGGGTTGAACTCCTGCTATCAAAACCGTCGGGATGAGGGAGGGGTTCAGACTGTGCCTGGGCCCTGTGGTCTCTTCCAGGTCAGTGTATGGCATTTCCTTCCCCTTGCCACAGGCACCTGGGAGCATGTCTGCACGTGGAGAAAGACTTTCCCGTGGGAAGCCGGTTTTTGTCAAACGGGTCCCAGTGCTCTGCTCCTCTCTTTTCATTCCTGCTGCCAGAAGCCCAGGGAGGATGGGAGGGCTTAGAACATGGCTGGGCACTGTGGTTTCTTCCAGAGAAGTGGAGGGCATTTGCATTACCTTGCCACAACCACTTGGGATAGGGTGTGCACCTCAGGAAAACTATTTCCGTGGGAAGCCGGCTTGTTGCAAAGGGGTTTCAGGGCCGTGGGGATCGGCTTTCCCTCCGGCTCCCCAAAGCACAGGGACGAGGTGAGGGGCTTAGACCGTGGTTGGGCAATGTTGTTTCTTACACCTGGGTGTGTGGCATTTTGTTGACCTGGCTACCCCACTTGGGATAGGTTTTCCTGTCAAGCACCTCTTGTTCGTCGGAAGCCGTTTTTGCCCCAGGGGTTTCTGGGCTGTGTTCGTTGGGGTGAACTCCTGCTAGCAAAACCGCCGGGATGAGGGAAGGGTTCAGACTGTGCCTGGGCCCTGTGGTCTCTTCCAGGTCAGTGTATGGCATTTCCTTCCCCTTGCCACAGGCACCTGGGAGCATGTCTGCACGTGGAGAAAGACTTTCCCGTGGGAAGCCGGTTTTTGTCAAACGGTTCCCAGTGCTCTGCTCCTCTCTTTTCACTCCTGCTGCCAGAAGCCCAGGGAGGATGGAAGGGCTTAGAACATGGCTGGGCACTGTGGTTTTTTCCAGAGAGGTGGAGAGCATTTGCTTTACCTTGCCACAACCACTTGGGATAGGGTGTGCACCTCAGGAAAACTGTTTCCGTGGGAAGCCGGCTTTTTGCAAAGGGGTCTCAGGACCGTGGGGCTCGGCTGTCCCTCCGGCTCCCCAAAGCTCAGGGACGAGGTGGGTGGCTTAGATCGTGCCTGGGTAATGTTGTTTCTTACACCTGGGTGTGTGGCATTTCGTTGACCTGGCTACTCCCAGTTGGGATAGGTTTTCCACAGCAAGCACCTCTTGTTCGTCGGAAGCCGTTTTTGCCCCAGGGGTCTCCGGGCTGTGTTCGTTGGGGTTAAACTCCTGCTAGCAAAACCGCCAGGATGAGGGAAGGGTTCAGACTGTGCCTGGGCCCTGTGGTCTCTTCCAGGTCAGTGTATGGCTTTTCCTTCCCCTTGCCACAGGCACCTGGGAGCATGTCTGCACGTGGAGAAAGACTTTCCCTTGGGAAGCCGGTTTTTGTCAAATGGGTCCCAGTGCTCTGCTCCTCTCTTTTCACTCCTGCTGCCAGTAGCCCAGGGAGGATGGGAGGGCTTAGAACATGGCTGGGCACTGTGGTTTCTTCCAGAGAAGTGGAGGGCATTTGCATTACCTTGCCACAACCACTTGGGATAGGGTGTGCACCTCAGGAAAACTCTTTCCGTGGGAAGCCGGCTTTTTGCAAAGGGGTCTCAGGGCCGTGGCCCTCGGCTGTCCCTCCGGCTCCCCAAAGCACAGGGACGAGGTGAGGGGCTTAGACCGTGCCTGGGCAATGTTGTTTCTTACACCTGGGTGTGTGGCATTTCGTTGACCTGGCTACTCCCACTTGGGATAGGTTTTCCACAGCAAGCACCTCTGGTTCGTCGGAAGCCGTTTTTGCCCCAGGGGTCTCCGCGCTGTGTTCGTTGGGGTTGAACTCCTGCTGTCAAAACCGCCGGGATGAGGGAAGGGTTCAGACTGTGCCTGGGCCCTGTGGTCTCTTCCAGGTCAGTGTATGGCATTTCCTTCCCCTTGCCACAGGCACCTGGGAGCATGTCTGCACGTGGAGAAAGACTTTCCCGTGGGAAGCCGGTTTTTGTCAAACGGGTCCAAGTGCCCTGCTCTTATCTTTTCACTCCTGCTGCCAGAAGCCCAGGAAGGATGGGGGGGCTTAGAACATAGTTGGGCACTGTGGTTTCTTCCAGAGAAGTGGGGGGTATTTGCTTTACCTTGCCACAACCACTTGGGATAGGGTGTGCACCACAGGAAAACTGTTTCTGTGGGAAGCCGGCTTTTTGCAAGGGGTCTCAATGCCGTTGGCCTCGGCTGTCCCTCCGGCTCCCCAAAGCACAGGGACGAGGTGAGGGGCTTGGACCGTGCCTGGGCAATGTTGTTTCTTATACCTGGGTGTGTGGCGTTTTGTTCACCTATCTACCCCACTTGGGATAGGTTTTCCACAGCAAGCACCTCTTGTTCGTCGGAAGCCGTTTTTGCCCCAGGGGTCTCCGGGCTGTGTTCGTTGGGGTTGAACTCCTGCTAGCAAAACCGCCGGGATGAGGGAAGTGTTCAGACTGTGCCTGGGCCCTGTGGTCTCTTCCAGGTCAGTGTATGGCATTTCCTTCCCCTTGCCACAGGCACCTGGGAGCATGTCTGCACGTGGAGAAAGACTTTCCCGTGGGAAGCCGGTTTTTGTCAAACGGGCCCTACTGCCCTGCTCCTCTCTTTTCACTCCTGCTGCCAGAAGCCCAGGGAGGATGGGAGGGCTTAGAACATGGCTCGCACTGTGGTTTCTTCCAGAGAAGTGGAGGGCATTTGCATTACCTTGCCACAACCACTTGGGATAGGGTGTGTACCTCAGGAAAACTGTTTCCGTGGGAAGCCGGCTTTTTGCAAACGGGACTCAGGGCCGTGGGGCTCGGCTGTCCCTCCGGCTCCCCAAAGCACAGGGACGAGGTGAGGGGCTTAGACCGTGCCTGGGCAATGTTGTTTCTTCCACCTGGGTGTGTGGCATTTCGTTGACCTGGCTACTCCCACTTGGGATAGGTTTTCCACAGCAAGCACCTCTTGTTCGTCGGAAGCCGTTTTTGCCTCAGGTCTCCGGGCTGTGTTCGTTGGGGTTGAACTCCTGCTAGCAAAACCGCCGGGATGAGGGAAGTGTTCAGACTGTGCCTATGCCGTGTGGACTCTTCCAGGTCAGTGTATGGCATTTCCTTCCCCTTGCCACAGGCACCTGGGAGCATGTCTGCACGTGGAGAAAGACTTTCGCGTGGGAAGCCGGTTTTTGTCCAACGGGTCCCAGTGCTCTGCTCCTCTCTTTTCACTCCTGCTGCCAGAAGCCCAGGGAGGATGGGAGGGCTTAGAACATGGCTCGCACTGTGGTTTCTTCCAGAGAAGTGGAGGGCATTTGCATTACCTTGCCACAACCACTTGGGATAGGGTGTGCACCTCAGGAAAACTGTTTCCGTGGGAAGCCGGCTTTTTGCAAAGGGGACTCAGGGCCATGGGCCTCGGGTGTCCCTCCGTCTCCCCAAAGCACAGGGACGAGGTGAGGGGCTTAACTGTGCCTGGGCAATGTTGTTTCTTACATCTGGGTGTGTGGCATTTTGTTGACCTGGCTACACCCACCTGGGATAGGTTTTCCACAGCAAGCACCTCTTGTTCGTCCGAAGCCGTTTTTGCCTCAGGCTCTCCGAGCTGTGTTCGTTGCGGTTGAACTCCTGATAGCAAAACTGCCGGGATGAGGGAAGGGTTCAGACTGTGCCTGGGCCCTGTGGTCTCTTCCAGGTCAGTGTATGGCATTTCCTTCACCTTGCCACAGGCACTGGGAAGCATGTCTGCACGTGGAGAAGGACTTCCTCGTGGGAAGCCGGTTTCTGTCAAAGAGTCCCAGTGCTGTGCTCCTCTCTTTTCTCTCCTGCTGCCAGAAGCCCAGTGAGGAGGGGAGGGCTTAGAACATGGCTGGGCACTGGGGTTTCTTCCAGAGAAGGGGATGGCATTTGCTTTCCCTTGCCACCACCCCTTGGGATAGGGTCTGCACCTCAGGAAAGTTGTTTCCTTGGGAAGCCGGCTTTCTGCCCAACGGGCCTCAGGGCCGTGGGCCTCGGGGGTCCCTCCAGATCCCCAAAGCACAGGGACGAGGTGAGGGGCTTAGACCATGCCTGGGCAATGTTGTTTCATCCACCTGAGTGTGTGGCATTTTGTTGACCTGGCTACCCCCACTTGGGATAGGTTTTCCACAGCAAGAGCATATTGTTTGTCGGAAGCCGTTTGGGCCCCAGGGGGTCTCCGGGCTCTGTTCGTTGGGTTTGAACTCCTGCTCGCAAAACCTCCGGGATGAGGGAAGGGCTCAGACTGTGCCTGGGCCCTGTGGTCTCTTCCAGGTCAGTGTATGGCATTTCTTTCACCTTGCCACAGGCACTGGGGAGAATTTCTGCACGTGGAGAAGGACTTTCCCGTGGGAAGCCGGTTTTTGTCAAACGGGTCCCAGTGCTCTGCTCCTCTCTTTTCACTCCTGCTGCCAGAAGCCCAGGGAGGATGGGAGGGCTTAGAACATGGCTGGGCACTGTGGTTTTTTCCAGAGAGGTGGAGGGCATTTGCTTTACCTTGCCACAACCACTTGGGATAGGGTGTGCACCTCAGGAAAACTGTTTCCGTGGGAAGCCGGCTTTTTGCAAAGGGGTCTCAGGACCGTGGGGCTCGGCTGTCCCTCCGGCTCCCCAAAGCTCAGGGACGAGGTGGGTGGCTTAGATCGTGCCTGGGTAATGTTGTTTCTTACACCTGGGTGTGTGGCATTTCGTTGACCTGGCTACTCCCACGTGGGATAGGTTTTCCACAGCAAGCACCTCTTGTTCGTCGGAAGCCGTTTTTGCCCCAGGGGTCTCCGGGCTGTGTTCGTTGGGGTTGAACTCCTGCTGTCAAAACCGCCGGGATGAGGGAAGGGTTCAGACTGTGCCTGGGCCCTGTGGTCTCTTCCAGGTCAGTGTATGGCATTTCCTTCCCCTTGCCACAGGCACCTGGGAGCATGTCTGCACGTGGAGAAAGACTTTCCCGTGGGAAGCCGGTTTTTGTCAAACGGGTCCCAGTGCTCTCCTCCTCTCTTTTCACTCCTGCTGCCAGAAGCCCAGGGAGGATGGGAGGGCTTAGAACATGGCTGAGCACTGTGGTTTCTTCCAGAGAAGTGGAGGGCATTTGCTTTACCTTGCCACAACCACTTGTGAGAGGGTCTGTACATCAGGAAAACTGTTTCCGTGGGAAGCCGGCTTTTTGCAAAGGGTTCTCTGGGTCGTGGGCCTCGGGTGTCCCTCCGGCTCCCCAAAGCACAGGGACGAGGTGAGGGGCTTAGACCATGCCTGGGCAATGTTGTTTCTTACACCTTGGTGTGTGGCATTTTATTGACCTGGCTACTCCCACTTGGGATAGGTTTTCCACAGCAAGCACCTCTTGTTCGTCGGAAGCCGTTTTTGCCCCAGGGGTCTCCGGGCTGTGTTCGTTGGGGTTGAACTCCTGCTAGCAAAACCGCCGGGATGAGGGAAGGGTTCAGACTGTGCCTGGGCCCTGTGGTCTCTTCCAGGTGAGTGTATGGCATTTCCTTCCCCTTGCCACAGGCACCTGGGAGCATGTCTGCACGTGGAGAAAGACTTTCCCGTGGGAAGCCGGTTTTTGTCAAACGGGTCCAAGTGCCCTGCTCTTATCTTTTCACTCCTGCTGCCAGAAGCCCAGGGAGGATGGGAGGGCTTAGAACATGGTTGGGCACTGTGGTTTCTTCCAGAGAAGTGGGGGGCATTTGCTTTACCTTGCCACAACCACTTGGGATAGGGTGTGCACCACAGGAAAACTGTTTCTGTGGGAAGCCGGCTTTTTGCAAAGGGGTCTCAATGCCGTTGGCCTCGGCTGTCCCTCCGGCTCCCCAAAGCACAGGGACGAGGTGAGGGGCTTGGACCGTGCCTGGGCAATGTTGTTTCTTATACCTGGGTGTGTGGCGTTTTGTTCACCTATCTACCCCACTTGGGATAGGTTTTCCACAGCAAGCACCTCTTGTTCGTCGGAAGCCGTTTTTGCCCCAGGGGTCTCCGGGCTGTGTTCGTTGGGGTTGAACTCCTGCTAGCAAAACCGCCGGGATGAGGGAAGTGTTCAGACTGTGCCTGGGCCCTGTGGTCTCTTCCAGGTCAGTGTATGGCATTTCCTTCCCCTTGCCACAGGCACCTGGGAGCATGTCTGCACGTGGAGAAAGACTTTCCCGTGGGAAGCCGGTTTTTGTCAAACGGGCCCTACTGCCCTGCTCCTCTCTTTTCACTCCTGCTGCCAGAAGCCCAGGGAGGATGGGAGGGCTTAGAACATGGCTCGCACTGTGGTTTCTTCCAGAGAAGTGGAGGGCATTTGCATTACCTTGCCACAACCACTTGGGATAGGGTGTGCACCTCAGGAAAACTGTTTCCGTGGGAAGCCGGCCTTTTGCAAAGGGGACTCAGGGCCATGGGCCTCGGGTGTCCCTCCGTCTCCCCAATGCACAGGGACGAGGTGAGGGGCTTAACCGTGCCTGGGCAATGTTGTTTCTTACATCTGGGTGTGTGGCATTTTGTTGACCTGGCAACACCCACTTGGGATAGGTTTTCCACAGCAAGCACCTCTTGTTCGTCGGAAGCCGTTTTTGCCTCAGGCTCTCCGAGCTGTGTTCGTTGGGGTTGAACTCCTGATAGCAAAACTGCCGGGATGAGGGAAGGGTTCAGACTGTGCCTGGGCCCTGTGGTCTCTTCCAGGTCAGTGTATGGCATTTCCTTCACCTTGCCACAGGCACTGGGAAGCATGTCTGCACGTGGAGAAGGACTTCCTCATGGGAAGCCGGTTTCTGTCAAAGAGTCCCAGTGCTGTGCTCCTCTCTTTTCTCTCCTGCTGCCAGAAGCCCAGTGAGGAGGGGAGGGCTTAGAACATGGCTGGGCACTGGGGTTTCTTCCAGAGAAGGGGATGGCATTTGCTTTCCCTTGCCACCACCCCTTGGGATAGGGTCTGCACCTCAGGAAAGTTGTTTCCTTGGGAAGCCGGCTTTCTGCCCAACGGGCCTCAGGGCCGTGGGCCTGGGGGGTCCCTCCAGATCCCCAAAGCACAGGGACGAGGTGAGGGGCTTAGACCATGCCTGGGCAATGTTGTTTCATCCACCTGGGTGTGTGGCATTTTGTTGACCTGGCTACCCCCACTTGGGATAGGTTTTCCACAGCAAGAGCATATTGTTTGTCGGAAGCCGTTTGGGCCCCAGGGGGTCTCCGGGCTCTGTTCCTTGGGTTTGAACTCCTGCTAGCAAAACCTCCGGGATGAGGGAAGGGCTCAGACTGTGCTTGGGCCCTGTGGTCTCTTCCAGGTCAGTGTATGGCATTTCTTTCACCTTGCCACAGGCACTGGGGAGAATTTCTGCACGTGGAGAAGGACTTTCCCGTGGGAAGCCGGTTTTTGTCAAACGGGTCCCAGTGCTCTGCTCCTCTCTTTTCACTCCTGCTGCCAGAAGCCCAGGGAGGATGGGAGGACTTAGAACATGGCTGGGCACTGTGGTTTTTTCCAGAGAGGTGGAGGGCATTCGCTTTACCTTGCCACAACCACTTGGGATAGGGTGTGCACCTCAGGAAAACTGTTTCCGTGGGAAGCCGGCTTTTTGCAAAGGGGTCTCAGGACCGTGGGGCTCGGCTGTCCCTCCGGCTCCCCAAAGCTCAGGGACGAGGTGGGTGGCTTAGATCGTGCCTGGGTAATGTTGTTTCTTACACCTGGGTGTGTGGCATTTCGTTGACCTGGCTACTCCCAGTTGGGATAGGTTTTCCACAGCAAGCACCTCTTGTTCGTCGGAAGCCGTTTTTGCCCCAGGGGTCTCCGGGCTGTGTTCGTTGGGGTTAAACTCCTGCTAGCAAAACCGCCAGGATGAGGGAAGGGTTCAGACTGTGCCTGGGCCCTGTGGTCTCTTCCAGGTCAGTGTATGGCTTTTCCTTCCCCTTGCCACAGGCACCTGGGAGCATGTCTGCACGTGGAGAAAGACTTTCCCTTGGGAAGCCGGTTTTTGTCAAACGGGTCCCAGTGCTCTGCTCCTCTCTTTTCACTCCTGCTGCCAGTAGCCCAGGGAGGATGGGAGGGCTTAGAACATGGCTGGGCACTGTGGTTTCTTCCAGAGAAGTGGAGGGCATTTGCATTACCTTGCCACAACCACTTGGGATAGGGAGTGCACCTCAGGAAAACTCTTTCCGTGGGAAGCCGTCTTTTTGCAAGGGGTCTCAGGGCCGTGGCCCTCGGCTGTCCCTCCGGCTCCCCAAAGCACAGGGACGAGGTGAGGGGCTTAGACCGTGCCTGGGCAATGTTGTTTCTTACACCTGGGTGTGTGGCATTTCGTTGACCTGGCTACTCCCACTTGGGATAGGTTTTCCACAGCAAGCACCTCTGGTTCGTCGGAAGCCGTTTTTGCCCCAGGGGTCTCCGCGCTGTGTTCGTTGGGGTTGAACTCCTGCTGTCAAAACCGCCGGGATGAGGGAAGTGTTCAGACTGTGCCTGGGCCCTGTGGTCTCTTCCAGGTCAGTGTATGGCATTTCCTTCCCCTTGCCACAGGCACCTGGGAGCATGTCTGCACGTGGAGAAAGACTTTCCCGTGGGAAGCCGGTTTTTGTCAAACGGGTCCCAGTGCTCTGCTCCTCTCTTTTCACTCCTGCTGCCAGAAGCCCAGGGAGGATGGGAGGGCTTAGAACATGGCTGGGCACTGTGGTTTCTTCCAGAGAAGTGGAGGGCATTTGCTTTACCTTGCCACAACCACTTGTGAGAGGGTCTGTACATCAGGAAAACTGTTTCCGTGGGAAGCCGGCTTTTTGCAAAGGGTTCTCTGGGTCGTGGGCCTCGGGTGTCCCTCCGGCTCCCCAAAGCACAGGGACGAGGTGAGGGGCTTAGACCATGCCTGGGCAATGTTGTTTCTTACACCTTGGTGTGTGGCATTTTGTTGACCTGGCTACTCCCACTTGGGATAGGTTTTCCACAGCAAGCACCTATTGTTCGTCGGAAGCCGTTTTTGCCCCAGGGGTCTCCGGGCTGTGTTCGTTGGGGTTGAACTCCTGCTAGCAAAACCGCCGGGATGAGGGAAGGGTTCAGACTGTGCCTGGGCCCTGTGGTCTCTTCCAGGTGAGTGTATGGCATTTCCTTCCCCTTGCCACAGGCACCTGGGAGCATGTCTGCACGTGGAGAAAGACTTTCCCGTGGGAAGCCGGTTTTTGTCAAACGGGTCCAAGTGCCCTGCTCTTGTCTTTTCACTCCTGGTGCCAGAAGCCCAGGGAGGATGGGAGGGCTTAGAACATGGTTGGGCACTGTGGTTTCTTCCAGAGAAGTGGGGGGCATTTGCTTTACCTTGCCACAACCACTTGGGATAGGGTGTGCACCACAGGAAAACTGTTTCTGTGGGAAGCCGGCTTTTTGCAAAGGGGTCTCAATGCCGTGGGCCTCGGCTGTCCCTCCGGCTCCCCAAAGCACAGGGACGAGGTGCGGGGCTTGGACCGTGCCTGGGCAATGTTGTTTCTTATACCTGGGTGTGTGGCGTTTTGTTCACCTATCTACCCCACTTGGGATAGGTTTTCCACAGCAAGCTACTCTTTTTCGTCGGAAGCCATTTTTGCCCCAGGGGTCTCGGGGCTGTGTTCGTTGGGGTTGAACTCCTGCTAGCAAAACCGCCGGGATGAGGGAAGTGTTCAGACTGTGCCTGGGCCCTGTGGTCTCTTCCAGGTCAGTGTATGGCATTTCCTTCCCCTTGCCACAGGCACCTGGGAGCATGTCTGCACGTGGAGAAAGACTTTCCCGTGGGAAGCCGGTTTTTGTCAAACGGGTCCCAGTGGTCTGCTTCTCTCTTTTCACTCCTGCTGCCAGAAGCCCAGGGAGGATGGGAGGGCTTAGAACATGGCTGGGCACTGTGGTTTCTTCCAGAGAAGTGGAGGGCATTTGCATTACCTTGCCACAACCACTTGGGATAGGGTCTGCACCTCAGGAAAACTGTTTCCGTGGGAAGCCGGCTTTTTGCAAAGGGGTCTCAGGGCCATGGGCCTCGGGTGTCCCTCCGTCTCCCCAATGCACAGGGACGAGGTGAGGGGCTTAACCGTGCCTGGGCAATGTTGTTTCTTACATCTGGGTGTGTGGCATTTTGTTGACCTGGCTACACCCACTTGGGATAGGTTTTCCACAGCAAGCACCTCTTGTTCATCGGAAGCCGTTTTTGCCTCAGGGACTCCGGGCTGTGTTCGTTGCGGTTGAACTCCTGCTAGCAAAACTGCCGGGATGAGGGAACGGTTCAGACGGTGCCTGGGCCCTGTGGTCTCTTCTAGGTCAGTGTATGGCATTTCCTTCCCCTGGCCACAGGCACCTGGGAGCATGTCTGCACGTGGAGAAAGACTGTCCCGTGGGAAGCCGGTTTTTCTCAAACGGGTCCCAGTGCCCTGCTCGTCTCTTTCC
Source organism: Ursus americanus (assembly GCF_024610735.1). Lineage (NCBI taxonomy): Eukaryota > Metazoa > Chordata > Mammalia > Carnivora > Ursidae > Ursus > Ursus americanus. The sequence continues at coordinate 377,554 of NW_028273667.1, forward strand.
ACTCCTGCTGCCAGAAGCCCAGGGAGGATGGGAGGTCTTAGAACATGGCTGGGCACTGTGGTTTCTTCCAGAGAAGTGGAGGGCATTTGCATTACCTTGCCACAACCACTTGGGATAGGGTGTGCACCTCAAGAAAACTGTTCCCGTGGGAAGCCGGCTTTTTGCAAAGGGGTCTCAGGGCCTATCGGGCTCGGGTGTCCCTCCGGCTCCCCAAAGCACAGGGACGAGGTGAGGGGCTTAGACCATGCCTGGGCAATGTTGTTTCTTACACCTTGGTGTGTGGCATTTTGTTGACCTGGCTACCCCCACTTGGGATAGGTTTTCCACAGCAAGCACCTCTTGTTCGTCGGAAGCCGTTTTTGCCCCAGGGGTCTCCGGGCTCTGTTCGTTGGGGTTGAACTCCTGCTAGCAAAACCGCCGGGATGAGGGAAGGGTTCAGACTGTGCCTGGGCCCTGTGGTCTCTTCCAGGTCAGTGTATGGCATTTCCTTCCCCTTGCCACAGGCACCTGGGAGCATGTCTGCACGTGGAGAAAGACTTTCGCGTGGGAAGCCGGTTTTTGTCCAACGGGTCCCAGTGCTCTGCTCCTCTCTTTTCACTCCTGCTGCCAGAAGCCCAGGGAGGATGGGAGGGCTTAGAACATGGCTGGGCACTGTGGTTTCTTCCAGAGAAGTGGAGGGCATTTGCATTACCTTGCCACAACCACTTGGGATAGGGTGTGCACCTCAGGAAAACTGTTTCGGTGGGAAGCCGGCTTTTTGCAAAGGGGACTCAGGGCCATGGGCCTCGGGTGTCCCTCCGTCTCCCCAATGCACAGGGACGAGGTGAGGGGCTTAACCGTGCCTGGGCAATGTTGTTTCTTACATCTGGGTGTGTGGCATTTTGTTGACCTGGCTACTCCCACTTGGGATAGGTTTTCCACAGCAAGCACCTCTTGTTCGTCGGAAGCCGTTTTTGCCCCAGGGGTCTCCGGGCTGTGTTCGTTAGGGTTGAACTCCTGCTAGCAAAACCGCCGGGATGAGGGAAGGGTTCAGACTGTGCCTGGGCCCTGTGGTCTCTTCCAGGTCAGTGTATGGCATTTCCTTCCCCTTGCCACAGGCACCTGGGAGCATGTCTGCACGTGGAGAAAGACTTTCCCGTGGGAAGCCGGTTTTTGTCAAACGGGTCCAAGTGCCCTGCTCTTGTCTTTTCACTCCTGCTGCCAGAAGCCCAGGGAGGATGGGAGGGCTTAGAACATGGTTGGGCACTGTGGTTTCTTCCAGAGAAGTGGGGGGCATTTGCTTTACCTTGCCACAACCACTTGGGATAGGGTGTGCACCACAGGAAAACTGTTTCTGTGGGAAGCCGGCTTTTTGCAAAGGGGTCTCAATGCCGTTGGCCTCGGCTGTCCCTCCGGCTCCCCAAAGCACAGGGACGAGGTGAGGGGCTTGGACCGTGCCTGGGCAATGTTGTTTCTTATACCTGGGTGTGTGGCGTTTTGTTCACCTATCTACCCCACTTGGGATAGGTTTTCCACAGCAAGCACCTCTTGTTCGTCGGAAGCCGTTTTTGCCCCAGGGGTCTCCGGGCTGTGTTCGTTAGGGTTGAACTCCTGCTAGCAAAACCGCCGGGATGAGGGAAGTGTTCAGACTGTGCCTGGGCCCTGTGGTCTCTTCCAGGTCAGTGTATGGCATTTCCTTCCCCTTGCCACAGGCACCTGGGAGCATGTCTGCACGTGGAGAAAGACTTTCCCGTGGGAAGCCGGTTTTTGTCAAACGGGCCCTACTGCCCTGCTCCTCTCTTTTCACTCCTGCTGCCAGAAGCCCAGGGAGGATGGGAGGGCTTAGAACATGGCTCGCACTGTGGTTTCTTCCAGAGAAGTGGAGGGCATTTGCATTACCTTGCCACAACCACTTGGGATAGGGTGTGCACCTCAGGAAAACTGTTTCCGTGGGAAGCCGGCTTTTTGCAAAGGGGACTCAGGGCCGTGGGGCTCGGCTGTCCCTCCGGCTCCCCAAAGCACAGGGACGAGGTGAGGGGCTTAGACCGTGCCTGGGCAATGTTGTTTCTTACACCTGGGTGTGTGGCATTTCGTTGACCTGGCTACTCCCACTTGGGATAGGTTTTCCACAGCAAGCACCTCTTGTTCGTCGGAAGCCGTTTTTGCCCCAGGTTTCCGGGCTGTGTTCGTTGGGGTTGAACTCCTGCTAGCAAAACCGCCGGGATGAGGGAAGGGTTCAGACTGTGCCTATGCCCTGTGGACTCTTCCAGGTCAGTGTATGGCATTTCCTTCCCCTTGCCACAGGCACCTGGGAGCATGTCTGCACGTGGAGAAAGACTTTCGCGTGGGAAGCCGGTTTTTGTCCAACGGGTCCCAGTGCTCTGCTCCTCTTTTTTCACTCCTGCTGCCAGAAGCCCAGGGAGGATGGGAGGGCTTAGAACATGGCTCGCACTGTGGTTTCTTCCAGAGAAGTGGAGGGCATTTGCATTACCTTGCCAGAACCACTTGGGATAGGGTGTGCACCTCAGGAAAACTGTTTCCGTGGGAAGCCGGCTTTTTGCAAAGGGGTCTCAGGGCCATGGGCCTCGGGTGTCCCTCCAGCTCCCCAAAGCACAGGGACGAGGTGAGGGGCTTAGACCATGCCTGGGCAATGTTGTTTCTTACACCTGGGTGTGTGGCATTTCGTTGACCTGGCTACTCCCACTTGGGATAGGTTTTCCACAGGAAGCACCTCTTGTTCGTCGGAAGCCGTTTTTGCCCCAGGGGTCTCCGGGCTGTGTTCGTTGGGGTGAACTCCTGCTAGCAAAACCGCCGGGATGAGGGAAGGGTTCAGACTGTGCCTGGGCCCTGTGGTCTCTTCCAGGTCAGTGTATGGCATTTCCTTCCCCTTGCCACAGGCACCTGGGAGCATGTCTGCATGTGGAGAAAACTTTCCCGTGGGAAGCCGGGTTTTGTCAAATGGGTCCCAGTGCTCTGCTCCTCTCTTTTCATTCCTGTTGCCAGAAGCCCAGGGAGGATGGGAGGGCTTAGAACATGGCTGGGCACTGTGGTTTCTTCCAGAGAAGTGGAGGGCATTTGCATTACCTTGCCACAACCACTTGGGATAGGGTGTGCACCTCAAGAAAACTGTTCCCGTGGGAAGCCGGCTTTTTGCAAAGGGGTCTCAGGGCCTATCGGGCTCGGGTGTCCCTCCGGCTCCCCAAAGCACAGGGACGAGGTGAGGGGCTTAGACCATGCCTGGGCAATGTTGTTTCTTACACCTTGGTGTGTGGCATTTTGTTGACCTGGCTACCCCCACTTGGTATAGGTTTTCCACAGCAAGCACCTCTTGTTCGTCGGAAGCCGTTTTTGCCCCAGGGGTCTCCGGGCTCTGTTCGTTGGGGTTGAACTCCTGCTAGCAAAACCGCCGGGATGAGGGAAGGGTTCAGACTGTGCCTGGGCCCTGTGGTCTCTTCCAGGTGAGTGTATGGCATTTCCTTCCCCTTGCCACAGGCACCTGGGAGCATGTCTGCACGTGGAGAAAGACTTTCGCGTGGGAAGCCGGTTTTTGTCCAACGGGTCCCAGTGCTCTGCTCCTCTCTTTTCACTCCTGCTGCCAGAAGCCCAGGGAGGATGGGAGGGCTTAGAACATGGCTGGGCACTGTGGTTTCTTCCAGAGAAGTGGAGGGCATTTGCATTACCTTGCCACAACCACTTGGGATAGGGTGTGCACCTCAGGAAAACTGTTTCGGTGGGAAGCCGGCTTTTTGCAAAGGGGACTCAGGGCCATGGGCCTCGGGTGTCCCTCCGTCTCCCCAATGCACAGGGACGAGGTGAGGGGCTTAACCGTGCCTGGGCAATGTTGTTTCTTACATCTGGGTGTGTGGCATTTTGTTGACCTGGCTACTCCCACTTGGGATAGGTTTTCCACAGCAAGCACCTCTTGTTCGTCGGAAGCCGTTTTTGCCCCAGGGGTCTCCGGGCTGTGTTCGTTAGGGTTGAACTCCTGCTAGCAAAACCGCCGGGATGAGGGAAGGGTTCAGACTGTGCCTGGGCCCTGTGGTCTCTTCCAGGTCAGTGTATGGCATTTCCTTCCCCTTGCCACAGGCACCTGGGAGCATGTCTGCACGTGGAGAAAGACTTTCCCGTGGGAAGCCGGTTTTTGTCAAACGGGTCCAAGTGCCCTGCTCTTGTCTTTTCACTCCTGCTGCCAGAAGCCCAGGGAGGTTGGGAGGGCTTAGAACATGGTTGGGCACTGTGGTTTCTTCCAGAGAAGTGGGGGGCATTTGCTTTACCTTGCCACAACCACTTGGGATAGGGTGTGCACCACAGGAAAACTGTTTCTGTGGGAAGCCGGCTTTTTGCAAAGGGGTCTCAATGCCGTTGGCCTCGGCTGTCCCTCCGGCTCCCCAAAGCACAGGGACGAGGTGAGGGGCTTGGACCGTGCCTGGGCAATGTTGTTTCTTATACCTGGGTGTGTGGCGTTTTGTTCACCTATCTACCCCACTTGGGATAGGTTTTCCACAGCAAGCACCTCTTGTTCGTCGGAAGCCGTTTTTGCCCCAGGGGTCTCCGGGCTGTGTTCGTTAGGGTTGAACTCCTGCTAGCAAAACCGCCGGGATGAGGGAAGTGTTCAGACTGTGCCTGGGCCCTGTGGTCTCTTCCAGGTCAGTGTATGGCATTTCCTTCCCCTTGCCACAGGCACCTGGGAGCATGTCTGCACGTGGAGAAAGACTTTCCCGTGGGAAGCCGGTTTTTGTCAAACGGGCCCTACTGCCCTGCTCCTCTCTTTTCACTCCTGCTGCCAGAAGCCCAGGGAGGATGGGAGGGCTTAGAACATGACTCGCACTGTGGTTTCTTCCAGAGAAGTGGAGGGCATTTGCATTACCTTGCCACAACCACTTGGGATAGGGTGTGCACCTCAGGAAAACTGTTTCCGTGGGAAGCCGGCTTTTTGCAAAGGGGACTCAGGGCCGTGGGGCTCGGCTGTCCCTCCGGCTCCCCAAAGCACAGGGACGAGGTGAGGGGCTTAGACCGTGCCTGGGCAATGTTGTTTCTTACACCTGGGTGTGTGGCATTTCGTTGACCTGGCTACTCCCACTTGGGATAGGTTTTCCACAGCAAGCACCTCTTGTTCGTCGGAAGCCGTTTTTGCCCCAGGTTTCCGGGCTGTGTTCGTTGGGGTTGAACTCCTGCTAGCAAAACCGCCGGGATGAGGGAAGGGTTCAGACTGTGCCTATGCCCTGTGGACTCTTCCAGGTCAGTGTATGGCATTTCCTTCCCCTTGCCACAGGCACCTGGGAGCATGTCTGCACGTGGAGAAAGACTTTCGCGTGGGAAGCCGGTTTTTGTCCAACGGGTCCCAGTGCTCTGCTCCTCTTTTTTCACTCCTGCTGCCAGAAGCCCAGGGAGGATGGGAGGGCTTAGAACATGGCTCGCACTGTGGTTTCTTCCAGAGAAGTGGAGGGCATTTGCATTACCTTGCCACAACCACTTGGGTTAGGGTCTGCACCTCAGGAAAACTGTTTCCGTGGGAAGCCGGCTTTTTGCAAAGGGGTCTCAGGGCCATGGGCCTCGGGTGTCCCTCCAGCTCCCCAAAGCACAGGGACGAGGTGAGGGGCTTAGACCATGCCTGGGCAATGTTGTTTCTTACACCTGGGTGTGTGGCATTTCGTTGACCTGGCTACTCCCACTTGGGATAGGTTTTCCACAGGAAGCACCTCTTGTTCGTCGGAAGCCGTTTTTGCCCCAGGGGTCTCCGGGCTGTGTTCGTTGGGGTGAACTCCTGCTAGCAAAACCGCCGGGATGAGGGAAGGGTTCAGACTGTGCCTGGGCCCTGTGGTCTCTTCCAGGTCAGTGTATGGCATTTCCTTCCCCTTGCCACAGGCACCTGGGAGCATGTCTGCATGTGGAGAAAACTTTCCCGTGGGAAGCCGGGTTTTGTCAAATGGGTCCCAGTGCTCTGCTCCTCTCTTTTCATTCCTGTTGCCAGAAGCCCAGGGAGGATGGGAGGGCTTAGAACATGGCTATGCACTGTGGTTTCTTCCAGAGAAGGTGAGGGCATTTGCTTTACCTTGCCACAACCACGTGGGATAGGGTGTGCACCTCAGGAAAACTGTTTCTGTGGGAAGCCGGCTTTTTACAAAGGGGTCTCAGGGCCGTGGGCCTCGGGTGTCCCTCCGGCTCCTCAAAGCACAGGGATGAGGTGAGGGGCTTAGACCATGCCTGGGCAATGCTGTTTCTTACACCTGGGTGTTTGGCATTTTGTTGACCTGGCTACCCCACGTGGGATAGGTTTTCCACAGCAAGCACGTATTGTTCGTCGGAAGCCGTTTTTGCCCCAGGGGTCTCCGGGCTGTGTTCGTTGGGGTTGAACTCCTGCTATCAAAACCGTCGGGATGAGGGAGGGGTTCAGACTGTGCCTGGGCCCTGTGGTCTCTTCCAGGTCAGTGTATGGCATTTCCTTCCCCTTGCCACAGGCACCTGGGAGCATGTGTGCACGTGGAGAAAGACTTTCCCGTGGGAAGCCGGTTTTTGTCAAACGGGTCCCAGTGCTCTGCTCCTCTCTTTTCATTCCTGCTGCCAGAAGCCCAGGGAGGATGGGAGGGCTTAGAACATGGCTGGGCACTGTGGTTTCTTCCAGAGAAGTGGAGGGCATTTGCATTACCTTGCCACAACCACTTGGGATAGGGTGTGCACCTCAGGAAAACTATTTCCGTGGGAAGCCAGCTTTTTGCAAAGGGGTTTCAGGGCCGTGGGGATCGGCTTTCCCTCCGGCTCCCCAAAGCACAGGGACGAGGTGAGGGGCTTAGACCGTGGTTGGGCAATGTTGTTTCTTACACCTGGGTGTGTGGCATTTTGTTGACCTGGCTACCCCACTTGGGATAGGTTTTCCTGTCAAGCACCTCTTGTTCGTCGGAAGCCGTTTTTGCCCCCAGGGGTTTCCGGGCTGTGTTCGTTGGGGTGAACTCCTGCTAGCAAAACCGCCGGGATGAGGGAAGGGTTCAGACTGTGCCTGGGCCCTGTGGTCTCTTCCAGGTCAGTGTATGGCATTTCCTTCCCCTTGCCACAGGCACCTGGGAGCATGTCTGCACGTGGAGAAAGACTATCGCATGGGAAGCCGGTTTTTGTCAAACGGGTCCCAGTGCTCTGCTCCTCTCTTTTCACTCCTGCTGCCAGAAGCCCAGGGAGGATGGGAGGGCTTAGAACATGGCTGGGCACTGGGGTTTCTTCCAGAGAAGTGGAGGGCATTTGCTTTACCTTGGCACAACCACTTGTGAGAGGGTCTGCACCTCAGGAAAACTGTTTCCGTGGGAAGCCGGATTTTCAAAGGGGTCTCAGGGCCGTGGTAGTCGGCTGTCCCTCCGGCTCCCCAAAGCACAGGGTCGAGGTGAGGGGCTTAGACCATACCTGGGCAATGTAGTTTCTTACACCTGGGTGTGTGGCATTTTGTTGACCTGGCTACCCCCACTTGGGATAGGTTTTCCTCAGCAAGCACCTATTGTTCGTCGGAAGCCGTTTTTGCCCCAGGGCTCTCCGGGCTGTGTTCCTTGGTGTTGAACTCCTGCTAGCAAAACCGCCGGGATGAGGGAAGGGTTCAGACTGTGCCTGGGCCCTGTGATCTCTTCCAGGTCAGTATATGGCATTTCCTTTCCCTTGCCACAGGCACCTAGGAGCATGTCTGCCCGTGAAGAAAGACTTTCGCGTGGGAAGCCGGTTTTTGTCAAACGGGTCCCAGTGCTCTGCTCCTCTCTTTCCACTCCTGCTACCAGAAGCCCAGGGAGGATGGGAGGGCTTGGAACATGGCTGGGCACTGTGGTTTCTTCCAGAGAAGTGGAGGGCATTTGCTTTACCTTGCCAGAACCACTTGGGATAGGGTGTGCACCTCAGGAAAACTGTTTCCGTGGGAAGCCGGCTTTTTGCAAAGGGGTCTCAGGGCCGAGGGGCTCGGCTGTCCCTCCGGCTCCCCAATGCACAGGGACATAGTGAGGGGCTTAGACCGTGCCTGGGCAATGTTGTTTCTTACACCTGGGTGTGTGGCATTTTGTTGACCTGGCTACCCCCACTTGAGATAGGTTTTCCAGTCAAGCACCTCTTGTTCGTCGGAAGCCGTTTTTGCCTCAGGGTCTCTGGGCTGTGTTCGTTGGGGTTGAACTCATGCTAGCAAAACTGCCGGGATGAGGGAAGGGTTCAGACTGTGCCTGGGCCCTGTGGTCTCTTCTAGGTCAGTGTATGGCATTTCCTTCCCCTTGCCAAAGGCACCTGGGAGCATGTCTGCACGTGGAGAAAGACTGTCCCGTGGGAAGCCGGTTTTTCTCAAACGGGTCCCAGTGCCCTGCTCGTCTCTTTCCACTCCTGCTGCCAGAAGCCCAGGGAGGATGGGAGGTCTTAGAACATGGCTGGGCACTGTGGTTTCTTCCAGAGAAGTGGAGGGCATTTTCATTACCTTGCCACAACCACTTGGGATAGGGTGTGCACCTCAGGAAAAGTGTTTCCGAGGGAAGCCGGCTTTTTGCAAGGGGTCTCAGGGCCTGTCGGGCTCGACTGTCCCTCCGGCTCCCCAAAGCACAGGGACGAGGTGAGGGGTTTAGACCGTGCCTGGGCAATGTTATTTCTTACACCTGGGTGTGTGGCATTTCGTTCACCTGACTACCCCCACTTGGGATAGGTTTTCCACAGCAAGCACCTCTTGTTCGTCGGAAGCCGTTTTTGCCTCAGGGTCTCCGGGCTGTGTTCGTTGGGGTTGAACTCCTGCTAGGAAAACCGCCGGGATGACGGAAGGGTTCAGACTGTGCCTGGGCCCTGTGGTCTCTTCCAGGTCAGTGTATGGCATTTCCTTCCCCTTGCCACAGGCACCTGGGAGCATGTCTGCACGTGGAGAAAGACTTTCCCGTGGGAAGCCGGTTTTTGTCAAACGGGTCCCAGTGCTCTGCTCCTCTCTTTTCACTCCTGCTGCCAGAAGCCCAGGGAGGATGGGAGGGCTTAGAACATGGTTGGGCACTGTGGTTTCTTCCAGAGAAGTGGGGGGCATTTGCTTTACCTTGCCACAACCACTTGGGATAGGGTGTGCACCACAGGAAAACTGTTTCTGTGGGAAGCCGGCTTTTTGCAAAGGGGTCTCAATGCCGTTGGCCTCGGCTGTCCCTCCGGCTCCCCAAAGCACAGGGAAGAGGTGAGGGGCTTGGACCGTGCCTGGGCAATGTTGTTTCTTATACCTGGGTGTGTGGCGTTTTGTTCACCTATCTACCCCACTTGGGATAGGTTTTCCACAGCAAGCACCTCTTGTTCGTCGGAAGCCGTTTTTGCCCCAGGGGTCTCCGGGCTGTGTTCGTTGGGGTTGAACTCCTGCTAGCTAAACCGCCGGGATGAGGGAAGGGTTCAGACTGTGCCTGGGCCCTGTGGTCTCCTCTAGGTCAGTGTATGGCATTTCCTTCCCCTTGCCACAGGCACCTGGGAGCATGTCTGCACGTGGAGAAAGACTTTCGCGTGGGAAGCCGGTTTTTGTCCAACGGGTCCCAGTGCTCTGCTCCTCTCTTTTCACTCCTGCTGCCAGAAGCCCAGGGAGGATGGGAGGGCTTAGAACATGGCTCGCACTGTGGTTTCTTCCAGAGAAGTGGAGGGCATTTGCATTACCTTGCCACAACCACTTGGGATAGGGTCTGCACCTGAGGAAAACTGTTTCCGTGGGAAGCCGGCTTTTTGCAAAGGGGTCTCAGGGCCATGGGCCTCGGGTGTCCCTCCAGCTCCCCAAAGCACAGGGACGAGGTGAGGGGCTTAGACCATGCCTGGGCAATGTTGTTTCTTACACCTGGGTGTGTGGCATTTCGTTGACCTGGCTACTCCCACTTGGGATAGGTTTTCCACAGGAAGCACCTCTTGTTCGTCGGAAGCCGTTTTTGCCCCAGGGGTCTCCGGGCTGTGTTCGTTGGGGTTGAACTCCTGCTAGCTAAACCGCTGGGATGAGGGAAGGGTTCAGACTGTGCCTGGGCCCTGTGGTCTCTTCCAGGTCAGTGTATGTCATTTCCTTCCCCTTGCCACAGGCACCTGGGAGCATGTCTGCACGTGGAGAAAGACTTTCCCGTGGGAAGCCGGTTTTTGTCAAACGGGTCCCAGTGCTCTGCTCCTCTCTTTTCACTCCTGCTGCCAGAAGCCCAGGGAGGATGGGAGGGCTTGGAACATGGCTGGGCATTGTGGTTTCTTCCAGAGAAGTGGAGGGCATTTGCATTACCTTGCCAGAACCACTTGGGATAGGGTGTGCACCTCAGGAAAACTGTTTCCGTGGGAAGCCGGCTTTTTGCAAAGGGGTCTCAGGGCCGAGGGGCTCGGCTGTCCCTCCGGCTCCCCAAAGCACAGGGACGAGGTGAGGGGCTTAGACCGTGCCTGGGCAATGTTGTTTCTTACACCTGGGTGTGTGGCATTTTGTTGACCTGGCTACCCCCACTTGAGATAGGTTTTCCAGTCAAGCACCTCTTGTTCGTCGGAAGGCGTTTTTGCCTCAGGGTCTCTGGGCTGTGTTCGTTGGGGTTGAACTCCTGCTAGCAAAACCGCCGGGATGAGGGAAGGGTTCAGACTGTGCCTGGGCCCTGTGGTCTCTTCCAGGTCAGTGTATGGCATTTCCTTCCCCTTGCCACAGGCACCTGGGAGCATGTCTGCACGTGGAGAAAGACTTTCCCGTGGGAAGCCGGTTTTTGTCAAACGGGTCCCAGTGCTCTGATCCTCTCTTTTCACTCCTGCTGCCAGAAGCCCAGGGAGGATGGGAGGGCTTAGAACATGGCTGGGCACTGTGGTTTCTTCCAGAGAAGTGGAGGGCCTTTGCATTACCTTGCCACAACCACTTGGGATAGGGTCTGCACCTCAGGAAAACTGTTTCCGTGGGAAGCCGGCTTTTTGCAAAGGGGTCTCAGGGCCATGGGCCTCGGGTGTCCCTCCGTCTCCCCAATGCACAGGGACGAGGTGAGGGGCTTAACCGTGCCTGGGCAATGTTGTTTCTTACATCTGGGTGTGTGGCATTTTGTTGACCTGGCTACACCCACTTGGGATAGGTTTTCCACAGCAAGCACCTCTTGTTCGTCGGAAGCCGTTTTTGCCTCAGGGACTCCGGGCTGTGTTCGTTGGGGTTGAACTCCTGCTAGCAAAACTGCCGGGATGAGGGAACGGTTCAGACTGTGCCTGGGCCCTGAGGTCTCTTCTAGGTCAGTGTATGGCATTTCCTTCCCCTGGCCACAGGCACCTGGGAGCATGTCTGCACGTGGAGAAAGACTGTCCCGTGGGAAGCCGGTTTTTCTCAAACGGGTCCCAGTGCCCTGCTCGTCTCTTTCCACTCCTGCTGCCAGAAGCCCAGGGAGGATGGGAGGTCTTAGAACATGGCTGGGCACTGTGGTTTCTTCCAGAGAAGTGGAGGGCATTTGCATTACCTTGCCACAACCACTTGGGATAGGGTGTGCACCTCAAGAAAACTGTTCCCGTGGGAAGCCGGCTTTTTGCAAAGGGGTCTCAGGGCCTATCGGGCTCGGGTGTCCCTCCGGCTCCCCAAAGCACAGGGACGAGGTGAGGGGCTTAGACCGTGCCTGGGCAATGTTATTTCTTACAACTGGGTGTGTGGCATTTCGTTGATCTGACTACCCCCACTTGGGATAGGTTTTCCACAGCAAGCACCTCTTGTTCGTCGGAAGCCGTTTTTGCCTCAGGGTCTCCGGGCTGTGTTCGTTGGGGATGAACTCCTGCTAGCAAAACCGCCGGGATGAGGGAAGGGTTCAGACTGTGCCTGGGCCCTGTGGTCTCTTCCAGGTCAGTGTATGGCATTTCCTTCCCCTTGCCACAGGCACCTGGGAGCATGTCTGCACGTGGAGAAAGACTTTCGCGTGGGAAGCCGGTTTTTGTCCAACGGGTCCCAGTGCTCTGCTCCTCTCTTTTCACTCCTGCTGCCAGAAGCCCAGGGAGGATGGGAGGGCTTAGAACATGGCTGGGCACTGTGGTTTCTTCCAGAGAACTGGAGGGCATTTGCTTTACCTTGCTACAACCACTTGGGATAGGGTGTGCACCTCAGGAAAACTGTTTCCGTGGGAAGCCGGCTTTTTGCAAAGGGGTCTCAGGGCCGTGGGCCTCGGGTGTCCCTCCGGCTCCCCAAAGCACAGGGACGAGGTGAGGGGCTTAGACCGTGCCTGGGAAATGTTGTTTCTTACACCTGGGTGTGTGGCATTTCGTTGACCTGGCTACTCCCACGTGGGATAGGTTTTACACAGCAAGCACCTCTTGTTCGTCGGAAGCCCTTTTTGCCCCAGGGGTCTCCGGGCTGTGTTCGTTGGGGTTGAACTCCTGCTAGCAAAACCGCCGGGATGAGGGAAGGGTTCAGACTGTGCCTGGGCCCTGTGGTCTCTTCCAGGTCAGTGTATGGCATTTCCTTCCCCTTGCCACAGGCACCTGGGAGCTAGTCTGCACGTGGAGAAAGACTTTCCCGTGGGAAGCCGGTTTTTGTCCAATGGGTCCCAGTGCCCTGCTCCTCTCTTTTCACTCCTGCTGCCAGAAGCCCAGGGAGGATGGGAGGGCTTAGAACATGGTTGGGCACTGTGGTTTCTTCCAGAGAAGTGGAGGGCATTTGCTTTACCTTGCCACAACCACTTGGGATAGGGTGTGCACCACAGGAAAACTGTTTCGGTGGGAAGCCAGCTTTTTGCAAAGGGGTCTCAGAGCCATGGGGCTCGGCTGTCCCTCCGGCTCCCCAAAGCTCAGGGACGAGGTGAGGGGCTTAGACCATGCCTGGGCAATGTTTTTTCTTACACCTGGGTGTGTGGCATTTCGTTGACCTGGCTACTCCCACTTGGGATAGGTTTTCCACAGCAAGCACCTCTTGTTCGTCGGAAGTCGTTTTTGCCCCAGGGGTCTCCGGGCTGTGTTCGTTGGGGTTGAACTCCTGCTAGCAAAACCGCCGGGATGAGGAAAGGTTTCAGACTGTGCCTGGGCCCTGTGGTCTCTTCCAGGTCAGTGTATGGCATTTCCTTCCCCTTGCCACAGGCACCTGGGAGCATGTCTGCACGTGGAGAAAGACTTTCCCGTGGGAAGCCGGTTTTTGTCAAACGGGCCCTACTGCCCTGCTCCTCTCTTTTCACTCCTGCTGCCAGAAGCCCAGGGAGGATGGGAGGGCTTAGAACATGGCTTGGCACTGTGTTTTCTTCCAGAGAAGTGGAGGGCATTTGCATTACCTTGCCACAACCACTTGGGATAGGGTGTGCACCTCAGGAAAACTGTTTCCTTGGGAAGCCGGCTTTTTGCAAAGGGGTCTCAGGGCCGTGGGCCTCGGCTGTCCCTCCGGCTCCCCAAAGAACAGGGACGAGGTGAGGGGCTTAGACCGTGCCTGGGCAATGTTGTTTCTTACACCTGGGTGTGTGGCATTTTGTTGACCTGGCTACCCCCACTTGGGATAGGTTTTCCACAGAAAGCACCTCTTGTTCGACTGAGGTCGTTTTTGCCTCAGGGTCTCCGGGCTGTGTTCGTTGGGGTTGAACTCCTGCTAGCAAAACTGCCGGGATGAGGGAACGGTTCAGACTGTGCCTGGGCCCTGTGGTCTCTTCCAGGTCAGTGTATGGCATTTCCTTCCCCTTGCCACAGGCACCTGAGAGCATGTCTGCACGTGGAGAAAGACTTTCCCGTGGGAAGCCGGTTTTTGTCAAACGGGTCCAAGTGCCCTGCTCCTCTCTTTTCACTCCTGCTGCCAGAAGCCCAGGGAGGATGGGAGGGCTTAGAACATGGCTGGGCAATGTGGTTTCTTCCAGAGAAGTGGAGGGCATTTGCATTACCTTGCCACTACCACTTGGGATAGGGTGTGCACCTCAGGAAAACTGTTTCCGTGGGAAGCTGGCTTTTTGCAAAGGGGTCTCAGGGTCGTGGGCCTCGGGTGTCCCTCCGACTCCCCAAAGCACAGGGACGAGGTGAGGGGCTTGGACCGTGCCTGGGCAATGTTGTTTCTTACACCTGGGTGTGTGGCATTTCGTTGACCTGGGTACTCCCACTTGGGATAGGTTTTCCACAGCAAGCACCTCTTGTTCGTCGGAAGCCGTTTTTGCCCCAGGGGTCTCTAGACTGTGTTCGTTGGGGTTGAACTCCTGCTAGCAAAACCGCCGGGATGAGGGAAGGATTCAGACTGTGCCTGGGCCCTGTGGTCTCTTCCAGGTTAGTGTATGGCATTTCCTTCCCTTGCCACAGGCACCTGGGAGAATGTCTGCATGTGGAGAAAGACTTTCGCGTGGGAAGCCGGTTTTTGTCAAACGGGTCCCAGTGCCCTGCTCCTCTCTTTTCACTCCTGCTGCCAGAAGCCCAGGGAGGATGGGAGGGCTTAGAACATGGCTGGGCACTGTGGTTTCTTCCAGAGAAGTGGAGGGCATTTGCTTTACCTTGCCACAACCACTTGGGATAGGGTGTGCACCTCAGGAAAACTGTTTTCCGTGGGAAGCCGGCTTTTTGCAAAGGGGTCTCAGGGCCGTGGGCCTCGGCTGTCCCTCCGGCTCCCCAAAGCTCAGGGACGAGGTGAGGGGCTTAGACCGTGCCTGAGCAATGTTGTTTCTTACACCTGGGTGTGTGGCATTTCGTTGACCTGGCTACTCCCACGTGGGATAGGTTTTCCACAGCAAGCACCTCTTTTTCGTTGGAAGCCCTTTTTGCCCCAGGGGTCTCCGGGCTGTGTTCGTTGGGGTTGAACTCCTGCTAGCTAAACCGCCGGGATGAGGGAAGGGTTCAGACTGTGCCTGGGCCCTGTGGTCTCTTCCAGGTCAGTGTATGGCATTTCCTTCCCCTTGCCACAGGCACCTGGGAGCATGTCTGCATGTGGAGAAAGACTTTCCCGTGGGAAGCCGGTTTTTGTCAAACGGGTCCCAGTGCTCTGCTCCTCTCTTTTCATTCCTGCTGCCAGAAGCCCAGGGAGGATGGGAGGGCTTAGAACATGGCTGGGCACTGTGGTTTCTTCCAGAGAAGTGGAGGGCATTTGCTTTACCTTGCCACAACCACGTGGGATAGGGTGTGCACCTCAGGAAAACTGTTTCTGTGGGAAGCCGGCTTTTTGCAAAGGGGTCTCAGGGCCGTGGGGCTCGGCTGTCCCTCCGGCTCCCCAAAGCACAGGGACGAGGTTAGGGGCTTAGACCGTGCCTGGGCAATATTGTTTCTTACACCTGGGTGTGTGGCATTTTGTTGACCTAGCTACCCCCACTTGGGATAGGTTTTCCACAGCAACCACCCCTTGTTCGTCGGAAGCCGTTTTTGCCCCAGGGGTCTCCGGGCTGTGTTCGTTGGGGTTGAACTCGTGCTAGCAAAACCGCCGGGATGAGGGAAGGGTTCAGACTGTGCCTGGGCCCTGTGGTCTCTTCCAGGTCAGTGTATGGCATTTCCTTCACCTTGCCACAGGCACTGGGAAGCATGTCTGCAAGTGGAGAAGGACTTCCTCGTGGGAAGCCGGTTTCTGTCAAAGAGTCCCAGTGCTGTGCTCCTCTCTTTTCTCTCCTGCTGCCAGAAGCCCAGTGAGGAGGGGAGGGCTTAGAACATGGCTGGGCACTGGGGTTTCTTCCAGAGAAGGGGATGGCATTTGCTTTCCCTTGCCACCACCCCTTGGGATAGGGTCTGCACCTCAGGAAAGCTGTTTCCTTGGGAAGCCGGCTTTCTGCCCAACGGTCCTCAGGGCCGTGGGCCTCGGGGGTCCCTCCAGATCCCCAAAGCACAGGGACGAGCTGAGGGGCTTAGACCATGCCTGGGCAATGTTGTTTCATCCACCTGGGTGTGTGGCATTTTGTTGACCTGGCTACCCCCACTTGGGATAGGTTTTCCACAGCAAGAGCATATTGTTTGTTGGAACCTTTTGGGCCCCAGGGGGTCTCCGGGCTCTGTTCGTTGGGGTTGAACTCCTGCTAGCAAAACCGCCGGGATGAGGGAAGGGCTCAGACTGTGCCTGGGCCCTGTGGTCTCTTCCAGGTCAGTGTATGGCATTTCTTTAACCTTGCCACAGGCACTGGGGAGAATTTCTGCACGTGGAGAAGGACTTCCTCGTGGGAAGCCGGTTTCTGTCAAAGGGTCCCAGTGCTGTGCTCCTCTCTTTTCATTCCTGCTGCCAGAAGCCCAGGGAGGAGGGGAGGGCTTAGAACATGGCTGGGCACTGTGGTTTCCTCCAGAGAAGGGGATGGCATTTGCTTTCCCTTGCCACCACCTCTTGGGATAGGGTCTGCACCTCAGGAAAGCTATTTCCTTGGGAAGCCGGCTTTCTGCCCAACGGGCTTCAGGGCCGTGGGTTCGGGGGTCCCTCCGGCTCCCCACAGCACAGGGACGAGGTGAGGGGCTTAGACCATGCCTGGGCCATGTTGTTTCTTCCACCTGGGTGTATGGCATTTTGTTGACCAGGCTACCCCCACTTGGGATAGGTTTTCCACAGCAAGAGTATATTGTTCGTCGGAAGCCGTTTTTGCCCCAGGGGTCTCCGGGCTGTGTTCGTTGAGTTTGAACTCCTGCTAGCAAAACCCCCGGGATGAGGGAAGGGTTCAGACTGTGCCTGGGCACTGTGGTCTCTTCCAGGTTAGTGTATGGCATTTCCTTCCCCTTGCCACAGGCACCTGGGAGCATGTCTGCACGTGGAGAAAGACTTTCCCGTGGGAAGCCGGTTTTTGTCAAACGGGTCCCAGTGCTCTGCTCCTCTCTTTTCACTCCTGCTGCCAGAAGCCCAGGGAGGATGGACGGGCTTAGAACATGGCTGGGCACTGGGGTTTCTTCCAGAGGAGGGGATGGCATTTGCTTTCCCTTGCCACCACTCTTTGGGATAGGGTCTACACCTCATGAAATCTGTTTCCGTGGGAACCCGGCTTTCTGCCCAACGGGCCTCAGGGCCGTGGGCCTCGGGGGTCCCTCCGGCTCCCCAAAGCACAGAGACGAGGTGAGGTACTTAGACCATGCCTGGGCCATGTTGTTTCTTCCACCTGGTGTGTGGCATTTTGTTGACCTGGCTACCCCCACTTGGGAGAGGTTTTCCACAGCAAGAGCATATTGCTCGTCGGAAGCCGTTTGGGCCACAGGGGGTCTCCGGGCTGTGTTCCTTGGTGTTGAACTCCTGCTAGCAAAACCGTCGGGATGAGGGAAGGGCTCAGACTGTTCCTGGGCCCTGTGGTCTCTTCCAGGTTAGTGTATGGCATTTCTTTCACCTTACCACAGGCACTGGGGAGCATGTCTGTACGTGGAGAAGGACTTTCTCGTAGGAAGCTGGTTTCTGTCAAACGGGTCCCAGTGCTGTGCTCCTCTCTTTTCACTCCTGCTGCCAGAAGCCCAGGGAAGAGGGGAGGGCTTAGAACATCCCTGGGCACTGGAGTTTCTTTCAGAGAAGGGGATGGCATTTGCTTTCCCTTGCCACCACCCCTTGGGATAGGGGCTGCACCTCAGGAAAGCTGTTTCCGTGGGAAGCCAGCTTTCTGCCCAACGGGCCTCAGGGCCGTGGGCCTCGGGGGTCCCTCCGGCTCCCCAAAGCACAGAGAGGAGGTGAGGGACTTAGACCATGCCTGGGCCATGTTGTTTCTTCCGCCTGGGTGTGTGGCATTTTGTTGACCTGGCTACTCACATTTGCATATGTTTTCCAGGGCAAGCACCTATTGTTCCTCAGAAGCAGTTTTTGCCCCAGGGGTCTCCGGGCAGTGTTCCTTGGGCTTGAACTCCTGCTAGCTAAACTGCTGGGATGAGGGAAGGGCTCAGACTGTGCCTGGGCCCTGTGGTCTCTTCCAGGTCAGTGTATGGTATTTCCTTCACCTTGCCACAGGCACTGGGGAGCATGTCTGCACGTGGATAAGGACTTCCCCCTGGGAAACCGGTTTCTGTAAAATGGTCCCAATGCTGTGCTCCTCTCTTTTCACTCCTGCAGCCAGAAGTCCAGGGAGGAGGGGAGGGCTTAGAACATGGCTGGGCACTGGGGTTTCTTCCAGAGAAGGGGATGGCATTTGCTTTCATTGCCACCACCCCTTGGGATAGTGTCTGCACCTCAGGAAAGCTGTTTCCTTGGGAAGCCGGCTTTCTGCCAAACGGGCCTCAGGGCCGTGGTCTTCGGGGGTCCCTCCGGCTCCAAAAAGCACAGGGATGAGGTGAGGGGCTTTGACCATGCCTGAGCCATGTTCTTTCTTCCCCCTGGGTGTATGGCATTTTGTTGACCAGGCTACCCCCACTTGGGATAGGTTTTCCACAGCAAGAGCATATTGTTCGTCGGAAGCCGTTTGGGCCCCAGGGGGTCTCCGGGCTGTGTTCCTTGGGGTTGAACTCCTGCTAGCAAAACCGCCGGGAGGAGGGTAGGGCTCAGACTGTGCCTGGGCCCTGTGGTCTCTTCCAGGTCAGTGTATGGCATTTTCTTCCCCTTGCCACAGGCACTGGGGAGCATGTCTGCACGTGGAGAAGGACTTCCTCGTGGGAAGACGGTTTCCCGTCAAACGATCCCAGTACTGTCGTCCTCTCTTTTCACTCCTGCCTCCAGAAGCCCAGGGAGGAGGGGAGGGCTTAGAACATGGCTGGGCACTGGGGTTTATTGCAGAGGAGGAGATGGCATTTGCTTTCCCTTGCCACCACCCCTTGGGATAGGGTCTGCACCTCAGGAAAGCTCTTTCCGTGGGAGGCCGGCTTTCTGCCAAACGGGCCTCAGGGCCGTGGGCTTCGGGGGACCCTCCGGCTCCCCAAAACACAGAGAGGACGTGAGGGGTTAGACCATGCCTGGGCCTAGTTGTCTCTTCCACCTGGGTGTGTGCCATTTTGTTGACCTGGCTACCCCCTCTTGGGATAGGTTTTCCACAGCAAGAGCATATTGTTCGTCGGAAGCCCTTTGGGCCCCAGGGGGTCTCCGGGCTGTGTTCCTTGTGGTGGAACTCCTGCTAGCAAAACCGCCGGGATGAGGGAAGGGCTCAGACTGTGCCTGGGCACTGTGGTCTCTTCCAGGTCAGTGTATGGTATTTCCTTCATCTTGCCACAGGCACTGGGGAGCATGTCTGCACGTGGAGAAGGACTTCCTCATGGAAGCCGGTTTCTGTCAAAGCGTCCCAGTGCTGTCCTCCTCTCTTTTCACTCCTGTTGCTAGAAGCCCAGGGAGGAGGGGAGGGCTTAGAACATGGCTGGGCACTGGGGTTTATTGCAGAGGAGGAGATGGCATTTGCTTTCCCTTACCACCACCCCTTGGGATAGGGTCTGCAACTCAGGAAAGCTGTTTCCGTGGGAGGCCGGCTTTCTGCCAAACGGGTCTGAGGGCCGTGGGCTTCGGGGGTCCCTCCGGCTCCCCAAAGCACAGAGAGGAGGTGAGAGGTTAGACCATGCCTGGGCCATGATGTTTCTTACACCTGGGTGTGTGGCATTTTATTGACCTGGCTACCCCCACTTGGGATAGGTTTTCCACAGCAAGAGCATATTGTTTGTCAGAAGTCGTTTGGGCCCCAGGGGGTCTCTGGGCTGTGTTCGTTGGGGTTGAACTCCTGCTAGCAAAACCGCCCGGATGAAGGAAGGGCTCAGACTGTGCCTGGGCCCTGTGGTCTCTTCCAGTTCAGTGCATGACATTTCCTTCACCTTGCCACAGGCACCTGGGACCATGTCTGCACGTGGAGAAAGACTTTCCCGTGGGAAGCCGGTTTTTGTCAAACGGGTCCAAGTGCCCTGCTCCTGTCTTTTCACTCCTGCTGCCAGAAGCCCAGGGAGGATGGGAGGGCTTAGAACATGGCTGGGCACTGTGGTTTCTTCCAGAGAAGTGGAGGGCATGTGCATTACCTTGCCACTGCCACTTGGGATAGGGTGTGCACCTCAGGAGAACTGTTTCTGTGGGAAACTGGCTTTTTGCAAAGGGTTCTCAGGGCCGTGGGCCTCGGCTGTCCCTCCGGCTCCCCAAAGCACAGGGACGAGGTGAGGGGCTTAGACCATGCCTGGGCAATGTTGTTTCTTACATCTGGGTGTGTGGCATTTTGTTGACCTGGCTACCCCCACTTGGGATAGGTTTTCCACAGCAAGCACCTCTTTTTCTTCGGAAGCCGTTTTTGCCTCAGGGTCTCCGGGCTGTGTTCGTTGGGGTTGAACTCCTGCTAGCAAAACTGCCGGGATGAGGGAACGGTTCAGACTGTGCCTGGGCCCTGTGGTCTCTTCCAGTTCAGTGTATGGCATTTCCTTCCCCTTGCCACAGGCACCTGGGAGCATGTCTGCACGTGGAGAAAGACTTTCCCGTGGGAAGCCGGTTTTTGTCAAACGGGTCCCAGTGCTCTGCTCCTCTCTTTTCACTCCTGCTGCCAGAAGCCCAGGGAGGATGGGAGGGCTTAGAACATGGGTGGGCACTGTGGTTTCTTCCAGAGAAGTGGAGGGCATTTGCTTTACCTTGCCACAACCACTTGGGATAGGGTGTGCACCTCAGGAAAACTCTTTCCGTGGGAAGCCGGCTTTTTGCAAAGGGGTCTCAGGGCCGTGGGCCTCGGCTGTCCCTCCGGCTCCCCAAAGAACAGGGATGAGGTGAGGGGCTTAGACTGTGCCTGGGCAATGTTGTTTCTTACACCTGGGTATGTGGCATTTTGTTGACCTGGCTACCCCCACTTGGGATAGGTTTTCCACAGAAATCACCTCTTGTTCGACTGAAGCCGTTTTTGCCTCAGGGTCTCCGGGCTGTGTTCGTTGGGGATGAACTCCTGCTAGCAAAACCGCCGGGATGAGGGAAGGGTTCAGACTGTGCCTGGGCCCTGTGGTCTCTTCCAGGTCAGTGTATGGCATTTCCTTCCCCTTGCCACAGGCACCTGGGAGCATTTCTGCACGTGGAGAAAGACTTTCCCGTGGGAAGCCGGTTTTTGTCAAACGGGTCCCAGTGCTCTGTTCCTCTCTTTTCACTCCTGCTGCCAGTAGCCCAGGGAGGATCGGAGGGCTTAGAACATGGCTGGGCACTGTGGTTTCTTCCAGAGAAGTGGAGGGCATTTGCTTTACCTTGCCACAACCACTTGTGAGAGGGTCTGCACATCAGGAAAACTGTTTCCTTTGGAAGCCGGCTTTTTGCAAACGGTTCTCTGGGTCGTGGGCCTCGGGTGTCCCTCCGGCTCCCCAAAGCACAGGGACGAGGTGAGGGGCTTAGACCATGCCTGGGCAATGTTGTTTCTTACACCTTGGTGTGTGGCATTTTGTTGACCTGGCTACCCCCACTTGGGATAGGTTTTCCACAGCAAGCACCTCTTGTTCGTCGGAAGCCGTTTTTGCCCCAGGGGTCTCCGGGCTGTGTTCGTTGGGGTTGAACTCCTGCTAGCAAAACCGCCGGGATGAGGGAAGGGTTCAGACTGTGCCTGGGCCCTGTGGTCTCTTCCAGGTGAGTATATGGCATTTCCTTCCCCTTGCCACAGGCACCTGGGAGCATGTCTGCACGTGGAGAAAGACTTTCCCGTGGGAAGCCGGTTTTTGTCAAACGGGTCCAAGTGCCCTGCTCTTGTCTTTTCACTCCTGCTGCCAGAAGCCCAGGGAGGATGGGAGGGCTTAGAACATGGTTGGGCACTGTGGTTTCTTCCAGAGAAGTGGGGGGCATTTGCTTTACCTTGCCACAACCACTTGGGATAGGGTGTGCACCACAGGAAAACTGTTTCTGTGGGAAGCCGGCTTTTTGCAAAGGGGTCTCAATGCCGTTGGCCTCGGCTGTCCCTCCGGCTCCCCAAAGCACAGGGAAGAGGTGAGGGGCTTGGACCGTGCCTGGGCAATGTTGTTTCTTATACCTGGGTGTGTGGCGTTTTGTTCACCTATCTACCCCACTTGGGATAGGTTTTCCACAGCAAGCACCTCTTGTTCGTCGGAAGCCGTTTTTGCCCCAGGGGTCTCCGGGCTGTGTTCGTTGGGGTTGAACTCCTGCTAGCTAAACCGCCGGGATGAGGGAAGGGTTCAGACTGTGCCTGGGCCCTGTGGTCTCCTCTAGGTCAGTGTATGGCATTTCCTTCCCCTTGCCACAGGCACCTGGGAGCATGTCTGCACGTGGAGAAAGACTTTCGCGTGGGAAGCCGGTTTTTGTCCAACGGGTCCCAGTGCTCTGCTCCTCTCTTTTCACTCCTGCTGCCAGAAGCCCAGGGAGGATGGGAGGGCTTAGAACATGGCTCGCACTGTGGTTTCTTCCAGAGAAGTGGAGGGCATTTGCATTACCTTGCCACAACCACTTGGGATAGGGTCTGCACCTCAGGAAAACTGTTTCCGTGGGAAGCCGGCTTTTTGCAAAGGGGTCTCAGGGCCATGGGCCTCGGGTGTCCCTCCAGCTCCCCAAAGCACAGGGACGAGGTGAGGGGCTTAGACCATGCCTGGGCAATGTTGTTTCTTACACCTGGGTGAGTGGCATTTCGTTGACCTGGCTACTCCCACTTGGGATAGGTTTTCCACAGGAAGCACCTCTTGTTCGTCGGAAGCCGTTTTTGCCCCAGGGGTCTCCGGGCTGTGTTCGTTGGGGTTGAACTCCTGCTAGCTAAACCGCTGGGATGAGGGAAGGGTTCAGACTGTGCCTGGGCCCTGTGGTCTCTTCCAGGTCAGTGTATGTCATTTCCTTCCCCTTGCCACAGGCACCTGGGAGCATGTCTGCACGTGGAGAAAGACTTTCCCGTGGGAAGCCGGTTTTTGTCAAACGGGTCCCAGTGCTCTGCTCCTCTCTTTTCACTCCTGCTGCCAGAAGCCCAGGGAGGATGGGAGGGCTTGGAACATGGCTGGGCATTGTGGTTTCTTCCAGAGAAGTGGAGGGCATTTGCATTACCTTGCCAGAACCACTTGGGATAGGGTGTGCACCTCAGGAAAACTGTTTCCGTGGGAAGCCGGCTTTTTGCAAAGGGGTCTCAGGGCCGAGGGGCTCGGCTGTCCCTCCGGCTCCCCAAAGCACAGGGACGAGGTGAGGGGCTTAGACCGTGCCTGGGCAACGTTGTTTCTTACACCTGGGTGTGTGGCATTTTGTTGACCTGGCTACCCCCACTTGAGATAGATTTTCCAGTCAAGCACCTCTTGTTCGTCGGAAGGCGTTTTTGCCTCAGGGTCTCTGGGCTGTGTTCGTTGGGGTTGAACTCCTGCTAGCAAAACCGCCGGGATGAGGGAAGGGTTCAGACTGTGCCTGGGCCCTGTGGTCTCTTCCAGGTCAGTGTATGGCATTTCCTTCCCCTTGCCACAGGCACCTGGGAGCATGTCTGCACGTGGAGAAAGACTTTCCCATGGGAAGCCGGTTTTTGTCAAACGGGTCCCAGTGCTCTGATCCTCTCTTTTCACTCCTGCTGCCAGAAGCCCAGGGAGGATGGGAGGGCTTAGAACATGGCTGGGCACTGTGGTTTCTTCCAGAGAAGTGGAGGGCCTTTGCATTACCTTGCCACAACCACTTGGGATAGGGTCTGCACCTCAGGAAAACTGTTTCCGTGGGAAGCCGGCTTTTTGCAAAGGGGTCTCAGGGCCATGGGCCTCGGGTGTCCCTCCGTCTCCCCAATGCACAGGGACGAGGTGAGGGGCTTAACCGTGCCTGGGCAATGTTGTTTCTTACATCTGGGTGTGTGGCATTTTGTTGACCTGGCTACACCCACTTGGGATAGGTTTTCCACAGCAAGCACCTCTTGTTCGTCGGAAGCCGTTTTTGCCTCAGGGACTCCGGGCTGTGTTCGTTGGGGTTGAACTCCTGCTAGCAAAACTGCCGGGATGAGGGAACGGTTCAGACTGTGCCTGGGCCCTGAGGTCTCTTCTAGGTCAGTGTATGGCATTTCCTTCCCCTGGCCACAGGCACCTGGGAGCATGTCTGCACGTGGAGAAAGACTGTCCCGTGGGAAGCCGGTTTTTCTCAAACGGGTCCCAGTGCCCTGCTCGTCTCTTTCCACTCCTGCTGCCAGAAGCCCAGGGAGGATGGGAGGTCTTAGAACATGGCTGGGCACTGTGGTTTCTTCCAGAGAAGTGGAGGGCATTTGCATTACCTTGCCACAACCACTTGGGATAGGGTGTGCACCTCAAGAAAACTGTTCCCGTGGGAAGCCGGCTTTTTGCAAAGGGGTCTCAGGGCCTATCGGGCTCGGGTGTCCCTCCGGCTCCCCAAAGCACAGGGACGAGGTGAGGGGCTTAGACCGTGCCTGGGCAATGTTATTTCTTACAACTGGGTGTGTGGCATTTCGTTGATCTGACTACCCCCACTTGGGATAGGTTTTCCACAGCAAGCACCTCTTGTTCGTCGGAAGCCGTTTTTGCCTCAGGGTCTCCGGGCTGTGTTCGTTGGGGATGAACTCCTGCTAGCAAAACCGCCGGGATGAGGGAAGGGTTCAGACTGTGCCTGGGCCCTGTGGTCTCTTCCAGGTCAGTGTATGGCATTTCCTTCCCCTTGCCACAGGCACCTGGGAGCATGTCTGCACGTGGAGAAAGACTTTCGCGTGGGAAGCCGGTTTTTGTCCAACGGGTCCCAGTGCTCTGCTCCTCTCTTTTCACTCCTGCTGCCAGAAGCCCAGGGAGGATGGGAGGGCTTAGAACATGGCTGGGCACTGTGGTTTCTTCCAGAGAACTGGAGGGCATTTGCTTTACCTTGCTACAACCACTTGGGATAGGGTGTGCACCTCAGGAAAACTGTTTCCGTGGGAAGCCGGCTTTTTGCAAAGGGGTCTCAGGGCCGTGGGCCTCGGGTGTCCCTCCGGCTCCCCAAAGCACAGGGACGAGGTGAGGGGCTTAGACCGTGCCTGGGAAATGTTGTTTCTTACACCTGGGTGTGTGGCATTTCGTTGACCTGGCTACTCCCACGTGGGATAGGTTTTACACAGCAAGCACCTCTTGTTCGTTGGAAGCCCTTTTTGCCCCAGGGGTCTCCGGGCTGTGTTCGTTGGGGTTGAACTCCTGCTAGCAAAACCGCCGGGATGAGGGAAGGGTTCAGACTGTGCCTGGGCCCTGTGGTCTCTTCCAGGTCAGTGTATGGCATTTCCTTCCCCTTGCCACAGGCACCTGGGAGCTAGTCTGCACGTGGAGAAAGACTTTCCCGTGGGAAGCCGGTTTTTGTCCAATGGGTCCCAGTGCCCTGCTCCTCTCTTTTCACTCCTGCTGCCAGAAGCCCAGGGAGGATGGGAGGGCTTAGAACATGGTTGGGCACTGTGGTTTCTTCCAGAGAAGTGGAGGGCATTTGCTTTACCTTGCCACAACCACTTGGGATAGGGTGTGCACCACAGGAAAACTGTTTCGGTGGGAAGCCAGCTTTTTGCAAAGGGGTCTCAGAGCCATGGGGCTCGGCTGTCCCTCCGGCTCCCCAAAGCTCACGGACGAGGTGAGGGGCTTAGACCATGCCTGGGCAATGTTTTTTCTTACACCTGGGTGTGTGGCATTTCGTTGACCTGGCTACTCCCACTTGGGATAGGTTTTCCACAGCAAGCACCTCTTGTTCGTCGGAAGTCGTTTTTGCCCCAGGGGTCTCCGGGCTGTGTTCGTTGGGCTTGAACTCCTGCTAGCAAAACCGCCGGGATGAGGAAAGGTTTCAGACTGTGCCTGGGCCCTGTGGTCTCTTCCAGGTCAGTGTATGGCATTTCCTTCCCCTTGCCACAGGCACCTGGGAGCATGTCTGCACGTGGAGAAAGACTTTCCCGTGGGAAGCCGGTTTTTGTCAAACGGGCCCTACTGCCCTGCTCCTCTCTTTTCACTCCTGCTGCCAGAAGCCCAGGGAGGATGGGAGGGCTTAGAACATGGCTTGGCACTGTGTTTTCTTCCAGAGAAGTGGAGGGCATTTGCATTACCTTGCCACAGCCACTTGGGATAGGGTGTGCACCTCAGGAAAACTGTTTCCTTGGGAAGCCGGCTTTTTGCAAAGGGGTCTCAGGGCCGTGGGCCTCGGCTGTCCCTCCGGCTCCCCAAAGAACAGGGACGAGGTGAGGGGCTTAGACCGTGCCTGGGCAATGTTGTTTCTTACACCTGGGTGTGTGGCATTTTGTTGACCTGGCTACCCCCACTTGGGATAGGTTTTCCACAGAAAGCACCTCTTGTTCGACTGAGGTCGTTTTTGCCTAAGGGTCTCCGGGCTGTGTTCGTTGGGGTTGAACTCCTGCTAGCAAAACTGCCGGGATGAGGGAACGGTTCAGACTGTGCCTGGGCCCTGTGGTCTCTTCCAGGTCAGTGTATGGCATTTCCTTCCCCTTGCCACAGGCACCTGAGAGCATGTCTGCACGTGGAGAAAGACTTTCCCGTGGGAAGCCGGTTTTTGTCAAACGGGTCCAAGTGCCCTGCTCCTCTCTTTTCACTCCTGCTGCCAGAAGCCCAGGGAGGATGGGAGGGCTTAGAACATGGCTGGGCAATGTGGTTTCTTCCAGAGAAGTGGAGGGCATTTGCATTACCTTGCCACTACCGCTTGGGATAGGGTGTGCACCTCAGGAAAACTGTTTCCGTGGGAAGCTGGCTTTTTGCAAAGGGGTCTCAGGGTCGTGGGCCTCGGGTGTCCCTCCGACTCCCCAAAGCACAGGGACGAGGTGAGGGGCTTGGACCGTGCCTGGGCAATGTTGTTTCTTACACCTGGGTGTGTGGCATTTCGTTGACCTGGGTACTCCCACTTGGGATAGGTTTTCCACAGCAAGCACCTCTTGTTCGTCGGAAGCCGTTTTTGCCCCAGGGGTCTCTAGACTGTGTTCGTTGGGGTTGAACTCCTGCTAGCAAAACCGCCGGGATGAGGGAAGGATTCAGACTGTGCCTGGGCCCTGTGGTCTCTTCCAGGTTAGTGTATGGCATTTCCTTCCCTTGCCACAGGCACCTGGGAGAATGTCTGCATGTGGAGAAAGACTTTCGCGTGGGAAGCCGGTTTTTGTCAAACGGGTCCCAGTGCCCTGCTCCTCTCTTTTCACTCCTGCTGCCAGAAGCCCAGGGAGGATGGGAGGGCTTAGAACATGGCTGGGCACTGTGGTTTCTTCCAGAGAAGTGGAGGGCATTTGCTTTACCTTGCCACAACCACTTGGGAGAGGGTCTGTACCTCAGGAAAAGTGTTTCCGAGGGAAGCCGGCTTTTTGCAAAGGGGTCTCAGGGCCGTGGGGCTCGGCCGTCACTCCGGCTCCCCAAAGCACAGGGACGAGGTAAGGGGCTTAGACCGTGCCTGGGCAATGTTGTTTCTTACACCTGGGTGTGTTGCATTTTGTTGACCTGGCTACCCCCACTTGGGATAGGTTTTCCAGTCAAGCATCTCTTGTTCGTCGGAAGCCGTTTTTGCCTCAGGGTCTCCGGGCTGTGTTCATTGGGGTTTCACTCCTGCTAGCAAAACTACCGGGATGAGGGAAGGGTTCAGACTGTGCCTGGGCCCTGTGGTCTCTTCCAGGTCAGTGTATGGCATTTCCTTCCCCTTGCCATGGGCACCTGGAGGCATGTCTGCACGTGGAGAAAGACTTTCCCGTGGGAAGCCGGTTTTTGTCAAACGGGTCCCAGTGCTCTGCTCCTCTCTTTTCACTCCTGCTGCCAGAAGCCCAGGGAGGATGGGAGGGCTTAGAACATGGCTGGGCACTGTGGTTTCTTCCAGAGAAGTGGAGGGCATTTGCTTTACCTTGCCACAACCACTTGGGATAGGGTGTGCACCTCAGGAAAACTGTTTTCCGTGGGAAGCCGGCTTTTTGCAAAGGGGTCTCAGGGCCGTGGGCCTCGGCTGTCCCTCCGGCTCCCCAAAGCTCAGGGACGAGGTGAGGGGCTTAGACCGTGCCTGAGCAATGTTGTTTCTTACACCTGGGTGTGTGGCATTTCGTTGACCTGGCTACTCCCACATGGGATAGGTTTTCCACAGCAAGCACCTCTTTTTCGTTGGAAGCCCTTTTTGCCCCAGGGGTCTCCGGGCTGTGTTCGTTGGGGTTGAACTCCTGCTAGCAAAACCGCCGGGATGAGGGAAGGGTTCAGACTGTGCCTGGGCCCTGTGGTCTCTTCCAGGTCATTGTATGGCATTTCCTTCCCCTTGCCACAGGCACCTGGGAGCATGTCTGCATGTGGAGAAAGACTTTCCCGTGCGAAGCCGGTTTTTGTCAAACGGGTCCCAGTGCTCTGCTCCTCTCTTTTCACTCCTGCTGCCAGAAGCCCAGGGAGGATGGGAGGGCTTAGAACATGGCTGGGCACTGTGGTTTCTTCCAGAGAAGTGGAGGGCATTTGCTTTACCTTGCCACAACCACGTGGGATAGGGTGTGCACCTCAGGAAAACTGTTTCTGTGGGAAGCCGGCTTTTTGCAAAGGGGTCTCAGGGCCGTGGGGCTCGGCTGTCCCTCCGGCTCCCCAAAGCACAGGGACGAGGTTAGGGGCTTAGACCGTGCCTGGGCAATATTGTTTCTTACACCTGGGTGTGTGGCATTTTGTTGACCTAGCTACCCCCACTTGGGATAGGTTTTCCACAGCAACCACCCCTTGTCGTCGGAAGCCGTTTTTGCCCCAGGGGTCTCCGGGCTGTGTTCGTTGGGGTTGAACTCGTGCTAGCAAAACCGCCGGGATGAGGGAAGGGTTCAGACTGTGCCTGGGCCCTGTGGTCTCTTCCAGGTCAGTGTATGGCATTTCCTTCACCTTGCCACAGGCACTGGGAAGCATGTCTGCAAGTGGAGAAGGACTTCCTCGTGGGAAGCCGGTTTCTGTCAAAGAGTCCCAGTGCTGTGCTCCTCTCTTTTCTCTCCTGCTGCCAGAAGCCCAGTGAGGAGGGGAGGGCTTAGAACATGGCTGGGCACTGGGGTTTCTTCCAGAGAAGGGGATGGCATTTGCTTTCCCTTGCCACCACCCCTTGGGATAGGGTCTGCACCTCAGGAAAGCTGTTTCCTTGGGAAGCCGGCTTTCTGCCCAACGGTCCTCAGGGCCGTGGGCCTCGGGGGTCCCTCCAGATCCCCAAAGCACAGGGACGAGGTGAGGGGCTTAGACCATGCCTGGGCAATGTTGTTTCATCCACCTGGGTGTGTGGCATTTTGTTGACCTGGCTACCCCCACTTGGGATAGGTTTTCCACAGCAAGAGCATATTGTTTGTTGGAACCTTTTGGGCCCCAGGGGGTCTCCGGGCTCTGTTCGTTGGGGTTGAACTCCTGCTAGCAAAACCGCCGGGATGAGGGAAGGGCTCAGACTGTGCCTGGGCCCTGTGGTCTCTTCCAGGTCAGTGTATGGCATTTCTTTAACCTTGCCACAGGCACTGGGGAGAATTTCTGCACGTGGAGAAGGACTTCCTCGTGGGAAGCCGGTTTCTGTCAAAGGGTCCCAGTGCTGTGCTCCTCTCTTTTCTCTCCTGCTGCCAGAAGCCCAGGGAGGAGGGGAGGGCTTAGAACATGGCTGGGCACTGTGGTTTCTTCCAGAGAAGGGGATGGCATTTGCTTTCCCTTGCCACCACCTCTTGGGATAGGGTCTGCACCTCAGGAAAGCTATTTCCTTGGGAAGCCGGCTTTCTGCCCAACGGGCTTCAGGGCCGTGGGTTCGGGGGTCCCTCCGGCTCCCCACAGCACAGGGACGAGGTGAGGGGCTTAGACCATGCCTGGGCCATGTTGTTTCTTCCACCTGGGTGTATGGCATTTTGTTGACCAGGCTACCCCCACTTGGGATAGGTTTTCCACAGCAAGAGTATATTGTTCGTCGGAAGCCGTTTTTGCCCCAGGGGTCTCCGGGCTGTGTTCGTTGAGTTTGAACTCCTGCTAGCAAAACCCCCGGGATGAGGGAAGGGTTCAGACTGTGCCTGGGCACTGTGGTCTCTTCCAGGTTAGTGTATGGCATTTCCTTCCCCTTGCCACAGGCACCTGGGAGCATGTCTGCACGTGGAGAAAGACTTTCCCGTGGGAAGCCGGTTTTTGTCAAACGGGTCCCAGTGCTCTGCTCCTCTCTTTTCACTCCTGCTGCCAGAAGCCCAGGGAGGATGGACGGGCTTAGAACATGGCTGGGCACTGGGGTTTCTTCCAGAGGAAGGGATGGCATTTGCTTTCCCTTGCCACCACTCTTTGGGATAGTGTCTACACCTCATGAAATCTGTTTCGGTGGGAACCCGGCTTTCTGCCCAACGGGCCTCAGGGCCGTGGGCCTCGGGGGTCCCTCCGGCTCCCCAAAGCACAGAGACGAGGTGAGGTACTTAGACCATGCCTGGGCCATGTTGTTTCTTCCACCTGGTGTGTGGCATTTTGTTGACCTGGCTACCCCCTCTTGGGAGAGGTTTTCCACAGCAAGAGCATATTGCTCGTCGGAAGCCGTTTGGGCCACAGGGGGTCTCCGGGCTGTGTTCCTTGGTGTTGAACTCCTGCTAGCAAAACCGTCGGGATGAGGGAAGGGCTCAGACTGTTCCTGGGCCCTGTGGTCTCTTCCAGGTTAGTGTATGGCATTTCTTTCACCTTACCACAGGCACTGGGGAGCATGTCTGTACGTGGAGAAGGACTTTCTCGTAGGAAGCTGGTTTCTGTCAAACGGGTCCCAGTGCTGTGCTCCTCTCTTTTCACTCCTGCTGCCAGAAGCCCAGGGAAGAGGGGAGGGCTTAGAACATCCCTGGGCACTGGAGTTTCTTTCAGAGAAGGGGATGGCATTTGCTTTCCCTTGCCACCACCCCTTGGGATAGGGGCTGCACCTCAGGAAAGCTGTTTCCGTGGGAAGCCAGCTTTCTGCCCAACGGGCCTCAGGGCCGTGGGCCTCGGGGGTCCCTCCGGCTCCCCAAAGCACAGAGAGGAGGTGAGGGACTTAGACCATGCCTGGGCCATGTTGTTTCTTCCGCCTGGGTGTGTGGCATTTTGTTGACCTGGCTACTCACATTTGCATATGTTTTCCAGGGCAAGCACCTATTGTTCCTCAGAAGCAGTTTTTGCCCCAGGGGTCTCCGGGCAGTGTTCCTTGGGCTTGAACTCCTGCTAGCTAAACTGCTGGGATGAGGGAAGGGCTCAGACTGTGCCTGGGCCCTGTGGTCTCTTCCAGGTCAGTGTATGGTATTTCCTTCACCTTGCCACAGGCACTGGGGAGCATGTCTGCACGTGGATAAGGACTTCCCCCTGGGAAACCGGTTTCTGTAAAATGGTCCCAATGCTGTGCTCCTCTCTTTTCACTCCTGCAGCCAGAAGTCCAGGGAGGAGGGGAGGGCTTAGAACATGGCTGGGCACTGGGGTTTCTTCCAGAGAAGGGGATGGCATTTGCTTTCATTGCCACCACCCCTTGGGATAGTGTCTGCACCTCAGGAAAGCTGTTTCCTTGGGAAGCCGGCTTTCTGCCAAACGGGCCTCAGGGCCGTGGTCTTCGGGGGTCCCTCCGGCTCCCCAAAGCACAGGGATGAGGTGAGGGGCTTTGACCATGCCTGAGCCATGTTCTTTCTTCCCCCTGGGTGTATGGCATTTTGTTGACCAGGCTACCCCCACTTGGGATAGGTTTTCCACAGCAAGAGCATATTGTTCGTCGGAAGCCGTTTGGGCCCCAGGGGGTCTCCGGGCTGTGTTCCTTGGGGTTGAACTCCTGCTAGCAAAACCGCCGGGAGGAGGGTAGGGCTCAGACTGTGCCTGGGCCCTGTGGTCTCTTCCAGGTCAGTGTATGGCATTTTCTTCCCCTTGCCACAGGCACTGGGGAGCATGTCTGCACGTGGAGAAGGACTTCCTCGTGGGAAGCCGGTTTCCCGTCAAAGGATCCCAGTACTGTCGTCCTCTCTTTTCACTCCTGCCTCCAGAAGCCCAGGGAGGAGGGGAGGGCTTAGAACATGGCTGGGCACTGGGGTTTATTGCAGAGGAGGAGATGGCATTTGCTTTCCCTTGCCACCACCCCTTGGGATAGGGTCTGCACCTCAGGAAAGCTCTTTCCGTGGGAGGCCGGCTTTCTGCCAAACGGGCCTCAGGGCCGTGGGCTTCGGGGGACCCTCCGGCTCCCCAAAACACAGAGAGGACGTGAGGGGTTAGACCATGCCTGGGCCTAGTTGTCTCTTCCACCTGGGTGTGTGCCATTTTGTTGACCTGGCTACCCCCTCTTGGGATAGGTTTTCCACAGCAAGAGCATATTGTTCGTCGGAAGCCCTTTGGGCCCCAGGGGGTCTCCGGGCTGTGTTCGTTGTGGTGGAACTCCTGCTAGCAAAACCGCCGGGATGAGGGAAGGGCTCAGACTGTGCCTGGGCACTGTGGTCTCTTCCAGGTCAGTGTATGGTATTTCCTTCATCTTGCCACAGGCACTGGGGAGCATGTCTGCACGTGGAGAAGGACTTCCTCATGGAAGCCGGTTTCTGTCAAAGCGTCCCAGTGCTGTCCTCCTCTCTTTTCACTCCTGTTGCTAGAAGCCCAGGGAGGAGGGGAGGGCTTAGAACATGGCTGGGCACTGGGGTTTATTGCAGAGGAGGAGATGGCATTTGCTTTCCCTTACCACCACGCCTTGGGATAGGGTCTGCAACTCAGGAAAGCTGTTTCCGTGGGAGGCCGGCTTTCTACCAAACGGGTCTGAGGGCCGTGGGCTTCGGGGGTCCCTCCGGCTCCCCAAAGCACAGAGAGGAGGTTAGAGGTTAGACCATGCCTGGGCCTAGTTGTCTCTTCCACCTGGGTGTGTGCCATTTTGTTGACCTGGCTACCCCCTCTTGGGATAGGTTTTCCACAGCAAGAGCATATTGTTCGTCGGAAGCCGTTTGGGCGCCAGGGGGTCTCCGGGCTGTGTTCCTTGTGGTGGAACTCCTGCTAGCAAAACCGCCGGGATGAGGGAAGGGCTCAGACTGTGCCTGGGCCCTGTAGTCTCTTCCAGGTCAGTGTATGGTATTTCCTTCACCTTGCCACAGGCACTGGGGAGCATGTCTGCACGTGGAGAAGGACTTCCTCGTGGAAGCCGGTTTCTGTCAAAGCGTCCCAGTGCTGTCCTCCTCTATTTTCACTCCTGCTGCTAGAAGCCCAGGGAGGAGGGGAGGGCTTAGAACATGGCTGGGCACTGGGGTTTCTTCCAGAGAAGGAGATGGCATTTTTTTTCCCTTGCCTCCACCCCTTGGGATAGGGTCTACACCTCAGGAAAGCTGTTTCCGTGGGAAGCCGGCTTTTTGCAAAGGGTTCTCAGGGCCGTGGGCCTCAGCTGTCCCTCCGGCTCCCCAAAGCACCGGGACAAGGTGAGGCTTAGACCATGCCTGGGCCATGTTGTTTCTTACACCTGGGTGTGTGGCATTTTATTGACCTGGCTACCCCCACTTGGGATAGGTTTTCCACAGCAAGAGCATATTGTTTGTCAGAAGTCGTTTGGGCCCCAGGGGGTCTCTGGGCTGTGTTCGTTGGGGTTGAACTCCTGCTAGCAAAACCGCCCGGATGAAGGAAGGGCTCAGACTGTGCCTGGGCCCTGTGGTCTCTTCCAGTTCAGTGCATGGCATTTCCTTCACCTTGCCACAGGCACCTGGGACCATGTCTGCACGTGGAGAAAGACTTTCCCGTGGGAAGCCGGTTTTTGTCAAACGGGTCCAAGTGCCCTGCTCCTGTCTTTTCACTCCTGCTGCCAGAAGCCCAGGGAGGATGGGAGGGCTTAGAACATGGCTGGGCACTGTGGTTTCTTCCAGAGAAGTGGAGGGCATGTGCATTACCTTGCCACTGCCACTTGGGATAGGGTGTGCACCTCAGGAGAACTGTTTCTGTGGGAAACTGGCTTTTTGCAAAGGGTTCTCAGGGCCGTGGGCCTCGGCTGTCCCTCCGGCTCCCCAAAGCACAGGGACGAGGTGAGGGGCTTAGACCATGCCTGGGCAATGTTGTTTCTTACATCTGGGTGTGTGGCATTTTGTTGACCTGGCTACCCCCACTTGGGATAGGTTTTCCACAGCAAGCACCTCTTTTTCTTCGGAAGCCGTTTTTGCCTCAGGGTCTCCGGGCTGTGTTCGTTGGGGTTGAACTCCTGCTAGCAAAACTGCCGGGATGAGGGAAGGGTTCAGACTGTGCCTGGGCCCTGTGGTCTCTTCCAGTTCAGTGTATGGCATTTCCTTCCCCTTGCCACAGGCACCTGGGAGCATGTCTGCACGTGGAGAAAGACTTTCCCGTGGGAAGCCGGTTTTTGTCAAACGGGTCCCAGTGCTCTGCTCCTCTCTTTTCACTCCTGCTGCCAGAAGCCCAGGGAGGATGGGAGGGCTTAGAACATGGCTGGGCACTGGGGTTTCTTCCAGAGAAGTGGAGGGCATTTGCTTTACCTTTCCACAACCACTTGTGAGAGGGTCTGCACCTCAGAAAACTGTTTCCGTGGGAAGCCGGCTTTTTGCAAAGGGTTCTCAGGGTCGTGGGCCTCGGGTGTCCCTCCGGCTCCCCAAAGCACAGGGACGAGGTGAGGGGCTTAGACCACGCCTGGGTAATGTTGTTTCTTACACCTTGGTGTGTTGCATTTTGTTGACCTGGCCACCCCCACTTGGGATAGGTTTTCCACAGCAAGCACCTCTTGTTCGTCAGAAGCCGTTTTTGCCCAAGGGGTCTCCGGACTGTGTTCGTTGGGGTGAACTCCTACTAGCAAAACCGCCGGGATGAGGGAAGGGTTCAGACTGTGCCTGGGCCTTGTGGTCTCTTCCAGGTCAGTGTATGGCATTTCCTTCCCCTTGCCACAGGCACCTGGGAGCATGTCTGCACTTGGAGAAAGACTTTACCGTGGGAAGCCGGTTTTTGTCAAACGGGTCCCAGTGCTCTGCTCCTCTCTTTTCATTCCTTCTGCCAGAAGCCCAGGGAGGATGGGAGGGCTTAGAACATGGCTGGGCACTGTGGTTTCTTCCAGAGAAGTGGAGGGCATTTGCTTTACCTTGCCACAACCACGTGGGATAGGGTGTGCACCTCAGGAAAACTGTTTCTGTGGGAAACCGGGTTTTTACAAAGGGGTCTCAGGGCCGTGGGCCTCGGGTGTCCCTCCGGCTCCTCAAAGCACAGGGATGAGTTGAGGGGCTTAGACCATGCCTGGGCAATGCTGTTTCTTACACCTGGGTGTTTGGCATTTTGTTGACCTGGCTACCCCACTTGGGATAGGTTTTCCACAGAAGCACCTCTTGTTCGTCGGAAGCCGTTTTTGCCCCAGGGGTCTCCGGGCTGTGTTCGTTGGGGTTGAACTCCTGCTATCAAAACCGTCGGGATGAGGGAGGGGTTCAGACTGTGCCTGGTCCCTGTGGTCTCTTCCAGGTCAGTGTATGGCATTTCCTTCCCCTTGCCACAGGCACCTGGGAGCATGTCTGCACGTGGAGAAAGACTTTCCCGTGGGAAGCCGGTTTTTGTCAAACGGGTCCCAGTGCTCTGCTCCTCTCTTTTAACTCCTGCTTCCTGAAGCCCAGGGAGGATGGGAGGGCTTAGAACATGGCTGGGCACTATGGTTTCTTTTAGAGAAGTGGAGGGCATTTGCATTACCTTGCCACAACCACTTGGGATAGGGTGTGCAACACAGGAAAACTGTTTCCGTGGGAAGCCGGCTTTTTGCAAAGGGGTCTCAGGGCCGTGGGAAACGGCTTTCCCTCCGGCTCCCCAAAGCACAGGGATGAGGTGAGGGGCTTAGACCGTGCCTGGGCAATGTTGTTTCTTACACCTGGGTGTGTGGCATTTTGTTGACCTGGCTACCCCCACTTAGGATAGGTTTTCCTGTCAAGCACCTCTTGTTCGTCGGAAGCCGTTTTTGCCCCAGGGGTCTCCGGGCTGTGTTCGTTGGGGTGAACTCCTGCTATCAAAACCGTCGGGATGAGGGAGCGGTTCAGACTGTGCCTGGTCCCTGTGGTCTCTTCCAGGTCAGTGTATGGCATTTCCTTCCCCTTGCCACAGGCACCTGGGAGCATGTCTGCACGTGGAGAAAGACTTTCCCGTGGGAAGCCGGTTTTTGTCAAACGGGTCCCAGTGCTCTGCTCCTCTCTTTTCACTCCTGCTGCCTGAAGACCAGGGAGGATGGGAGGGCTTAGAACATGGCTGGGCACTGTGGTTTCTTTTAGAGAAGTGGAGGGCATTTGCATTACCTTGCCACAACCACTTGGGATAGGGTGTGCACCTCAGGAAAACTGTTTCCGTGGGAAGCCGGCTTTTTGCAAAGGGGTCTCAGGGCCGTGGGGATCGGCTTTCCCTCCGGCTCCCCAAAGCAGAGGGACGAGGTGAGGGGCTTAGTCCGTGCCTGGGCAATGTTGTTTCTTACACCTGGGTGTGTGGCATTTTGTTGACCTGGCTACCCCCACTTGGGATAGGTTTTCCTGTCAAGCACCTCTTGTTCGTCGGAAGCCGTTTTTGCCCCAGGGGTCTCCGGGCTGTGTTCGTTGGGGTGAACTCCTGCTAGCAAAACCGCCGGGATGAGGGAAGGGTTCAGACTGTGCCTGGGCCCTGTGGTCTCTTCCAGGTCAGTGTATGGCATTTCCTTCCCCTTGCCACAGGCACCTGGGAGTATGTCTGCACGTGGAGAAAGACTTTCCCGTGGGAAGCCGGTTTTTGTCAAACGGTTCCCAGTGCTCTGCTCCTCTCTTTTCACTCCTGCTGCCAGAAGCCCAGGGAGGATGGGAGGGCTTAGAACATGGCTGGGCACTGTGGTTTCTTCCAGAGAAGTGGAGGGCATTTGCTTTACCTTGCCACAACCACTTGGGATAGGGTGTGCACCTCAGGAAAACTGTTTTCCGTGGGAAGCCGGCTTTTTGCAAAGGGGTCTCAGGGCCGTGGGCCTCGGCTGTCCCTCCGGCTCCCCAAAGCACAGGGACGAGGTGAGGGGCTTAGACCGTGCCTGGGTAATGTTGTTTCTTACACCTTGGTGTGTGGCATTTTGTTGACCTGGCTACCCCCACTTGGGATAGGTTTTCCACAGCAAGCACCTCTTGTTCGTCGGAAGCCGTTTTTGCCCCAGGGGTCTCCGGGCTGTGTTCATTGGGGTTGAACTCCTGCTAGCAAAACCGCCGGGATGAGGGAAGGGTTCAGACTGTGCCTGGGCCCTGTGGTCTCTTCCAGGTGAGTGTATGGCATTTCCTTCCCCTTGCCACAGTCACCTGGGAGCATGTGTGCACGTGGAGAAAGACTTTCCCGTGGGAAGCCGGTTTTTGTCAAACGGGTCCCAGTGCTTTGCTCCTCTCTTTTCACTCCTGCTGCCAGAAGCCCAGGGAGGATGGGAGGGCTTGGAACATGGCTGGGCACTGTGGTTTCTTCCAGAGAACTGGAGGGCATTTGCTTTACCTTGCCAGAACCACTTGGGATAGGGTGTGCACCTCAGGAAAACTGTTTCCGTGGTAAGCCGGCTTTTTGCAAAGGGGTCTCAGGGCCGAGGGGCTCGTGTGTCCCTCGGCTCCCCAAAGCACAGGGACGAGGTGAGGTGCTTAGAACATGCCTGGGCAATGTTGTTTCTTACACCTGGGAGTGTTGCATTTTGTTTACCTGGCTACCCCATATTTGGGATAGGTTTTCCACAGCAAGAGCATATTGCTCGTCGGAAGCCGTTTGGGCCACAGGGGGTCTCCGGGCTGTGTTCCTTGGGGTTGAACTCCTGCTAGCAAAACCGTCTGGATGAGGGAAGGGCTCAGACTTTGCCTGGGCCCTGTAGTCTCTTAGAGGTCAATGTATGGTATTTCTTTCACCTTACCACAGGCACTGGGGAGCATGTCTGCACGTGGAGAAGGACTTTCTCGTAGGAAGCCGGTTTCTGTCAAAGGGTCCCAGTGCTGTATTCCTCTCTTTTCACTCCTGCTACCAGAAGCCCAGGGAAGAGGGGAGGGCTTAGAACATCCCTGGGCACTGGAGTTTCTTTCAGAGAAGGGGATGGCATTTGCTTTCCCTTGCCACCACCCCTTGGGATAGGGGCTGCACCTCAGAAAAGCTGTTTCCGTGGGAAGCCGGCTTTCTGCCCAACGGGCCTCAGGGCCGTGGGCCTCGGGGGTCCCTCCGGCTCCCCAAAGCACAGAGACGAGGTGAGGGACTTAGACCATGCCTCGGCCATGTTGTTTCTTCCGCCTGGGTGTGTGGCATTTTGTTGACCTGGCTACTCACATTTGCATATGTTTTCCAGAGCAAGCACCTATTGTTCCTCAGAAGCAGTTTTTGCCCCAGGGGTCTCCGGGCAGTGTTCCTTGGGCTTGAACTCCTGCTAGCTAAACTGCTGGGATGAGGGAAGGGCTCAGACTGTGCCTGGGCCCTGTGGTCTCTTCCAGGTCAGTGTATGGCATTTCCTTCACCTTGCCACAGGCACTGGGGAGCATGTCTGCATGTGGATAAGGACTTCCCCCTGGGAAACCGGTTTCTGTAAAATGGTCCCAATGCTGTGCTCCTCTCTTTTCACTCCTGCAGCCAGAAGTCCAGGGAGGAGGGGAGGGCTTAGAACATGGCTGGGCACTGGGGTTTCTTCCAGAGAAGGGGATGGCATTTGCTTTCATTGCCACCACCCCTTGGGATAGAGTCTGCACCTCAGGAAAGCTGTTTCCTTGGGAAGCCGGCTTTCTGCCAAACGGGCCTCAGGGCGGTGGTCTTCGGGGGTCCCTCCGGCTCCCCAAAGCACAGGGACGAGGTGAGGGGCTTTGACCATGCCTGAGCCATGTTCTTTCTTCCACCTGGGTGTATGGCATTTTGTTGACCAGGCTACCCCCACTTGGGATAGGTTTTCCACAGCAAGAGCATATTGTTCCTCCGAAGCCGTTTGGGCCCCAGGGTGTCTCCGGGCTGTGTTCCTTGGGGTTGAACTCCTGCTAGCAAAACCGCCGGGAGGAGGGTAGGGCTCAGACTGTGCCTGGGCCCTGTGGTCTCTTCCAGGTCAGTGTATGGCATTTTCTTCCCCTTGCCACAGGCACTGGGGAGCATGTCTGCACGTGGAGAAGGACTTCCTCGTGGGAAGCCGGTTTCCCGTCATAGGATCTCAGTGCTGTCGTCCTCTCTTTTCACTCCTGCCTCCTGAAGCCCAGGGAGGAGGGGAGGGCTTAGAACATGGCTGGGCACTGGGGTTTATTGCAGAGGAGGAGATGGCATTTGCTTTCCCTTGCCACCCCCCCTTGGGATAGGGTCTGCACCTCAGGAAAGCTCTTTCCGTGGGAGGCCGGCTTTCTGCCAAACGGGCCTCAGGGCCTTGGGCTTCGGGGGACCCTCCGGCTCCCCAAAACACAGAGAGGACGTGAGGGGTTAGACCATGCCTGGGCCTAGTTGTCTCTTCCACCTGGGTGTGTGGCATTTTGTTGACCTGGCTACCCCCTCTTGGGATAGGTTTTCCACAGCAAGAGCATATTGTTCGTCGGAAGCCCTTTGGGCCCCAGGGGGTCTCCGGGCTGTGTTCGTTGTGGTGGAACTCCTGCTAGCAAAACCGCCGGGATGAGGGAAGGGTTCAGACTGTGCCTGGGCCCTGTGGTCTCTTCCAGGTCAGTGTATGGTATTTCCTTCATCTTGCCACAGGCACTGGGGAGCATGTCTGCACGTGGAGAAGGACTTCCTCATGGAAGCCGGTTTCTGTCAAAGCGTCCCAGTGCTGTCCTCCTCTCTTTTCACTCCTGTTGCTAGAAGCCCAGGGAGGAGGGGAGGGCTTAGAACATGGCTGGGCACTGGGGTTTATTGCAGAGGAGGAGATGGCATTTGCTTTCCCTTACCACCACCCCTTGGGAGAGGGTCTGCAACTCAGGAAAGCTGTTTCCGTGGGAGGCCGGCTTTCTGCCAAACGGGTCTGAGGGCCGTGGGCTTCGGGGGTCCCTCCGGCTCCCCAAAGCACAGAGAGGAGGTGAGAGGTTAGACCATGCCTGGGCCTAGTTGTCTCTTCCACCTGGGTGTGTGCCATTTTGTTGACCTGGCTACCCCCTCTTGGGATAGGTTTTCCACAGCAAGAGCATATTGTTCGTCGGAAGCCGTTTGGGCGCCAGGGGGTCTCCGGGCTGTGTTCCTTGTGGTGGAACTCCTGCTAGCAAAACCGCCGGGATGAGGGAAGGGCTCAGACTGTGCCTGGGCCCTGTAGTCTCTTCCAGGTCAGTGTATGGTATTTCCTTCACCTTGCCACAGGCACTGGGGAGCATGTCTGCACGTGGAGAAGGACTTCCTCGTGGAAGCCGGTTTCTGTCAAAGCGTCCCAGTGCTGTCCTCCTCTATTTTCACTCCTGCTGCTAGAAGCCCAGGGAGGAGGGGAGGGCTTAGAACATGGCTGGGCACTGGGGTTTCTTTCAGAGAAGGAGATGGCATTTTTTTTCCCTTGCCTCCACCCCTTGGGATAGGGTCTACACCTCAGGAGAACTGTTTCCGTAGGAAACTGGCTTTTTGCAAAGGGGTCTCAGGGCCGTGGGCCTCGGCTGTCCCTCCGGCTCCCCAAACACAGGGACGAGGTGAGGGGCTTAGACCATGCCTGGGCAATGTTGTTTCTTACATCTGGGTGTGTGGCATTTTGTTGACCTGGCTACCGCCACTTGGGATAGGTTTTCCATAGCAAGCACCTCTTGTTCGTCGGAAGCCGTTTTTGCCTCAGGGGTCTCCGGGCTGTGTTCGTTGGGGTTGAACTCCTGCTAGCAAAACCGCCGGGATGAGGGAAGGGTTCAGACTGTGCCTGGGCCCTGTGGTCTCTTCCAGGTCAGTGTATGGCGTTTCCTTCCCCTTGCCACAGGCACCTGGGAGCATGTCTGCACGTGGAGAAAGACTTTCCCGTAGGAAGCCGGTTTTTGTCAAACGGGTCCCAGTGCTGTGCTCCTCTCTTTTCACTCCTGCTGCCACAAGCCCAGGGAGGATGGGAGGGCTTAGAACATGGCTGGGAACTGTGGTTTCTTCCAGAG
This sequence comes from Ursus americanus, assembly GCF_024610735.1. Taxonomy (NCBI): domain Eukaryota; kingdom Metazoa; phylum Chordata; class Mammalia; order Carnivora; family Ursidae; genus Ursus; species Ursus americanus. Next base: position 418,032 of record NW_028273667.1, read on the forward strand.
AAGTGGAGGGCATTTGCATTACCTTGCCACAACCAGTTGGGATAGGGTCTGCACCTCAGGAAGACTCTTTTCGTCGGAAGCCGGCTTTTTCCAAAGGGGTCTCAGGGCCGTGGGCCTCGGGTGTCCCTCGGCTCCCCAAAGCACAGGGACGAGGTGAGGTGCTTAGAATATGCCTGGGCAATGTTGTTTCTTACACCTGGGTGTGTTGCATTTTGTTTACCTGGCTACCCCATATTTGGGATAGGTTTTCCACAGCAAGAGTATACTGCTCTTCGGAAGCCGTTTTTGCCCCAGGGGTCTCCGGGCTGTGTTCGTTGGGGTTGACTCCTGCTAGCAAAACCGCCGGGATGAGGGAAGGGCTCAGACTGTGCCTGGGCCCTGTGGTCTCTTCCAGGTCAGTGTATGGCATTTCCTTCCCCTTGCCACAGGCACCTGGGAGCATGTCTGCATGTGGGGAAAGACTTTCCCTTGGGAAGCCGGTTTTTGTCATACGGGTCCCAGTGCCCTGCTCCTCTCTTTTCACTCCTGCTGCCAGAAGCCCAGGGAGGATGGGAGGGCTTAGAACATGGCTGGGCACTGTGGTTTCTTCCAGAGAAGTGGAGGGCCTTTGCTTTACCTTTCCACAACCACTTGTGAGAGGGTCTGCACCTCAGAAAACTGTTTCCGTGGGAAGCCGGCTTTTTGCAAAGGGTTCTCAGGGTCGTGGGCCTCGGGTGTCCCTCCGGCTCACCAAAGCACAGGGACGAGGTGAGGGGCTTAGACCGTGCCTGGGCAATGTTGTTTCTTACACCTTGGTGTGTTGCATTTTGTTGACCTGGCTACCCCCACTTGGGATAGGTTTTCCACAGCAAGCACCTCTTGTTCGTCGGAAGCCGTTTTTGCCTCAGGGGTCTCCGGGCTGTGTTCGTTGGGGTGAACTCCTGCTAGCAAAACCGCCGGGATGCGGGAAGGGTTCAGACGGTGCCTGCGCCCTGTGGTCTCTTCCAGGTCAGTGTATGGTATTTCCTTCCCCTTGCCACAGGCACCTGGGAGCATGTCTGCACGTGGAGAAAGACTTTCCCGTGGGAAGCCAGTTTTTGTCAAACGGGTCCCAGTGCTCTGCTCCTCTCTTTTCACTCCTGCTGCCAGAAGCCCAGGGAGGATGGGAGGGCTTAGAACATGGCTGGGCACTGTGGTTTCTTCCAGAGAAGTGGAGGGCATTTGCTTTACCTTGCCACAACCACGTGGGATAGGGTGTGCACCTCAGGAAAACTGTTTCTGTGGGAAGCCGGCTTTTTACAAAGGGGTCTCAGGGCCGTGGGCCTCGGGTGTCCCTCCGGCTCCTCAAAGCACAGGGATGAGGTGAGGGGCTTAGAACATGCCTGGGCAATGCTGTTTCTTACACCTGGGTGTTTGGCATTTTGTTGACCTGGCTACCCCACTTGGGATAGGTTTTCCACAGCAAGGACGTATTGTTCGTCGGAAGCCGTTTTTGCCCCAGGGGTCTCCGGGCTGTGTTCGTTGGGGTTGAACTCCTGCTATCAAAACCGGCGGGATGAGGGAGGGGTTCAGACTGTGCCTGGTCCCTGTGGTCTCTTCCAGGTCAGTGTATGGCATTTCCTTCCCCTTGCCACAGGCACCTGGGAGCATGTCTGCACGTGGAGAAAGACTTTCCCGTGGGAAGCCGGTTTTTGTCAAACGGGTCCCAGTGCTCTGCTCCTCTCTTTTAACTCCTGCTGCCTGAAGCCCAGGGAGGATGGGAGGGCTTAGAACATGGCTGGGCACTGTGGTTTCTTTTAGAGAAGTGGAGGGCATTTGCATTACCTTGCCACAACCACTTGGGATAGGGTGTGCACCTCAGGAAAACTGTTTCCGTGGGAAGCCGGCTTTTTGCAAAGGGGTCTCAGGGCCGTGGGGATCGGCTTTCCCTCCGGCTCCCCAAAGCACAGGGACGAGGTGAGGGGCTTAGACCGTGCCTGGGCAATGTTGTTTCTTACACCTGGGTGTGTGGCATTTTGTTGACCTGGCTACCCCCACTTGGGATAGGTTTTCCTGTCAAGCACCTCTTGTTGGTCGGAAGCCGTTTTTGCCCCAGGGGTCTCCCGGCTGTGTTCGTTGGGGTGAACTCCTGCTATCAAAACCGTCGGGATGAGGGAGGGGTTCAGACTGTGCCTGGTCCCTGTGGTCTCTTCCAGGTCAGTGTATGGCATTTCCTTCCCCTTGCCACAGGCACCTGGGAGCATGTCTGCACGTGGAGAAAGACTTTCCCGTGGGAAGCCGGTTTTTGTCAAACGGGTCCCAATGCTCTGCTCCTCTCTTTTCACTCCTGCTGCCTGAAGCCCAGGGAGGATGGGAGGGCTTAGAACATGGCTGGGCACTGTGGTTTCTTTTAGAGAAGTGGAGGGCATTTGCATTACCTTGCCACAACCACTTGGGATAGGGTGTGCACCTCAGGAAAACTGTTTGCGTGGGAAGCCGGCTTTTTGCAAAGGGGTCTCAGGGCCGTGGGGATCGGCTTTCCCTCCGGCTCCCCAAAGCACAGGGACGAGGTGAGGGGCTTAGACCGTGCCTGGGCAATGTTGTTTCTTACACCTGGGTGTGTGGCATTTTGTTGACCTGGCTACCCCCACTTGGGATAGGTTTTCCTGTCAAGCACCTCTTGTTGGTCGGAAGCCGTTTTTGCCCCAGGGGTCTCCGGGCTGTGTTCGTTGGGGTGAACTCCTGCTAGCAAAACCGCCGGGATGAGGGAAGGGTTCAGACTGTGCCTGGGCCCTGTGGTCTCTTCCAGGTCAGTGTATGGCATTTCCTTCCCCTTGCCACAGGCACCTGGGAGTATGTCTGCACGTGGAGAAAGACTTTCCCTTGGGAAGCCGGTTTTTGTCAAACGGTTCCCAGTGCTCTGCTCCTCTCTTTTCACTCCTGCTGCCAGAAGCCCAGGGAGAATGGGAGGGCTTAGAACATGGCTGGGCACTGTGGTTTCTTCCAGAGAAGTGGAGGGCATTTGCTTTACCTTGCCACAACCACTTGGGATAGGGTGTGCACCTCAGTAAAACTGTTTTCCGTGGGAAGCCGGCTTTTTGCAAAGGGGTCTCAGGGCCGTGGGCCTCGGCTGTCCCTCCGGCTCCCCAAAGCACAGGGACGAGGTGAGGGGCTTAGACCGTGCCTGGGCAATGTTATTTCTTTCAACTGGGTGTGTGGCATTTCGTTGACCTGGTACTCCCACGTGGGATAGGTTTTCCACAGCAAGCACCTCTTGTTCGTCGGAAGCCGTTTTTGACCCAGGGGTCTCCGGGCTGTGTTCGTTGGGGTTGAACACCTGCTAGCAAAACCGCCGGGATGAGGGAAGGGTTCAGACTGTGCCTGGGCCCTGTGGTCTCTTCCAGGTCAGTGTATGGCATTTCCTTCCCCTTGCCACAGGCACCTGGGAGCATGTCTGCACGTGGAGAAAGACTTTCCCGTGGGAAGCCGGTTTTTGTCAAACAGGTCCAAGTGCCCTGCTCCTGTCTTTTCACTCCTGCTGCCAGAAGCCCAGGGAGGATGGGAGGGCTTAGAACATGGTTCGCACTGTGGTTTCTTCCAGAGAAGTGGAGGGCATTTGCATTACCTTGCCACAACCACTTGGGATAGGGTGTGCACCTCAGGAAAACTGTTTCCGTGGTAAGCCGGCTTTTTGCAAAGGGGTCTCAGGGCCGTGGGCCTCGGGTGTCCCTCCGGATCCCCAAAGCAGAGGGACAAGGTGAGGGGCTTAGACCGTGCCTGGGCAATGTTGTTTCTTACACCTTGGTGTGTGGCATTTCGTTGACCTGGCTACTCCCACTTGGGATAGGTTTTCCACAGCAAACACCTCTTGTTCGTCGGAAGCCGTTTTTGCCCCAGGGGTCTCCGGGCTGTGTTCGTTGGGGTTGAACTCCTGCTAGCAAAACCGCCGGGATGAGGGAAGGGTTCAGACTGTGCCTGGGCCCTGTGGTCTCTTCCAGGTGAGTGTATGGCATTTCCTTCCGCTTGCCACAGGCACCTGGGAGCATGTCTGCACGTGGAGAAAGACTTTCGCGTGGGAAGCCGGTTTTTGTCAAACGGGTCCCAGTGCCCTGCTCCTCTCTTTTCACTCCTGCTGCCAGAAGCCCAGGGAGGATGGGAGGGCTTAGAACATGGCTGGGCACTGTGGTTTCTTCCAGAGAAGTGGAGGGCATTTGCTTTACCTTGCCACAACCACTTGGGAGAGGGTCTGTACCTCAGGAAAAGTGTTTCCGAGGGAAGCCGGCTTTTTGGAAAGGGGTCTCAGGGCCGTGGGGCTCGGCTGTCCCTCCGGCTCCCCAAAGCACAGGGACGAGGTAAGGGGCTTAGACCGTGCCTGGGCAATGTTGTTTCTTACACCTGGGTGTGTGGCATTTTGTTGACCTGGCTACCCCCACTTGGGATAGCTTTTCCAGTCAAGCATCTCTTGTTCGTCGGAAGCCGTTTTTGCCTCAGGGTCTCCGGGCTGTGTTCATTGCGGTTGAACTCCTGCTAGCAAAACTACCGGGATGAGGGAAGGGTTCAGATTGTGCCTGGGCCCTGTGGTCTCTTCCAGGACAGTGTATGGCATTTCCTTCCCCTTGCCACAGGCACCTGGGAGCATGTCTGCACGTGGAGAAAGACTTTCCCATGGGAAGCCGGTTTTTGTCAAACGGGTCCCAGTGCTCTGCTCCTCTCTTTTCACTCCTGCTGCCAGAAGCCCAGGGAGGATGGGAGGGCTTAGAACATGGCTGGGCACTGTGGTTTCTTCCAGAGAAGTGGAGGGCATTTGCATTACCTTGCCACAACCAGTTGGGATAGGGTCTGCACCTCAGGAAGACTCTTTTCGTCGGAAACCGGCTTTTTCCAAAGGGGTCTCAGGGCCGTGGGCCTCGGGTGTCCCTTGGCTCCCCAAAGCACAGGGACGAGGTGAGGTGCTTAGAACATGCCTGGGCAATGTTGTTTCTTACACCTGGGTGTGTTGCATTTTGTTTACCTGGCTACCCCATATTTGGGATAGGTTTTCCACAGCAAGAGTATACTGCTCATCGGAAGCCGTTTTTGCCCCAGGGGTCTCCGGGCTGTGTTCCTTGGGGTTGACTCCTGCTAGCAAAACCGCCGGGATGAGGGAAGGGCTCAGACTGTGCCTGGGCCCTGTGGTCTCTTCCAGGTCAGTGTATGGCATTTCCTTCCCCTTGCCACAGGCACCTGGGAGCATGTCTGCACGTGGGGAAAGACTTTCCCTTGGGAAGCCGGTTTTTGTCAAACGGGTCCCAGTGCCCTACTCCTCTCTTTTCACTCCTGCTGCCAGAAGCCCAGGGAGGATGGGAGGGCTTAGAACATGGCTGGGCACTGTGGTTTCTTCCAGAGAAGTGGAGGGCATTTGCTTTACCTTGCCACAACTACTTGGGAGAGGGTCTGTACCTCAGGAAAACTGTTTCCGTGGGAAGCCTGCTTTTTGCAAAGGGGTCTAAGGGCCGTGGGCCTCGGGTGTCCCTCCGGCTCCCCAAAGCACAGGGACGAGATGAGGAGCTTAGACCGTGCCTGGGCAATGTTGTTTCTTACACCTGGGTGTGTGGCATTTTGTTGACCTGGCTACCCCCACTTGGGATAGGTTTTCCACAGCAAGCACCTCTTTTTCGACGGAAGCCGTTTTTGCCTCAGGGTCTCCGGGCTGTGTTCGTTGGGGTTGAACTCCTGCTAGCAAAACTGCCGGGATGAGGGAAGGGTTCAGACTGTGCCTGGGCCCTGTGGTCTCTTCCAGTTCAGTGTATGGCATTTCCTTCCCCTTGCCACAGGCACCTGGGAGCATGTCTGCACGGGGAGAAAGACTTTCGCGTGGGAAGCCGGTTTTTGTCAAACGGGTCCCAGTGCTCTGCTCCTCTCTTTCCACTCCTGCTGCCAGAAGCCCAGGGAGGATGGGAGGGCTTAGAACATGGCTGGGCACTGTGGTTTCTTCCAGAGAAGTGGAGGGCATTTGCATTACCTTGCCACAACCACTTGGGATAGGGTGTGCACCTCAGGAAAACTGTTTCCGTGAGAAGCCGGCTTTTTGCAAAGGGGTCTCAGGGCCATGGGCCTCGGGTGTCCCTCCGGCTCCCCAAAGCACAGGGACGAGGTGAGGGGCTTAGACCGTGCCTGGGCAATGTTGTTTCTTACACCTGGGTGTGTGGCATTTCATTGACCTGAGTACCTCCACTTGGGATAGGTTTTCCACAGCAAGATCATATTGCTCGTCGGAAGCCGTTTGGGCCACAGGGGGTCTCCGGGCTGTGTTCCTTGGGGTTGAACTCCTGCTAGCAAAACCGTCTGGATGAGGGAAGGGCTCAGACTTTGCCTGGGCCCTGTAGTCTCTTAGAGGTCAATGTATGGTATTTCTTTCACCTTACCACAGGCACTGGGGAGCATGTCTGCACGTGGAGAAGGACTTTCTCGTAGGAAGCCGGTTTCTGTCAAAGGGTCCCAGTGCTGTATTCCTCTCTTTTCACTCCTGCTACCAGAAGCCCAGGGAAGAGGGGAGGGCTTAGAACATCCCTAGGCACTGGAGTTTCTTTCAGAGAAGGGGATGGCATTTGCTTTCCCTTGCCACCACCCCTTGGGATAGGGGCTGCACCTCAGGAAAGCTGTTTCCGTGGGAAGCCGGCTTTCTGCCCAACGGGCCTCAGGGCCGTGGGCCTCGGGGATCCCTCCGGCTCCCCAAAGCACAGAGACGAGGTGAGGGACTTAGACCATGCCTCGGCCATGTTGTTTCTTCTGCCTGGGTGTGTGGCATTTTGTTGACCTGGCTACTCACATTTGCATATGTTTTCCAGAGCAAGCACCTATTGTTCCTCAGAAGCAGTTTTTGCCCCAGGGGTCTCCGGGCAGTGTTCCTTGGGCTTGAACTCCTGCTAGCTAAACTGCTGGGATGAGGGAAGGGCTCAGACTGTGCCTGGGCCCTGTGGTCTCTTCCAGGTCAGTGTATGGTATTTCCTTCACCTTGCCACAGGCACTGGGGAGCATGTCTGCACGTGGATAAGGACTTCCCCCTGGGAAACCGGTTTCTGTAAAATGGTCCCAATGCTGTGCTCCTCTCTTTTCACTCCTGCAGCCAGAAGTCCAGGGAGGAGGGGAGGGCTTAGAACATGGCTGGGCACTGGGGTTTCTTCCAGAGAAGGGGATGGCATTTGCTTTCATTGCCACCACCCCTTGGGATAGTGTCTGCACCTCAGGAAAGCTGTTTCCTTGGGAAGCCGGCTTTCTGCCAAACGGGCCTCAGGGCGGTGGTCTTCGGGGGTCCCTTCGGCTCCCCAAAGCACAGGGACGAGGTGAGGGGCTTTGACCATGCCTGAGCCATGTTCTTTCTTCCACCTGGGTGTATGGCATTTTGTTGACCAGGCTACCCCCACTTGGGATAGGTTTTCCACAGCAAGAGCATATTGTTCGTCGGAAGCCGTTTGGGCCCCAGGGGGTCTCCGGGCTGTGTTCGTTGGGGTTGAACTCCTGCTAGCAAAACCGCCGGGATGAGGGAAGGGCTCAGACTGTGCCTGGGCCCTGTGGTCTCTTCCAGGTCAGTGTATGGCATTTTCTTCCCCTTGCCACAGGCACTGGGGAGCATGTCTGCACGTGGAGAAGGACTTCCTCGTGGGAAGCCGGTTTCCCGTCATAGGATCCCAGTGCTGTCGTCCTCTCTTTTCACTCCTGCCTCCTGAAGCCCAGGGAGGAGGGGAGGGCTTAGAACATGGCTGGGCACTGGGGTTTATTGCAGAGGAGGAGATGGCATTTGCTTTCCCTTGCCACCCCCCCTTGGGATAGGGTCTGCACCTCAGGAAAGCTCTTTCCGTGGGAGGCCGGCTTTCTGCCAAACGGGCCTCAGGGCCGTGGGCTTCGGGGGACCCTCCGGCTCCCCAAAACACAGAGAGGACGTGAGGGGTTAGACCATGCCTGGGCCTAGTTGTCTCTTCCACCTGGGTGTGTGCCATTTTGTTGACCTGGCTACCCCCTCTTGGGATAGGTTTTCCACAGCAAGAGCATATTGTTCGTCGGAAGCCGTTTGGGCGCCAGGGGGTCTCCGGGCTGTGTTCCTTGTGGTGGAACTCCTGCTAGCAAAACCGCCGGGATGAGGGAAGGGCTCAGACTGTGCCTGGGCCCTGTAGTCTCTTCCAGGTCAGTGTATGGTATTTCCTTCACCTTGCCACAGGCACTGGGGAGCATGTCTGCACGTGGAGAAGGACTTCCTCGTGGAAGCCGGTTTCTGTCAAAGCGTCCCAGTGCTGTCCTCCTCTATTTTCACTCCTGCTGCTAGAAGCCCAGGGAGGAGGGGAGGGCTTAGAACATGGCTGGGCACTGGGGTTTCTTCCAGAGAAGGAGATGGCATTTTTTTTCCCTTGCCTCCACCCCTTGGGATAGGGTCTACACCTCAGGAGAACTGTTTCCGTAGGAAACTGGCTTTTTGCAAAGGGGTCTCAGGGCCGTGGGCCTCGGCTGTCCCTCCGGCTCCCCAAACACAGGGACGAGGTGAGGGGCTTAGACCATGCCTGGGCAATGTTGTTTCTTACATCTGGGTGTGTGGCATTTTGTTGACCTGGCTACCGCCACTTGGGATAGGTTTTCCATAGCAAGCACCTCTTGTTCGTCGGAAGCCGTTTTTGCCTCAGGGGTCTCCGGGCTGTGTTCGTTGGGGTTGAACTCCTGCTAGCAAAACCGCCGGGATGAGGGAAGGGTTCAGACTGTGCCTGGGCCCTGTGGTCTCTTCCAGGTCAGTGTATGGCGTTTCCTTCCCCTTGCCACAGGCACCTGGGAGCATGTCTGCACGTGGAGAAAGACTTTCCCGTAGGAAGCCGGTTTTTGTCAAACGGGTCCCAGTGCTGTGCTCCTCTCTTTTCACTCCTGCTGCCACAAGCCCAGGGAGGATGGGAGGGCTTAGAACATGGCTGGGCACTGTGGTTTCTTCCAGAGAAGTGGAGGGCATTTGCATTACCTTGCCACAACCAGTTGGGATAGGGTCTGCACCTCAGGAAGACTCTTTTCGTCGGAAGCCGGCTTTTTCCAAAGGGGTCTCAGGGCCGTGGGCCTCGGGTGTCCCTCGGCTCCCCAAAGCACAGGGACGAGGTGAGGTGCTTAGAATATGCCTGGGCAATGTTGTTTCTTACACCTGGGTGTGTTGCATTTTGTTTACCTGGCTACCCCATATTTGGGATAGGTTTTCCACAGCAAGAGTATACTGCTCTTCGGAAGCCGTTTTTGCCCCAGGGGTCTCCGGGCTGTGTTCGTTGGGGTTGACTCCTGCTAGCAAAACCGCCGGGATGAGGGAAGGGCTCAGACTGTGCCTGGGCCCTGTGGTCTCTTCCAGGTCAGTGTATGGCATTTCCTTCCCCTTGCCACAGGCACCTGGGAGCATGTCTGCATGTGGGGAAAGACTTTCCCTTGGGAAGCCGGTTTTTGTCATACGGGTCCCAGTGCCCTGCTCCTCTCTTTTCACTCCTGCTGCCAGAAGCCCAGGGAGGATGGGAGGGCTTAGAACATGGCTGGGCACTGTGGTTTCTTCCAGAGAAGTGGAGGGCCTTTGCTTTACCTTTCCACAACCACTTGTGAGAGGGTCTGCACCTCAGAAAACTGTTTCCGTGGGAAGCCGGCTTTTTGCAAAGGGTTCTCAGGGTCGTGGGCCTCGGGTGTCCCTCCGGCTCACCAAAGCACAGGGACGAGGTGAGGGGCTTAGACCGTGCCTGGGCAATGTTGTTTCTTACACCTTGGTGTGTTGCATTTTGTTGACCTGGCTACCCCCACTTGGGATAGGTTTTCCACAGCAAGCACCTCTTGTTCGTCGGAAGCCGTTTTTGCCTCAGGGGTCTCCGGGCTGTGTTCGTTGGGGTGAACTCCTGCTAGCAAAACCGCCGGGATGCGGGAAGGGTTCAGACGGTGCCTGCGCCCTGTGGTCTCTTCCAGGTCAGTGTATGGTATTTCCTTCCCCTTGCCACAGGCACCTGGGAGCATGTCTGCACGTGGAGAAAGACTTTCCCGTGGGAAGCCAGTTTTTGTCAAACGGGTCCCAGTGCTCTGCTCCTCTCTTTTCACTCCTGCTGCCAGAAGCCCAGGGAGGATGGGAGGGCTTAGAACATGGCTGGGCACTGTGGTTTCTTCCAGAGAAGTGGAGGGCATTTGCTTTACCTTGCCACAACCACGTGGGATAGGGTGTGCACCTCAGGAAAACTGTTTCTGTGGGAAGCCGGCTTTTTACAAAGGGGTCTCAGGGCCGTGGGCCTCGGGTGTCCCTCCGGCTCCTCAAAGCACAGGGATGAGGTGAGGGGCTTAGAACATGCCTGGGCAATGCTGTTTCTTACACCTGGGTGTTTGGCATTTTGTTGACCTGGCTACCCCACTTGGGATAGGTTTTCCACAGCAAGGACGTATTGTTCGTCGGAAGCCGTTTTTGCCCCAGGGGTCTCCGGGCTGTGTTCGTTGGGGTTGAACTCCTGCTATCAAAACCGGCGGGATGAGGGAGGGGTTCAGACTGTGCCTGGTCCCTGTGGTCTCTTCCAGGTCAGTGTATGGCATTTCCTTCCCCTTGCCACAGGCACCTGGGAGCATGTCTGCACGTGGAGAAAGACTTTCCCGTGGGAAGCCGGTTTTTGTCAAACGGGTCCCAGTGCTCTGCTCCTCTCTTTTAACTCCTGCTGCCTGAAGCCCAGGGAGGATGGGAGGGCTTAGAACATGGCTGGGCACTGGGGTTTCTTTTAGAGAAGTGGAGGGCATTTGCATTACCTTGCCACAACCACTTGGGATAGGGTGTGCACCTCAGGAAAACTGTTTCCGTGGGAAGCCGGCTTTTTGCAAAGGGGTCTCAGGGCCGTGGGGATCGGCTTTCCCTCCGGCTCCCCAAAGCACAGGGACGAGGTGAGGGGCTTGGACCGTGCCTGGGCAATGTTGTTTCTTACACCTGGGTGTGTGGCATTTTGTTGACCTGGCTACCCCCACTTGGGATAGGTTTTCCTGTCAAGCACCTCTTGTTGGTCGGAAGCCGTTTTTGCCCCAGGGGTCTCCCGGCTGTGTTCGTTGGGGTGAACTCCTGCTATCAAAACCGTCGGGATGAGGGAGGGGTTCAGACTGTGCCTGGTCCCTGTGGTCTCTTCCAGGTCAGTGTATGGCATTTCCTTCCCCTTGCCACAGGCACCTGGGAGCATGTCTGCACGTGGAGAAAGACTTTCCCGTGGGAAGCCGGTTTTTGTCAAACGGGTCCCAGTGCTCTGCTCCTCTCTTTTCACTCCTGCTGCCTGAAGCCCAGGGAGGATGGGAGGGCTTAGAACATGGCTGGGCACTGTGGTTTCTTTTAGAGAAGTGGAGGGCATTTGCATTACCTTGCCACAACCACTTGGGATAGGGTGTGCACCTCAGGAAAACTGTTTCCGTGGGAAGCCGGCTTTTTGCAAAGGGGTCTCAGGGCCGTGGGGATCGGCTTTCCCTCCGGCTCCCCAAAGCACAGGGACGAGGTGAGGGGCTTAGACCGTGCCTGGGCAATGTTGTTTCTTACACCTGGGTGTGTGGCATTTTGTTGACCTGGCTACCCCCACTTGGGATAGGTTTTCCTGTCAAGCACCTCTTGTTCGTCGGAAGCCGTTTTTGCCCCAGGGGTCTCCGGGCTGTGTTCGTTGGGGTGAACTCCTGCTAGCAAAACCGCCGGTATGAGGGAAGGGTTCAGACTGTGCCTGGGCCCTGTGGTCTCTTCCAGGTCAGTGTATGGCATTTCCTTCCCCTTGCCACAGGCACCTGGGAGTATGTCTGCACGTGGAGAAAGACTTTCCCTTGGGAAGCCGGTTTTTGTCAAACGGTTCCCAGTGCTCTGCTCCTCTCTTTTCACTCCTGCTGCCAGAAGCCCAGGGAGGATGGGAGGGCTTAGAACATGGCTGGGCACTGTGGTTTCTTCCAGAGAAGTGGAGGGCATTTGCTTTACCTTGCCACAACCACTTGGGATAGGGTGTGCACCTCAGTAAAACTGTTTTCCGTGGGAAGCCGGCTTTTTGCAAAGGGGTCTCAGGGCCGTGGGCCTCGGCTGTCCCTCCGGCTCCCCAAAGCACAGGGACGAGGTGAGGGGCTTAGACCGTGCCTGGGCAATGTTGTTTCTTTCAACTGGGTGTGTGGCATTTCGTTGACCTGGCTACTCCCACTTGGGATAGGTTTTCCACAGCAAGCACCTCTTGTTCGTCGGAAGCCGTTTTTGCCCCAGGGGTCTCCGGGCTGTGTTCGTTGGGGTTGAACTCCTGCTAGCAAAACCGCCGGGATGAGGGAAGGGTTCAGACTGTGCCTGGGCCCTGTGGTCTCTTCCAGGTGAGTGTATGGCATTTCCTTCCGCTTGCCACAGGCACCTGGGAGCATGTCTGCACGTGGAGAAAGACTTTCGCGTGGGAAGCCGGTTTTTGTCAAACGGGTCCCAGTGCCCTGCTCCTGTCTTTTCACTCCTGCTGCCAGAAGCCCAGGGAGGATGGGAGGGCTTAGAACATGGCTGGGCACTGTGGTTTCTTCCAGAGAAGTGGAGGGCATTTGCTTTACCTTGCCACAACCACTTGGGAGAGGGTCTGTACCTCAGGAAAAGTGTTTCCGAGGGAAGCCGGCTTTTTGGAAAGGGGTCTCAGGGCCGTGGGGCTCGGCTGTCCCTACGGCTCCCCAAAGCACAGGGACGAGGTAAGGGGCTTAGACCGTGCCTGGGCAATGTTGTTTCTTACACCTGGGTGTGTTGCATTTTGTTGACCTGGCTACCCCCACTTGGGATAGGTTTTCCACAGCAAGAGCATATTGTTTGTCGGAAGCCGTTTGGGCCCCAGGGGGTCTCTGGGCTGTGTTCCTTGGGGTTGAACTCCTGCTAGCAAAACCGCCGGGATGAGGGAAGGGCTCAGACTGTGCCTGGGCCCTGTGGTCTCTTCCAGTTCAGTGCATGGCATTTCCTTCTCCTTGCCACAGGCACTGGGAAGCATGTCTGCACGTGGAGAACGACTTCCTCGTGGGAAGCCCGTTTCTGTCAAAGGGTCCCAGTGCTGTGCTCCTCTCTTTTCTCTCCTGCTGCCAGAAGGCCAGGATAGGGGAGGACTTAGAACATGGCTGGGCACTGGGGTTTCTTCCAGAGAAGGGGATGGCATTTGCTTTCCCTTGCCACCACCCCTTAGGATAGGGTGTGCACCTCAGGAAAGCTGTTTCCGTGGGATGCTGGCTTTCTGCCCAACGGGCCTCAGGGCCGTGGGCCTCGGGGGTCCCTCCGGCTCCCCACAGCACAGCGACGAGGTGAGGGGCTTGGACCGTGCCTGGGCAATGTTATTTCTTACACCTGGGTGTGTGGCATTTCGTTGACCTGGCTACCCCCACTTGCTATAGGTTTTCCTGTCAAGCACCTCTTGTTCGTCGGAAGCCGTTTTTGCCCCAGGGGTCTCCGGGCTGTGTTCGTTGGGGTGAACTCCTGCTAGCAAAACCGCCGGGATGAGGGAAGGGTTCAGACTGTGCCTGGGCCCTGTGGTCTCTTCCAGGTCAGTGTATGGCATTTCCTTCCCCTTGCCACAGGCACCTGGGAGCATGTCTGCACGTGGAGAAAGACTTTCCCGTGGGAAGCCGGTTTTTGTCAAACGGTTCCCAGTGCTCTGCTCCTCTCTTTTCACTCCTGCTGCCAGAAGCCCAGGGAGGATGGGAGGGCTTAGAACATGGCTGGGCCATGTGGTTTCTTCCAGAGAAGTGGAGGGCATTTGCATTACCTTGCCACAACCACTTGGGATAGGGTGTGCACCTCAGGAAAACTGTTTTCCGTGGGAAGCCGGCTTTTTGCAAAGGGGTCTCAGGGCCGTGGGCCTCGGCTGTCCCTCCGACTCCCCAAAGCACAGGGACGAGGTGAGGGGCTTAGACCGTGCCTGGGCAATGTTGTTTCTTACACCTGGGTGTGTGGCATTTCGTTGACCTGGCTACTCCCACGTGGGATAGGTTTTCCACAGCAAGCACCTCTTGTTCGTCGGAAGCCGTTTTTGCCCCAGGGGTCTCCGGGCTGTGTTCGTTGGGGTTGAACTTCTGCTAGCAAAACCGCCGGGATGAGGGAAGGGTTCAGACTCTGCCTGGGCCCTGTGGTCTCTTCCAGGTCAGTGTATGGCATTTCCTTCCCCTTGCCACAGGCACCTGGGAGCATGTCTGCACGTGGAGAAAGACTTTCGCATGGGAAGCCGGTTTTTGTCAAACGGGTCCCAGTGCTCTGCTCCTCTCTTTTCACTCCTGCTGCCAGAAGCCCAGGGAGGATGGGAGGGCTTAGAACATGGCTGGGCACTGTGGTTTCTTCCAGAGAAGTGGAGGGCATTTGCATTACCTTGCCACAACCACTTGGGATAGGGTGTGCACCTCAGGAAAACTGTTTCCGTGGGAAGCCGGCTTTTTGCAAAGGGGTCTCAGGGCTGTGGGGCTCGGCTGTCCCTCCGGCTCCCCAAACACAGGGACGAGGTGAGGGGCTTAGACCATGCCTGGGTAATGTTGTTTCTTACACCTGGGTGTGTGTCATTTTATTGACCTGGCTACCCCCACTTGGGATAGGTTTTCAACAGCAAGCGCCTTTGTTCGTTGGAAGCCATTTTTGCCTCAGGGGTCTCCGGGCTGTGTTCCTTGGGGTTGAACTCCTGCTAGCAAAACCGCCAGGATGAGGGAAGGGTTCAGACTGTGCCTGGGCCCTGTGGTCTCTTCCAGGTCAGTGTATGGTATTTCTTTCACCTTGCCACAGGCACTGGGGAGCATGTCTGCACGTGGATAAGGACTTCCCCCTGGGAAACCGGTTTCTGTAAAATGGTCCCAATGCTGTGCTCCTCTCTTTTCACTCCTACAGCCAGAAGTCCAGGGAGGAGGGGAGGGCTTAGAACATGGCTGGGCACTGGGGTTTCTTCCAGAGATGGGGATGGCATTTGCTTTCATTGCCACCACCCCTTGGGATAGAGTCTGCACCTCAGGAAAGCTGTTTCCTTGGGAAGCCGGCTTTCTGCCAAACGGGCCTCAGGGCCGTGGGCTTCGGGGGTCCCTCCGGCTCCCCAAAGCACAGGGACGAGGTGAGGGGCTTTGACCATGCCTGAGCCATGTTCTTTCTTCCACCTGGGTGTATGGCATTTTGTTGACCAGGCTACCCCACTTGGGATAGGTTTTCCACAGCAAGAGCATATTGTTCGTCGGAAGCCGTTTGGGCCCCAGGGGGTCTCCGGGCTGTGTTCCTTGGGGTTGAACTCCTGCTAGCAAAACCGCCGGGATGAGGGAAGGGCTCAGACTGTGCCTGGGCCCTGTGGTCTCTTCCAGGTCAGTGTATGGCATTTCCTTCCCCTTGCCACAGGCACTGGGGAGCATGTCTGCACGTGGAGAAGGACTTCCTCGTGGGAAGCCGGTTTCCCGTCAAAGGATCCCAGTGTTGTGGTCCTCTCTTTTCACTCCTGCTACCAGAAGCCCAGGGAGGAGGGGAGGGCTTAGAACATGGCTGGGCACTGGGGTTTATTGCAGAGGAGGAGATGGGATTTGCTTTCCCTTGCCACCACCCCTTGGGATAGGGTCTGCACCTCAGGAAAGCTGTTTCCGTGGGAAGCCGGCTTTCTGCCAAACGGGCCTCAGGGCCGTGGGCTTCGGGGGTCCCTCCGGCTCCCCAAAAACAGAGTGGAGGTGAGGGGTTAGACCATGCCTGGGCCTAGTTGTCTCTTCCACCTGGGTATGTGGCATTTTGTTGACCTGGCTACCCCCTCTTGGGATTGGTTTTCCACAGCAAGAGCATATTGTTCGTCGGAAGCCCTTTGGGCCCCAGGGGGTCTCCGGGCTGTGTTCGTTGTGGTGGAACTCTTGCTAGCAAAACCGCCGGGATGAGGGAAGGGTTCAGACTGTGCCTGGGCCCTGTGGTCTCTTCCAGGTCAGTGTATGGTATTTCCTTCACCTTGCCACAGGCACTGGGGAGCATGTCGCACGTGTAGAAGGACTTCCTCCTGGAAGCCGGTTTCTGTCAAAGCGTCCCAGTGCTGTCGTCCTCTCTTTTCACTCCTGTTGCTAGAAGCCCAGGGAGGAGGGGAGGGCTTAGAACATGGCTGGGCACTGGGGTTTATTGCAGAGGAGGTGATGGCATTTGCTTTCCCTTACCACCACCCCTTGGGATAGGGTGTGCAACTCAGGAATGCTGTTTCCGTGGGAGGCCGGCTTTCTGCCAAACGGGTCTCAGGGCCGTGGGCTTCGGGGGTCCCTCCGGCTCCCCAAAGCACAGAGAGGAGGTGAGGGGTTAGACCATGCCTGGGCCTAGTTGTCTCTTCCACCTGGGTGTGTGCCATTTTGTTGACCTGGCTACCCCCTCTTGGCATAGGTTTTCCACAGCAAGAGCATATTGTTCGTCGGAAGCCGTTTGGGCGCCAGGGGGTCTCCGGGCTGTGTTCCTTCTGGTGGAACTCCTGCTAGCAAAACCGCCGGGATGAGGGAAGGGCTCAGACTGTGCCTGGGCCCTGTGGTCTCTTCCAGGTCAGTGTATGGTATTTCCTTCACCTTGCCACAGGCACTGGGGAGCATGTCTGCACGTGGAGAAGGACTTCCTCGTGGAGCCGGTTTCTGTCAAAGCGTCCCAGTGCTGTCCTCCTCTTTTTTCACTCCTGCTGCTAGAAGCCCAGGGAGGAGGGGAGGGCTTAGAACATGGCTGGGCACTGGGGTTTCTTCCAGAGAAGGAGATGGCATTTTTTTCCCTTGCCTCCACCCCTTGGGATAGGGTCTGCACCTCAGGAAAGCTGTTTCCGTGGGAAGCCGGCTTTTTGCAAAGGGTTCTCAGGGCCGTGGGCCTCGGCTGTCCCTCCGGCTCCCCAAACACAGGTTCGAGGTGAGGGGCTTAGACCATGCCTGGGCAATGGTGTTTCTTACACCTGGGTGTGTGGCATTTTATTGACCTGGCTACCCCCACTTGGGATAGGTTTTCAACAGCAAGCGCCTTTGTTCGTCGGAAGCCGTTTTTGCCTCAGGGGTCTCCGGGCTGTGTTCGTTGGGGTTGAACTCCTGCTAGCAAAACCGCCGGGATGAGGGAAGGGTTCAGACTGTGCCTGGGCCCTGTGGTCTCTTCCAGGTCAGTGTATGGCATTTCCTTCCCCTTGCCACAGGCACCTGGGAGCATGTCTGCACGTGGAGAAAGACTTTCCCGTGGGAAGCCGGTTTTTGTCAAACGGGTCCCAGTGCACTGCTCCTCTCTTTTCACTCCTGCTGCCAGAAGCCCAGGGAGGATGGGAGGGCTTAGAACATGGCTGGGCACTGTGGTTTCTTCCAGAGAAGTGGAGGGCATTTGCTTTACCTTGCCACAACCACTTGGGATAGGGTGTGCACCTCAGGAAAACTGTTTCGGTGGGAAGCCGGCTTTTTGCAAAGCGGTCTCAGGGCCGTGGGGCTCGGCTGTCCCTCCGTCTCCCCAAAGCACAGGGACGAGGTGAGGCGCTTAGACCGTGCCTGGGCAATGTTGTTTCTTACAACTGGGTGTGTGGCATTTCGTTGACCTCGCTAAGCCCACTTGGGATAGGTTTTCCACAGCAAGCACCTATTGTTCGCCGGAAGCAGTTTTTGACCCAGGGGTCTCCGGACTGTGTTCGTTGGGGAACTCATGCTAGCAAAACCGCCGGGATGAGGGAAGGGTTCAGACTGTGCCTGGGCCCTGTGGTCTCTTCCAGATTAGTGTATGGCATTTCCTTCCCCTTGCCACAGGCACCTGGGAGCATGTCTGCACTTGGAGAAAGACTTTCGCGTGGGAAGCCGGTTTTTCTCAAACGGGTCCCAGTGCCCTACTCCTCTCTTTTCACTCCTGCTGCCAGAAGCCCAGGGAGGATGGGAGGGCTTAGAACATGGCTGGGCACTGTGGTTTCTTCCAGAGAAGTGGAGGGCATTTGCTTTACCTTGCCACAACCGCTTGGGATAGTGTCTGCACCTCAGGAAAACTGTTTCCGTGGGAAGCCGGCTTTTTGCAAAGGGGTCTCAGGGCCGTGGGCCTCGGGTGTCCCTCCAGCTCCCCAAAGCACAGGGACGAGGTGAGGGGCTTAGACCGTGCCTGGGCAATGTTGTTTCTTACACCTGGGTGTGTGGCATTTTGTTGACCTGGCTACCCCACTTGGGATAGGTTTTCCACAGCAAGCACCTCTTGTTCGTCGGAAGCCATTTTTGCCTCAGGGTCTCCGAGCTGTGTTCGTTGGGGTTGAACTCCTGCTAGCAAAACCGCCGGGATGAGGGAAGGGTTCAGACTGTGCCTGGGCCCTGTGGTCTCTTCCAGGTCAGTGTATGGCATTTCCTTCCCCTTGCCACAGGCACCTGGGAGCATGTCTGCACGTGGAGAAAGACTTTCCCGTGGGAAGCCGGTTTTTGTCAAACGGTTCCCAGTGCTCTGCTCCTCTCTTTTCACTCCTGCTGCCAGAAGCCCAGGGAGGATGGGAGGGCTTACAACATGGCTCGGCCATGTGGTTTCTTCCTGAGAAGTGGAGGGCATTTGCTTTACCTTGCCACAACCACTTGGGATAGGGTGTGCACCTCAGGAAAACTGTTTTCCGTGGGAAGCCGGCTTTTTGCAAAGGGGTCTCAGGGCCGTGGGCCTCGGCTGTCCCTCCGGCTCCCCAAAGCACAGGGACGAGGTGAGGGGCTTAGACCGTGCCTGGGCAATGTTGTTTCTTACTCCTGGGTGTGTGGCATTTCGTTGACCTGGCTACTCCCACGTGGGATAGGTTTTCCACAGCAAGCACCTCTTGTTCGTCGGAATCCGTTTTTGCCCCAGGGGTCTCCGGGCTGTGTTCGTTGGGGTTGAACTCCTGCTAGCAAAACCTCCGGGATGAGGGAAGGGTTCAGACTCTGCCTGGGCCCTGTGGTCTCTTCCAGGTCAGTGTATGGCATTTCCTTCCCCTTGCCACAGGCACCTGGGAGCATGTCTGCATGTGGAGAAAGACTTTCCCGTGGGAAGCCGGTTTTTGTCAAACGGGTCCCAGTGCTCTGCTCCTCTCTTTTCATTCCTGCTGCCAGAAGCCCAAGAAGGATGGGAGGGCTTAGAACATGGCTGGGCACTGTGGTTTCTTCCAGAGAAGTGGAGGGCATTTGCTTTACCTTGCCACAACCACGTGGGATAGGGTGTGCACCTCAGGAAAACTGTTTCCGTGGGAAGCCGGCTTTTTACAAAGGGTTCTCAGGGCCGTGGGCCTCGGGTGTCCCTCCGGCTCCTCAAAGCACAGGGACGAGGTGAGGGGCTTGGACCGTGCCTGGGCAATGTTGTTTCTTACACCTGGGTGTGTGGCATTTTGTTGACCTGGCTACCCCACTTGGGATAGGTTTTCCACAGCAAGCACGTATTGTTCGTCGGAAGCCGTTTTTGCGCCAGGGGTCTCCGGGCTGTGTTCGTTGGGGTTGAACTCCTGCTATCAAAACCGTCCTGATGAGGGAGGGGTTCAGACTGTGCCTGGGCCCTGTGGTCTCTTCCAGGTCAGTGTATGGCATTTCCTTCCCCTTGCCACAGGCACCTGGGAGCATGTCTGCACGTGGAGAAAGACTTTCCCGTGGGAAGCCGGTTTTTGTCAAACGGGTCCCAGTGCCCTGCTCCTCTCTTTTCACTCCTGCTGCCAGAAGCCCAGGGAGGATGGAAGGGCTTAGAACACGGCTGGGCACTGTGGTTTCTTCCAGAGAAGTGGAGGGCATTTGCTTTACCTTACCACAACCACGTGGGATAGGGTGTGCACCTCAGGAAAACTGTTTCTGTGGGAAGCCGGCTTTTTACAAAGGGGTCTCAGGTCCGTTAGCCTCGGGTGTCCCTCCGGCTCCTCAAAGCACAGGGATGAGGTGAGGGGCTTAGACCGTGCCTGGGCAATGTTGTTTCTTACACCTGGGTGTGTGGCATTTCGTTGACCTGGCTACCCCCACTTGGGATAGGTTTTCCACAGCAAGCACCTCTTGTTCGTCGGAAGCCGTTTTTGCCTCAGGGTCTCCGGGCTGTGTTCGTTGGGGTTGAACTCCTGCTAGCAAAACTGCCGGGATGAGGGAAGGGTTCAGACTGTGCCTGGGCCCTGTGGTCTCTTCCAGTCAGTGTATGGCATTTCCTTCACCTTGCCACAGTCACTGGGGAGCATGTCTGCACGTGGAGAAGGATTTCCTCGTGGGAAGCCGGTTTCTGTCAAACCGTCCCAGTGCTGTGCTCTGCTCTTTTCATTCCTGCTGCCAGAAGCCCAGGGAGGTGGGGAGGGCTTAGAACATGGCTGGGCACTGGGGTTTCTACCAAAGGAGGGGATGGCATTTGCTTTCCATTGCAACCACCCCTTGGGATAGGGTCTGCACCTCAGGAAAGCTGTTTCCGTGGGAAGCCGGCTTTCTGCCCAACGGGCCTCAGGGCCGTGGGCCTCGGGGGTCCCTCCGGCTCCCCAAAGCACAGGGACGAGGTGAGGGGCTTGGACCGTGCCTGGGCAATGTTGTTTCTTACACCTGGGTATGTGGCATTTTGTTGACCTGGCTACCCCACTTGGGATAGGTTTTCCACAGCAAGCACCTCTTGTTCGTCGGAAGCCGTTTGTGTCCCAGGGGTCTCCGGGCTGTGTTCGTTGGGGTTGAACTCCTGCTATGAAAACCGTCGGGATGAGGGAGGGGTTCAGACTGTGCCTGGGCCCTGTGGTCTCTTCCAGGTCAGTGTATGGCATTTCCTTCCCCTTGCCACAGTCACCTGGGAGCATGTCTGCACGTGGAGAAAGACTTTCCCGTGGGAAGCCGGTTTTTGTCAAACGGGTCCCAGTGCTCTGCTCCTCTCTTTTCACTCCTGCTGCTTGAAGCCCAGGGAGGATGGGAGGGCTTAGAACATGGCTGGGCACTGTGGTTTCTTCCAGAGAAGTGGAGGGCATTTGCATTACCTTGCCACAACCATTTGGGATAGGGTGTGCACCTCAGGAAAACTGTTTCCGTGGGAAGCCGGCTTTTTGCAAAGGGGTCTCAGGGCAGTGGGGATCGGCTTTCCCTCCGGCTCCCCAAAGCACAGGGACGAGGTGAGGGGCTTAGACCGTGCCTGGGCAATGTTGTTTCTTACACCTGGGTGTGTGGCATTTCGTTGACCTGGCTACTCCCACGTGGGATAGGTTTTCCACAGCAAGCACCTCTTGTTCGTCGGAAGCCGTTTTTGCCCCAGGGGTCTCCGGGCTGTGTTCGTTGGGGTTGAACTCCTGCTAGCAAAACCGCCGGGATGAGGGAAGGGTTCAGACTCTGCCTGGGCCCTGTGGTCTCTTCCAGGTCAGTGTATGGCATTTCCTTCCCCTTGCCACAGGCACCTGGGAGCATGTCTGCATGTGGAGAAAGACTTTCCCGTGGGAAGCCGGTTTTTGTCAAACGGGTCCCAGTGCTCTGCTCCTCTCTTTTCATTCCTGCTGCCAGAAGCCCAAGGAGGATGGCAGGGCTTAGAACATGGCTGGGCACTGTGGTTTCTTCCAGAGAAGTGGAGGGCATTTGCTTTACCTTGCCACAACCACGTGGGATAGGGTGTGCACCTCAGGAAAACTGTTTCCGTGGGAAGCCGGCTTTTTACAAAGGGTTCTCAGGGCCGTGGGCCTCGGGTGTCCCTCCGGCTCCTCAAAGCACAGGGACGAGGTGAGGGGCTTGGACCGTGCCTGGGCAATGTTGTTTCTTACACCTGGGTGTGTGGCATTTTGTTGACCTGGCTACCCCACTTGGGATAGGTTTTCCACAGCAAGCACGTATTGTTCGTCGGAAGCCGTTTTTGCGCCAGGGGTCTCCGGGCTGTGTTCATTGGGGTTGAACTACTGCTATCAAAACCGTCGGGATGAGGGAGGGGTTCAGACTGTGCCTGGGCCCTGTGGTCTCTTCCAGGTCAGTGTATGGCATTTCCTTCCCCTTGCCACAGGCACCTGGGAGCATGTCTGCACGTGGAGAAAGACTTTCCCGTGGGAAGCCGGTTTTTGTCAAACGGGTCCCAGTGCTCTGCTCCTCTCTTTTCACTCCTGCTGCCTGAAGCCCAGGGAGGATGGGAGGGCTTAGAACATGGCTGGGAACTGTGGTTTCTTCCAGAGAAGTGGAGGGCATTTGCATTACCTTGCCACAACCACTTGGGATAGGGTGTGCACCTCAGGAAAACTGTTTCGGTGGGAAGCCGGCTTTTTGCAAAGCGGTCTCAGGGCCGTGGGGCTCGGCTGTCCCTCCGTCTCCCCAAAGCACAGGGACGAGGTGAGGCGCTTAGACCGTGCCTGGGCAATGTTGTTTCTTACAACTGGGTGTGTGGCATTTCGTTGACCTCGCTAAGCCCACTTGGGATAGGTTTTCCACAGCAAGCACCTATTGTTCGCCGGAAGCAGTTTTTGACCCAGGGGTCTCCGGACTGTGTTCGTTGGGGAACTCATGCTAGCAAAACCGCCGGGATGAGGGAAGGGTTCAGACTGTGCCTGGGCCCTGTGGTCTCTTCCAGATTAGTGTATGGCATTTCCTTCCCCTTGCCACAGGCACCTGGGAGCATGTCTGCACTTGGAGAAAGACTTTCGCGTGGGAAGCCGGTTTTTCTCAAACGGGTCCCAGTGCCCTACTCCTCTCTTTTCACTCCTGCTGCCAGAAGCCCAGGGAGGATGGGAGGGCTTAGAACATGGCTGGGCACTGTGGTTTCTTCCAGAGAAGTGGAGGGCATTTGCTTTACCTTGCCACAACCGCTTGGGATAGTGTCTGCACCTCAGGAAAACTGTTTCCGTGGGAAGCCGGCTTTTTGCAAAGGGGTCTCAGGGCCGTGGGCCTCGGGTGTCCCTCCAGCTCCCCAAAGCACAGGGACGAGGTGAGGGGCTTAGACCGTGCCTGGGCAATGTTGTTTCTTACACCTGGGTGTGTGGCATTTTGTTGACCTGGCTACCCCACTTGGGATAGGTTTTCCACAGCAAGCACCTCTTGTTCGTCGGAAGCCATTTTTGCCTCAGGGTCTCCGAGCTGTGTTCGTTGGGGTTGAACTCCTGCTAGCAAAACCGCCGGGATGAGGGAAGGGTTCAGACTGTGCCTGGGCCCTGTGGTCTCTTCCAGGTCAGTGTATGGCATTTCCTTCCCCTTGCCACAGGCACCTGGGAGCATGTCTGCACGTGGAGAAAGACTTTCCCGTGGGAAGCCGGTTTTTGTCAAACGGTTCCCAGTGCTCTGCTCCTCTCTTTTCACTCCTGCTGCCAGAAGCCCAGGGAGGATGGGAGGGCTTACAACATGGCTCGGCCATGTGGTTTCTTCCTGAGAAGTGGAGGGCATTTGCTTTACCTTGCCACAACCACTTGGGATAGGGTGTGCACCTCAGGAAAACTGTTTTCCGTGGGAAGCCGGCTTTTTGCAAAGGGGTCTCAGGGCCGTGGGCCTCGGCTGTCCCTCCGGCTCCCCAAAGCACAGGGACGAGGTGAGGGGCTTAGACCGTGCCTGGGCAATGTTGTTTCTTACTCCTGGGTGTGTGGCATTTCGTTGACCTGGCTACTCCCACGTGGGATAGGTTTTCCACAGCAAGCACCTCTTGTTCGTCGGAATCCGTTTTTGCCCCAGGGGTCTCCGGGCTGTGTTCGTTGGGGTTGAACTCCTGCTAGCAAAACCTCCGGGATGAGGGAAGGGTTCAGACTCTGCCTGGGCCCTGTGGTCTCTTCCAGGTCAGTGTATGGCATTTCCTTCCCCTTGCCACAGGCACCTGGGAGCATGTCTGCATGTGGAGAAAGACTTTCCCGTGGGAAGCCGGTTTTTGTCAAACGGGTCCCAGTGCTCTGCTCCTCTCTTTTCATTCCTGCTGCCAGAAGCCCAAGAAGGATGGGAGGGCTTAGAACATGGCTGGGCACTGTGGTTTCTTCCAGAGAAGTGGAGGGCATTTGCTTTACCTTGCCACAACCACGTGGGATAGGGTGTGCACCTCAGGAAAACTGTTTCCGTGGGAAGCCGGCTTTTTACAAAGGGTTCTCAGGGCCGTGGGCCTCGGGTGTCCCTCCGGCTCCTCAAAGCACAGGGACGAGGTGAGGGGCTTGGACCGTGCCTGGGCAATGTTGTTTCTTACACCTGGGTGTGTGGCATTTTGTTGACCTGGCTACCCCACTTGGGATAGGTTTTCCACAGCAAGCACGTATTGTTCGTCGGAAGCCGTTTTTGCGCCAGGGGTCTCCGGGCTGTGTTCGTTGGGGTTGAACTCCTGCTATCAAAACCGTCCTGATGAGGGAGGGGTTCAGACTGTGCCTGGGCCCTGTGGTCTCTTCCAGGTCAGTGTATGGCATTTCCTTCCCCTTGCCACAGGCACCTGGGAGCATGTCTGCACGTGGAGAAAGACTTTCCCGTGGGAAGCCGGTTTTTGTCAAACGGGTCCCAGTGCCCTGCTCCTCTCTTTTCACTCCTGCTGCCAGAAGCCCAGGGAGGATGGAAGGGCTTAGAACACGGCTGGGCACTGTGGTTTCTTCCAGAGAAGTGGAGGGCATTTGCTTTACCTTACCACAACCACGTGGGATAGGGTGTGCACCTCAGGAAAACTGTTTCTGTGGGAAGCCGGCTTTTTACAAAGGGGTCTCAGGTCCGTTAGCCTCGGGTGTCCCTCCGGCTCCTCAAAGCACAGGGATGAGGTGAGGGGCTTAGACCGTGCCTGGGCAATGTTGTTTCTTACACCTGGGTGTGTGGCATTTCGTTGACCTGGCTACCCCCACTTGGGATAGGTTTTCCACAGCAAGCACCTCTTGTTCGTCGGAAGCCGTTTTTGCCTCAGGGTCTCCGGGCTGTGTTCGTTGGGGTTGAACTCCTGCTAGCAAAACTGCCGGGATGAGGGAAGGGTTCAGACTGTGCCTGGGCCCTGTGGTCTCTTCCAGTCAGTGTATGGCATTTCCTTCACCTTGCCACAGTCACTGGGGAGCATGTCTGCACGTGGAGAAGGATTTCCTCGTGGGAAGCCGGTTTCTGTCAAACCGTCCCAGTGCTGTGCTCTGCTCTTTTCATTCCTGCTGCCAGAAGCCCAGGGAGGTGGGGAGGGCTTAGAACATGGCTGGGCACTGGGGTTTCTACCAAAGGAGGGGATGGCATTTGCTTTCCATTGCAACCACCCCTTGGGATAGGGTCTGCACCTCAGGAAAGCTGTTTCCGTGGGAAGCCGGCTTTCTGCCCAACGGGCCTCAGGGCCGTGGGCCTCGGGGGTCCCTCCGGCTCCCCAAAGCACA
Source organism: Ursus americanus (assembly GCF_024610735.1). NCBI lineage: Eukaryota > Metazoa > Chordata > Mammalia > Carnivora > Ursidae > Ursus > Ursus americanus. Next base: position 443,117 of record NW_028273667.1, read on the forward strand.
GGGACGAGGTGAGGGGCTTGGACCGTGCCTGGGCAATGTTGTTTCTTACACCTGGGTATGTGGCATTTTGTTGACCTGGCTACCCCACTTGGGATAGGTTTTCCACAGCAAGCACCTCTTGTTCGTCGGAAGCCGTTTGTGTCCCAGGGGTCTCCGGGCTGTGTTCGTTGGGGTTGAACTCCTGCTATGAAAACCGTCGGGATGAGGGAGGGGTTCAGACTGTGCCTGGGCCCTGTGGTCTCTTCCAGGTCAGTGTATGGCATTTCCTTCCCCTTGCCACAGTCACCTGGGAGCATGTCTGCACGTGGAGAAAGACTTTCCCGTGGGAAGCCGGTTTTTGTCAAACGGGTCCCAGTGCTCTGCTCCTCTCTTTTCACTCCTGCTGCTTGAAGCCCAGGGAGGATGGGAGGGCTTAGAACATGGCTGGGCACTGTGGTTTCTTCCAGAGAAGTGGAGGGCATTTGCATTACCTTGCCACAACCATTTGGGATAGGGTGTGCACCTCAGGAAAACTGTTTCCGTGGGAAGCCGGCTTTTTGCAAAGGGGTCTCAGGGCAGTGGGGATCGGCTTTCCCTCCGGCTCCCCAAAGCACAGGGACGAGGTGAGGGGCTTAGACCGTGCCTGGGCAATGTTGTTTCTTACACCTGGGTGTGTGGCATTTCGTTGACCTGGCTACTCCCACGTGGGATAGGTTTTCCACAGCAAGCACCTCTTGTTCGTCGGAAGCCGTTTTTGCCCCAGGGGTCTCCGGGCTGTGTTCGTTGGGGTTGAACTCCTGCTAGCAAAACCGCCGGGATGAGGGAAGGGTTCAGACTCTGCCTGGGCCCTGTGGTCTCTTCCAGGTCAGTGTATGGCATTTCCTTCCCCTTGCCACAGGCACCTGGGAGCATGTCTGCATGTGGAGAAAGACTTTCCCGTGGGAAGCCGGTTTTTGTCAAACGGGTCCCAGTGCTCTGCTCCTCTCTTTTCATTCCTGCTGCCAGAAGCCCAAGGAGGATGGCAGGGCTTAGAACATGGCTGGGCACTGTGGTTTCTTCCAGAGAAGTGGAGGGCATTTGCTTTACCTTGCCACAACCACGTGGGATAGGGTGTGCACCTCAGGAAAACTGTTTCCGTGGGAAGCCGGCTTTTTACAAAGGGTTCTCAGGGCCGTGGGCCTCGGGTGTCCCTCCGGCTCCTCAAAGCACAGGGACGAGGTGAGGGGCTTGGACCGTGCCTGGGCAATGTTGTTTCTTACACCTGGGTGTGTGGCATTTTGTTGACCTGGCTACCCCACTTGGGATAGGTTTTCCACAGCAAGCACGTATTGTTCGTCGGAAGCCGTTTTTGCGCCAGGGGTCTCCGGGCTGTGTTCATTGGGGTTGAACTACTGCTATCAAAACCGTCGGGATGAGGGAGGGGTTCAGACTGTGCCTGGGCCCTGTGGTCTCTTCCAGGTCAGTGTATGGCATTTCCTTCCCCTTGCCACAGGCACCTGGGAGCATGTCTGCACGTGGAGAAAGACTTTCCCGTGGGAAGCCGGTTTTTGTCAAACGGGTCCCAGTGCTCTGCTCCTCTCTTTTCACTCCTGCTGCCTGAAGCCCAGGGAGGATGGGAGGGCTTAGAACATGGCTGGGAACTGTGGTTTCTTCCAGAGAAGTGGAGGGCATTTGCATTACCTTGCCACAACCACTTGGGATAGGGTGTGCACCTCAGGAAAACTGTTTCGGTGGGAAGCCGGCTTTTTGCAAAGGGGTCTCAGGGCCGTGGGGATCGGCTTTCCCTCCGGCTCCCCAAAGCACAGGGACGAGGTGAGGGGCTTAGACCGTGCCTGGGCAATGTTGTTTCTTACACCTGGGTGTGTGGCATTTTGTTGACCTCGCTACCCCCACTTGGGATAGGTTTTCCTGTCAAGCACCTCTTGTTGGTCGGAAGCCGTTTTTGCCCCAGGGGTCTCCGGGCTGTGTTCCTTGGGGTGAACTCCTGCTAGCAGAACCGCCGGGATGAGGAAAGGGTTCAGACTGTGCCTGGGCCCTGTGGTCTCTTCCAGGTCAGTGTATGGCATTTCCTTCCCCTTGCCACAGGCACCTGGGAGCATGTCTGCACGTGGAGAAAGACTTTCCCGTGGGAAGCCGGTTTTGTCAAACGGGTCCCAGTGCTCTGCTCCTCTCTTTTCACTCCTGCTGACAGAAGCCCAGGGAGGATGGGAGGGCTTAGAACATGGCTGGGCACTGGGGTTTCTTCCAGAGAAGTGGAGGGCATTTGCTTTACCTTGCCACAACCACTTGGGAGAGGGTCTGCACCTCAGGAAAACTGTTTCCGTGGGAAGCCGGCTTTTTGCAAAGGGGTCTCAGGGCCGTGGGGCTCGGCTGTCCCTCCGGTTCCCCAAAGCACAGGGACGAGGTGAGGGGCTTAGACCATGCCTGGGCCATGTTGTTTCTTCCACCTGGTTGTGTGGCATTTTGTTGACGTGGCTACCCCCACTTGGGATAGGTTTTCCACAGCAAGAGCATATTGTTTGTCGGAAGCCGTTTGGGCCCCAGGGGGTCTCTGGGCTGTGTTCCTTGGGGTTGAACTCCTGCTAGCAAAACCGCCGGGATGAGGGAAGGGCTCAGACTGTGCCTGGGCCCTGTGGTCTCTTCCAGTTCAGTGCATGGCATTTCCTTCACCTTGCCACAGGCACTGGGAAGCATGTCTGCACGTGGAGAAGGACTTCCTCGTGGGAAGCCCCTTTCTGTCAAAGGGTCCCAGTGCTGTGCTCCTCTCTTTTCTCTCCTGCTGCCAGAAGGCCAGGATAGGGGAGGACGTAGAACATGGCTGGGCACTGGGGTTTCTTCCAGAGAAGGGGATGGCATTTGCTTTCCCTTGCCACCACCCCTTAGGATAGGGTCTGCACCTCAGGAAAGCTGTTTCCGTGGGAAGCCGGCTTTCTGCCCAACGGGTCTCAGGGCCGTGGGCCTCGGTGGTCCCTCCGGCTCCCCACAGCACAGGGACGAGGTGAGGGGCTTAGACCGTGCCTGGGCAATGTTGTTTCTTACACCTGGGAGTGTGGCATTTCGTTGACCTGGCTACCCCCACTTGGGATAGGTTTTCCACAGCAAGCACCTCTTCTTCGTAGGAAGCCGTTTTTGCCCCAGGGGTCTCCGGGCTGTGTTCGTTGGGGTTGAACTCCTGCTAGCAAAACCGCCGGGATGAGGGAAGGGTTCAGACTGTGCCTGGGCCCTGTGGTCTCTTCTAGGTCAGTGTATGGCATTTCCTTCCCCTTGTCACAGGCACCTGGGAGCATGTCTGCACGTGGAGAAAGACTTTCGCATGGGAAGCCGGTTTTTGTCAAACGGGTCCCAGTGCTCCGCTCCTCTCTTTTCACTCCTGCTGCCAGAAGCCCAGGGAGGATGGGAGGCTTAGAACATGGCTGGGCACTGTGGTTTCTTCCAGAGAAGTGGAGGGCATTTGCATTACCTTGCCACAACCACTTGGGATAGGGTGTGCACCTCAGGAAAACTGTTTCCGTGGGAAGCCGGCTTTTTGCAAAGGGGTCTCAGGGCTGTGGGGCTCGGCTGTCCCTCCGGCTCCCCAAACACAGGGACGAGGTGAGGGGCTTAGACCATGCCTGGGTAATGTTGTTTCTTACACCTGGGTGTGTGTCATTTTATTGACCTGGCTACCCCCACTTGGGATAGGTTTTCAACAGCAAGCGCCTTTGTTCGTCGGAAGCCATTTTTGCCTCAGGGGTCTCCGGGCTGTGTTCCTTGGGGTTGAACTCCTGCTAGCAAAACCGCCAGGATGAGGGAAGGGTTCAGACTGTGCCTGGGCCCTGTGGTCTCTTCCAGGTCATTGTATGGTATTTCTTTCACCTTGCCACAGGCACTGGGGAGCATGTCTGCACGTGGATAAGGACTTCCCCCTGGGAAACCGGTTTCTGTAAAATGGTCCCAATGCTGTGCTCCTCTCTTTTCACTCCTACAGCCAGAAGTCCAGGGAGGAGGGGAGGGCTTAGAACATGGCTGGGCACTGGGGTTTCTTCCAGAGATGGGGATGGCATTTGCTTTCATTGCCACCACCCCTTGGGATAGAGTCTGCACCTCAGGAAAGCTGTTTCCTTGGGAAGCCGGCTTTCTGCCAAACGGGCCTCAGGGCCGTGGGCTTCGGGGGTCCCTCCGGCTCCCCAAAGCACAGGGACGAGGTGAGGGGCTTTGACCATGCCTGAGCCATGTTCTTTCTTCCACCTGGGTGTATGGCATTTTGTTGACCAGGCTACCCCACTTGGGATAGGTTTTCCACAGCAAGAGCATATTGTTCGTCGGAAGCCGTTTGGGCCCCAGGGGGTCTCCGGGCTGTGTTCCTTGGGGTTGAACTCCTGCTAGCAAAACCGCCGGGATGAGGGAAGGGCTCAGACTGTGCCTGGGCCCTGTGGCCTCTTCCAGGTCAGTGTATGGCATTTCCTTCCCCTTGCCACAGGCACTGGGGAGCATGTCTGCACGTGGAGAAGGACTTGCTCGTGGGAAGCCGGTTTCCCGTCAAAGGATCCCAGTGTTGTGGTCCTCTCTTTTCACTCCTGCTACCAGAAGCCCAGGGAGGAGGGGAGGGCTTAGAACATGGCTGGGCACTGGGGTTTATTGCAGAGGAGGAGATGGGATTTGCTTTCCCTTGCCACCACCCCTTGGGATAGGGTCTGCACCTCAGGAAAGCTGTTTCCGTGGGAAGCCGGCTTTCTGCCAAACGGGCCTCAGGGCCGTGGGCTTCGGGGGTCCCTCCGGCTCCCCAAAAACAGAGTGGAGGTGAGGGGTTAGACCATGCCTGGGCCTAGTTGTCTCTTCCACCTGGGTGTGTGCCATTTTGTTGACCTGGCTACCCCCTCTTGGGATTGGTTTTCCACAGCAAGAGCATATTGTTCGTCGGAAGCCCTTTGGGCCCCAGGGGGTCTCCGGGCTGTGTTCGTTGTGGTGGAACTCCTGCTAGCAAAACCGCCGGGATGAGGGAAGGGTTCAGACTGTGCCTGGGCCCTGTGGTCTCTTCCAGGTCAGTGTATGGTATTTCCTTCACCTTGCCACAGGCACTGGGGAGCATGTCGCACGTGTAGAAGGACTTCCTCCTGGAAGCCGGTTTCTGTCAAAGCGTCCCAGTGCTGTCGTCCTCTCTTTTCACTCCTGTTGCTAGAAGCCCAGGGAGGAGGGGAGGGCTTAGAACATGGCTGGGCACTGGGGTTTATTGCAGAGGAGGAGATGGCATTTGCTTTCCCTTACCACCACCCCTTGGAATAGGGTGTGCAACTCAGGAATGCTGTTTCCGTGGGAGGCCGGCTTTCTGCCAAACGGGTCTCAGGGCCGTGGGCTTCGGGGGTCCCTCCGGCTCCCCAAAGCACAGACAGAAGGTGAGGGGTTAGACCATGCCTGGGCCTAGTTGTCTCTTCCACCTGGGTGTGTGCCATTTTGTTGACCTGGCTACCCCCTCTTGGCATAGGTTTTCCACAGCAAGAGCATATTGTTCGTCGGAAGCCGTTTGGGCGCCAGGGGGTCTCCGGGCTGTGTTCCTTCTGGTGGAACTCCTGCTAGCAAAACCGCCGGGATGAGGGAAGGGCTCAGACTGTGCCTTGGCCCTGTGGTCTCTTCCAGGTCAGAGTATGGTATTTCCTTCACCTTGCCACAGGCACTGGGGAGCATGTCTGCACGTGGAGAAGGACTTCCTCGTGGAGCCGGTTTCTGTCAAAGCGTCCCAGTGCTGTCCTCCTCTCTTTTCACTCCTGCTGCTAGAAGCCCAGGGAGGAGGGGAGGGCTTAGAACATGGCTGGGCACTGGGGTTTCTTCCAGAGAAGGAGATGGCATTTTTTTCCCTTGCCTCCACCCCTTGGGATAGGGTCTGAACCTCAGGAAAGCTGTTTCCGTGGGAAGCCGGCTTTTTGCAAAGGGTTCTCAGGGCCGTGGGCCTCGGCTGTCCCTCCGGCTCACCAAACACAGGTTCGAGGTGAGGGGCTTAGACCATGCCTGGGCAATGGTGTTTCTTACACCTGGGTGTGTGGCATTTTATTGACCTGGCTACCCCCACTTGGGATAGGTTTTCAACAGCAAGCGCCTTTGTTCGTCGGAAGCCGTTTTTGCCTCAGGGGTCTCCGGGCTGTGTTCGTTGGGGTTGAACTCCTGCTAGCAAAACCGCCGGGATGAGGGAAGGGTTCAGACTGTGCCTGGGCCCTGTGGTCTCTTCCAGGTCAGTGTATGGCATTTCCTTCCCCTTGCCACAGGCACCTGGGAGCATGTCTGCACGTGGAGAAAGACTATCGCATGGGAAGCCGGTTTTTGTCAAACGGGTCCCAGTGCTCTGCTCCTCTCTTTTCACTCCTGCTGCCAGAAGCCCAGGGAGGATGGGAGGGCTTAGAACATGGCTGGGCACTGGGGTTTCTTCCAGAGAAGTGGAGGGCATTTGCTTTACCTTGCCACAACCACTTGGGAGAGGGTCTGCACCTCAGGAAAACTGTTTCCGTGGGAAGCCGGCTTTTTGCAAAGAGGTCTCAGGGCCGTGGGGCTCGGCTGTCCCTCCGGCTCCCCAAAGCACAGGGACGAGGTGAGGGGCTTAGACCATGCCTGGGCCATGTTGTTTCTTCCACCTGGTTGTGTGGCATTTTGTTGACGTGGCTACCCCCACTTGGGATAGGTTTTCCACAGCAAGAGCATATTGTTTGTCGGAAGCCGTTTGGGCCCCAGGGGGTCTCTGGGCTGTGTTCCTTGGGGTTGAACTCCTGCTAGCAAAACCGCCGGGATGAGGGAAGGGCTCAGACTGTGCCTGGGCCCTGTGGTCTCTTCCAGTTCAGTGCATGGCATTTCCTTCACCTTGCCACAGGCACTGGGAAGCATGTCTGCACGTGGAGAAGGACTTCCTCGTGGGAAGCCCGTTTCTGTCAAAGGGTCCCAGTGCTGTGCTCCTCTCTTTTCTCTCCTGCTGCCAGAAGGCCAGGATAGGGGAGGACTTAGAACATGGCTGGGCACTGGGGTTTCTTCCAGAGAAGGGGATGGCATTTGCTTTCCCTTGCCACCACCCCTTAGGATAGGGTGTGCGCCTCAGGAAAGCTGTTTCCGTGGGAAGCCGGCTTTCTGCCCAACGGGCCTCAGGGCCGTGGGCCTCGGGGGTCCCTCCGGCTCCCCACAGCACAGGGACGAGGTGAGGGGCTTAGACCGTGCCTGGGCAATGTTGTTTCGTACACCTGGGTGTGTGGCATTTCGTTGACCTGGCTACCGCCACTTGGGATAGGTTTTCCACAGCAAGCACCTCTTGTTCGTAGGAAGCCGTTTTTGCCTCAGGGGTCTCCGGGCTGTGTTCGTTGGGGTTGAACTCCTGCTAGCAAAACCGCCAGGATGAGGGAAGGGTTCACTGTGCCTGGGCCCTGTGGTCTCTTCCAGGTCAGTGTATGGCGTTTCCTTCCCCTTGCCACAGGCACCTGGGAGCATGTCTGCACGTGGAGAAAGACTGTCCCGTGGGAAGCCGGTTTTTGTCAAACGGGTCCCAGTGCTCCGCTCCTCTCTTTTCACTCCTGCTGCCAGAAGCCCAGGGAGGATGGGAGGGCTTAGAACATGGCTGGGCACTGTGGTTTCTCCAGAGAAGTGGAGGGCATTTGCTTTACCTTGCCACAACCACTTGGGATAGGGTGTGCACCTCAGGAAAACTGTTTCGGTGGGAAGCCGGCTTTTTGCAAAGCGGTCTCAGGGCCGTGGGGCTCGGCTGTCCCTCCGTCTCCCCAAAGCACAGGGACGAGGTGAGGCTCTTAGACCGTGCCTGGGCAATGTTGTTTCTTACAACTGGGTGTGTGGCATTTCGTTGACCTCGCTAAGCCCACTTGGGATAGGTTTTCCACAGCAAGCACCTATTGTTCGTCGGAAGCCGTTTTTGACCCAGGGGTCTCCGGACTGTGTTCGTTGGGGAACTCATGCTAGCAAAACCGCCGGGATGAGGGAAGGGTTCAGACTGTGCCTGGGCCCTGTGGTCTCTTCCAGATTAGTCTATGGCATTTCCTTCCCCTTGCCACAGGCACCTGGGAGCATGTCTGCACGTGGAGAAAGACTTTCGCGTGGGAAGCCGGTTTTTCTCAAACGGGTCCCAGTGCCCTACTCCTCTCTTTTCACTCCTGCTGCCAGAAGCCCAGGGAGGATGGGAGGGCTTAGAACATGGCTGGGCACTGTGGATTCTTCCAGAGAAGTGGAGGGCATTTGCTTTACCTTGCCACAACCACTTGGGATAGGGTCTGCACCTCAGGAAAACTGTTTCGGTGGGAAGCCGGCTTTTTGCAAAGCGGTCTCAGGGCCGTGGGGCTCGGCTGTCCCTCCGTCTCCCCAAAGCACAGGGACGAGGTGAGGCGCTTAGACCGTGCCTGGGCAATGTTGTTTCTTACAACTGGGTGTGTGGCATTTCGTTGACCTCGCTAAGCCCACTTGGGATAGGTTTTCCACAGCAAGCACCTATTGTTCGCCGGAAGCAGTTTTTGACCCAGGGGTCTCCGGACTGTGTTCGTTGGGGAACTCATGCTAGCAAAACCGCCGGGATGAGGGAAGGGTTCAGACTGTGCCTGGGCCCTGTGGTCTCTTCCAGATTAGTGTATGGCATTTCCTTCCCCTTGCCACAGGCACCTGGGAGCATGTCTGCACGTGGAGAAAGACTTTCGCGTGGGAAGCCGGTTTTTCTCAAACGGGTCCCAGTGCCCTACTCCTCTCTTTTCACTCCTGCTGCCAGAAGCCCAGGGAGGATGGGAGGGCTTAGAACATGGCTGGGCACTGTGGTTTCTTCCAGAGAAGTGGAGGGCATTTGCTTTACCTTGCCACAACCGCTTGGGATAGGGTCTGCACCTCAGGAAAACTGTTTCCGTGGGAAGCCGGCTTTTTGCAAAGGGGTCTCAGGGCCGTGGGCCTCGGGTGTCCCTCCAGCTCCCCAAAGCACAGGGACGAGGTGAGGGGCTTAGACCGTGCCTGGGCAATGTTGTTTCTTACACCTGGGTGTGTGGCATTTTGTTGACCTGGCTACCCCACTTGGGATAGGTTTTCCACAGCAAGCACGTATTGTTCGTCGGAAGCCGTTTTTGCCCCAGGGGTCTCCGGGCTGTGTTCGTTGGGGTTGAACTCCTGCTATCAAAACCGTCGGGATGAGGGAGGGGTTCAGACTGTGCCTGGGTCCTGTGGTCTATTCCAGGTCAGTGTATGCCATTTCCTTCCCCTTGCCACAGGCACCTGGGAGCATGTCTGCACGTGGAGAAAGACTTTCCCGTGGGAAGCCGGTTTTTGTCAAACGGGTCCCAGTGCTCTGCTCCTCTCTTTTCACTCCTGCTGCCTGAAGCCCAGGGAGGATGGGAGGGCTTAGAACATGGCTGGGCAATGTGGATTCTTCCAGAGAAGTGGAGGGCATTTGCATTACCTTGCCACAACCACTTGGGATAGGGTGTGCACCTCAGGAAAACTATTTCCGTGGGAAGCCGGCTTTTTGCAAAGGGGTCTCAGGGCCGTGGGGATCGGCTTTCCCTCCGGCTCCCCAAAGCACAGGGACGAGGTGAGGGGCTTAGACCGTGCCTGGGCAATGTTGTTTCTTACACCTGGGTGTGTGGCATTTTGTTGACCTGGCTACCGCCACTTGGGATAGGTTTTCCTGTCAAGCACCTCTTGTTGGTCGGAAGCCGTTTTTGCCCCAGGGGTCTCCGGGCTGTGTTCGTTGGGGTGAACTCCTGCTAGCAAAACCGCCGGGATGAGGGAAGGGTTCAGACTGTGCCTGGGCCCTGTGGTCTCTTCCAGGTCACTGTATGGCATTTCCTTCCCCTTGCCACAGGCACCTGGGAGCATGTCTGCACGTGGAGAAAGACTTTCCCGTGGGAAGCCGGTTTTTGTCAAACGGGTCCCAGTGCTCTGCTCCTCTCTTTTCACTCCTGCTGCCAGAAGCCCAGGGAGGATGGGAGGGCTTACAACATGGCTGGGCCATGTGGTTTCTTCCTGAGAAGTGGAGGGCATTTGCTTTACCTTGCCACAACCACTTGGGATAGGGTGTGCACCTCAGGAAAACTGTTTTCCGTGGGAAGCCGGCTTTTTGCAAAGGGGTCTCAGGGCCGTGGGCCTCGGCTGTCCCTCCGGCTCCCCAAAGCACAGGGACGAGGTGAGGGGCTTAGACCGTGCCTGGGCAATGTTGTTTCTTACACCTGGGTGTGTGGCATTTCGTTGACCTGGCTACTCCCACGTGGGATAGGTTTTCCACAGCAAGCACCTCTTGTTCGTCGGAATCCGTTTTTGCCCCAGGGGTCTCCGGGCTGTGTTCGTTGGGGTTGAACTCCTGCTAGCAAAACCGCCGGGATGAGGGAATGGTTCAGACTCTGCCTGGGCCCTGTGGTCTCTTCCAGGTCAGTGTATGGCATTTCCTTCCCCTTGCCACAGGCACCTGGGAGCATGTCTGCATGTGGAGAAAGACTTTCCCGTGGGAAGCCGGTTTTTGTCAAACGGGTCCCAGTGCTGTGCTCCTCTCTTTTCATTCCTGCTGCCAGAAGCCCAAGAAGGATGGGAGGGCTTAGAACATGGCTGGGCACTGTGGTTTCTTCCAGAGAAGTGGAGGGCATTTGCTTTACCTTGCCACAACCACGTGGGATAGGGTGTGCACCTCAGGAAAACTGTTTCCGTGGGAAGCCGGCTTTTTACAAAGGGTTCTCAGGGCCGTGGGCCTCGGGTGTCCCTCCGGCTCCTCAAAGCACAGGGACGAGGTGAGGGGCTTAGACCGTGCCTGGGCAATGTTGTTTCTTACACCTGGGTGTGTGGCATTTTGTTGACCTGGCTACCCCACTTGGGATAGGTTTTCCACAGCAAGCACGTATTGTTCGTCGGAAGCCGTTTTTGCGCCAGGGGTCTCCGGGCTGTGTTCGTTGGGGTTGAACTCCTGCTATCAAAACCGTCCTGATGAGGGAGGGGTTCAGACTGTGCCTGGGCCCTGTGGTCTCTTCCAGGTCAGTGTATGGCATTTCCTTCCCTTTGCCACAGGCACCTGGGAGCATGTCTGCACGTGGAGAAAGACTTTCCCGTGGGAAGCCGGTTTTTGTCAAACGGGTCCCAGTGCCCTGCTCCTCTCTTTTCACTCCTGCTGCCAGAAGCCCAGGGAGGATGGAAGGGCTTAGAACACGGCTGGGCACTGTGGTTTCTTCCAGAGAAGTGGAGGGCATTTGCTTTACCTTACCACAACCACGTGGGATAGGGTGTGCACCTCAGGAAAACTGTTTCTGTGGGAAGCCGGCTTTTTGCAAAGGGGTCTCAGGGCCGTGGGCCTCGGCTGTCCCTCCGGCTCCCCAAAGCACAGGGACGAGGTGAGGGGCTTAGACCGTGCCTGAGCAATGTTGTTTCTTACTCCTGGGTGTGTGGCATTTCGTTGACCTGGCTACTCCCACTTGGGATAGGTTTTCCACAGCAAGCACCTCTTGTTCGTTGGAAGCCCTTTTTGCCCTAGGGGTCTCCGGGCTGTGTTCGTTGGGGTTGAACTCCTGCTAGCAAAACCGCCGGGATGAGGGAAGGGTTCAGACTGTGCCTGGGCCCTGTGGTCTCTTCCAGGTCAGTGTATGGCATTTCCTTCCCCTTGCCACAGGCACCTGGGAGCATGTCTGCATGTGGAGAAAGACTTTCCCGAGGGAAGCCGGTTTTTGTCAAACGGGTCCCAGTGCTCTGCTCCTCTCTTTTCATTCCTGCTGCCAGAAGTCCAAGGAGGATGGCAGGGCTTAGAACATGGCTGGGCACTGTGGTTTCTTCCAGAGAAGTGGAGGGCATTTGCTTTACCTTGCCACAACCACGTGGGATAGGGTGTGCACCTCAGGAAAACTGTTTCCGTGGGAAGCCGGCTTTTTACAAAGGGTTCTCAGGGCCGTGGGCCTCGGGTGTCCCTCCGGCTCCTCAAAGCACAGGGACGAGGTGAGGGGCTTGGACCGTGCCTGGGCAATGTTGTTTCTTACACCTGGGTGTGTGGCATTTTGTTGACCTGGCTACCCCACTTGGGATAGGTTTTCCACAGCAAGCACGTATTGTTCGTCGGAAGCCGTTTTTGCGCCAGGCGTCTCCGGGCTGTGTTCATTGGGGTTGAACTACTGCTATCAAAACCGTCGGGATGAGGGAGGGGTTCAGACTGTGCCTGGGCCCTGTGGTCTCTTCCAGGTCAGTGTATGGCATTTCCTTCCCCTTGCCACAGGCACCTGGGAGCATGTCTGCACGTGGAGAAAGACTTTCCCGTGGGAAGCCGGTTTTTGTCAAACGGGTCCCAGTGCACTGCTCCTCTCTTTTCACTCCTGCTGCCTGAAGCCCAGGGAGGATGGGAGGGCTTAGAACATGGCTGGGAACTGTGGTTTCTTCCAGAGAAGTGGAGGGCATTTGCATTATCTTGCCACAACCACTTGGGATAGGGTGTGCACCTCAGGAAAACTGTTTCCGTGGGAAGCCGGCTTTTTGCAAAGGGGTCTCAGGGCCGTGGGGATCGGCTTTCCCTCAGGCTCCCCAAAGCACAGGGACGAGGTGAGGGGCTTAGACCGTGCCTGGGCAATGTTGTTTCTTACACCTGGGTGTGTGGCATTTTGTTGACCTCGCTACCCCCACTTGGGATAGGTTTTCCTGTCAAGCACCTCTTGTTGGTCGGAAGCCGTTTTTGCCCCAGGGGTCTCCGGGCTGTGTTCGTTGGGGTGAACTCCTGCTAGCAGAACCGCCGGGATGAGGAAAGGGTTCAGACTGTGCCTGGGCCCTGTGGTCTCTTCCAGGTCAGTGTATGGCATTTCCTTCCCCTTGCCACAGGCACCTGGGAGCATGTCTGCACGTGGAGAAAGACTTTCCCGTGGGAAGCCGGTTTTGTCAAACGGGTCCCAGTGCTCTGCTCCTCTCTTTTCACTCCTGCTGACAGAAGCCCAGGGAGGATGGGAGGGCTTAGAACATGGCTGGGCACTGGGGTTTCTTCCAGAGAAGTGGAGGGCATTTGCATTACCTTGCCACAACCTGTTGGGATAGGGTCTGCACGTCAGGAAGACTCTTTTTGTCGGAAGCCCGCTTTTTGCAAAGGGGTCTCAGGGCAGTGGGCCTCGGGTGTCCCTCCGGCTCCCCAAAGCACAGGGACGAGGTGAGGGGCTTGGACCGTGCCTGGGCAATGTTGTTTCTTACACCTGGTTGTGTGGCATTTCGTTGACCTGGCTACCCCCACTTGGGATAGGTTTTCCACAGCAAGCACCTCTTGTTCGTAGAAAGCCGTTTTTGCCCCAGGGGTCTCCGGGCTGTGTTCGTTGGGGTTGAACTCCTGCTAGCAAAACCGCCGGGATGAGGGAAGGGCTCAGACTGTGCCTGGGCCCTGTGGTCTCTTCCAGGTCAGTGTATGGCATTTCCTTCCCTTTGCCACAGGCACCTGGGAGCATGTCTGCACGTGGAGAAAGACTTTCCCATAGGAAGCCGGTTTTTGTCTAACGGGTCCCAGTGATCTGCTCCTCTCTTTTCACTCCTGCTGCCAGAAGCCCAGGGAGGATGGGAGGGCTTAGAACATGGCTGGGCACTGTGGTTTCTTCCAGAGAAGTGGAGGGCATTTGCATCACCTTTCCACAACCACCTGGGATAGGGTGTGCACCTCAGGAAAACTGTTTCCGTGGGAAGCCGGCTTTTTGCAAAGGGGTTTCAGGGCCCTGGGCCTCGGCTGTCCCTCCGGCTCCCCAAAGCACAGGGACGAGGTGAGGGGCTTAGACCGTGCCTGGGCAATGTTGTTTCTTACAGCTGGGTGTGTGGCATTTCGTTGACCTGCCTACCCTACTTGGGATAGGTTTTCCACAGCAAGCACCTGTTGTTCGTCCGAAGCCGTTTTTGCCTCAGGGTCTCCGGGCTGTGTTCGTTGGGGTTGAACTCCCGCTAGCAAAACAGCCGGGATGAGGGAAGGGCTCAGACTGTGCCTGGGCCCTGTGGTCTCTTCGAGGTCAGTGTATGGCATTTCTTTCACCTTGCCACAGGCACTGGGGAGCATGTCTGCACGTGGTGAAGGACTTTCTCGTGGGAAGCCGGTTTCTGTCAAACGGGTCCCAGTGCTCTGCTCCTCTCTTTTCACTCCTGCTGCCAGAAGCCCAGGGAGGATGGGAGGGCTTAGAACATGGCTGGGCACTGTGGTTTCTTCCAGAGACGTGGAGGGCATTTGCTTTACCTTGCCACAACCACTTGTGAGAGGGTCTGCACCTCAGGAGAACTGTTTCCGTGGGAAGCCGGCTTTTTGCAAAGGGGTCTCAGGGCCGTGGGCCTCGGGTGTCCCTCCGGCTCCCCAAAGCACAGGGACGAGGTGAGGGGCTTAGACCATGCCTGGGCAATGTTTTTTCTTACCCCTGGGTGTGTGGCATTTTGTTTACCTGGCTACCCCCACTGGGATAGGTTTTCCACAGCAAGAGCATATTGTTCGTCGGAAGCTGTTTTTGCCCCAGGGGTCTCCGGGCTGTGTTCGTTGGGGTTGAACTTCTGCTAGCAAAAGCGCCGGGATGAGGGAAGAGCTCAGACGGTGCCTGGGCACTGTGGTCTCTTACCTGACCCGTACCCTAACTGGAACCCAAACCCTATACCCTGACCCAGACCCTTAGCCTGATCCTGACCATTACCCTGACCCTAACCCTAACCCTAACCCTAACCAGAACCCTAGCCCTAACCCGAACCCTAACACTAATCCTAACCCTAACCCGAAACATAACCCTAACCCTAACCCTACCACGAAAACTAACCCTAACCCTAAACCTAACCCTAAGCGTAACGTGAACCCTAACCCGAACCCGAACCCTAACCCTAACCCTAACCCTAACCCTAACCCCTAACCTGACCCCAAACTCGAACCCTAACCCTAACCCTAAACCTAACCCTAACCCGAACCCTAACCCGAACACCAATTCTAACCCTAACCCTCACCCTAACCCTAACCCTCAGCCTAACCCGAACCCTAACCCTAACCCTAAACCTCAGCCTAACCCTAACCCTACCGGAACCCTAAACCTAAAACAAACCCTAACCGTAAACCTAACCCTAACCTGAAGCCGAACCCTAACCCTAACCCTACCCGAACCCTAACCATAAACCAAACCCTAAACCTAACCCTAACCCTACCCGAACCCTAACCCTAAACCAAACCCTAAACCTAAACCTAACCCGAACCCTAACCCTAACCCTCACCCGAATCCTACCCCAAACCCTAACCCTAACCCTAACCCTAACCCTAACATGAACAGAAACCCGAAACCTAACCCTAACCCTAACCCTAACACGAACACTAAACCTAACCCTAACCCTAAGCATAACGTGAACCCTAACCCTAACCCGAACCGTAACCCGAACCCTAACCCTAACCCGAACCCTCACCCTAACCCGAACTCTAACCCTAACCATAACCCCAACCCGAAACCTAACCCTAACAGTAACCCTAACCCGAAACCTAAACCTAAACCGAACACTAACCCTAACCCTAATCCTCACCCTAACCCTAACCCTAACCCTAACCCTAACCCGAACCGTAACCATAACCCTAACCCTAACCTTAACCCGAAACCGAACGCTAACCGAAACCTGACCCGAACCAGAACACTAAACCTGACGCGAATTTGAACCCAAAACCTAACCTGAACCTGAACCCCGAACCCGAACCCCTAACCCTAACCCTAACCCTAACCCTACAAGAACCCTAACCCTAACCCTAAAACTAACCCGAACCCTGGCCCTAACTCAAACCCTAACCCGAACCCTAACCCTAACCCTAACCCTAACTCAAACCCTAACCTGAACCCTAACCCTAACCCGAACCCGAACCCTTCCCTAACCCTAACCCATACCCGAACCCTAACCCTAACCCTCCCCGAACCCTAACCCTAACCCAAACCCTAACCCTAACCCGAACCCTAACCGTAACCCTAACCCTAACCCGTACCCTCACCCTAACCCTAATCCCTAAACACTGACCTTGACCCTAACCCTAACCCTGACACTGACCCTGACCCTAACCCTAACCCGAACCCTGACCGGAACCTGAAGCCTAACCCTGACGCGAACCTGAACCCGAACCCAAAGCCCGAACCTGAACCCGAAACCAAACCCCTAACCCTAAGCCTAACCCTAACCCGAACCCTTACATGAACCCAAACCCTAATGCGAACCCTCACCCGAACCCTAACCCGAACCCTATCCCTAAACCGAACCCGAACCTGACCCGAACCCTAATCACGAAACCTAACCCTGACCCTGACCATGACCCTGACCCTAACCCTCACCCTAAACCCTCAAAACTGACCCTGAACCTAACCTTAAACCTGACCCTGACCCTGACCCTAAATCCTAAACCCTGACACTGACCCTGACCCTCAACCTAACCCGAACCCTGACCCGAACCTGAACACTAACCCTGACGCGAACATCAACCCGAAACCTAACCCGAACCCTAACCCGAACCCTAACCCTAACCCTAACCCTAACCCTCACCCGAACCCTAACACGAACGCTAACCCTAACCGTGACTCTAACACTAACATTAAACTTAACCCTAACCCGAATCTGAGCCCTAACCCTAACACTAACCCTGCCCGAACCCTAACACTAAACCAAACCCTAAACCTAACCCTAACCCTACCCGAACCCTAACCCTAAACCAAACCCTAACCCTAAACCTAACCCGAACCCTAACCCTAACCTTCACCCGAATCCTAACCTAAACCCTAACCCTAACCCTAACCCTAACATGAACAGAAACCCGAAACCTAACCCTAACCCTAATCCTAACACGAACACTAAACCTAACCCTAACCCTAACCATAACGTGAACCCTAACCCTAACCCTAACCCGAACCCGAACCCTAACCCTAACCCGAACCCTCACCCTAACCCGAACTCTAACCCTAACCATAACCCCAACCCAAAACCTAACCCTAACAGTAACCCTAACCCGAAACCTAACCCTAACCCGAACACTAACCCTAACCCTAATCTTCAGCCTAACCCGAACCCGAACCCTAACGCTAACCCTACCTGAACCCTAATCCTAAACCAAACCCTAACCCTAAACCTAACCCTAACCCTAACCCGAATCGTAACCATAACCCTAACCCTAACCTTAACCCGAAACCGAACGCTAACCGAAACCTGACCCGAACCAGAACACTAAACCTGACGCGAATTTGAACCCAAAACCTAACCCGAACCCGAACCCCGAACCCGAACCCCTAACCCTAACCCTAACCCTAACCCTACAAGAACCCTAACCCTAACCCTAAAACTAACCCGAACCCTGGCCCTAACTCAAACCCTAACCCGAACCCTAACCCTAACCCTAACCCTAACTCAAACATAACCCGAACCCTAACCCTAACCCGAACCCGAACCCTTCCCTAACCCTAACCCATACCCGAACCCTAACCCTAACCCTCCCCGAACCCTAACCCTAACCCAAACCCTAACCCTAACCCGAACCCTAACCCTAACCCTAACCCTGACCCTGACCCTGACCCTAAACCCTAAACCCTGACACTGACACTGACCCTCACCCTAACCCGAACCCTGACCCGAACCTGAACACTAACCCTGACGCGAACATCAACCTGAAACCTAACCCGAATCCTAATCCGAAACTTAACCCTAACCCTTACCCTAACCCTAACCCTCACCCGAACCCTAACACGAACGCTAACCCTAACCCTGACTCTAACAATAACATTAAACTTAACCCTAACCCGAATCTGAGCCCTAACTCTAACCCTAGCCCTATCCGAACCCTAACCCTAACCCAAACCCTAACCGTAACCCTAACCCAAACGCTAACCCTAACCCGAATCGTAACCCTAACCCTAACCGTAACCCTAACCCTAACCCTAACCTTAACACTAACCCTAACCCTAACCCGAACCCTAACCCTAACCCGACCCTAACCATAACCCTATCCCTAACCAGAAACCTAACCCTAACCCTAACCCGAACCCGAAACCGAACCCTAACCCTAACCCTAACCCTAACCCTAAACCGAACCCGAAACCTAACCCTAACCCTAACCCTAACCCTGATCCGAACCCTAACCCTAAACCTAACATGAACGCTAACTCTAAACCTAACCCGAACCCGAAGCCAAACACTAACCATAACCCAAACGATACCCGAACCCGAACCCTAAACCAAAACCGATCCCGCACCCTAACCCTAACCCGAAACCTAACCCTAACCCTAACCCTAACCCTAACCCTAACCATAACCCCAACCCGAAACCTAACCCTAACAGTAACCCTAACCCGAAACCTAAACCTAAACCGAACACTAACCCTAACCCTAATCCTAACCCTAACCCTAACCCTAACCCTAACCCTAACCCGAACCCTAACCTTAATCCTAACCCTAACACGAAACCTAACCCTAACCCTAACCCGAACCCTAACCTTAACATGAACCTGAACCCGAAACCTAACCCTAACCCTAACCCTAACACGAAAACTAACCCTAACCATAACCCAAACGCGAACCCTAACCCTAACCCGAACCCGAACCCTATCCCTAACCCTAAACATAAACCCTAAAACCTCACTGTGACCCTAACACTAACCCTGATCCTGACCATGAACCTGACCCTGACCCTAGACCCTAAACCCTGACGCTGACCCTGACCTAACCCAAACCCAAAACCTGACCTGAACCCTAACCCTAACCCTACCCGAACCCTAACCCTAAACCAAACCCTAAACCTAACCATAACCCTACCCTAACCCTAACCCTAACCCTAACCCTAACCCTAACCCTAATCATAAACCAAACCCTAACCCTAAACCTAACCCTAACCCTAACCCGAACCGTAACCATAACCCTAACCCTAACCTTAACCCGAAACCGAACGCTAACCGAAACCTGACCCGAACCAGAACACTAAACCTGACGCGAATTTGAACCCAAAACCTAACCCGAACCCGAACCCCGAACCCGAACCCCTAACCCTAACCCTAACCCTACAAGAACCCTAACCCTAACCCTAAAACTAACCCGAACCCTGGCCCTAACTCAAACCCTAACCCGAACCCTAACTCTAACCCTAACCCTAACTCAAACCCTAACCCGAACCCTAACCCTAACCCGAACCCGAACCCTTCCCTAACCCTAACCCATACCCGAATCCTAACCCTAACCCTCCCCGAACCCTAACCCTAACCCAAACCCTAACCCTAACCTGAACCCTAACCCTAACCCTAACCCTGACCCTGACCCTGACCCTAAACCCTAAACCCTGACACTGACACTGACCCTCACCCTAACCCGAACCCTGACCCGAACCTGAACACTAACCCTGACGCGAACATCAACCTGAAACCTAACCCGAATCCTAATCCGAACCTTAACCCTAACCCTTACCCTAACCCTAACCCTCACCCGAACCCTAACACGAACGCTAACCCTAACCCTGACTCTAACAATAACATTAAACTTAACCCTGCCCGAATCTGAGCCCTAACTCTAACCCTAGCCCTATCCGAACCCTAACCCTAACCCAAACCCTAACCGTAACCCTAACCCAAACGCTAACCCTAACCCGAATCGTAACCCTAACCCTAACCGTAACCCTAACCCTAACCCTAACCTTAACACTAACCCTAACCCTAACCCGAACCCTAACCCTAACCCGACCCTAACCATAACCCTATCCCTAACCAGAAACCTAACCCTAACCCTAACCCGAACCCGAAACCGAACCCTAACCCTAACCCTAACCCTAACCCTAAACCGAACCCGAAACCTAACCCTAACCCTAACCCTAACCCTGATCCGAACCCTAACCCTAAACCTAACATGAACGCTAACTCTAAACCTAACCCGAACCCGAAGCCAAACACTAACCATAACCCAAACGATACCCGAACCCGAACCCTAAACCAAAACCGATCCCGCACCCTAACCCTAACCCGAAACCTAACCCTAACCCTAACCCTAACCCTAACCCTAACCATAACCCCAACCCGAAACCTAACCCTAACAGTAACCCTAACCCGAAACCTAAACCTAAACCGAACACTAACCCTAACCCTAATCCTAACCCTAACCCTAACCCTAACCCTAACCCTAACCCTAACCCGAACCCTAACCTTAATCCTAACCCTAACACGAAACCTAACCCTAACCCTAACCCGAACCCTAACCTTAACATGAACCTGAACCCGAAACCTAACCCTAACCCTAACCCTAACACGAAAACTAACCCTAACCATAACCCAAACGCGAACCCTAACCCTAACCCGAACCCGAACCCTATCCCTAACCCTAAACATAAACCCTAAAACCTCACTGTGACCCTAACACTAACCCTAATCCTGACCATGAACCTGACCCTGACCCTAGACCCTAAACCCTGACGCTGACCCTGACCTAACCCAAACCCAAAACCTGACCTGAACCCTAACCCTAACCCTACCCGAACCCTAACCCTAAACCAAACCCTAAACCTAACCATAACCCTACCCTAACCCTAACCCTAACCCTAACCCTAACCCTAACCCTAATCATAAACCAAACCCTAACCCTAAACCTAACCCTAACCCTAACCCGAACCGTAACCCTAACCCTAACCCTAACCCTAACCCTAACCCTAACCCTAACCCAAACCCTAACCGTAACCCTAACCCGAAAACTAACTCTAACCCTAACCCTAAACCTAACCCTAACCCTAACCCAACCCCGAACCCAAATCGTAACCCTAACCCTAACTGTAACCCTAACCCTAACCCTAACCATAATCGGAACCCGAACCCTAACCCTAACCCGAACCCTAACCCTAACCCTAACGCGAACCCGAACCCGAATCCAAACCCTAACCCTAACCCGAACCCTAACCCGAACTCTAACCCTAACCCTAACCATAACCCTAACCCTAAACTACCCTAACCCTAACCCGAACCCTAACCCTAACCCTAACCGTAACCCTAACCCAAACGCTAACCCTAACCCGAATCGTAACCCTAACCCTAACCGTAACCCTAACCCTAACCATAACCATAACCCGAACCTGAAACTTAACCCTAACCCGAACCCTAACCCTAACCCGACCCTAACCATAACCGTATCCCTAACCGGAAACCTAACCCTAACCCTAACCCGAACCCGAACCCGAACCATAACCCTAACCGTAACCCGAACCCTAAACCTAAACCGAAACCTAACCCGAACCCGAACCCGAACCCGAACCCTAACCCTAACCCAAATCCTAACCCGAAAACGAACCCTAACCCGAACCCTAACCCTAACCCTAACCCTAACCCGAACACTAACCCTAACCTGACCCAAACCCTAACCCTATCCCTAACCTGTAACCTAACACGAACCCTAACCCGAAACCGAACCCTAACCCTAACCCGAACCCGAACCCTAACCCTAACCCAAACCCTAACACGAACCCTGACCGGAACCTGAAGCCTAACCCTGACGCGAACCTGAACCCGAACCCAAAGCCCGAACCTGAACCCGAAACCAAACCCCTAACCCTAAGCCTAACCCTAACCCGAACCCTTACATGAACCCAAACCCTAATGCGAATCCTCACCCGAACCCTAACCCGAACCCTATCCCTAAACCGAACCCGAACCTGACCCGAACCCTAATCACGAAACCTAACCCTGACCCTGACCATGACCCTGACCCTAACCCTCACCCTAAACCCTCAAAACTGACCCTGAACCTAACCTTAAACCTGACCCTGACCCTGACCCTAAATCCTAAACCCTGACACTGACCCTGACCCTCAACCTAACCCGAACCCTGACCCGAACCTGAACACTAACCCTGACGCGAACATCAACCCGAAACCTAACCCGAACCCTAACCCGAACCCTAACCCTAACCCTAACCCTAACCCTCACCCGAACCCTAACACGAACGCTAACCCTAACCGTGACTCTAACACTAACATTAAACTTAACCCTAACCCGAATCTGAGCCCTAACCCTAACACTAACCCTGCCCGAACCCTAACACTAAACCAAACCCTAAACCTAACCCTAACCCTACCCGAACCCTAACCCTAAACCAAACCCTAACCCTAAACCTAACCCGAACCCTAACCCTAACCTTCACCCGAATCCTAACCTAAACCCTAACCCTAACCCTAACCCTAACATGAACAGAAACCCGAAACCTAACCCTAACCCTAATCCTAACACGAACACTAAACCTAACCCTAACCCTAACCATAACGTGAACCCTAACCCTAACCCTAACCCTAACCCGAACCCTAACCCTAACCCGAACCCTCACCCTAACCCGAACTCTAACCCTAACCATAACCCCAACCCAAAACCTAACCCTAACAGTAACCCTAACCCGAAACCTAACCCTAACCCGAACACTAACCCTAACCCTAATCTTCAGCCTAACCCGAACCCGAACCCTAACGCTAACCCTACCTGAACCCTAATCCTAAACCAAACCCTAACCCTAAACCTAACCCTAACCCTAACCCGAATCGTAACCATAACCCTAACCCTAACCTTAACCCGAAACCGAACGCTAACCGAAACCTGACCCGAACCAGAACACTAAACCTGACGCGAATTTGAACCCAAAACCTAACCCGAACCCGAACCCCGAACCCGAACCCCTAACCCTAACCCTAACCCTAACCCTACAAGAACCCTAACCCTAACCCTAAAACTAACCCGAACCCTGGCCCTAACTCAAACCCTAACCCGAACCCTAACCCTAACCCTAACCCTAACCCTAACCCTAACCCTAACCCTAACCCTGAACCCTAACCCTAACCCTACCCGAACCCTAACCCTAAACCAAACCCTAAACCTAACCATAACCCTACCCTAACCCTAACCCTAACCCTAACCCTAACCCTAATCATAAACCAAACCCTAACCCTAAACCTAACCCTAACCCTAACCCGAACCGTAACCCTAACCCTAACCCTAACCCTAACCCTAACCCTAACCCTAACCCAAACCCTAACCGTAACCCTAACCCGAAAACTAACTCTAACCCTAACCCTAAACCTAACCCTAACCCTAACCCAACCCCGAACCCAAATCGTAACCCTAACCCTAACTGTAACCCTAACCCTAACCCTAACCATAATCGGAACCCGAACCCTAACCCTAACCCGAACCCTAACCCTAACCCTAACGCGAACCCGAACCCGAATCCAAACCCTAACCCTAACCCGAACCCTAACCCGAACTCTAACCCTAACCCTAACCATAACCCTAACCCTAAACTACCCTAACCCTAACCCGAACCCTAACCCTAACCCTAACCGTAACCCTAACCCAAACGCTAACCCTAACCCGAATCGTAACCCTAACCCTAACCGTAACCCTAACCCTAACCATAACCATAACCCGAACCCGAAACTTAACCCTAACCCGAACCCTAACCCTAACCCGACCCTAACCATAACCGTATCCCTAACCGGAAACCTAACCCTAACCCTAACCCGAACCCGAACCCGAACCATAACCCTAACCGTAACCCGAACCCTAAACCTAAACCGAAACCTAACCCGAACCCGAACCCGAACCCGAACCCTAACCCTAACCCAAATCCTAACCCGAAAACGAACCCTAACCCGAACCCTAACCCTAACCCTAACCCTAACCCGAACACTAACCCTAACCTGACCCAAACCCTAACCCTATCCCTAACCTGTAACCTAACACGAACCCTAACCCGAAACCGAACCCTAACCCTAACCCGAACCCGAACCCTAACCCTAACCCAAACCCTAACACGAACCCTAAACCTAACCCGAACCCTAACCCGAAACCGAACCCGAACCCTAACCCTAACCCGAACCCGAACCCTAACCCTAACCCTAACCCTGACCCTAACCCTAACCCAACCCGAACCCGACCCCTAACCCGAAACCGAACCCGAACCCTAACCCTAACCCGAACCCGAACCCTAAACCTAACCCGAAACCTAACCCGAACCCGAACCCTAACCCGAACCCGAACCCTAACCCTAAACCGACCCCTAACCCGAAACCAAACCCGAACCCTAACCCTAACCCTAACCCTAAACCTAACCCAAAACCGAACCCGAACCCTAACCCGAACCCTAACCCTAACCCTAACCCTAACCCTAACCGGAACCCGAACCCTAACCCTAACCCTAACCCTAAAACGAACCCTAACCCTAACCCGAACCCGAACCCTAACCCGAAACCGAACCCGAACCCTAACCCTAACCCTAACTCTAACCAGAACCCTAACCCTAACCCTAACCCTTACCCTAACCCTAACCCGAACCCGAACCCGACCCCTAACCCGAAACCGAACCCGAACCCTAACCCTAACCGTAACCCGAACCCTAAACCTAAACCGAAACCTAACCCGAACCCGAACCCGAACCCGAACCCTAACCCTAACCCAAACCCTAACCCGAAAACGAACCCTAACCCGAACCCTAAACCTAACCCTAACCCTAACCCGAACACTAACCCTAACCTGACCCAAACCCTAACCCTATCCCTAACCTGTAACCTAACACGAACCCTAACCCAAAACCGAACCCGAACCCTAACCCTAACCCGAACCCGAACCCTAACCCTAACCCAAACCCTAACACGAACCCTAACCCTAACCCGAACCCTAACCCGAAACCGAACCCGAACCCGAACCCTAACCCTAACCCTAACCCGAACCCGAACCCTAACCCTAACCCTGACCCTGACCCTAACCCTAACCCGAACCCGAACCCGACCCCTAACCCGAAACCGAACCCGAACCCTAACCCTAACCCGAACCCGAACCCTAAACCTAACCCGAAACCTAACCCAAACCCGAACCCTAACCCGAACCCGAACCCTAAACCTAACCCGACCCCTAACCCGAAACCGAACCCGAACCATAACCCTAACCCTAACCCGAAACCTAACCCGAACCCGAACCCTAACCCGAACCCTAACCCTAACCCTAACCCTAACCCTAACCCTAACCCTAAACCGAACCCTAACCCTAACCGTAACCCGAACCCTAACCCTAAACCGAACCCTAACACGAACCCGAACCCGAACCCGAACCCTTACCCTAACCCTAACCCGAACCCTAACCCGAGCCTGAACCCGAACCCGAACCCGAACCCTAATCCTAACCCGAACCCGAACCCTAATCCTAACCCGAACCCGAACCCGAATCCATACTCGAAAGCGAAACCAATACCGAACCAGAACCCGAACCCGAACCCTAACCCCTAACCCGAACCCGAACCCGAATCCATAACTGAAAGCGAAACCGATACCGAACCCGAACCGTAACTGAAACCGAACCCTACCCGAACCCGAACCCGAACCCTACCCGAACCCGAACCTGAAACCTACCCGAACCAGAACCAGAACCAGAACCCAAACCCCTAACCCGAACGCGAACCCGAAACCCATAATTGTTTGTGCCAATGTAAAGAAAATGCCATACGCTTATCTGTAAGAAACAACAGTGCCCTGGAACAGTCTGAGCCTTAATATCAGCACTGTGCTTTTGGGAGCGGGAGTTAAAGCGGAGGCAAACAGCACTAAGACACATTTGGCAAAAATCGCGTTCCAATGAATAATATTTTCTTCCCTTTCAAACCCAAACGTAAGTGGTTGTGGCCAGATAAATAAATGCCACACCCTTATGTGTAAGAAACAACAGTGCCCAGGAACGGGTTTCTACGTGAAGAAAATATTTCTCGTTGGAACTCCGCTTTTTTACTTTACCTTCCACAACCCCTTGTGATAGGGTTTCCACGTTAAGAAAATAGTTTTCATTGGAAGCCGGTTTTTCCCAAATGTGTCTAAGTGCTGTATTCCTCGGGTTTCACTCATGCTACCAAAAGCACAGTGATGATGTTAGGGCTTAGACTGTTCCTGGGTAATGTTGTTTCTTACACATAAGGGTGTGGCATTTTCTTTACATTGCCACGACCACATATGATAGGGTTTCAACATGAACAAAATATTTTTCGTTGGAAGCGGTTTTTTGTCAAATGTGTCTCAATACCGTGTTGTTTGGGATTAACTAATGCTACCGAAATCACTATGATGATGTGAGGGCTCAGACCGATCCTGGAAACTTGTTTCTTACAGATAAGCGTATGGCATTTTCTTTACATTGGCACAAACAATTATGATAGAGTTTGCAAAAGAGAAAATTTATTTCATTGAAAGGCGGTTTTTGCCAAATTTTCTCAGCTGTTTGCCTCGGTTTTAACTCATGATACCAAAAGAACAGTGATGATCTTAGGGCTCAGACCGTCCATGGGACCAGTTATTTCTTACAAATAAGCATATGGCACATCCTTTAGCTTGCCACAACAAATTAAGATGGAGTTTGCACATCAAGAAATATTTTTCATTTGAACCCGTTTCTGCCAAATATGTCTCAGTACTATGTGCTCAGCACTTGGGAGGATGTCTGCACGTGGAGAAAGACTTTTTCATGGGAAGCCGGCTTTTGTCAAACGGGTCCCAGTGCTGTGCTCCTCTCTTTTCACTCCTGCTGCCAGAAGCCCAGTGAGGATGGGAGGGCTTAGAACATGGCTGGGCACTACGGTTTCTTCCAGAGTCGTGGATGGCATTTGCTTTACCTTGCCACAACCACTTGTGAGAGGGTCTGCACCTCAGGAAAACTGTTTCCGTGGGAAGCCGGCTTTTGGCCAAACGGGTCTCAGGGCCGTGGGCCTCGGGTGTCCCTCCGGCTCCCCAAAGCACAGGGACGAGGTGAGGGGCTTAGACCATGCCTGGGCCATGTTGTCTCTTGGTGTGTGGCATTTTGTTGACCTGGCTACCCCCACTTGGGATAGGTTTTCCACAGCAAGAGCATATTGTTCGTCGGAAGGCGTTTGGGCCCCAGGGGTCTCCGGGCTGTGTTCGTTGGGGTTGAACTCCTGCTACCAAAACCGCCGGGATGAGGGAAGGGCTCAGACTGTGCCTGGGCCCTGTGGTCTCTTCCAGGTCAGTGTATGGCATTTCCTTCACCTTGCCACAGGCACTGGGGAGCATGTCTGGACGGGGAGAAGGACTTCCTCGTTGGAAGCCGGTTTCTGTCAAAGAGTCCCAGTGCTGTGTTCCTCTCTTTTCACTCCTGCTGCCAGAAGCCCAGGGAGGATGGGAGGGCTTAGAACATGGCTGGGCACTGGGGTTTCTTCCAGAGAAGGGGATGGCATTGGCTTTCCCTTGCCACCACCCCTTGGGATAGGGTCTGCACCTCAGGAAAGCTGTTTCCGTGGGAAGCCGGCTTTCTGCCCAACGGGCCTCAGGGCCGTGGGCCTCGGGGGTCCCTCCGGCTCCCCAAAGCACAGGGACGAGGTGAGGGGCTTAGACCATGCCTGGGCCATGTTGTTTCTTCCACCTGGGTGTGTGGCATTTTGTTGACCTTGCTACCCACACTTGGGTTAGGTTTTCCACAGCAAGAGCATATTGTTCGTCGGAAGCCGTTTGGGCCCCGGGGGGTGTCCGGGCTGTGTTCGTTGGGGTTGAACTCCTGCTAGCAAAACTGCCGGGATGAGGGAAGGGCTCAGACTGTGCCTGGGCCCTGTGGTCTCTTCCAGGTCAGTGTATGGCATTTCCTTCCCCTTGCCACAGGCACTGGGAAGCATGTCTACACGTGGAGAAGGACTTCCTCGTGGGAAGCCGGTTTCTCTCAAAGGGTCCCAGTGCTGTGCTCCTCTCTTTTCACTCCTGCTGCCAGAAGGCAAGGGAGGATGGGAGGGCTTAGAACATGGCTGGGCACTGGGGTTTCTTCCAGAGAAGGGGATGGCATTTGCTTTCCCTTGCCACCACCCCTTGGGATAGGGTCTGCACCTCAGGAAAGCTTTTTCCGTGGGAAGCCGGCTTTCTGCCCAACGGGCCTCAGGGCCGTGGGCCTCGGGTGTCCCTCCGGCTCTCCAAAGCACAGAGACGAGGTGAGGTGCTTAGACCATGCCTGGGCAATGTTGTTTCTTCCACTTGGTTGTGTGGCATTTTGTTGACCTGGCTACACCCACTTGGGATAGGTTTTCCACAGTAAGAGCATATTGTTTGTCGGAAGCCGTTTGGGCCCCATGGGGTCTCCGGGCTGTGTTCGTTGGGGTTGAACTCCTGCTAGCAAAACCGCCGGGATGAGGGAAGGGCTCAGACTGTGCCTGGGCCCTGTGGTCTCTTCCAGGTCAGTGTATGGCATTTCCTTCCCCTTGCCACAGGCACCTGGGAGCATGTCTGCACGTGGGGAAGGACTTCCCCCTGGGAAGCCGGTTTCTGTCAAACGGATCCCAGTACTGTGCTCCTCTCTTTTCACTCCTGCTGCCAGAAGCCCAGGGAGGAGGGGAGGGCTTAGAACATGGCTGGGCACTGTGGTTTCTTCCAGAGAAGTGGAGGGCATTTGCTTTACCTTGCCACAACCACTTGGGATAGGGTCTGCACCTCAGGACAGCTGTTTCCGTGGGAAGCCGGCTTTTTGCAAAGGGGTCTCAGGGCCGTGGGCCTCGGCTGTCACTCCGGCTCCCCACAACACAGGGACGAGGTGAGGGGCTTAGACCATGCCTGGGCCATGTTGTCTCTTCCACCTTGGTGTGTGGCATTTTGTTGCCCTGGCTACCCCCACGTGGGATAGGTTTTCCACAGCAAGAGCATATTGTTCGTCGGAAGGCGTTTGGGCCCCAGGGGTCTCCGGGCTGTGTTCGTTGGGGTTGAACTCCTGCTGGCAAAACCGCCGGGATGAGGGAAGGGCTCAGACTGTGCCTGGGCCCTGTGGTCTCTTCCAGGTCAGTGTATGGCATTTCCTTCACCTTGCCACAGGCACTGGGGAGCATGTCTGCACGTGGAGAAGGACTTCCTCGTGGGAAGCCGGTTTCTCTCAAAGGGTCCCAGTGCTGTGCTCCTCTCTTTTCACTCCTGCTGCCAGAAGCCCAGGGAGGATGGGAGGGCTTAGAACATGGCCGGGCACTGGGGTTTCTTCCAGAGAAGGGGATGGCATTTGCTTTCCCTTGCCACCACCCCTTGGGATAGGGTCTGCACCTCAGGAAAGCTTTTTCCGTGGCAAGCCGGCTTTCTGCCCAACGGGCCTCAGGGCCGTGGGCCTCGGGTGTCCCTCCGGCTCCCCAAAGCACAGGGACGAGGTGAGGGGCTTAGACCGTGCCTGGGCAATGTTGTTTCTTACATCTGGGTGTGTGGCATTTTGTTGACCTGGCTACCGCCACTTGGGATAGGTTTTCAACAGCAAGCGCCTTCGTTCGTCGGAAGCCGTTTTTGCCTCAGGGGTCTCCGGGCTGTGTTCCTTGGGGTTGAACTCCTGCTAGCAAAACCGCCGGGATGAGGGAAGGGTTCAGACTGTGCCTGGGCCCTGTGGTCTCTTCCAGGTCAGTGTATGGCATTTCCTTCCCCTTGCAACAGGCACCTGGGAGCATGTCTGCACGTGGAGAAAGACTTTCCCGAAGGAAGCCGGTTTTTGTCAAAGGGTCCCAGTGCTCTGCTCCTCTCTTTTCACTCCTGCTGCCAGAAGCCCAGGGAGGATGGGAGGGCTTAGAACATGGCTGGGCACTGTGGTTTCTTCCAGAGAAGTGGAGGGCATTTGCTTTACCTTGCCACAACCACTTGTGAGAGGGTCTGCACCTCAGGAAAACTGTTTCCGTGGGAAGCCGGCTTTTTGCAAAGGGGTCTCAGGGCCGTGGGCCTCGGCTGTCCCTCCGGCTCCCCAAAGCACAGGGACGAGGTGAGGGGCTTAGACCATGCCTGGGCCATGTTGTTTCTTCCACCTGGTTGTGTGGCATTTTGTTGACCTGGCTACCCCCACTTGGGATAGGTTTTCCACAGCAAGAGCATATTGTTTGTCGGAAGCCGTTTGGGCCCCAGGGGGTCTCCGGGCTGTGTTCCTTGGGGTTGAACTCCTGCTAGCAAAACCGCTGGGATGAGGGAAGGGCTCAGACTGTGCCTGGGCCCTGTGGTCTCTTCCAGGTCAGTGCATGGCATTTCCTTCACCTTGCCACAGGCACTGGGAAGCATGTCTGCACGTGGAGAAGGACTTCCTCGTGGGAAGCCGGTTTCTGTCAAAGGGTCCCAGTGCTGTGCTCCTCTCTTTTCTCTCCTGCTGCCAGAAGCCCAGGGAGGAGGGGAGGGCTTAGAACATGGCTGGGCACTGGGGTTTCTTCCAGAGAAGGGGATGGCATTTGCTTTCCCTTGCCACCACCCCTTGGGATAGGGTCTGCACCTCAGGAAAGCTGGTTCCTTGGGAAGCCGGCTTTCTGCCTAACGGGCCTCAGGGCCGTGGGCCTCGGGGGTCCCTCCGGCTCCGCACAGCACAGGGACGAGGTGAGGGGCTTAGACCATGCCTTGGCAATGTTGTTTCTTCCACCTGGGTGTGTGGCATTTTGTTGACCAGGCTACCCCCACTTGGGATAGGTTTTCCACAGCAAGAGCATATTGTTCGTCGGAAGCCTTTTGGGCCCCAGGGGGTCTCCGGGCTGTGTTCCTTGGGGTTGAACTCCTGCTAGCAAAACCGCCGGGATGAGGGAAAGGCTCAGACTGTGCCTGGGCCCTGTGGTCTCTTCCAGGTCAGTGTATGGCATTTCCTTCACCTTGCCACAGGCACTGGGAAGCATGTCTGCACGTGGAGAAGGACTTCCTCGGGGGAAGCCGGTTTCTGTCAAACGGGTCCCAGTGATGTGCTCCTCTCTTTTCACTCCTGTTGCCAGAAGCCCAGGGAGGAGGGGAGGGCTTATAACATGGCTGGGCACTGGGGTTTCTTCCAGAGAAGGACATGGCATTTTTTTCCCTTGCCACCACCCCTTGGGATAGGGTCTGCACCTCAGGAAAGCTTTTCCGTGATAGGCCGGCTTTCTGCCCAACGGGCCTCAGCGCCGTGTGCCTCGGGGGTCCCTCCTGCTCCCCAAAGCACAGAGACGAGGTAGGGGCTTAGACCATGCTTGGGCCATGTTGTCTCTTCCACCTTGGTGTGTGGCATTTTGTTGACCTGGCTACACCCACTTGAGATAGGTTTTCCAAGGAAGAGCATATTGTTCCTCGGAAGCCGTTTGGGCCCCAGCGGGTCTCTGGGCTGTGTTCGTTGCGGTTGAACTCCTGCTAGCAAAACCGCCGGGATGAGGAAAGGCTCAGACTGTGCCTGGGCCCTGTGGCCTCTTCCAGGTCAGTGTATGGCATTTCCTTCACCTTGCCACAGGCATTGGGGAGTATGTCTGCACGTGGAGAAGGACTTCCTCGTGGGAAGCCGGTTTCTGTCAAAGGGTCCCAGTGCTGTGTTCCTCTCTTTTCACTCCTGCTGCCAGAAGCCCAGGGAGGAGGGGAGGGCTTAGAACATTGGTGGGCAGTGGGGTTTCTTCCAGAGAAGGGGATGGCATTTGCTTTCCCTTGCCACCACCCCTTGGGATAGGGGCTGCACCTCAGGAAAGCTGTTTCCTTGGGAAGCCGGCTTTCTGCCCAACGGGCCTCAGGGCCGTGGGCCTCGGGGGTCCCTCCGGCTCCCCAAAGCACAGAGACCAGGTGAGGGGCTTAGACCATGCCTCGGCCATGTTGTCTCTTCCACCTGGGTTTGTGGCATTTTGTTGACCTGGCTACCCCCACTTGGGATAGGTTTTCCACAGCAAGAGCATATTGTTCGTCGGAAGCCCTTTGGGCCCCAGGGGGTCTCCGGGCTGTGTTCCTTGGGGTTGAACTCCTGCTAGCAAAACCGCCGGGATGAGGGAAGGGTTCAGACTGTGCCTGGGCCCTGTGGTCTCTTCCAGGTCAGTGTATGGCATTTCTTTCACCTTGCCACAGGCACTGGGGAGAATTTCTGCACGTGGAGAAGGACTTTCTCATGGTAAGCCGGATTCTGTCAAAGGGTCCCAGTGCTGTCCTTCTCTCTTTTCACTCCTGGTGCTAGAAGCCCAGGGAGCAGGGGAGGGCTTAGAACATGGCTGGGCACTGGGGTTTCTTCCAGAGAAGGAGATGGCATTTTTTTCCCCTGCCACCACCCCTTAGGATAGGGTCTGCACCTCATGAAAGCTGTTTCCGTGGAAAGCCGGCTTTTTGCAAAGGGTTCTCAGGGCCGTGGGCCTCGGCTGTCCCTCCGGCTCCCCAAAGCTCAGGGACGAGGTGAGGGGCTTAGACCATGCCTGGGCAATGGTGTTTCTTACACCTGGGTGTGTGGCATTTTATTGACCTGGCTACCCCCACTTGGGATAGGTTTTCAACAGCAAGCGCCTTCGTTCGTCGGAAGCCGTTTTTGCCTCAGGGGTCTCCGGGCTGTGTTCCTTGGGGTTGAACTCCTGCTAGCAAAACCGCCGGGATGAGGGAAGGGTTCAGACTGTGCCTGGGCCCTGTGGTCTCTTCCAGGTCAGTGTATGGCATTTCCTTCCCCTTGCCACAGGCACCTGGGAACATGTCTGCACGTGGAGAAAGATTTTCCCGTGGGAAGCCGGTTTTTGTCAAACGGGTCCCAGTGCTCTGCTCCTCTCTTTTCACTCCTGCTTCCAGAAGCCCAGGGAGGAGGGGAGGGCTTAGAACATGGCTGGGCACTGTGGTTTCTTCCAGAGAAGTGGAGGGCATTTGCTTTACCTTGCCACAACCACTTGTGAGAGGGTCTGCACCTCAGGAAAACTGTTTCCGTGGGAAGCCGGCTTTTTGCAAAGGGGTCTCAGGGCCGTGGGACTCGGCTGTCCCTCCGGCTCCCCAAAGCACAGGGACGAGGTGAGGGGCTTAGACCATGCCTGGGCCATGTTGTTTCTTCCACCTGGGTGTGTGGCATTTTGTTGACCTGGCTACCCCCACTTAGGATAGGTTTTCCACAGCAAGAGCATATTGTTTGTCGGAAGCCGTTTGGGCCCCAGGGGGTCTCCAGGCTGTGTTCCTTGGGGTTGAACTCCTGCTAGCAAAACCGCTGGAATGAGGGAAGGGCTCAGACTGTGCCTGGGCCCTGTGGTCTCTTCCAGGTCAGTGCATGGCATTTCCTTCACCTTGCCACAGGCACTGGGAAGCATGTCTGCACGTGGAGAAGGACTTCCTCGTGGGAAGCCGGTTTCTGTCAAAGGGGCCCAGTGCTGTGCTCCTCTCTTTTCTCTCCTGCTGCCAAAAGCCCAGGGAGGAGGGGAGGGCTTAGAACATGGCTGGGCACTGGGGTTTCTTCCAGAGAAGGGGATGGCATTTGCTTTCCCTTGCCACCACCCCTTGGGATAGGGTCTGCACCTCAGGAAAGCTGTTTCCTTGGGAAGCCGGCTTTCTGCCCAACGGGCCTCAGGGCCGTGGGCCTCGGGGGTCCCTCCGGCTCCCCACAGCACAGGGATGAGGTGAGGGGCTTAGACCATGCCTGGGCCATGTTGTTTCTTCCACCTGGGTGTGTGGCATTTTGTTGACCTGGCTACCCCCACTTGGGATAGGTTTTCCACAGCAAGAGCATATTGTACCTCGGAAGCCGTTTGGGCCCCAGGGGGTCTCCGGGCTGTGTTCCTTGGGGTTGAACTCCTGCTAGCAAAACCGCCGGGATGAGGGAAGGGCTCAGACTGTGCCTGGGCCCTGTGGTCTCTTCCAGGTCAGTGTATGGTATTTCCTTCACCTTGCCACAGGCACTGGGGAGCATGTCTGCACGTGGAGAAGGACTTCCTCGGAGGAAGCCGGTTTCTGTCAAACGGGTCCCAGTGCTGTGTTCCTCTCTTTTCACTCTTGCTGCCAGAAGCCCAGGGAGGAGGGGAGGGCTTAGAACATGGCTGGGCACTGGGGTTTCTTCCAGAGAAGGAGATGGCATTTTTTTCCCTTGCCACCACCCCTTGGGATAGGGTCTGCACCTCAGGAAAGCTTTTCCGTGGTAGGCCGGCTTTCTGCCCAACGGGCCTCACGGCCGTGTACCTTGGGGGTCCCTCCTGTTCCCCAAAGCACAGAGACGAGGTAGGGGCTTAGACCATGCTTGGGCCATGTTGTCTCTTCCACCTTGGTGTGTGGCATTTTGTTGACCTGGCTATACCCACTTGGGATAGGTTTTCCACAGCAAGAGCATATTGTTCGTCGGAAGCCGTTTGGGCCCCAGCGGGTCTCCGGGCTGTGTTCGTTGGGGTTGAACTCCTGGTAGCAAAACCGCCGGGATGAGGGAAAGGCTCAGACTTTGCCTGGGCCCTGTGGCCTCTTCCACGTCAGTGTATGGCATTTCCTTCCCCTTGCCACAGGCACTGGGGAGCATGTCTGCACGTGGAGAAGGACTTCCTCGTGGGAAGCCGGTTTCTGTCAAAGGGTCCCAGTGCTGTCCTTCTCTCTTTTCACTCCTGGTGCTAAAGCCCAGTGAGGAGGGGAGGGCTTAGAACATGGCTGGGCACTGGGGTTTCTTCCAGAGAAGGAGATGGCATTTTTTTCCCTTGCCACCACCCCTTTAGATAGGGTCTGCACCTCAGGAAAGCTGTTTCCGTGGGAAGCCGGCTTTTTGCAAAGGGGTCTCAGGGCCGTGGGCCTCGGCTGTCCCTCCGGCTCCCCAAAGCACAGGGACGAGGTGAGGGGCTTAGACCATGCCTGGGCAATGTTGTTTCTTACACCTGGGTGTGTGGCATTTTATTGACCTGGCTACCCCCACTTGGGATAGGTTTTCAACAGCAAGCGCCTTCGTTCGTCGGAAGCCGTTTTTGCCTCAGTGGTCTCCGGGCTGTGTTCCTTGGGGTTGAACTCCTGCTAGCAAAACCGCTGGGATGAGGGAAGGGTTCAGACTGGTCCTGGGCCCTGTGGTCTCTTCCAGGTCAGTGTATGGCATTTCCTTCCCCTTGCCACAGGCACCTGGGAGCATGTCTGCACGTGGAGAAAGACTTTCCCGTGGGAAGCCGGTTTTTGTCAAACGGGTCCCAGTGCTCTGCTCCTCTCTTTTCACTCCTGCTGCCAGAAGCCCAGGGAGGATGGGAGGGCTTAGAACATGGCTGGGCACTGTGGTTTCTTCCAGAGAAGTGGAGGGCATTTGCTTTACCTTGCCACAACCACTTGTGAGAGGGTCTGCACCTCAGGAAAACTGTTTCCGTGGGAAGCCGGCTTTTTGCAAAGGGGTCTCAGGGCCGTGGGCCTCGGCTGTCCCTCCGGCTCCCCAAGCACAGGGACGAGGTGAGGGGCTTAGACCATGCCTGGGCCATGTTGTTTCTTCCACCTGGTTGTGTGGCATTTTGTTGACCTGGCTACCCCCACTTAGGATAGGTTTTCCACAGCAAGAGCATATTGTTTGTCGGAAACCGTTTGACCCCAGGGGGTCTCCAGTCTGTGTTCCTTGGGGTTGAACTCCTGCTAGCAAAACCGCTGGGATGAGGGAAGGGCTCAGACTGTGCCTGGGCCCTGTGGTCTCTTCCAGGTCAGTGCATGGCACTTCCTTCACCTTGCCACAGGCACTAGGAAGCATGTCTGTACGTGGAGAAGGACTTCCTCGTGGGAAGCCGGTTTCTGTCAAAGGGGCCCAGTGCTGTGCTCCTCTCTTTTCTCTCCTGCTGCCAAAAGCCCAGGGAGGAGGGGAGGGCTTAGAACATGGCTGGGCACTGGGGTTTCTTCCAGAGAAGGGGATGGCATTTGCTTTCCCTTGCCACCACCCCTTGGGATAGGGTCTGCACCTCAGGAAAGCTGTTTCCTTGGGAAGCCGGCTTTCTGCCCAACGGGCCTCAGGGCCGTGGGCCTCGGCTGTCCCTCCGGCTCCCCATAGCACAGGGACGAGGTGAGGGGCTTAGACCATGCCTGGTCCATGTTGTTTCTTCCACCTGGGTGTGTGGCATTTTGTTGACCAGGCTAACCCCACTTGGGATAGGTTTTCCACAGCAAGAGCATATTGTTCGTCGGAAGCCGTTTGGGCCCCAGGGGGTCTCCGGGCTGTGTTCGTTGGGGTTGAACTCCTGCTAGCAAATCCGCCGGGATGAGGGAAAGTCTCACACTGTGCCTGGGCCCTGTGGTCTCTTCCAGGTCAGTGTATGGCATTTCCTTCACCTTGCCACAGGCACTGGGAAGCATGTCTGCAAGTGGAGAAGGACTTCCTCGTGGGAAGCCGGTTTCTGTCAAAGGGTCCCAGTGCTGTGCTTCTCTCTTTTCTCTCCTGCTGGCAGAAGCCCAGGGAGGAGGGGAGGGCTTAGAACATTGGTGGGCAGTGGGGTTTCTTCCAGAGAAGGGGATGGCATTTGCTTTCCCTTGCCACCACCCCTTGGGATAGGGGCTGCACCTCAGGAAAGCTGTTTCCTTGGGAAGCCGGCTTTCTGCCCAACGGACCTCAGGGCCGTGGGCCTCGGGGGTCCCGCCGGCTCCCCAAAGCACAGAGACCAGGTGAGGGGCTTAGACCATGCCTCGGGCATGTTGTCTCTTCCACCTGGGTTTGTGGCATTTTGTTGACCTGGCTACCCCCACTTGGGATAGGTTTTCCAGTCAAGCACCTCTTGTTCGTCGGAAGCCGTTTTTGCCCCAGGGGTCTCCGGGCTGTGTTCGTTGGGGTGAACTCCTGCTAGCAAAACCGCCGGGATGAGGGAAGGGTTCAGACTGTGCCTGGGCCCTGTGGTCTCTTCCAGGTCAGTGTATGGCATTTCCTTCCCCTTGCCATAGGCACCTAGGAGCATGTCTGCACGTGGAGAAAGACTTTCGCGTGGGAAGCCGGTTTTTGTCAAACGGGTCCCAGTGCTCTGCTCCTCTCTTTTCACTCCTGCTGCCAGAAGCCCAGGGAGGATGGGAGGGCTTAGAACATGGCTGGGCACTGTGGTTTCTTCCAGAGAAGTGGAGGGCATTTGCATTACCTTGCCACAACCACTTGGGATAGGGTGTGCACCTCAGGAAAACTCTTTCCGTGGGAAGCCGGCTTTTTGCAAAGGGGTCTCACGGCCGTGCGGCTCGGCTGTCCCTCCGGCTCCCCAAAGCACAGGGACGAGGTGAGGGGCTTAGACCGTGCCTGGGCAATGTTGTTTCTTACACCTGGGTGTGTGGCATTTTGTTGACCTGGCTACCCCCACTTGGGATAGGTTTTCCAGTCAAGCATCTCTTGTTCGTCGGAAGCCGTTTTTGCCTCAGGGTCTCCGGGCTGTGTTCATTGGGGTTGAACTCCTGCTAGCAAAACTACCGGGATGAGGGAAGGGTTCAGACTGTGACTGGGCCCTGTGGTCTCTTCCAGGTCAGTGTATGGCATTTCCTTCCCCTTGCCACAGGCACCTGGGAGCATGTCTGCACGTGGGGAAAGACTTTCCCGTGGGAAGCTGGTTTTTGTCAAACGGGTCCCAGTGCTCTGCTCCTCTCTTTTCACTCCTGCTGCCAGAAGCCCAGGGAGGATGGGAGGGCTTAGAACATGGCTGGGCACTGTGGTTTCTTCCAAAGAAGTGGAGGGCATTTGCTTTACCTTTACTCCTGCTAGCAAAACCGCTGGGTTGAGGGAAGGGTTCAGGCAGTGCCTGGGCCCTGTGGTCTCTTCCAGGTCAGTGTATGGCATTTCCTTCCCCTTGCCACAGGCACCTGGGAACATGTCTGCACGTGGAGAAAGATTTTCCCGTGGGAAGCCGGTTTTTGTCAAACGGGTCCCAGTGCTCTGCTCCTCTCTTTTCACTCCTGCTGCCAGAAGCCCAGGGAGGATGGGAGGGCTTAGAACATGCTGGGCACTGTGGTTTCTTCCAGAGAAGTGGAGGGCATTTGCTTTACCTTGCCACAACCACTTGTGAGAGGGTCTGCACCTCAGGAAAACTGTTTACGTGGGAAGGCGGCTTTTTGCAAAGGGGTCTCAGGGCCGTAGGCCTCGGCTGTCCCTCCGGCTCCCCAAAGCACAGGGACGAGGTGAGGGGCTTGGACCGTGCCTGGGCAATGTTGTTTCTTACACCTGGGTGTGTGGCATTTTGTTGACCTGGCTACCCCCACTTGGGATACGTTTTCCGCAACAAGAGCATATTGTTCATCCGAAGCCGTTTGGGCCCCTGGGGGTTTCCGGGCTGTGTTCCTTGCGATGGACCTCCTGCTAGCAAAACCGCCGGGATGAGGGAAGGGCTCAGACTGTGCCTGGGCCCTGTGGTCTCTTCCAGGTCAGTGTATAGCATTTCCTTCACCTTGCCACAGGCACTGGGGAGCATGTGTGCACGTGGTGAAGGACTTCCTCGTGGGAAGCCGGTTTCTGTCAAAGGGTCCCAGTGCTGTGCTCCTCTCTTTTCTCTCCTGCTGCCAGAAGCCCAGGGAGGAGGGGAACGCTTAGAACAAGGCTGGGCACTGGGGTTTCTTCCAGAGAAGGAGATGGCATTTTTTTCCCTTGACACCACGCCTTGGGATAGGGTCTGCACCTCAGGAAAGTTTTTCCATTGTAGGCCGGCTTTCTCCCAACGGGCCTCAGGGCCGTGTGCCTCGGGGGTCCCTCCGGCTCCCCAAAGCACAGAGACGAGGTAGGGGCTTAGACAGTGCTTGGGCCATGTTGTCTCTTCCCCCTTGGT
This sequence comes from Ursus americanus, assembly GCF_024610735.1. Taxonomy (NCBI): domain Eukaryota; kingdom Metazoa; phylum Chordata; class Mammalia; order Carnivora; family Ursidae; genus Ursus; species Ursus americanus. The sequence goes on from NW_028273667.1 coordinate 481,400, forward strand.
GTGTGGCATTTTGTTGACCTGGCTACACCCACTTGGGATAGGTTTTCCACAGCAAGAGCATATTGTTCGTCAGAAGCCGTTTGGGCCCCAGCGGGTCTCCGGGCTGTGTTCGTTGGGGTTGAACTCCTGGTAGCAAAACCGCCGGGATGAGGGAAAGGCTCAGACTGTGCCTGGGCCCTGTGGCCTCTTCCAGGTCAGTGTATGGCATTTCCTTCACCTTGCCACAGGCACTGGGGAGCATGTGTGCACGTGGTGAAGGACTTCCTCGTGGGAAGCCGGTTTCTGTCAAAGGGTCCCAGTGCTGTGCTCCTCTCTTTTCTCTCCTGCTGCCAGAAGCCCAGGGAGGAGGGGAGGGCTTAGAACATGGCTGGGCACTGGGGTTTCTTCCAGAGAAGAGGATGGCATTTGCTTTCCCTTGCCACCACCCCTTGGGATAGGGTCTGCACCTCAGGAAAGCTGTTTCCGTGGGAAGCCGGCTTTCTGCCCAACGGGCCTCAGGGCTGTGGGCCTCGGGGGTCCGTTACGGCTCCCCAGAGCACAGGGACGAAGTGAGGGGCTTAGACCATGCTTGGGCCATGTTGTTTCTTCCACCTGGGTGTGTGGCATTTTGTTGACCTGGCTACCCCCACTTGGGATAGGTTTTCCACAGCAAGAGCATATTGTTCTTCGGAAGCCGTTTGGGCCCCAGGGGGTCTCCGGGCTGTGTTCGTTATGGTGGAACTCCTGCTAACAAAACCGCCGGGATGAGGCAAGTGCTCAGACTCTGCCTGGGCCCTGTGGTCTCTTCCAGGTCAGTGTATGGCATTTCCTTCACCTTGCCACAGGCACTGGGGAGCATGTCTGCACGTGGAGAAGGACTTTTTCGTGGGAAGCCGGTTTCTGTAAAGGGTCCCAGTGCTGTGCTCCTCTCTTTTCACTCCTGCTGCCAGAAGCCCAGGGAAGAGGGGAGGGGTTAGAACATCCCTGGGCACTGGAGTTTCTTTCAGAGAAGGGGATTGCATTTGCTTTCCCTTGCCACCACCCCTTGGGATAGGGGCTGCACCTCAGGAAAGCTGTTTCCGTGGGAAGCCGGCTTTCTGCCCAACGGGCCTCAGGGCCGTGGGCCTCGGGGGTCCCTCCGGCTCCCCAAAGCACAGAGACGAGGTGAGGGACTTAGACCATGCCTGGGCCATGTTGTTTCTTCTGCCTGGGTGTGTGGCATTTTGTTGACCTGGCTACTCACATTTGCATATGTTTTCCAGAGCAAGCACCTATTGTTCCTCAGAAGCAGTTTTTGCCCCAGGGGTCTTCGGGCAGTGTTCCTTGGGCTTGAACTCCTGCTAGCTAAACTGCTGGGATGAGGGAAGGGCTCAGACTGTGCCTGGGCCCTGTGGTCTCTTCCAGGTCAGTGTATGGTATTTCCTTCACCTTGCCACAGGCACTGGGGAGCATGTCTGCATGTGGATAAGGACTTCCCCCTGGAAACCGGTTTCTGTAAAATGGTCCCAATGCTGTGCTCCTCTCTTTGCACTCCTGCAGCCAGAAGTCCAGGGAGGAGGGGAGGGCTTAGAACATGGCTGGGCACTGGTGTTTCTTCCAGAGAAGGGGATGGCATTTGCTTTCCCTTGCCACCAGCCCTTGGGATAGGGTCTGCACCTCAGGAAAGCTGTTTCCGTGGGAAGCCGGCTTTCTGCCCAACGGGCCTCAGGGCCGTGGAATTCGGGGGACTCTCCGGCTCCCCAAAACACAGAGAGGAGGTGAGGGGTTAGACCATGCCTGCGCCTAGTTGTCTCTTCCACCTGGGTGTGTGGCATTTTGTTGACCTGGCTACCCCCTCTTGGGATAGGTTTTCCACAGCAAGAGCATATTGTTTGTCGGAAGCCCTTTGGGCCCCAGGGGGTCTCCGGGCTGTGTTCCTTGTGGTGGAACTCCTGCTAGCAAAACCGCCGGGATGAGGGAAGGGCTCAGACTGTGCCTGGGCCCTGTGGTCTCTTCCAGGTCAGTGTATGGTATTTCCTTCATCTTGCCACAGGCACTGGGGAGCATGTCTGCACGTGGAGAAGGACTTCCTCGTGGAAGCCGGTTTCTGTCAAAGCGTCCCAGTGCTGTCCTCCTCTCTTTTCACTCCTGTTGCTAGAAGCCCAGGGAGGAGGGGAGGGCTTAGAACATGGCTGGGCACTGGGGTTTATTGCAGAGGAGGAGATGGCATTTGCTTTCCCTTACCACCACCCCTTGGGATAGGGTCTGCAACTCAGGAAAGCTGTTTTCTCGGGAGGCCGGCTTTCTGCCAAACGGGTCTCATGGCCGTGGGCTTCGGGGGTCCCTCCGGCTCCCCAAAGCACAGAGAGGACGTGAGGGGTTAGACCATGCCTGGGCCTAGTTGTCTCTTCCACCTGGGTGTGTGCCATTTTGTTGACCTGGCTACCCCCTCTTGGCATAGGTTTTCCACAGCAAGAGCACATTGTTTGTCGGAAGCCGTTTGGGCGCCAGGGGGTCACCGGGCTGTGTTCCTTGTGGTGGAACTCCTGCTAGCAAAACCGCCGGGATGAGGGAAGGGCTCAGACTGTGCCTGGGCCCTGTGGTCTCTTCCAGGTCAGTGTATGGTATTTCCTTCACCTTGCCACAGGCACTGGGGAGCATGTCTGCACGTGGAGAAGGACTTCCTCGTGGAAGCCGGTTTTTGTCAAAGCGTCCCAGTGCTGTCCTCCTCTCTTTTCACTCCTGCTGCTAGAAGCCCAGGGAGGAGGGGAGGGCTTAGAACATGGCTGGGCACTGGGGTTTCTTCCAGAGAAGGAGATGGCATTTTTTTCCCTTGCCTCCACCCCTTGGGATAGGGTCTGCACCTCAGGAAAGCTGTTTCCGTGGGAAGCCGGCTTTTTGCAAAGGGTTCTCAGGGCCGTGGGCCTCGGCTGTCCCTCCGGCTCCCCAAAGCACAGGGACAAGGTGAGGGGCTTAGACTATGCCTGGGCAATGTTGTTTCTTACACCTGGGTGTGTGGCATTTTATTGACCTGGCTACTCCCACTTGGGATAGGTTTTCAACAGCAAGCGCCTTTGTTCGTCGGAAGCCGTTTTTGCCTCAGGGGTCTCCGGGCTGTGTTCCTTGGGGTTGAACTCCTGCTAGCAAAACCGCCGGGATGAGGGAAGGGTTCAGACTGTGCCTGGGCCCTGGGGTCTCTTCCAGGTCAGTGTATGGCATTTCCTTCCCCTTGCCACAGGTACCTGGGAGCATGTCTGCACGTGGAGAAAGACTTTCCGTGGGAAGCCGGTTTTTGTCAAACGGGTCCCAGTGCTCTGCTCCTCTCTTTTCACTCCTGCTGCCAGAAGCCCAGGGAGGATGGGAGGGCTTAGAACATGGCTGGGCACTGTGGTTTCTTCCAGAGAAGTGGAGGGCATTTGCTTTACCTTGCCACAACCACTTGGGAGAGGGTCTGCACCTCAGGAAAACTGTTTCCGTGGGAAGCCGGCTTTTTGCAAAGGGGTCTCAGGCCGTGGGCCTCGGCTGTCCCTCCGGCTCCCCAAAGCACAGGGACGAGATGAGGGGCTTAGACCATGCCTGGGCCATGTTGTTTCTTCCACCTGGTTGTGTGGCATTTTGTTGACCTGGCTACCCCCACTTGGGATAGGTTTTCTACAGCAAGAGCATATTGTTTGTCGGAAGCCTTTTGGGCCCCAGGGGGTCTCCGGGCTGTGTTCCTTGTGGTGGAACTCCTGCTAGCAAAACCGCCGGGATGAGGGAAGGGCTCAAACTGTGCCTGGGCCCTGTGGTCTCTTCCAGGTCAGTGTATGGTATTACCTTCACCTTGCCACAGGCACTGGGGAGCATGTCTGCACGTGGAGAAGGACTTCCTCGTGGAAGCCGGTTTCTGTCAAATCGTCCCAGTGCTGTCGTCCTCTCTTTTCACTCCTGTTGCTAGAAGCCCAGGGAGGAGGGGAGGGCTTAGAACATGGCTGGGCACTGGGGTTTATTGCAGAGAAGGAGATGGCATTTGCTTTCCCTTACCACCACCCCTTGGGATAGGGTCTGCAACTCAGGAAAGCTGTTTCCGTGGGAGGCCGGCTTTCTGTCAAACGGGTCTAAGGGCCGTGGGCTTCGGGGGTCCCTCCGGCTCCCCAAAGCACAGAGAGGACGTGAGGGGTTAGACCATGCCTGGGCCTAGTTGTCTCTTCCACCTGGGTGTGTGCCATTTTGTTTACCTGGCTACCCCATATTTGGGATAGGTTTTCCACAGCAAGACTATACTGCTCATCGGAAGCCATTTTGCCCCAGGGGTCTCTGGGCTGTGTTCGTTGGGGTTGACTCCTGCTAGCAAAACCGCCGGGATGAGGGAAGGGCTCAGACTGTGCCTGGGCCCTGTGGTCTCTTACAGGTCAGTGTATGGCATTTCCTTCACCTTGCGACAAGCACTTGGGAGCATGTCTGCACGTGGAGAAAGACTTTTCCGTGGGAACCCGGTTTTTGTCAAACGGGTCCCAGTGCTGTGCTCCTCTCTTTTCCCTCATGCTGCCAGAAGCCCAGTGACGATGGGAGAGCTTAAAACATGGCTGGGCACAGTGGTTTCTTCCAGAGAAGTGGATGGCTTTTGCTTTACGTTGCCACAACCACTTGGGAGAGGGTCTGCACCTCAGGAAAACTGTTTCCATGGGAAGCCGGCTTTTGGCCAAACTTGTCTCAGAGCCGTGGAACTCGGGTGTCCCTCCGGCTCCCCAAACCACAGGGACGCGTTGAGATGCTTAGACCACGCCTGGGAAATGTTTTTTCTTACACTTGGGTGTGTTCCATTTTGTTTACCTGGCTACCCCCACTTGGGATAGGTTTTCCACAGCAAGAGCATATTGCTTGTCGGAAGCCGTTTCTGCCCCAGGTGTCTCCGTGCTGGGTTCGTTGGGGTTGAACTCCTGCTAGCAAAACCGCTGGGATGAGGGAAGAGCTCAGACGGTGCCTGGGCACTGTGGTCTCTCACCCGACCCGTACCCTAACTGGAACCCAAACCCTATACCCTGACCCAGACCCTTCGCCTGATCCTGACCATTACCCTGACCCTAACCCTAACCCTAACCCTAACCAGAACCCTAGCCCTAACCCGAACCCTAACACTAATCCTAACCCTAACCCGAAACCTAACCCTAACCCTAACCCTAACCGTACCACAAAAACTAACCCTAACCCTAAACCTAACCCTAAGCGTAACGTGAACACTAACCCTAACCCTAACCCTAAACCAAACCCTTACCCTAACCCTAACCCTAACCCTAACGCTAACCCGAAACCTAACCATAAACCTAACCCTAACCTTAACCCGAAACCGAACCCTAACCCGAACCCTAACCCTATACCGAATCCTAACCCGAACCATAACCCTAACCCTAACCCTAACCCTAACCCCTAACCTGACCCCAAACTCGAACCCCTAACCCTAACCCTAACCCTAAACCTAACCCTAACCCGAACCCTAACGCGAACACCAATTCTAACCCTAACCCTCACCCTAACCCTAACCCTAACCCTCAGCCTAACCCGAACCGTTACCCTAACCATAACCCTAACCCTAAACCTCAGCCTAACCCTAACCCTACCCGAACCCTAACCCTAAAACATACCCTAACCGTAAACCTAACCCTAACCTGAAGCCGAACCCTAACCCTAACCCTACCCGAACCCTAACCCTAAACCAAACCCTAAACCTAACCCTAACCCTACCCGAACCCTAACCCTAAACCAAACCCTAACCCTAAACCTAACCCGAACCCTAACCCTAACCCTCACCCGAATCCTACCCCAAACCCTAACCCTAACCCTAACCCTAACATGAACAGAAACCCGAAACCTAACCCTAACCCTAACCCTAACACGAACACTAAACCTAACCCTAACCCTAACCATAACGTGAACCCTAACCCTAACCCTAACCCTAACCCGAACCCGAACCCTAACCCGAACCCTTACCCTAACCCGAACTCGAACCCTAACCATAACCCCAACCCGAAACCTAACCCTAACAGTAACCCTAACCCGAAACCTAACCCTAACCCGAACACTAACCCTAACCCTAATCCTCAGCCTAACCCGAACCCGAACCCTAACGCTAACCCTACCTGAACCCTAATCCTAAACCAAACCCTAATCCTAAACCTAACCCTAACCCTAACCCGAACCGTAACCATAACCCTAACCCTAACCTTAACCCGAAACCGAACGCTAACCGAAACCTGACCCGAACCAGAACACTAAACCTGACGCGAATTTGAACCCAAAACCTAACCCGATCCCGAACCCCGAACCCGAACCCCTAACCCTAACCCTAACCCTAACCCTAACCCTACAAGAACCCTAACCCTAACCCTAAAACTAACCTGAACCCTGGCCCTAACTCAAACCCTAACCCGAAACCTAACCCTAACCCTAACTCAAACCCTAACCCGAACCCTAACCCTAACCCGAACCCGAACCCTTCCCTAGCCCTAACCCATACCCGAACCCTAACCCTAACCCTAACCCTAACCCTAACCCTATCCGAACCCTAACCCTAACCCAAACCCTAACCGTAACCCTAACCCTAACCCGAACACTAACCCTAAACCTAACCCTAACCCTAACCCTAACCGTAACCCTAACCCTAACCCTAACCCTAACCATAATCGGAACCCGAACACTAACCCTAACCCGAACCCTAACCGTAACCCTAACGCGAACCCGAACCCGAATCCAAAACCTAACCCTAACCCGAACCCTAACCCGAACTCTAACCCTAACCCTAACTCTGACCCTAACCTAACCCTAACCCTAACCCGAACCCTAACCGTAACCCTAACCCGAACGCTAACCCTAAACCGAATCGTAACCCTAACCCTAACCCTAACCCTAACCCTAACCCTAACCCTAACTCAAACCCTAACCCGAACCCTAACCCTAACCCTAACCCTAACCCTAACCCTAACTTAACCCTAACCCTAACCCTAACCCTAACCCTAACCCTAACCCTAACCCTAACTCAAACCCTAACCCTAACCCTAACCCTAACCCTAACCCTAACCCTAACCTAACCCTAACCCTAACCCTAACCCTAACCCTAAACCTAACCCTAACCCGAACCCTAACCCGAACACCAATTCTAACCCTAACCCTAACCCTAACCCTAACCGAAAACGAACCCGAACCCGAACCATAACCCAAACGCGAACCCTAACCCTAACCCGAACCCGAACCCTATCCCTAAGCCTAAACTTAAACCCTAAAACCTCACCGTGACCCTAACACTAACCCTGATCCTGACCATGAACCTAACCCTGACCCTAGACCCTAAACCCTGACGCTGACCCTGACCCTAACCCAAACCCAAAACCTGACCTGAACCCTAACCCTAACCCTAACCCTAACCCTACCCGAACCCTAACCCTAAACCAAACCCTAAACCTAACCCTAACCCTACCCGAACCCTAACCCTAAACCAAACCCTAACCCTAAACCTAACCCTAACCCTAACCCTAACCCTAACCCTAACCCTAACGCGAACCCGAACCCGAATCCAAACCCTAACCCTAACCCGAACCCTAACCCGAACTCTAACCCTAACCCTAACCCTAACCCTAACCCTAACCTTAAACTACCCTAACCCTAACCCGAACCCTAACCCAAACCCTAACCGTAACCCTAACCCAAACGCTAACCCTAACCCGAATCGTAACCCTAACCCTAACCGTAACCCTAACCCTAACCATAACCATAACCCGAACCCGAAACTTAACCCTAACCCAAACCCTAACCCTAACCCGACCCTAACCATAACCCTATCCCTAACCGGAAACCTAACCCTAACCCTAACCCGCACCCGAAACCGAACCCTAACCCTAACCATAACCCTAACCCTAAACCGAACCCGAAACCTAACCCTAACCCTAACCCTAACCCTGATCCGAACCCTCACCCTAACCCTAACATGAACCCTAACTCTAAACCTAACCCGAACCCGAAGCCAAACACTAACCATAACCCAAACGATACCCGAACCCGAACCCTAAACCAAAACCGATCCCGCACCCTAACCCTAACCCGAAACCTAACCCTAACCCTAACCATAACCGGAACCCTAACCGTGACTCGAACCCTAACGCTAACCCTATCCCTAACCTGAAACCTAATCGTAACCCTAACCCGAACCCTAACCCTAACCCTAACCGTACCCCTAACCCGAATGCTAACCCTAACCCGAACCCTAACCCTAAGCCGACCCTAACCCTAACCCTATCCCTAACCGGAAACCTAACCCTAACCCTAACCCGAACCCTAACCCTAACCCTAACCCTAACCCTAACCCTAATCCGAACACTAACCCTAAACCTAACCCTAACCCTAACTCTAAACCTAACCCGAACCCGAAGCCAAACACTAACCATAACCCAAACGATACCCGAACCCGAACCCTAAACCAAAACCGATCCCGCAACCTAACCCTAACCCGAAACCTAACCCTAACCCTAACCCTAACCCTATCCCTAACCGGAAACCTAACCCTAACCCTAACCCGAACCCTAACCCTAAACCTAACCCAAAACCGAACCCAAACCCTAACCCTAACCGTAACCCTAACCCGAACACTAAACCTAACCCGACCCTAACCCTAACCCTATCCCTAACCTGAAACCTAACCCTAACCCGAACCCGAACCCGAACAATAACCCTAACCCTAACCCTAACCCAAACCCTAACCCTAACACGAACCCAAACCCGAACCCGAACCCAAAATCTAACCGTAACCCGAACGCTAACCCAAACCCGAACCCTAACCCAAATCCTAACCCTAAACTTAACCCTAAAACGAACCCGAACCCTAAACCGAACCCTAACCCTAACCCTAACCCTAACCCTAAACCTAACCCAAAACCGAACCCGAACCCTAACCCTAACCGTAAACCTAAGCCGAACACTAAACCTAACCCGACCCTAACCCTAACCCTATGCCTAACCTGAAACCTAACCCTAACCCTAACCCGAACCCGAACACTAACCCTAACCCTAAAACATAACCCGAACCCTAACCCTAACCCGAACCCTAACCCTAACCCTAACCCTAATGAGAACCCGAACCTGAATCCAAACCCTAACCCTAACCCGAACCCGAACCCGAACCCGAACCGTAACCCTAACCCTAACCCTAACCCTAACCTGAACCCTAACCCTAACCCTAACTCTTACCCTAAGCCTAAACCGAACCCGAACCCTAACCCTAACCCTAACCCGAACACTAACCCTAACCCTAACCCGAACCCTAACCCGAAACCAAACCCGAACCCTAACCCTAACCCTAACCCTAACCCTAACCCTAACCCTAACCCGAATCCTAAACCTAAACCGAAACCTAACCTGAACCCGAACCCGAACCCGAACCCTAACCCTAACCCGAACCCTAACCCGAAAACGAACCCTAACCCGAACACTAACCCTAACCCTAACCCTAACCCGAACACTAACCCTAACCTGACCCAAACCCTAACCCTATCCCTAACCTGAAACCTAACCCGAACCCTAACCCGAAACCGAACCTGAACCCTAACCCGAACCCGAACCCTAACCCTAACCCGAACCCTAACACGAACCCTAACCCGAACCCGAACCCGAACCCTAACCCGAAACCGAACCCGAACCCTAACCCTAACCCTAACCCGAACCCGAACCCTAACCCTAACCCTAACCCTTACCCTAACCCTAACCCGAACCCGAACCCGACCCCTAACCCGAAACCGAACCCGAACCCTAACCCTAACCCGAACCCGAACCCTAAACCTAACCCGAAACCTAACCCGAACCCGAACCCTAACCCGAACCCGAACCCTAACCCTAACCCGACCCCTAACCCGAAACCGAACCCGAACCCTAACCCTAACCCTAACCCGAAACCTAACTCGAACCCGAACCCTAACCCGAACCCTAACCCTAACCCTAACCCTAACCCTAACCCTAACCCTAACCCTAAACCGAACCCTAACCCTAACCGTAACCCGAACCCTAACCCTAAACCGAACCCTAACCCGAACCCGAACCCTAACCCGATCCCTTACCCTAACCCTAACCCGAACCCTAACCCGAGCCTGAACCCGAACCCGAACCCTAATCCTAACCCGAACCCGAACCCTAATCCGAACCCGAACCCGAACCCGAATCCATACTCGAAAGCGAAACCAATACCGAACCAGAACCCGAACCCGAACCCTAACCCCTAACCCGAACCCGAACCCGAATCCATAACTGAAAGCGAAACCGATACCGAACCCGAACCGTAACTGAAACCGAACCCTACCCGAACCTGAACCCGAACCCTACCCGAACCCGAACCTGAAACCTACCCGAACCAGAACCAGAACCAGAACCCAAACCCCTAACCCGAACGCGAACCCGAAACCCATAATTGTTTGTGCCAATGTAAAGAAAATGCCATACGCTTATCTGTAAGAAACAACAGTGCCCTGGAACAGTCTGAGCCTTAATATCAGCACTGTGCTTTTGGGAGCGGGAGTTAAAGCGGAGGCAAACAGCACTAAGACACATTTGGCAAAAATCGCGTTCCAATGAATAATATTTTCTTCCCTTTCAAACCCAAACGTAAGTGGTTGTGGCCAGATAAATAAATGCCACACCCTTATGTGTAAGAAACAACAGTGCCCAGGAACGGGTTTCTACGTGAAGAAAATATTTCTCGTTGGAACTCCGCTTTTTTACTTTACCTTCCACAACCCCTTGTGATAGGGTTTCCACGTTAAGAAAATAGTTTTCATTGGAAGCCGGTTTTTCCCAAATGTGTCTAAGTGCTGTATTCCTCGGGTTTCACTCATGCTACCAAAAGCACAGTGATGATGTTAGGGCTTAGACTGTTCCTGGGTAATGTTGTTTCTTACACATAAGGGTGTGGCATTTTCTTTACATTGCCACGACCACATATGATAGGGTTTCAACATGAACAAAATATTTTTCGTTGGAAGCGGTTTTTTGTCAAATGTGTCTCAATACCGTGTTGTTTGGGATTAACTAATGCTACCGAAATCACTATGATGATGTGAGGGCTCAGACCGATCCTGGAAACTTGTTTCTTACAGATAAGCGTATGGCATTTTCTTTACATTGGCACAAACAATTATGATAGAGTTTGCAAAAGAGAAAATTTATTTCATTGAAAGGCGGTTTTTGCCAAATTTTCTCAGCTGTTTGCCTCGGTTTTAACTCATGATACCAAAAGAACAGTGATGATCTTAGGGCTCAGACCGTCCATGGGACCAGTTATTTCTTACAAATAAGCATATGGCACATCCTTTAGCTTGCCACAACAAATTAAGATAGAGTTTGCACATCAAGAAATATTTTTCATTTGAACCCGTTTCTGCCAAATATGTCTCAGTACTATGTCCTCAGCACTTGGGAGGATGTCTGCACGTGGAGAAAGACTTTTTCGTGGGAAGCCGGCTTTTGTCAAACGGGTCCCAGTGCTGTGCTCCTCTCTTTTCACTCCTGCTGCCAGAAGCCCAGTGAGGATGGGAGGGCTTAGAACATGGCTGGGCACTACGGTTTCTTCCAGAGTCGTGGATGGCATTTGCTTTACCTTGCCACAACCACTTGTGAGAGGGTCTGCACCTCAGGAAAACTGTTTCCGTGGGAAGCCGGCTTTTGGCCAAATGGGTCTCAGGGCCGTGGGCCTCGGGTGTCCCTCCGGCTCCCCAAAGCACAGAGACGAGGTGAGGGGCTTAGACCATGCCTGGGCCATGTTGTCTCTTGGTGTGTGGCATTTTGTTGACCTGGCTACCCCCACTTGGGATAGGTTTTCCACAGCAAGAGCATATTGTTCGTCGGAAGACGTTTGGGCCCCAGGGGTCTCCGGGCTGTGTTCGTTGGGGTTGAACTCCTGCTAGCAAAACCGCCGGGATGAGGGAAGGGCTCAGACTGTGCCTGGGCCCTGTGGTCTCTTCCAGGTCAGTGTTTGGCATTTCCTTCACCTTGCCACAGGCACTGGGGAGCATGTCTGGACGGGGAGAAGGACTTCCTCGTTGGAAGCCGGTTTCTGTCAAAGAGTCCCAGTGCTGTGTTCCTCTCTTTTCACTCCTGCTGCCAGAAGCCCAGGGAGGATGGGAGGGCTTAGAACATGGCTGGGCACTGGGGTTTCTTCCAGAGAAGGGGATGGCATTGGCTTTCCCTTGCCACCACCCCTTGGGATAGGGTCTGCACCTCAGGAAAGCTGTTTCCTTGGGAAGCCGGCTTTCTGCCCAACGGGCCTCAGGGCCGTGGGCCTCGGGGGTCCCTCCGGCTCCCCACAGCACAGGGACGAGGTGAGGGGCTTAGACCATGCCTGGGCCATGTTGTTTCTTCCACCTGGGTGTGTGGCATTTTGTTGACCAGCCTAACCCCACTTGGGATAGGTTTTCCACAGCAAGAGCATATTGTTCGTCGGAAGCCGTTTGGGGCCCAGCGGGTCTCCGGGCTGTGTTCCTTGGGGTTGAACTCCTGGTAGCAAAACCGCCGTCATGAGGGAAAGGCTCAGACTGTGCCTGGGCCCTGTGGCCTCTTCCAGGTCAGTGTATGGCATTTCCTTCACCTTGCCACAGGCACTGGGGAGCATGTGTGCACGTGGAGAAGGACTTCCTCGGGGGAAGCCGGTTTCTGTCAAAGGGTCCCAGTGCTGTCCTTTTCTCTTTTCACTCCTGGTGCTAGAAGCCCAGGGAGGAGGGGAGGGCTTAGAACATGGCTGGGCACTGGGGTTTCTTCCAGAGAAGGAGATGGCATTTTTTTCCCTTGCCACCACCCCTTGGGATAGGGTCTGCACATCAGGAAAGCTGTTTCCGTGGGAAGCCGGCTTTTTGCAAAGGGTTCTCAGGGCCGTGGGCCTCGGCTGTCCCTCCGGCTCCCCAAAGCACAGGGACGAGGTGAGGGGCTTAGACCATGCCTGGGCAATGTTGTTTCTTACACCTGGGTGTGTGGCATTTTGTTGAGCTGGCTACCCCCACTTGGGATAGGTTTTCAACAGCAAGCGCCTTCGTTCGTCGGAAGCCGTTTTTGCCTCAGGGGTCTCCGGGCTGTGTTCCTTGGGGTTGAACTCCTGCTAGCAAAACCGCCGGGATGAGGGAAGGGTTCAGACTGGTCCTGGGCCCTGTGGTCTCTTCCAGGTCAGTGTATGGCTTTTCCTTCCCCTTGCCACAGGCACCTGGGAGCATGTCTGCACGTGGAGAAAGACTTTCCCGTGGGAAGCCGGTTTTTGTCAAACGGGTCCCAGTGCCCTGCTCCTCTCTTTTCACTCCTGCTGCCAGAAGCCCAGGGAGGATGGGAGGGCTTAGAACATGGCTGGGCACTGTGGTTTCTTCCAGAGAAGTGGAGGGCATTTGCTTTACCTGCCACAACCACTTGGGATAGGGTCTGCACCTCAGGAAAACTCTTTCCGTGGGAAGCCGCCTTTTTGCAAAGGGGTCTCAGAGCCGTGGGGCTCGGCTGTCCCTCCGGCTCCCCAAAGCACAGGGACGAGGTGAGGAGCTTAGACCGTGCCTGGGCAATGTTGTTTCTTACACCTGGGTGTGTGGCATTTCGTTGACCTGGCTACTCCCACTTGGGATAGGTTTTCCACAGCAAGCACCTCTTGTTCGACTGAAGCCGTTTTTACCTCAGGGACTCCGTGCTGTGTTCGTTGGGGTTGAACTCCTGCTAGCAAAACTGCCGGGATGAGGGAAGGGCTCCTACTGTGCCTGGGCCCTGTAGTCTCTTCCAGGTCAGTGTATGGCATTTCCTTCCCCTTGCCACAGGCACCTGGGAATGTGTCTGCACGTGGAGAAAGACTTTCCCTTGGGAAGCCGGTTTTTGTCAAACGGGTCCCAGTGCCCTGCTCCTCTCTTTTCACTCCTGCTGCCAGAAGCCCAGGGAGGATGGGAGGGCTTAGAACATGGCTGGGCACTGTGGTTTCTTCCAGAGAAGTGGAGGGCATTTGCTTTACCTTGCCACAACCACTTGGGATAGGGTGTACACCTCAGGAAAACTGTTTTCCGTGGGAAGCCGGCTTTTTGCAAAGGGGTCTCAGGGCCGTGGGCCTCGGCTGTCCCTCCGGCTCCCCAAAGCACAGGGACGAGGTGAGGGGCTTAGACCGTGCCTGGGCAATGTTGTTTCTTACACCTGGGTGTGTGGCATTTTGTTGACCTGGCTACTCCCACTTGGGATAGGTTTTCCACAGCAAGCACCTCTTGTTCGTTGGAAGCCGTTTTTGCCCCAGGGGTCTCCGGGCTGTGTGCGTTGGGGTTGAACTCCTGCTAGCAAAACCGCCAGGATGAGGGAAGGGTTCAGACTGGTCCTGGGCCCTGTGGTCTCTTCCATGTCAGTGTATGGCATTTCCTTCCCCTTGCCACAGGCACCTGGGAGCATGTCTGCACATGGAGAAAGACTGTCCCGTGGGAAGCCGGTGTTTGTCAAACGGGTCCAAGTGCCCTGCTCCTATCTTTTCACTCCTGCTGCCAGAAGCCCAGGGAGGATGGGAGGGCTTAGAACATGGCTGGGCACTGTGGTTTCTTCCAGAGAAGTGGAGGGCATTTGCTTTACCTTGCCACAACCACTTGTGAGAGGGTCTGCACCTCAGGAAAACTGTTTCCGTGGGAAGCCGGCTTTTTGCAAAGGGTTCTCAGGGCCGTGGGCCTCGGCTGTCCCTCCGGCTCCCCAAAGCACAGGGACAAGGTGAGGGGCTTAGACCATGCCTGGGCAATGTTGTTTCTTACACCTGGGTGTGTGGCATTTTATTGACCTGGCTACCCCCACTTGGGATAGGTTTTCAACAGCAAGCGCCTTTGTTCGTCGGAAGCCGTTTTTGCCTCAGGGGTCTCCGGGCTGTGTTCCTTGGGGTTGAACTCCTGCTAGCAAAACCGCCGGGATGAGGGAAGGGTTCAGACTGTGCCTGGGCCCTGGGGTCTCTTCCAGGTCAGTGTATGGCATTTCCTTCCCCTTGCCACAGGTACCTGGGAGCATGTCTGCACGTGGAGAAAGACTTTCCCCTGGGAAGCCGGTTTTTGTCAAACGGGTCCCAGTGCTCTGCTCCTCTCTTTTCACTCCTGCTGCCAGAAGCCCAGGGAGGATGGGAGGGCTTAGAACATGGCTGGGCACTGTGGTTTCTTCCAGAGAAGTGGAGGGCATTTGCTTTACCTTGGCACAACCACTTGGGAGAGGGTCTGCACCTCAGGAAAACTGTTTCCGTGGGAAGCCGGCTTTTTGCAAAGGGGTCTCAGGCCGTGGGCCTCGGCTGTCCCTCCGGCTCCCCAAAGCACAGGGACGAGATGAGGGGCTTAGACCATGCCTGGGCCATGTTGTTTCTTCCACCTGGTTGTGTGGCATTTTGTTGACCTGGCTACCCCCACTTGGGATAGGTTTTCTACAGCAAGAGCATATTGTTTGTCGGAAGCCTTTTGGGCCCCAGGGGGTCTCCGGGCTGTGTTCCTTGTGGTGGAACTCCTGCTAGCAAAACAGCCGGGATGAGGGAAGGGCTCAAACTGTGCCTGGGCCCTGTGGTCTCTTCCAGGTCAGTGTATGGTATTTCCTTCACCTTGCCACAGGCACTGGGGAGCATGTCTGCACGTGGAGAAGGACTTCCTCGTGGAAGCCGGTTTCTGTCAAATCGTCCCAGTGCTGTCGTCCTCTCTTTTCACTCCTGTTGCTAGAAGCCCAGGGAGGAGGGGAGGGCTTAGAACATGGCTGGGCACTGGGGTTTATTGCAGAGAAGGAGATGGCATTTGCTTTCCCTTACCACCACCCCTTGGGATAGGGTCTGCAACTCAGGAAAGCTGTTTCCGTGGGAGGCCGGCTTTCTGTCAAACGGGTCTCAGGGCCGTGGGCTTCGGGGGTCCCTCCGGCTCCCCAAAGCACAGAGAGGACGTGAGGGGTTAGACCATGCCTGGGCCTAGTTGTCTCTTCCACCTGGGTGTGTGCCATTTTGTTTACCTGGCTACCCCATATTTGGGATAGGTTTTCCACAGCAAGACTATACTGCTCATCGGAAGCCATTTTGCCCCAGGGGTCTCTGGGCTGTGTTCGTTGGGGTTGACTCCTGCTAGCAAAACCGCCGGGATGAGGGAAGGGCTCAGACTGTGCCTGGGCCCTGTGGTCTCTTACAGGTCAGTGTATGGCATTTCCTTCACCTTGCGACAAGCACTTGGGAGCATGTCTGCACGTGGAGAAAGACTTTTCCGTGGGAACCCGGTTTTTGTCAAACGGGTCCCAGTGCTGTGCTCCTCTCTTTTCCCTCATGCTGCCAGAAGCCCAGTGACGATGGGAGAGCTTAAAACATGGCTGGGCACAGTGGTTTCTTCCAGAGAAGTGGATGGCTTTTGCTTTACGTTGCCACAACCACTTGGGAGAGGGTCTGCACCTCAGGAAAACTGTTTCCATGGGAAGCCGGCTTTTGGCCAAACTTGTCTCAGAGCCGTGGAACTCGGGTGTCCCTCCGGCTCCCCAAACCACAGGGACGCGTTGACATGCTTAGACCACGCCTGGGAAATGTTTTTTCTTACACTTGGGTGTGTTCCATTTTGTTTACCTGGCTACCCCCACTTGGGATAGGTTTTCCACAGCAAGAGCATATTGCTTGTCGGAAGCCGTTTCTGCCCCAGGTGTCTCCGTGCTGGGTTCGTTGGGGTTGAACTCCTGCTAGCAAAACCGCTGGGATGAGGGAAGAGCTCAGACGGTGCCTGGGCACTGTGGTCTCTCACCCGACCCGTACCCTAACTGGAACCCAAACCCTATACCCTGACCCAGACCCTTCGCCTGATCCTGACCATTACCCTGACCCTAACCCTAACCCTAACCCTAACCAGAACCCTAGCCCTAACCCGAACCCTAACACTAATCCTAACCCTAACCCGAAACCTAACCCTAACCCTAACCCTAACCGTACCACAAAAACTAACCCTAACCCTAAACCTAACCCTAAGCGTAACGTGAACACTAACCCTAACCCTAACCCTAAACCAAACCCTTACCCTAACCCTAACCCTAACCCTAACGCTAACCCGAAACCTAACCATAAACCTAACCCTAACCTTAACCCGAAACCGAACCCTAACCCGAACCCTAACCCTATACCGAATCCTAACCCGAACCATAACCCTAACCCTAACCCTAACCCTAACCCCTAACCTGACCCCAAACTCGAACCCCTAACCCTAACCCTAACCCTAAACCTAACCCTAACCCGAACCCTAACGCGAACACCAATTCTAACCCTAACCCTCACCCTAACCCTAACCCTAACCCTCAGCCTAACCCGAACCGTTACCCTAACCATAACCCTAACCCTAAACCTCAGCCTAACCCTAACCCTACCCGAACCCTAACCCTAAAACATACCCTAACCGTAAACCTAACCCTAACCTGAAGCCGAACCCTAACCCTAACCCTACCCGAACCCTAACCCTAAACCAAACCCTAAACCTAACCCTAACCCTACCCGAACCCTAACCCTAAACCAAACCCTAACCCTAAACCTAACCCGAACCCTAACCCTAACCCTCACCCGAATCCTACCCCAAACCCTAACCCTAACCCTAACCCTAACATGAACAGAAACCCGAAACCTAACCCTAACCCTAACCCTAACACGAACACTAAACCTAACCCTAACCCTAACCATAACGTGAACCCTAACCCTAACCCTAACCCTAACCCGAACCCGAACCCTAACCCGAACCCTTACCCTAACCCGAACTCGAACCCTAACCATAACCCCAACCCGAAACCTAACCCTAACAGTAACCCTAACCCGAAACCTAACCCTAACCCGAACACTAACCCTAACCCTAATCCTCAGCCTAACCCGAACCCGAACCCTAACGCTAACCCTACCTGAACCCTAATCCTAAACCAAACCCTAATCCTAAACCTAACCCTAACCCTAACCCGAACCGTAACCATAAACCTAACCCTAACCTTAACCCGAAACCGAACGCTAACCGAAACCTGACCCGAACCAGAACACTAAACCTGACGTGAATTTAAACCCAAAACCTAACCCGATCCCGAACCCCGAACCCGAACCCCTAACCCTAACCCTAACCCTAACCCTACAAGAACCCTAACCCTAACCCTAAAACTAACCCGAACCCTGGCCCTAACTCAAACCCTAACCCGAAACCTAACCCTAACCCTAACTCAAACCCTAACCCGAACCCTAACCCTAACCCGAACCCGAACCCTTCCCTAGCCCTAACCCATACCCGAACCCGAACCCTAACCCTAACCCTAACCCTAACCCTAACCCTATCCGAACCCTAACCCTAACCCAAACCCTAACCGTAACCCTAACCCTAACCCGAACACTGACCCTAAACCTAACCCTAACCCTAACCCTAACCGTAACCCTAACCCTAACCCTAACCCTAACCCTAACCATAATCGGAACCCGAACACTAACCCTAACCCGAACCCTAACCGTAACCCTAACGCGAACCCGAACCCGAATCCAAAACCTAACCCTAACCCGAACCCTAACCCGAACTCTAACCCTAACCCTAACCCTAACCCTAACCTAACCCTAACCCTAACCCGAACCCTAACCCTAACCCTAACCCTAACCTAACCCTAACCCTAACCCTAACCCTAACCCTAAACCTAACCCTAACCCGAACCCTAACCCGAACACCAATTCTAACCCTAACCCTAACCCTAACCCTAACCGAAAACGAACCCGAACCCGAACCATAACCCAAACGCGAACCCTAACCCTAACCCGAACCCGAACCCTATCCCTAAGCCTAAACTTAAACCCTAAAACCTCACCGTGACCCTAACACTAACCCTGATCCTGACCATGAACCTAACCCTGACCCTAGACCCTAAACCCTGACGCTGACCCTGACCCTAACCCAAACCCAAAACCTGACCTGAACCCTAACCCTAACCCTAACCCTAACCCTACCCGAACCCTAACCCTAAACCAAACCCTAAACCTAACCCTAACCCTACCCGAACCCTAACCCTAAACCAAACCCTAACCCTAAACCTAACCCGAACCCTAACCCTAAGCCTCACCCGAATCCTAACCTAAACCCTAACCCTAAACCTAACCCTAACATGAACAGAAACCCGAAACCTAACCCTAACCCTAACCCTAACACGAACACTAAACCTAACCCTAACCCTAACCATAACGTGAACCCTAACCCTAACCCTAACCCTAACCCGAACCCTAACCCTAACCCAAACCCTCACCCTAACCCGAACTCTAACCCTAACCATAACCCCAACCCAAAACCTAACCCTAACAGTAACCCTAACCCGAAACCTAACCCTAACCCGAACACTAACCCTAACCCTAATCTTCAGCCTAACCCGAACCCGAACCCTAACGCTAACCCTACCTGAACCCTAATCCTAAACCAAACCCTAACCCTAAACCTAACCCTAACCCTAACCCGAACCGTAACCATAACCCTAACCCTAACCTTAACCCGAAACCGAACGCTAACCGAAACCTGACCCGATCCAGAACACTAAACCTGACGCGAATTTGAACCCAAAACCTAACCCGAACCCGAACCCCGAACCCGAACCCCTAACCCTAACCCTAACCCTAACCCTACAAGAACCCTAACCCAAACCCTAAAACTAACCCGAACCCTTCCCTAACCCTAACCCTACCCGAACCCTAACCCTAACCCAAACCCTAACCCTAACCCGAACCCTAACCGTAACCCTAACCCTAACCCGTACCCTCACCCTAACCCTAATCCCTAAACACTGACCTTGACCCTAACCCTAACCCTGACACTGACCCTGACCCTAACCCTAACCCGAACCCTGACCGGAACCTGAAGCCTAACCCTGACGCGAACCTGAACCCGAACCCAAACCCCGAACCTGAACCCGAAACCAAACCCCTAACCCTAAGCCTAACCCTAACCCGAACCCTTACATGAACCCAAACCCTAATGCGAACCCTCACCCAAACCCTAACCCGAACCCTATCCCTAAACCGAACCCGAACCTGACCCGAACCCTAATCACGAAACCTAACCCTGACCCTGACCATGACCCTTCCCTAACCCTCACCCTAAACCCTCAAACCTGACCCTGAACCTAACCTTAAACCTGACCCTGACCCTAAACCCTAAACCCTGACACTGACCCTGACCCTCACCCTAACCCGAACCCTGACCCGAACCTGAACACTAACCCTGACGCGAACATCAACCCGAAACCTAACCCGAATCCTAACCCGAACCCTAACCCTAACCCAAACCCTAACCCGAACCCTAACACGAACGCTAACCCTAACCCTGACTCTAACACTAACATTAAACTTACCCCTAACCCGAATCTGAGCCCTAACTCTAACCCTAACCCTATCCGAACCCTAACCCTAACCCAAACCCTAACCGTAACCCTAACCCGAAAACTAACCCTAACCCTAACCCTAACCCAACCCCGAACCCAAATCGTAACCCTAACCCTAACCGTAACCCTAACCCTAACCCTAACCATAATCGGAACCCGAACCCTAACCCTAACCCGAACCCTAACCCTAACCCTAACGCGAACCCGAACCCAAATCCAAACCCTAACCCTAACCCAAACCCTAACCCGAACTCTAACCCTAACCCTAACCCTAACCCTAACCCTAACCCTAAACTACCCTAACCCTAACCCGAACCCTAACCCAAACCCTAACCGTAACCCTAACCCAAACGCTAACCCTAACCCGAATCGTAACCCTAACCCTAACCGTAACCCTAACCCTAACCATAACCATAACCCGAACCCGAAACTTAACCCTAACCCAAACCCTAACCCTAACCCGACCCTAACCATAACCCTATCCCTAACCGGAAACCTAACCCTAACCCTAACCCGAACCCGAAACCGAACCCTAACCCTAACCCTAACCCTAACCCTAAACCGAACCCGAAACCTAACCCTAACCCTAACCCTAACCCTGATCCGAACCCTCACCCTAACCCTAACATGAACCCTAACTCTAAACCTAACCCGAACCCGAAGCCAAACACTAACCATAACCCAAACGATACCCGAACCCGAACCCTAAACCAAAACCGATCCCGCACCCTAACCCTAACCCGAAACCTAACCCTAACCCTAACCATAACCGGAACCCTAACCCTGACTCGAACCCTAACGCTAACCCTATCCCTAACCTGAAACCTAATCGTAACCCTAACCCGAACCCTAACCCTAACCCTAACCGTACCCCTAACCCGAATGCTAACCCTAACCCGAACCCTAACCCTAAGCCGACCCTAACCCTAACCCTATCCCTAACCGGAAACCTAACCCTAACCCTAACCCGAACCCTAACCCTAACCCTAACCCTAACCCTAACCCTAACCCTAATCCGAACACTAACCCTAAACCTAACCCTAACCCTAACTCTAAACCTAACCCGAACCCGAAGCCAAACACTAACCATAACCCAAACGATACCCGAACCCGAACCCTAAACCAAAACCGATCCCGCAACCTAACCCTAACCCGAAACCTAACCCTAACCCTAACCCTAACCCTATCCCTAACCAGAAACCTAACCCTAACCCTAACCCGAACCCTAACCCTAAACCTAACCCAAAACCGAACCCAAACCCTAACCCTAACCGTAACCCTAACCCGAACACTAAACCTAACCCGACCCTAACCCTAACCCTATCCCTAACCTGAAACCTAACCCTAACCCGAACCCGAACCCGAACAATAACCCTAACCCTAACCCTAACCCAAACCCTAACCCTAACACGAACCCAAACCCGAACCCGAACCCAAAATCTAACCGTAACCCGAACGCTAACCCAAACCCGAACCCTAACCCAAATCCTAACCCTAAACTTAACCCTAAAACGAACCCGAACCCTAAACCGAACCCTAACCCTAACCCTAACCCTAACCCTAACCCTAAACCTAACCCAAAACCGAACCCGAACCCTAACCCTAACCGTAAACCTAAGCCGAACACTAAACCTAACCCGACCCTAACCCTAACCCTATGCCTAACCTGAAACCTAACCCTAACCCTAACCCGAACCCGAACACTAACCCTAACCCTAAAACATAACCCGAACCCTAACCCTAACCCGAACCCTAACCCTAACCCTAACCCTAACCCTAATGAGAACCCGAACCTGAATCCAAACCCTAACCCTAACCCGAACCCGAACCCGAACCCGAACCGTAACCCTAACCCTAACCCTAACCCTAACCTGAACCCTAACCCTAACCCTAACTCTTACCCGAAGCCTAAACCGAACCCGAACCCTAACCCTAACCCTAACCCTAACCCTAACCCTAACCCGAACCCTAACCCGAAACCAAACCCGAACCCTAACCCTAACCCTAACCCTAACCCTAACCCGAATCCTAAACCTAAACCGAAACCTAACCTGAACCCGAACCCGAACCCGAACCCTAACCCTAACCCTATCCCTAACCTGAAACCTAACCCGAACCCTAACCCGAAACCGAACCTGAACCCTAACCCGAACCCGAACCCTAACCCTAACCCGAACCCTAACACGAACCCTAACCCGAACCCGAACCCGAACCCTAACCCGAAACCGAACCCGAACCCTAACCCTAACCCTAACCCGAACCCGAACCCTAACCCTAACCCTAACCCTTACCCTAACC
Organism: Ursus americanus; assembly: GCF_024610735.1. NCBI lineage: Eukaryota > Metazoa > Chordata > Mammalia > Carnivora > Ursidae > Ursus > Ursus americanus. The sequence goes on from NW_028273667.1 coordinate 504,005, forward strand.
CTAACCCGAACCCGAACCCGACCCCTAACCCGAAACCGAACCCGAACCCTAACCCTAACCCGAACCCGAACCCTAAACCTAACCCGAAACCTAACCCGAACCCGAACCCTAACCCGAACCCGAACCCTAACCCTAACCCGACCCCTAACCCGAAACCGAACCCGAACCCTAACCCTAACCCTAACCCGAAACCTAACCCGAACCCGAACCCTAACCCGAACCCTAACCCTATCCCTAACCCTAACCCTAACCCTAACCCTAACCCTAAACCGAACCCTAACCCTAACCGTAACCCGAACCCTAACCCTAAACCGAACCCTAACCCGAACCCGAACCCTAACCCGATCCCTTACCCTAACCCTAACCCGAACCCTAACCCGAGCCTAAACCGAACCCGAACCCTAATCCTAACCCGAACCCGAACCCTAATCCGAACCCGAACCCGAACCCGAATCCATACTCGAAAGCGAAACCAATACCGAACCAGAACCCGAACCCGAACCCTAACCCCTAACCCGAACCCGAACCCGAATCCATAACTGAAAGCGAAACCGATACCGAACCCGAACCGTAACTGAAACCGAACCCTACCCGAACCTGAACCCGAACCCTACCTGAACCCGAACCTGAAACCTACCCGAACCAGAACCAGAACCAGAACCCAAACCCCTAACCCGAACGCGAACCCGAAACCCATAATTGTTTGTGCCAATGTAAAGAAAATGCCATACGCTTATCTGTAAGAAACAACAGTGCCCTGGAACAGTCTGAGCCTTAATATCAGCACTGTGCTTTTGGGAGCGGGAGTTAAAGCGGAGGCAAACAGCACTAAGACACATTTGGCAAAAATCGCGTTCCAATGAATAATATTTTCTTCCCTTTCAAACCCAAACGTAAGTGGTTGTGGCCAGATAAATAAATGCCACACCCTTATGTGTAAGAAACAACAGTGCCCAGGAACGGGTTTCTACGTGAAGAAAATATTTCTCGTTGGAACTCCGCTTTTTTACTTTACCTTCCACAACCCCTTGTGATAGGGTTTCCACGTTAAGAAAATAGTTTTCATTGGAAGCCGGTTTTTCCCAAATGTGTCTAAGTGCTGTATTCCTCGGGTTTCACTCATGCTACCAAAAGCACAGTGATGATGTTAGGGCTTAGACTGTTCCTGGGTAATGTTGTTTCTTACACATAAGGGTGTGGCATTTTCTTTACATTGCCACGACCACATATGATAGGGTTTCAACATGAACAAAATATTTTTCGTTGGAAGCGGTTTTTTGTCAAATGTGTCTCAATACCGTGTTGTTTGGGATTAACTAATGCTACCGAAATCACTATGATGATGTGAGGGCTCAGACCGATCCTGGAAACTTGTTTCTTACAGATAAGCGTATGGCATTTTCTTTACATTGGCACAAACAATTATGATAGAGTTTGCAAAAGAGAAAATTTATTTCATTGAAAGGCGGTTTTTGCCAAATTTTCTCAGCTGTTTGCCTCGGTTTTAACTCATGATACCAAAAGAACAGTGATGATCTTAGGGCTCAGACCGTCCATGGGACCAGTTATTTCTTACAAATAAGCATATGGCACATCCTTTAGCTTGCCACAACAAATTAAGATAGAGTTTGCACATCAAGAAATATTTTTCATTTGAACCCGTTTCTGCCAAATATGTCTCAGTACTATGTCCTCAGCACTTGGGAGGATGTCTGCACGTGGAGAAAGACTTTTTCGTGGGAAGCCGGCTTTTGTCAAACGGGTCCCAGTGCTGTGCTCCTCTCTTTTCACTCCTGCTGCCAGAAGCCCAGTGAGGATGGGAGGGCTTAGAACATGGCTGGGCACTACGGTTTCTTCCAGAGTCGTGGATGGCATTTGCTTTACCTTGCCACAACCACTTGTGAGAGGGTCTGCACCTCAGGAAAACTGTTTCCGTGGGAAGCCGGCTTTTGGCCAAACGGGTCTCAGGGCCGTGGGCCTCGGGTGTCCCTCCGGCTCCCCAAAGCACAGAGACGAGGTGAGAGGCTTAGACCATGCCTGGGCCATATTGTCTCTTGGTGTGTGGCATTTTGTTGACCTGGCTACCCCCACTTGGGATAGGTTTTCCACAGCAAGAGCATATTGTTCGTCGGAAGACGTTTGGGCCCCAGGGGTCTCCGGGCTGTGTTCGTTGGGGTTGAACTCCTGCTAGCAAAACCGCCGGGATGAGGGAAAGGCTCAGACTGTGCCTGGGCCCTGTGGTCTCTTCCAGGTCAGTGTATGGCATTTCCTTCACCTTGCCACAGGCACTGGGGAGCATGTCTGGACGGGGAGAAGGACTTCCTCGTTGGAAGCCGGTTTCTGTCAAAGAGTCCCAGTGCTGTGTTCCTCTCTTTTCACTCCTGCTGCCAGAAGCCCAGGGAGGATGGGAGGGCTTAGAACATGGCTGGGCACTGGGGTTTCTTCCAGAGAAGGGGATGGCATTGGCTTTCCCTTGCCACCACCCCTTGGGATAGGGTCTGCACCTCAGGAAAGCTGTTTCCTTGGGAAGCCGGCTTTCTGCCCAACGGGCCTCAGGGCCGTGGGCCTCGGGGGTCCCTCCGGCTCCCCACAGCACAGGGACGAGGTGAGGGGCTTAGACCATGCCTGGGCCATGTTGTTTCTTCCACCTGGGTGTGTGGCATTTTGTTGACCAGCCTAACCCCACTTGGGATAGGTTTTCCACAGCAAGAGCATATTGTTCGTCGGAAGCCGTTTGGGGCCCAGCGGGTCTCCGGGCTGTGTTCCTTGGGGTTGAACTCCTGGTAGCAAAACCGCCGGGATGAGGGAAAGGCTCAGACTGTGCCTGGGCCCTGTGGCCTCTTCCAGGTCAGTGTATGGCATTTCCTTCTCCTTGCCACAGGCACTGGGGAGCATGTGTGCACGTGGAGAAGGACTTCCTCGGGGGAAGCCGGTTTCTGTCAAAGGGTCCCAGTGCTGTCCTTTTCTCTTTTCACTCCTGGTGCTAGAAGCCCAGGGAGGAGGGGAGGGCTTAGAACATGGCTGGGCACTGGGGTTTCTTCCAGAGAAGGAGATGGCATTTTTTTCCCTTGCCACCACCCCTTGGGATAGGGTCTGCACATCAGGAAAGCTGTTTCCGTGGGAAGCCGGCTTTTTGTAAAGGGTTCTCAGGGCCGTGGGCCTCGGCTGTCCCTCCGGCTCCCCAAAGCACAGGGACGAGGTGAGGGGCTTAGACCATGCCTGGGCAATGTTGTTTCTTACACCTGGGTGTGTGGCATTTTATTGACCTGGCTACCCCCACTTGGGATAGGTTTTCAACAGCAAGCGCCTTCGTTCGTCGGAAGCCGTTTTTGCCTCAGGGGTCTCCGGGCTGTGTTCCTTGGGGTTGAACTCCTGCTAGCAAAACCGCCGGGATGAGGGAAGGGTTCAGACTGGTCCTGGGCCCTGTGGTCTCTTCCAGGTCAGTGTATGGCTTTTCCTTCCCCTTGCCACAGGCACCTGGGAGCATGTCTGCACGTGGAGAAAGACTTTCCCGTGGGAAGCCGGTTTTTGTCAAACGGGTCCCAGTGCCCTGCTCCTCTCTTTTCACTCCTGCTGCCAGAAGCCCAGGGAGGATGGGAGGGCTTAGAACATGGCTGGGCACTGTGGTTTCTTCCAGAGAAGTGGAGGGCATTTGCTTTACCTTGCCACAACCACTTGGGAGAGGGTCTGTACCTCAGGAAAACTGTTTCCGTGGGAAGCCGGCTTTTTGCAAAGGGGTCTCAGGGCCGTGGGCCTCGGGTCTCCCTCCGGCTCCCCAAAGCACAGGGACGAGGTGAGGGGCTTAGACCATGCCTGGGCAATGTTGTTTCTTACACCTGGGTGTGTGGCATTTTGTTGACCTGGCAACTCCCACTTGGGATAGGTTTTCCACAGCAAGCACCTCTTGTTCGTCGGAAGCCGTTTTTGCCCCAGGGGTCTCCAGACTGTGTTCGTTGGGGTTGAACTCCTGCTAGCAAAACCGCCGGGATGAGGGAAGGGTTCAGACTGTGCCTGGGCCCTGTGGTCTCTTCCAGGTCAGTGTATGGCATTTCCTTCCCCTTGCCACAGGCACCTGGGAGCATGTCTGCACGTGGAGAAAGACTTTCCCGTGGGAAGCCAGTTTTTGTCAAACGGGTCCCAGTGCTCTGCTCCTCTCTTTTCACTCCTGCTGCCAGAAGCCCAGGGAGGATGGGAGGGCTTAGAACATGGCTGGGCACTGTGGTTTCTTCCAGAGAAGTGGAGGGCATTTGCTTTACCTGCCACAACCACTTGGGATAGGGTCTGCACCTCAGGAAAACTCTTTCCGTGGGAAGCCGCCTTTTTGCAAAGGGGTCTCAGAGCCGTGGGGCTCGGCTGTCCCTCCGGCTCCCCAAAGCACAGGGACGAGGTGAGGAGCTTAGACCGTGCCTGGGCAATGTTGTTTCTTACACCTGGGTGTGTGGCATTTCGTTGACCTGGCTACTCCCACTTGGGATAGGTTTTCCACAGCAAGCACCTCTTGATCGACTGAAGCCGTTTTTGCCTCAGGGTCTCCGGGCTGTGTTCGTTGGGGTTGAACTCCTGCTAGCAAAACTGCCGGGATGAGGGAAGGGTTCCTACTGTGCCTGGGCCCTGTAGTCTCTTCCAGGTCAGTGTATGGCATTTCCTTCCCCTTGCCACAGGCACCTGGGAGCATGTCTGCACGTGGAGAAAGACTTTCCCGTGGGAAGCCGGTTTTTGTCAAACGGGTCCCAGTGCTCTGCTCCTCTCTTTTCACTCCTGCTGCCAGAAGCCCAGGGAGGATGGGAGGGCTTAGAACATGGCTGGGCACTGTGGTTTCTTCCAGAGAAGTGGAGGGCATTTGCTTTACCTTGCCACAACCACTTGGGATAGGGTGTACACCTCAGGAAAACTGTTTTCCGTGGGAAGCCGGCTTTTTGCAAAGGGGTCTCAGGGCCGTGGGCCTCGGCTGTCCCTCCGGCTCCCCAAAGCACAGGGACGAGGTGAGGGGCTTAGACCGTGCCTGGGCAATGTTGTTTCTTACACCTGGGTGTGTGGCATTTTGTTGACCTGGCTACTCCCACTTGGGATAGGTTTTCCACAGCAAGCACCTCTTGTTCGTTGGAAGCCGTTTTTGCCCCAGGGGTCTCCGGGCTGTGTGCGTTGGGGTTGAACTCCTGCTAGCAAAACCGCCGGGATGAGGGAAGGGTTCAGACTGGTCCTGGGCCCTGTGGTCTCTTCCATGTCAGTGTATGGCATTTCCTTCCCCTTGCCACAGGCACCTGGGAGCATGTCTGCACATGGAGAAAGACTGTCCCGTGGGAAGCCGGTTTTTGTCAAACGGGTCCAAGTGCCCTGCTCCTCTCTTTTCACTCCTGCTGCCAGAAGCCCAGGGAGGATGGGAGGGCTTAGAACATGGCTGGGCACTGTGGTTTCTTCCAGAGAAGTGGAGGGCATTTGCTTTACCTTGCCACAACCACTTGTGAGAGGGTCTGCACCTCAGGAAAACTGTTTCCGTGGGAAGCCGGCTTTTTGCAAAGGGTTCTCAGGGTCGTGGGCCTCGGGTGTCCCTCCGGCTCCCCAAAGCACAGGGACGAGTTGAGGGGCTTAGACCATGCCTGGGCAATGTTGTTTCTTACACCTTGGTGTTTAGCATTTTGTTGACATGGCTACCCCCACTTGGGATAGGTTTTCCACAGCAAGCACCTCTTGTTCGTCGGAAGCCGTTTTTGCCCCAGGGGTCTCCGGGCTGTGTTCGTTGGGGTTGAACTCCTGCTAGCAAAACCGCCGGGATGAGGGAAGGGTTCAGACTGTGCTTGGGCCCTGTGGTCTCCTCCAGGTCAGTGTATGGCATTTCCTTCCCCTTGCCACAGGCACCTGGGAGCATGTCTGCATGTGGAGAAAGACTTTCCCGTGGGAAGCCGGTTTTTGCCAAACGGGTCCCAGTGCTCTGCTCCTCTCTTTTCACTCCTGCTGCCAGAAGCCCAGGGAGGATGGGAGGGCTTAGAACATGGCTGGGCACTGTGGTTTCTTCCAGAGAAGTGGAGGGCATTTGCTTTACCTTGCCACAACCACTTGGGATAGGGTGTGCACCTCACGAAAACTGTTTTCCGTGGGAAGCCGGCTTTTTGCAAAGGGGTCTCAGGGCCGTGGGCCTCGGCTGTCCCTCGGGCTCCCCAAAGCACAGGGACGAGGTGAGGGACTTAGACCGTGCCAGGGCAATGTTGTTTCTTACACCTGGGTGTGTGGCATTTCGTTGACCTGGCTACTCCCACTTGGGATAGGTTTTCCACAGCAAGCACCTCTTGTTCGTTGGAAGCCGTTTTTGCCCCAGGGGTCTCCGGGCTGTGTGCGTTGGGGTTGAACTCCTGCTAGCAAAACCGCCGGGATGAGGGAAGGGTTCAGACTGGTCCTGGGCCCTGTGGTCTCTTCCATGTCAGTGTATGGCATTTCCTTCCCCTTGCCACAGGCACCTGGGAGCATGTCTGCACGTGGAGAAAGACTTTCCCGTGGGAAGCCGGTTTTTGTCAAATGGGTCCCAGTGCTCTGCTCCTCTCTTTTCATTCCTGCTGCCAGAAGCCCAGGGAGGATGGGAGGGCTTAGAACATGGCTGGGCACTGTGGATTCTTCCAGAGAAGTGGAGGGCATTTGCATTACCTTGCCACAACCTCTTGGGATAGGGTCTGCATCTCAGGAATACTGTTTCGGTGGGAAGCCGGCTTTTTGCAAAGGGGTCTCAGGGCCGTGGGCCTCGGCTGTCCCTCCGGCTCCCCAAAGCACAGGGACGAGGTGAGGGGCTTGGACCGTGTCTGGGCAATGTTGTTTCTTACACCTGGGTGTGTGGCATTTTGTTGACCTGGCTTCCCCCACTTGGGATAGGTTTTCCACAGCAAGCACCTCTTGTTCATCGGAAGCCGTTTTTGCCCCAGGGGTCTCCGGGCTGTGTTCGTTGAGGTTGAACTCCTGCTATCAAAACCGTCGGGATGAGGGAAGGGTTCAGACTGTGCCTGGGCCCTGTGGTCTCTTCCAGGTCAGCGTATGGCATTTCCTTCCCCTTGCCACAGGCACCTGGGAGCATGTCTGCACGTGGAGAAAGACTTTCCCGTGGGAAGCCGGTTTTTGTCAACCGGGTCCCAGTGCTCTGCTCCTCTCTTTTCACTCCTGCTGCCAGAAGCCCAGGGAGGATGGGAGGGCTTAGAACATGGCTGGGCACTGTGGTTTCTTCCAGAGAAGTGGAGGGCATTTGCATTAACTTGCCACTACCAGTTGGGATAGGGTGTGCACCTCAGGAAAACTGTTTCCGTGGGAAGCCGGCTTTTTGCAAAGGGGTCTCAGTGCCGTGGGCCTCGGGTGTCCCTCCGGCTCCCCAAAGTACAGGGACGAGGTGGGGGGCTTGGACCGTGCCTGGGCAATGTTGTTTCTTACACCTGGGTGTGTGGCATTTTGTTGACCTTGCTACCCCCACTTGGGATACGTTTTCCACAGCAAGAGCATATTGTTAGTCGGAAGCCGTTTGGGCCCCTGGGGGTCTCCGGGCTGTGTTCGTTGTGGTGGACCTCCTGCTAGCAAAACCGCCGGGATGAGGGAAGGGCTCAGACTGTGCCTGGGCCCTGTGGTCTCTTCCAGGTCAGTGTATGGCATTTCCTTCACCTTGCCACAGGCACTGGGGAGCATGTCTGCACGTGGAGAAGGACTTCCTCGGGGGAAGCCGGTTTCTGTCAAACGGGACCCAGTGCTGTGCTCCTCTCTTTTCACTCCTGCTGCCAGAAGCCCAGGGAGGAGGGGAGGGCTTAGAACATGGCTGGGCACTGGGGTTTCTTCCAGAGAAGGAGATGGCATTTTTTTCCCTTGCCACCACCCCTTGGGATAGGGTCTGCACCTCAGGAAAGTTTTTCCATGGTAGGCAGGCTTTCTGCCCAACGGGCCTCAGGGCCGTGTGCCTCGGGGGTCCCTCCGGCTCCCCAAAGCACAGAGACGAGGTAGGGGCTTAGACCATGCTTGTGCCATGTTTTCTCTTCCACCTTGGTGTGTGGCATTTTGTTGACCTGGCTACACCGACTTGGGATAGGTTTTCCACAGCAAGAGCATATTGTTCGTCGGAAGCTGTTTGGGCCCCAGCGGGTCTCCGGGATGTGTTCGTTGGGGTTCAACTCCTGCTAGCAAAACCGCCGGGATGAGGGAAAGGCTCAGACTGTGCCTGGGCCCTGTGGCCTCTTCCAGGTCAGTGTATGGCATTTCCTTCACCTTGCCACAGGCACTGGGGAGCATGTGTGCACGTGGTGAAGGACTTCCTCGTGGGAAGCCGGTTTCTGTCAAAGGGTCCCAGTGCTGTGTTCCTCTCTTTTCACTCCTGCTGCCAGAAGCCCAGGGAGGAGGGGAGGGCTTAGAACATGGGTGGGCACTGTGGTTTCTTCCAGAGAAGTGGATGGCATTTCTTTACCTTGACACAACCACTTGTGAGAGGGTCTGCACCTCAGGAAAACTGTTTCCGTGGGAAGCCGGCTTTTCGCCAAACGGATCTCAGGCCCGTGGGCCTCGGGTGTCCCTCCGGCTCCCCAAAGCACAGGGACGAGGTGAGGTGCTTACAACATGCCTGGGCAATGTTGTTTCTTACACCTGGGTGTGTTGCATTTTGTTTACCTGGCTACCCCATATTTGGGATAGGTTTTCCACAGCAAGAGTATACTGCTCATCGGAAGCCGTTTTTGCCCCAGGGGTCTCCGGGCTGTGTTCGTTGGGGTTGAACTCCTGCTATCAAAACTGTCGGGATGAGGGAGGGGTTCAGACTGTGCCTGGGCCTTGTGGTCTCTTCCAGGTCAGTGTATGGCATTTCCGTCCCCTTGCCACAGGCACCTGGGAGCATGTCTGCACGTGGAGAAAGACTTTCCCGTGGGAAGCCGGTTTTTGTCAAACGGGTCCCAGTGCTCTGCTCCTCTCTTTTCACTCCTGCTGCCTGAAGCCCAGGGAGGATGGGAGGGCTTAGAACATGGCTGGGCACTGTGGTTTCTTCCAGAGAAGTGGAGGGCATTTGCATTACCTTGCCACAACCACTTGGGATAGGGTGTGCACCTCAGGAAAACTGTTTCCGTGGGAAGCCGGCTTTTTGCAAAGGGGTCTCAGGGCCGTGCTGATCGGCTTTCCCTCCGGCTCCCCAAAGCACAGGGACGAGGTGAGGGGCTTAGACCGTGCCTGGGCAATGTTGTTTCTTACACCTGGGTGTGTGGCATTTTGTTGACCTGGCTACCCCCACTTGGGATAGGTTTTCCTGTCAAGCACCTCTTGTTCGTTGGAAGCCGTTTTTGCCCCAGGGGTCTCCGGGCTGTGTTTGTTGGGGTGAACTCCTGCTAGCAAAACCGCCGGGATGAGGGAAGGGTTCATACTGTGCCTGGGCCCTGAGGCCTCTTCCATGTCTGTGTATGGCATTTCCTTCCCCTTGCCACAGGTACCTGGGAGCATGTCTGCACGTGGAGAAAGACTTTCCCGTGGGAAGCCGTTTTTGTCAAACGGGTCCCAGTGCTCTGTTCCTCTCTTTTCACTCCTGCTGCCAGAAGCCCGGGGAGGATGGGAGGGCTTAGAACATGGCTGGGCACTGTGGTTTCTTCCAGAGAAGTGGAGGGCATTTGCTTTACCTTACCACAACCACTTGGGATAGGGTGTGCACCTCAGGAAAACTGTTTCCGTGGGAAGCCGGCTTTTTGCAAAGGGGTCTCAGGGCCTTGGGCTTCGGGTGTCCCTTCGGCTCCCCAAAGCACAGGGACGAGGTGAGGGGCTTGGACCGTGCTAGGGCAATGTTGTTTGTTACACCTGGGTGTGTGGCATTTTGTTGACCTGGCTACCCCCACTTGGGATAGGTTTTCCACAGCAAGCACCTCTTGTTCGTCGGAAGCCGTTTTTGCCCCAGGGGTCTCCGGGCTGTGTTCGTTGGTGTTGAACTCCTGCTAGCAAAGCCGCCGGGATTAGCTAAGGGTTCAGACTGTGCCTGGGCCCTGTGGTCTCTTCCAGGTGAGTGTATGGCATTTCCTTCCCCTTGCCACAGGCACCTGGGAGCATGTCTGCACGTGGAGAAAGACTTTCCCGTGGGAAGCCGGTTTTTGTCAAACGGGTCCCAGTGCTCTGCTCCTCTCTTTTCACTCCTGCTGCCAGAAGCCCAGGGAGGATGGGAGGGCTTAGAACATGGCTGGGCACTGTGGTTTCTTCCAGAGAAGTGGAGGGCATTTGCTTTACCTTGCCAAAACCACTTGGGAGAGGGTCTGCACCTCAGAAAAACTGTTTCCGTGGGAAGCCGGCTTTTTGCAAAGGGGTCTCAGGGCCGTGGGCCTCGGGTGTCCCTCGGGCTCCCCAAACACAGGGACGAGGTGAGGGGCTTAGACCATGCCTGGGCAATGTTGTTTCTTACACCTGGGTGTGTGGCATTTCGTTGACCTGGCTACCCCCACTTGGGATAGGTTTTCCACAGCAAGAGCATTTTGTTCGTCGGAAGCCCTTTGGGCCCCAGGGGGTCTCCGGGCTGTGTTCCTTGTGGTGGAACTCCTGCTAGCAAAACCGCCGGGATGAGGGAAGGGCTCAGACTGTGCCTGGGCCCTGTGGTCTCTTCCAGGTCAGTGTATGGTATTTCCTTCATCTTGCCACAGGCACTGGGGAGCATGTCTGCACGTGGAGAAGGACTTCCTCGTGGAAGCCGGTTTCTGTCAAAGCGTCCCAGTGCTGTCGTCCTCTCTTTTCACTCCTGTTGCTAGAAGCCCAGGGAGGAGGGGAGGGCTTAGAACATGGCTGGGCACTGGGGTTTCTTCCAGAGAAGGAGATGGCATTTTTTTCCCTTGCCTCCGCCCCTTGGGATATGGTCTGCACCTCAGGAAAGCTGTTTCCGTGGGAAGCCGGCTTTTTGCAAAGGGTTCTCAGGGCCGTGGGCCTCGGCTGTCCCTCCGGCTCCGCACAGCACAGGGACGAGGTGAGGGGCTTTGACCGTGCCTGGGCAATGTTGTTTCTTACATCTTGGTGTCTGGCATTTCGTTGACCTTGCTACCCCCACTTGGGATAGGTTTTCCACAGCAAGCACCTCTTGTTCTTCGGAAGCCGTTTTTGCCTCAGGGGTCTCCGGGCTGTGTTCGTTGCGGTTGAACTCCTGCTAGCAAAACCGCCGGGATGAGGGAAGGGTTCAGACTGTGCCTGGGCCCTGTGGTCTCTTCCAGGTCAGTGTATGGCATTTCCTTCCCCTTGCCACAGGCACCTGGGAGCATGTCTGCACATGGAGAAAGACTTTCCCGTGGGAAACCGGTTTTTGTCAAACGGGTCCCATTGCTCTGCTCCTCTCTTTTCACTCCTGCTGCCAGAAGCCCAGGGAGGATGGGAGGGCTTAGAACATGGCTGGGCACTGTGGTTTCTTCCAGAGAAGTGGAGGGCATTTGCATTACCTTGCCACAACCACTTGGGATAGGGTGTGCACCTCAGGAGAACTGTTTCCGTGGGAAGCTGGCTTTTTGCAAAGCGGTCTCAGGGCCGTGGGCCTCGGCTGTCCCTCGGGCTCCCCAAAGCACAGGGACGAGGTGAGGGGCTTAGAGCATGCCTGGGCAATGTTTTTTCTTACATCTGGGTGTGTGGCATTTTGTTGACCTGGCTACCCCCACTTGGGATAGGTTTTCCACAGCAAGCACCTCTTGTTCGTCGGAAGCCGTTTTTGCCTCAGGGGTCTCCGGGCTGTGTTCGTTGGGGTTGAACTCCTGCTAGCAAAACCGCCGGGATAAGGGAAGGGTTCAGACTGTGCCTGGGCCCTGTGGTCTCTTCCAGGTCAGTGTATGGCATTTCCTTCCCCTTGCCACAGGCACCTGGGAGCATGTCTGCATGTGGAGAAAGACTTTCCGTAGGAAGCCGGTTTTTGTCAAACGGGTCCCAGTGCTGTGCTCCTCTCTTTTCACTCCTGCTGCCACAAGCCCAGGGAGGATGGGAGGGCTAAGAACATGGCTGGGCACTGTGGTTTCTTCCAGAGAAGTGGAGGGCATTTGCATTACCTTGCCACAACCAGTTGGGATAGGGTCTGCACCTCAGGAAGACTCTTTTCGTCGGAAACCTGCTTTTTCCAAAGGTGTCTCAGGGCAGTGGGCCTCGGGTGTTCCTCCGGCTCCCCAAAGCACAGGGACGAGGTGAGGGGCTTAGACCGTGCCTGGGCAATGTTGTTTCTTACAACTGGGTGTGTGGCATTTCGTTGACCTGGCTACCCCCACTTGGGATAGGTTTTCCACAGCAAGCACCTCTTGTTCGTAGGAAGCCGTTTTTGCCCCAGGGGTCTCCAGGCTGTGTTCGTTGCGGTTGAACTCCTGCTAGCAAAACTGCCGGGATGAGGGAATTGTTCAGAATGTGCCTGGGCCCTGTGGTCTCTTCCAGGTCAGTGTATGGCATTTCCTTCCCCTTGCCACAGGCACTGGGTAGCATGTCTGCACGTGGAGAAGGACTTTCTCGTGGGAAGCCGGTTTCTGTGAAACGGGTCCCAGTGCTCTGCTCCTCTCTTTTCACTCCTGCTGCCAGAAGCCCAGGGAGGATGGGAGAGCTTAGAACATGGCTGGGCACTGTGGTTTCTTCCAGAGAAGTGGAGGGCATTTGCATTACCTTGCCACAACCACTTGGGATAGGGTGTGCACCTCAGGAAAACTGTTTCCGTGGGAAGCCGGCTTTTTGCAAAGGGGTCTCAGGGCCGTGGGCCTCGGGTGTCCCTCGGCTCCCCAAAGCACAGGGACGAGGTGAGGGGCTTAGACAATGCCTGGGCAATGTTGTTTCTTACACCTGGGTGTGTGGCATTTCGTTGACCTGGCTACCCCCACTTGGGATAGGTTTTACACAGCAAGCACCTCTTGTTCTTCGGAAGCCGTTTTTGCCTCAGGGTCTCCGGGCTGTGTTCGTTGGGGTTGAACTCCTGCTAGCAAAACCGCCGGGATGAGGAAAGGGCTCAGACTGTGCCTGGGCCCTGTGGTCTCTTCCAGGTCAGTGTATGGCATTTCCTTCCCCTTGCCACAGGCACCTGGGACCATGTCTGCACGTGGAGAAAGACTTTCCCGTGGGAAGCCGGTTTTTGTCAAACGGGTCCCAGTGCTCTGCTCCTCTCTTTTCACTCCTGCTGCCAGAAGCCCAGGGAGGATGGGAGGGCTTAGAACATGGCTGGGCACTGGGGTTTCTTCCAGAGAAGTGGAGGGCATTTGCATTACCTTGCCACAACCACTTGGGATAGGGTCTGCACCTCAAGAAAACTGTTTCCGTTGGAAGCCGGCTTTTTGCAAAGGGGTCTCAGGGCCGTGGTCCTCGGGGGTCCCTCCGGCTCCCAAAGCACAGAGACGAGGTAGGGGCTTAGACCATGCTTGGGCCATGTTGTCTCTTGCACCTTGGTGTGTGGCATTTTGTTGATCTGGCTACACTCACTTGGGATAGGTTTTCCATAGCAAGAGCATATTGTTCGTCGGAAGCTGTTTGGGCCCCTGCAGGTCTCCGGGCTGTGTTCGTTGGGGTTGAACTCCTGCTAGCAAAACCGCCGGGATGAGGGAAAGGCTCAGACTGTGCCTGGGCCCTGTGGCCTCTTCCAGGTCAGTGTATGGCATTTCCTTCACCTTGCCACAGGCACCTGGGAGCATGTGTGCACGTGGTGAAGGACTTCCTCGTGGGAAGCCGGTTTCTGTCAAAGGGTCCCAGTGCTGTGTTCCTCTCTTTTCACTCCTGCTGCCAGAAGCCCAGGGAGGAGGGGAGGGCTTGAACATTGGTGGGCACTGTGGTTTCTTCCAGAGAAGTGGATGGCATTTCTTTACCTTGCCACAACCACTTGTGAGAGGGTCTGCACCTCAGGAAAACTGTTTCCGTGGGAAGCCGGCTTTGGCCAAGCGGGTCTCAGGCCCGTGGGCCTCTGGTGTCCCTCCGGCTCCCCAAAGCACAGGGACGAGGTGAGGTGCTTAGAACATGCCTGGGCAATGTTGTTTCTTACACCTGGGTGTGTTGCATTTTGTTTACCTGGCTACCCCATATTTGGGATAGGTTTTCCACAGCAAGACTATACTGCTCATTGGAAGCCGTTTTTGCCCCAGGGGTCTCCGGGCTGTGTTCGTTGGGGTTGACTCCTGCTAGCAAAACCGCCGGGATGAGGGAAGGGCTCAGACTGTGCCTGGGCCCTGTGGTCTCTTACAGGTCAGTGTATGGCATTTCCTTCACCTTGCGACAAGCACTTGGGAGCATGTCTGCACGTGGAGAAAGACTTTTCCGTGGGAAGCCGGTTTTTGTCCATTGGGTCCCAGTGCTGTGCTGCTCTCTTTTCCCTCCTGCTGCCAGAAGCCCATTGAGGATGGGAGAGCTTAGAACATGGCTGGGCACAGTGGTTTCTTCCAGAGAAGTGGATGGCTTTTGCTTTACGTTGCCACAACCACTTGGGAGAGGGTCTGCACCTCAGGAAAACTGTTTCCATGGGAAGCCGGCTTTTGGCCAAACTTGTCTCAGAGCCGTGGAACTCGGGTGTCCTTCCGGCTCCCCAAACCACAGGGACGCGTTGAGATGCTTAGACCACGCCTGGGAAATATTTTTTCTTACACTTGGGTGTGTTCCATTTTGTTTACCTGGCTACCCCCACTTGGGATAGGTTTTCCACAGCAAGAGCATATTGCTTGTCGGAAGCCGTCTCTGCCCCAGGTGTCTCCGTGCTGGGTTCTTTGGGGTTGAACTCCTGCTAGCAAAACCGCTGGGATGAGGGAAGAGCTCAGACGGTGCCTGGGCACTGTGGTCTCTTACCCGACCCGTACCCTAACTGGAACCCAAACCCTATACCCTGACCCAGACCCTTCGCCTGATCCTGACCATTACCCTGACCCTAACCCTAACCCTAACCCTAACCAGAAACCTAGCCCTAACCCGAACCCTAAAACTAATCCTAACCCTAACCCGAAACCTAACCCTAACCCTAACCCTAACCGTACTACAAAAACTAACCCTAACCCTAAACCTAACCCTAAGCGTAACGTGAACACTAACCCTAACCCTAACCCTAAACCAAACCCTTACCCTAACCCTAACCCTAACCCTAACGCTAACCCGAAACCTAACCATAAACCTAACCCTAACCTTAACCCGAAACCGAACCCTAACCCGAACCCTAACCCTGTACCCAATCCTAACCCGAACCCTAACCCTAACCCTAACCCTAACCCTAACCCCTAATCTGACCCCAAACTCGAACCCCTAACCCTAACCCTAACCCTAAACCTAACCCTAACCCGAACCCTAACCCGAACACCAATTCTAACCCTAACCCTCACCCTAACCCTAACCCTAACCCTCAGCCTAACCCGAACCCTAACCCTAACCATAACCCTAACCCTAAACCTCAGCCTAACCATAACCCTACCCGAACCCTAAACCTAAAACATACCCTAACCGTAAACCTAACCCTAACCTGAAGCCGAACCCTAACCCTAACCCTACCCGAACCCTAACCCTAAACCAAACCCTAAACCTAACCCTAACCCTACCCGAACCCTAACCCTAAACCAAACCCTAACCCTAAACCTAACCCGAACCCTAACCCTAACCCTCACCCGAATCCTACCCCAAACCCTAACCCTAACCCTAACCCTAACATGAACAGAAACCCGAAACCTAACCCTAACCCTAACCCTAACACGAACACTAAACCTAACCCTAACCCTAACCATAACGTGAACCCTAACCCTAACCAGAACCCTAACCCGAACCCGAACCCTAACCCGAACCCTTACCCTAACCCGAACTCGAACCCTAACCATAACCCCAACCCGAAACCTAACCCTAACAGTAACCCTAACCCGAAACCTAATCCTAACCCGAACACTAACCCTAACCCTAATCCTCAGCCTAACCCGAACCCGAACCCTAACGCTAACCCTACCTGAACCCTAATCCTAAACCAAACCCTAATCCTAAACCTAACCCTAACCCTAACCCGAACCGTAACCATAACCCTAACCCTAACCTTAACCCGAAACCGAACGCTAACCGAAACCTGACCCGAACCAGAACACTAAACCTGACGCGAATTTGAACCCAAAACCTAACCCGAACCCGAACCCCGAACCCGAACCCCTAACCCTAACCCTAACCCTAACCCTACAAGAACCCTAACCCTAACCCTAAAACTAACCCGAACCCTGGCCCTAACTCAAACCCTAAACCGAACCCTAACCCTAACCCTAACTCAAACCCTAACCCGAACCCTAAACCTAACCCGAACCTGAACCCTTCCCTAACCCTAACCCATACCCGAACCCTAACCCTAACCCTACCCGAACCCTAACCCTAACCCAAACCCTAACCCTAACCCGAACCCTAACCGTAACCCTAACCCTAACCCGTACCCTCACCCTAACCCTAATCCCTAAACACTGACCTTGCCCTAACCCTAACCCTGACACTGACCCTGACCCTAACCCTAACCCGAACCCTGACCGGAACCTGAAGCCTAACCCTGACGCGAACCTGACCCCGCACCCAAACCCCGAACCTGAACCCGAAACCAAACACCTAACCCTAAACCTAACCCTAACCCGAACCCTTACATGAACCCAAACCCTAATGCGAACCCTCACCCGAACCCTAACCCGAACCCTATCCCTAAACCGAACCCGAACCTGACCCGAACCCTAATCACGATACCTAACCCTGACCCTGACCATGACCCTGACCCTAACCCTCACCCTAAACCCTCAAACCTGACCCTGAACCTAACCTTAAACCTGACCCTGACCCTGACCCTAAACCCTAAACCCTGACACTGACCCTGACCCTCACCCTAACCCGAACCCTGACCCGAACCTGAACACTAACCCTGACGCGAACATCAACCCAAAACCTAACCCGAACCCTAACCCGAACCCTAACCCTAACCCTAACCCTAACCCTAACCCTCACCCGAACCCTAACACGAACGCTAACCCTAACCGTGACTCTAACACTAACATTAAACTTAACCCTAACCCGAATCTGAGCCCTAACTCTAACCCTAAACCTATCCGAACCCTAACCCTAACCCAAACCCTAACCGTAACCCTAACCCTAACCCGAACAATAAACCTAACCCTAACCCTAACCCTAACCCTAACCCTAACCGTAACCCTAACCCTAACCCTAACCCTAACCCTAACCATAATCGGAACCCGAACACCAACCCTAACCCGAACCCTAACCCTAACCCTAACGCGAACCCGAACCCGAATCCAAAACCTAACCCTAACACTAACCCTCAGCCTAACCCGAACCCTAACCCTAACCATAACCCTAACCCTAAACCTCAGCCTAACCCTAACCCTAAACCTAACCCTAACCCGAACACAAACCCTAACCCTAAGCCTAAACCGAACCCGAACCCTAACCCTAACCCTAACCCTAATCCTAACCCTGCCCCTAACCCTAACCCCAAACCCTAAAACCTGACCCTGACCCTAACCCTAACCTTGACCCTCACCCTAAACCTAACGCTGACCCTGACACTGACCCTAATCCCTAAACCCTGACCCTGATCCTAACCCTAACCCGAACCCTAACCCTAACCAGAACCCTAACCCTAACCCGAACCCTAACCGTAACCCTAACCCTAACCATAACCCTAAAACTAACCCGACCCTAACCCTAACCCTAACCCGAACCCTAACCATAACCCGTACCGTAACCCGAACCCGAACCCGAACCCTTACCCGAAACCTAACCCTAGCCGAAACCTAACCCTAACCCGAACACTAACCCTAACCCCATCCCTAACCCGAACCGGAACCCGACGCGAACTGTCAACCGAACACGAACCCTAACCCTGACACTGACCCTGACCCTGATCCTGACCATGACCCTGACCCTAATCCTAACCCTAAACCCTAATACCTGACCCTGACCCCAAACCTAACCCTGACCCTGACCCTGACTCTAAACCCTAAACCCTGACCCTGACCCTGACCCTACCCTAACCCGAACCCTGACCGGAACCCGAACCCTAAACCTGACATGAATCTGAACCCGAACCCTAACCCTAACCCGAACCCGAATCCCTAACACGAACCCAAACCCGAACCCCTAACCCAAACCCGAACCCTAACCCGAACCCTAACCCTCACCCGAATCCTAACCTAAACCCTAACCCTAACCCTAACCCTAACATGAACAGAAACCCGAAACCTAACCCTAACCCTAACCCTAACACGAACACTAAACCTAACCCTAACCCTAACCATTACGTGAACCCTAACCCTAACCCTAACCCTAACCCTACCTGAACCCTAACCCTAAACCAAACCCTACACCTAACCCTAACCCTACCCGAACCCTAACCCTAAACCAAACCCTAACCCTAAACCTAACCCGAACCCTAACCCTAACCCTCACCCGAATCCTAACCTAAACCCTAACCCTAACCCTAACCCTAACATGAACAGAAAACCGAAACCTAACCATAACCCTAACCCTAACACGAACACTAAACCTAACCCTAACCCTAACCATAACGTGAACCCTAACCCTAACCCTAACCCTAACCCAACCCCGAACCCAAATCGTAACCCTAATCGTAACCGTAACCCTAACCCTAACCATAATCGGAACCCGAACCCTAACCCTAACCATAATCGGAACCCGAACCCTAACGCGAACCCGAACCCGAATCCAAACCCTAACCCTAACCCGAACCCTAACCCGAACTCTAACCCTAACCCTAACCCTAACCCTAACCCTAAACTACCCTAACCCTAACCCGAACCCTAACCCTAACCCTAACCGTAACCCTAACCCAAACGCTAACCCTAAACCGAATCGTAACCCTAACCCTAACCGTAACCCTAACCCTAACCCTAACCATAACCCGAACCCGAAACTTAACCCTAACCCGAACCCTAACCCTAACCCGACCCCAACCATAACCCTATGCCTAACCGGAAACCTAACCCTAACCCTAACCCGAACCCGAAACCGAACCCTAACCCTAACCCTATCCCTAACCGGAAACCTAACCCTAACCCTAACCCGAACCCTAACCCTAACCCTAACCCTAACCCTAACCCTAACCCTACAAGAACCCTAACCCTAACCCTAAAACTCACCCGAACCCTGGCCCTAACTCAAACCCTAACCCGAACCCTAACCCTAACCCTAACCCTAACTCAAACCCTAACCCGAACCCTAACCCTAACACGAACCCGAACCCTTCCCTAACCCTAACCCATACCCGAACCCTAACCCTAACCCTCCCCGAACCCTAACCCTAACCCAAACCCTAACCCTAACCTGAACCCTAAACGTAACCCTAACCCTAACCCATACCCTCACCCTAACCCTAATCCCTAAACACTGACCTTGACCCTAACCCTAACCCTGACACTGACCCTGACCCTAACCCTAACCCGAACCCTGACCGGAACCTGAAGCCTAACCCTGACGCGAACCTGAACCCGAACCCAAACCCCGAACCTGAACCCGAAACCAAACCCCTAACCCTAAGCCTAACCCTAACCCGAACCCTTACATGAACCCAAACCCTAATGCGAACCCTCACCCGAACCCTAACCCGAACCCTATCCCTAAACCGAACCCGAACCTGACCCGAACCCTAATCACGAAACCTAACCCTGACCCTGACCATGACCCTTCCCTAACCCTCACCCTAAACCCTTAAACCTGACCCTGAACCTAACCTTAAACCTGACCCTGACCCTGACCCTAAACCCTAAACCCTGACACTGACCCTGACCCTCACCCTAACACTAACCTGACCCGAACCTGAACACTAAACCTGACGCGAACAACAACCCGAAACCTAACCCGAATCCTAACCCGAACCCTAACCCTAACCCTAACCCTAACCCTAACCCTAACCCTCACCTGAACCCTAACACGAACGCTAACCCTAACCGTGACTCTAACACTAACATTAAACTTAACCCTAACCCGAATCTGAGCCCTAACTCTAACCCTAACCCTATCCGAACCCTAACCCTAACCCAAACCCTAACCGTAACCCTAACCCGAAAACTAACCCTAACCCTAACCCTAACCCTAACCCAACCCCGAACCCAAATCGTAACCCTAACCGTAACCGTAACCCTAACCCTAACCCTAACCATAATCGGAACCCGAACCCTAACCCTAACCCGAACCCTAACCCTAACCCTAACGCGAACCCGAACCCGAATCCAAACCCTAACCCTAACCGGAACCCTAACCCGAACTCTAACCCTAACCCTAACCCTAACCCTAACCCTAAACTACCCTAACCCTAACCCGAACCCTAACCCTAACCCTAACCATAACCCTAACCCAAACGCTAACCCTAACCCGAATCGTAACCCTAACCCTAACCGTAACCCTAACCCTAACCCTAACCATAACCCGAACCCGAAACTTAACCCTAACCCGAACCCTAACCCTAACCCGACCCCAACCATAACCCTATGCCTAACCGGAAACCTAACCCTAACCCTAACCCGAACCCGAAACCGAACCCTAACCCTAACCCTATCCCTAACCGGAAACCTAACCCTAACCCTAACCCGAACCCTAACCCTAACCCTAACCCTATCCCTAACCCTAACCCTAATCCGAACACTAACCCTAAACCTAACCCTAACCCTAACTCTAAACCTAACCCGAACCCGAAGCCAAACACTAACCATAACCCAAACGATACCCAAACCCGAACCCTAAACCAAAACCGATCCCGCAACCTAACCCTAACCCGAAACCTAACCCTAACCCTAACCCTAACCCTATCCCTAACCGGAAACCTAACCCTAACCCTAACCCGAACCCTAACCCTAAACCTAACCCAAAACCGAACCCGAACCCTAACCGAAACCGTAACCCTAACCCGAACACTAAACCTAACCCGACCCTAACCCTAACCCTATCCCTAACCTGAAACCTAACCCTAACCCGAACCCGAACCCGAACAATAACCCTAACCCTAACCCTAACCCAAACCCTAACCCTAACACGAACCCAAACCCGAACCCGAACCCAAAATCTAACCCTAACCCGAACGCTAACCCAAACCCGAACCCTAACCCAAATCCTAACCCTAAACTTAACCCTAAAACGAACCCGAACCCTAAACCGAACCCTAACCCTAACCCTAACCCTAACCCTAAACCTAACCCAAAACCGAAACCGAACCCTAACCCTAACCGTAACCCTAAGCCGAACACTAAACCTAACCCGACCCTAACCCTAACCCTATCCCTAACCTGAAACCTAACCCTAACCCTAACCGGAACCCGAACACTAACCCTAACCCTAAAACATAACCCGAACCCTAACCCTAACCCGAACCCTAACCCTAACCCTAACCCTAATGAGAACCCGAACCTGAATCCAAAACCTAACCCTAACCCAAACCCTAACCCGAACCCGAACCGTAAACCTAACCCTAACCCTAACCCTAACCTGAACCCTAACCCTAACCCTAACTCTTACCCTAAGCCTAACCCGAACCCGAACCCTAACCCTACCCGTAACCCTAACCCGAACACTAAACCTAACCTGACCCTAACCCTAACCCTATCCCTAACCTGAAACCTAACCCTAACCCTAAACCTAACCCGAACCCGAACCCTAACCCTAACCCTAACCCTAACACGAACCCTAACCCTAACCTTAACCCGAACCCAAACCCGAAACCGAACCCGAACCATAACCCTAACCCTAACCCTAACCAGAACCCTAACGCTAACCCTAACCCTTACTCTAACCCTAACCCGAACCCGAACCCGACCCCTAACCCGAAACCGAACCCGAACCCTAACCCTGACCCGAACCCTAAACCTAACCCGAAACCTAACCCGAACCCTAACCCGAACCCGAACCCTAACCCTAACCCGAACCCTAACCCGAAAACGAACCCTAACCCGAACCCTAACCCTAACCGTAACCCTAACCCTAACCCGAACACTAACCCTAACCTGACCCAAACCCTAACCCTATCCCTAACCTGAAACCTTACCCGAACCCTAACCCGAAACCGAACCCGAACCCTAACCCTAACCCGAACCCGAACCCTAACCCTAACCCGAACCCTAACACGAACCCTAACCCTAACCCGCACCCGAACCCTAACCCTAACCCGAACCCTAAAACGAACCCTAACCCTAACCCGAACCCGAACCCTAACCCTAACCCTAACCCGAACCCGAACCCGACCCCTAACCCGAAACCGAACCCGAACCCTAACCCTAACCCTAACCCGAACCCGAACCCTAAACCTAACCCGAATCATAACCCGAACCCGAACCCTAACCCGAACCCGAACCCTAACCCTAACCCGACCCCTAACCCGAAACCGAACCCGAACCATAACCCTAACCCTAACCCGAAACCTAACCCGAACCCGAACCCTAACCCGAACCCTAACCCTAACCCTAACCCTAACCCTAACCCTAACCCTAAACCGAACCCTAACCCTAACCGTAACCCGAACCCTAACCCTAAACCGAACCCGAACCCGAACCCGAACCCGAACCCGAACCCTTACCCTAACCCTAACCCGAACCCTAACCCGAGCCTGAACCCGAACCCGAACCCGAACCCTAATCCTAACCCGAACCCGAACCCTAATCCTAACCCGAACCCGAACCCGAATCCATACTCGAAGGCAAAACCAATACCGAACCAGAACCCGAACCCGAACCCTAACCCCTAACCCCTAACCCGAACCCGAACCCGAATCCATAACTGAAAGCGAAACCGATACCGAACCCGAACCGTAACTGAAACCGAACCCTACCCGAACCCGAACCCGAACCCTACCCGAACCCGAACCTGAAACCTACCCGAACCAGAACCAGAACCAGAACCCAAACCCCTAACCCGAACCCGAACCCGAAACCCATAATTGTTTGTGCCAATGTAAAGAAAATGCCATACGCTTATCTGTAAGAAACAACAGTGCCCTGGAACAGTCTGAGCCTTAATATCAGCACTGTGCTTTTGGGAGCGGGAGTTAAAGCGGAGGCAAACAGCACTAAGACACATTTGGCAAAAATCGCATTCCAATGAATAATATTTTCTTCCCTTTCAAACCCAAACGTAAGTGGTTGTGGCCAGATAAATAAATGCCACACCCTTATGTGTAAGAAACAACAGTGCCCAGGAACGGGTTTCTACGTGAAGAAAATATTTCTCGTTGGAACTCCGTTTTTTTACTTTACCTTCCACAACCCCTTGTGATAGGGTTTCCACGTTAAGAAAATAGTTTTCATTGGAAGCCGGTTTTTCCCAAATGTGTCTAAGTGCTGTATTCCTCGGGTTTCACTCATGCTACCAAAAGCACAGTGATGATGTTAGGGTTTAGACTGTTCCTGGGTAATGTTGTTTCTTACACATAAGGGTGTGGCATTTTCTTTACATTGCCACAACCACATATGATAGGGTTTCAACATAAACAAAATATTTTTCGTTGGAAGCGGTTTTTTGTCAAATGTGTCTCAATACCGTGTTGTTTGGGATTAACTAATGCTACCGAAATCACTATGATGATGTGAGGGCTCAGACCGATCCTGGAAACTTCTGTTTCTTACAGATAAGCGTATGGCATTTTCTTTACATTGGCACAAACAATTATGATAGAGTTTGCAAAAGAGAAAATTTATTTCATTGAAAGGCGGTTTTTGCCAAATTATCTCAGCTGTTTGCCTCGGTTTTAACTCATGATACCAAAAGAACAGTGATGATCTTAGGGCTGAGACCGTCCATGGGACCAGTTATTTCTTACAAATAAGCATATGGCACATCCTTTACCTTGCCACAACAAATTAAGATAGAGTTTGCAAATCAAGAAATATTTTTCATTTGAACCCGTTTCTGCCAAATATGTCTCAGTACTATGTGCTCAGCACTTGGGAGGATGTCTGCACGTGGAGAAAGACTTTTTTGTGGGAAGCCGGCTTTTGTCAAACGGGTCCCAGTGCTGTGCTCCTCTCTTTTCACTCCTGCTGCCAGAAGCCCAGTGAGGATGGGAGGGCTTAGAACATGGCTGGGCACTATGGTTTCTTCCAGAGTCGTGGATGGCATTTGCTTTACCTTGCCACAACCACTTGTGAGAGGGTCTGCACCTCAGGAAAACTGTTTCCGTGGGAAGCCGGCTTTTGGCCAAACGGGTCTCAGGCCGGTCGGCCTCGGGTGTATCTCCGGCTCCCCAAAGCACAGGAACGAGGTGAGTGGCTTAGACCATGCTTGGGCAATGTTGTTTCTTACACCTGGGTGTTTGGCATTTTGTTGACCTGGCTACCGCCACTTGGGATAGGTTTTCCACAGCAAGCACCTATTGTTCGTTGGAAGCCGTTTTTGCCCCAGGGGTCTCCGGGGTGTGTTCCTTGGGGATGAACTCCTGCTAGCAAAACCGCTGGGATGAGTGAAGGGCTCAGACTGTGCCTGGGCCCTGTGGTCTCTTCTAGGTCAGTGTATGGCATTTCCTTCACCTTGCCACAGGCACTGGGAAGCATGTCTGCACGTGGAGAAGGACTTCCTCGTGGGAAGCTGGTTTCTGTCAAAGGGTCCCAGTGCTGTGCTCCTCTCTTTTCTCTCCTGCTGCCAGAAGCCCAGGGAGGAGGGGAGGGCTTAGAACATGGCTGGGCACTGGGGTTTCTTCCAGAGAAGGGGATGGCATTTGCTTTCCCTTGCTACCACCCCTTGGGATAGGGTCTGCACCTCAGGAAAGCTGTTTCCTTGGGAAGCCGGCTTTCTGCCCAACGGGCCTCAGGGCCGTGGGCCTTGGGGGTCCCTCCGGCTCCCCAAAGCACAGGGACGAGGTGAGGGACTTAGACCATGCCTGGGCCATGTTGTTTCTTCCACCTGGGTGTGTGGCATTTTGTTGACCTGGCTACCCCCACTTGGGATAGGTTTTCCACAGCAAGAGCATATTGTTCCTCGGAAGCCGTTTGGGCCCCAGGGGGTCTCCGTGCTGTGTTCCTTGCGGTGGACCTCCTGCTAGCAAAACCACCGGGATGAGGGAAGTGTTCAGACTGTGCCTGGGCCCTGTGGTCTCTTCCAGGTCAGTGTATGGCATTTCCTTCACCTTGCCACAGGCACTGGGGAGCATGTCTGCACGTGGAGAAGGACTTCCTCGTGGGAAGCCGGTTTCTGTCAAAGGGTCCCAGTGCTGTCTTCCTCTCTTTTCACTCCTAGTGCCAGAAGCCCAGGGAGGAGGGGAGGGCTTAGAACATTGGTAGGCAGTGGGGTTTCTTCTAGAGAAGGGGATGGCATTTGCTTTCCCTGACCACCACCCCTTGGGATAAGGTCTGCACCTCAGGAAAGCTGTTTCCTTGGGAAGCCGGCTTTCTGCCCTACGGGCCTCAGAGCCGTGGGCCTCGGGGGTCCCTCCGGCTCCCCACAGCACAGGGACGAGGTGAGGGGCTTAGACCATGCCTGGACCATGTTGTTTCTTCCACCTGGGTGGGTGGCATTTTGTTGACCTGGCTACCCCCACTTGGGATAGGTTTTCCACAGCAAGAGCATATTGTTCCTCCTAAGCCGTTTGGGCCCCAGGGGGTCTCCGTGCTGTGTTCCTTGCAGTGGACCTCCTGCTAGCAAAACCACCGGGATGAGGGAAGGGCTCAGACTGTGCCTGGGCTCTGTGGTCTCTTCCAGGTTAGTGTATGGCATTTCCTTCACCTTGCCACAGGCACTGGGGAGCATGTCTGCACGTGGAGAAGGACTTCGTCGGGGGAAGCCGGTTTCTGTCAAACGGGTCCCAGTGCTGTGCTCCTCTCTTTTAACTCCTGCTGCCAGAAGCCCAGGGAGGAAGGGACGGCTTAGAACATGGCTGGGCACTGGGGTTTCTTCCAGAGAAGGGGATGGCATTTGCTTTCCCTTGCCACCACCCCTTGGGATAGGGTCTGCACCTCAGGAAAGCTGTTTCCGTGGGAAGCCGGCTTTCTGACCAACGGGCCTCAGGGCCGTGGGCCTCGGGGGTCCCTACGGCTCCCCAGAGCACAGGGACGAAGTGAGGGGCTTAGACCATGCCTGGGCCATGTTGTTTCTTCCACCTGGGTGTGTGGCATTTTGTTGACCTGGCTACCCCCACTTGGGATAGGTTTTCCACAGGAACGGCATATTGTTCGTCGGAAGCCGTTTGGGCCCCAGCGGGTCTACGGGCTTTGTTCGTTGGGGTTGAACTCCTGCTAGCAAAACCGCCGGGATGAGGGAAAGGCTCAGACTGTGCCTGGGCTCTCTGGCCTCTTCCAGGGCAGAGTATGGCATTTCCTTCACCTTGCCACAGGCACTGGGGAGCATGTCTGCACGTGGAGAAGGACTTCCTCGTGGGAAGCCGGTTTCTGTCAAAGGGTCCCAGTGCTGTGCTCCTCTCTTTTCTCTCCTGCTGCCAGAAGCCCAGGGAGGAGGGGAGGGCTTAGAACATGGCTGGGCAATGTTGTTTCTTACACCTGGGTGTGTGGCATTTTGTTGACCTGGCTACCCCCACTTGGGATAGGTTTTCCACAGCAAGCGCCTATTTTTCCTCGGAAGCCATTTTTGCCTCAGGGGTCTCTGGGGTGTGTTCGTTGGGGTTGAACTCCTGCTAGCAAAACCGCCGGGATGAGGGAAGGGTTCAGACTGTGCCTGGGCCCTGTGGTCTCTTCCAGGTCAGTGTATGGCATTTCCTTCCCCTTGCCACAGGCACCTGGGAGCATGTCTGCACGTGGAGAAAGACTTTCCCGTGGGAAGCCGGTTTTTGTCAAAGGGGTCCCAGTGCTCTGCTCCTCTCTTTTCACTCCTGGTGCTAGAAGCCCAGGGAGGAGGGGAGGGCTTAGAACATGGCTGGGCACTGGGGTTTCTTCCAGAGAAGGAGATGGCATTTTTTTCCCTTGCCACCACCCCTTGGGATAGGGTCTGCACATCAGGAAAGCTGTTTCCGTGGGAAGCCGGCTTTTTGCAAAGGGTTCTCAGGGCCGTGGGCCCCGGCTGTCCCTCTGGCTCCCCAAAGCACAGGGACGAGGTGAGGGGCTTAGACCATGCCTGGGCAATGTTGTTTCTTACACCTGGGTGTGTGGCATTTTATTGACCTGGCTACCCCCACTTGGGATAGGTTTTCAACAGCAAGCGCCTTCGTTCGTCGGAAGCCGTTTTTGCCTCAGGGTCTCCGGGCTGTGTTCCTTGGGGTTGAACTCCTGCTAGCAAAACCGCCGGTATGAGGGAAGGGTTCAGACTGTGCCTGGGCCCTGTGGTCTCTTCCAGGTCAGTGTATGGCATTTCCTTCCCCTTGCCACAGGCACCTGGGAGCATGTCTGCACGTGGAGAAAGACTTTCCCGTGGGAAGCCGGTTTTTGTCAAACGGGTCCCAGTGCTCTGCTCCTCTCTTTTCACTCCTGCTGCCAGAAGCCCAGGGAGGATGGGAGGACTTAGAACATGGCTGGGCACTGTGGTTTCTTCCAGAGTAGTGGAGGGCATTTGCTTTACCTTGCCACAACCACTTGTGAGAGGGTCTGCACCTCAGGAAAACTGTTTCCGTGGGAAGCCGGCTTTTTGCAAAGGGGTCTCAGGGCCGTGGGCCTCGGCTGTCCCTCCGGCTCCCCAAAGCACAGGGACGAGGTGAGGGGCTTAGACCATGCCTGGGCCATGTTGTTTCTTCCACCTGGTTGTGTGGCATTTTGTTGACCTGGCTACCCCCACTTAGGATAGGTTTTCCACAGCAAGAGCATATTGTTTGTCGGAAGCCGTTTGGTCCCCAGGGGGTCTCCAGGCTGTGTTCCTTGGGGTTGAACTCCTGCTAGCAAAACCGCTGGGATGAGGGAAGGGCTCAGACTGTGCCTGGGCCCTGTGGTCTCTTCCAGGTCAGTGCATGGCATTTCCTTCACCTTGCCACAGGCACTGTGAAGCATGTCTGCACGTGGAGAAGGACTTCCTCGTGGGAAGCCGGTTTCTGTCAAAGGGGCCCAGTGCTGTGCTCCTCTCTTTTCTCTCCTGCTGCCAAAAGCCCAGGGAGGAGGGGAGGGCTTAGAACATGGCTGGGCACTGGGGTTTCTTCCAGAGAAGGGGATGGCATTTGCTTTCCCTTGCCACCACCCCTTGGGATAGGGTCTGCACCTCAGGAAAGCTGTTTCCTTGGGAAGCCGGCTTTCTGCCCAACGGGCTTCAGGGCCGTGGGCCTCGGGGGTCCCTCCGGCTCCCCACAGCACAGGGATGAGGTGAGGGGCTTAGACCATGCCTGGGCCATGTTGTTTCTTCCACCTGGGTGTGTGGCATTTTGTTGACCAGGCTAACCCCACTTGGGATAGGTTTTCCACAGCAAGAGCATATTGTTCGTCGGAAGCCGTTTGGGCCCCAGGGGGTCTCCGGGCTGTGTTCTTTGGGGTTGAACTCCTGCTAGCAAAACCGCCGGGATGAGGGAAAGGCTCAGACTGTGCCTGGGCCCTGTGGTCTCTTCCAGGTCAGTGTATGGCATTTCCTTCACCTTGCCACAGGCACTGGGAAGCATGTCTGCAAGTGGAGAAGGACTTCCTGATGGGAAGCCGGTTTCTGTCAAAGGGTCCCAGTGCTGTGCTCCTCTCTTTTCTCTCCTGCTGCCAGAAGCCCAGGGAGGAGGGGAGGGCTTAGAACATGGCTGGGCACTGGGGTTTCTTCCAGAGAAGGGGATGGCATTTGCTTTCCCTTGCCACCACCCCTTGGGATTGGGTCTGCACCTCAGGAAAGCTGTTTCCTTGGGAAGCCGGCTGTCTGCCCAACGGGCCTCAGGGCCGTGGACCTCGGGGGTCCCTCCGGCTCCCAAAAGCACAGGGACGAGGTGAGGGGCTTAGACCATGCCTGGGCCATGTTTTTTCTTCCACCTGGGTGTGTGGCATTTTGTTGACCTGACTACCCCCACTTGGGATAGATTTTCCACAGCAAGAGCATATTGTTCCTCGGAAGCCGTTTGGGCCCCAGGGGGTCTCCGGGCTGTGTTCCTTGGGGTTGAACTCCTGCTAGCAAAACCGCCGGGATGAGGGAAGGGCTCAGACTGTGCCTGGGCCCTGTGGTCTCTTCCAGGTCAGTGTATGGTATTTCCTTCACCTTGCCACAGGCACTGGGGAGCATGTCTGCACGTCGAGAAGGACTTCCTCGGAGGAAGCCGGTTTCTGTCAAAGGGGTCCCAGTGCTGTGTTCCTCTCTTTTCACTCCTGCTGCCAGAATCCCAGGGAGGAGAGGTGGGCTTAGAACATGGCTGGGCCCTGGGGTTTGTTCCAGAGAAGGAGATGGCATTTTTTTCCCTTGCCACCACCGCTTGGGATAGGGTCTGCACCTCAGGAAAGCTTTTCCGTGGTATGCCGGCTTTCTGCCCAACGGGCCTCAGGGCCGTGTGCCTTGGGGGTCCCTCCTGTTCCCCAAAGCACAGAGACGAGGTAGGGGCTTAGACCATGCTTGGGCCATGTTGTCTCTTCCACCTTGGTGTGTGGCATTTTGTTGACCTGGCTATACCCACTTGGGATAGGTTTTCCACAGCAAGAGCATATTGTTCGTCGGAAGCCGTTTGGGCCCCAGCGGGTCTCCGGGCTGTGTTCGTTGGGGTTGAACTCCTGGTAGCAAAACCGCCGGGATGAGGGAAAGGCTCAGACTGTGCCTGGGCCCTGTGGCCTGTTCCAGGTCAGTGTATGGCATTTCCTTCACCTTGCCACAGTCACTGGGGAGCATGTCTGCACGTGGAGGAGGACTTCCTCGGGGGAAGCCGGTTTCTGTCAAAGGGTCCCAGTGCTGTCCTTCTCTCTTTTCACTCCTGGTGCTAGAAGCCCAGGGAGGAGGGGAGGGCTTAGAACATGGCTGGGCACTGGGGTTTCTTCCAGAGAAGGAGATGGCATTTTTTTCCCTTGCCACCACCCCTTTGGATAGGGTCTGCACCTCAGGAAAGCTGTTTCCGTGGGAAGCCGGCTTTTTGCAAAGGGGTCTCAGGGCCGTGGGCCTCGGCTGTCCCTCCGGCTCCCCAAAGCACAGGGACGAGGTGAGGGGCTTAGACCGTGCCTGGGCAATGTTGTTTCTTACAACTGGGTGTGTGGCATTTTATTGACCTGGCTACCCCCACTTGGGATAGGTTTTCAACAGCAAGCGCCTTCGTTCGTCGGAAGGCGTTTTTGCCTCAGGGGTCTCCGGGCTGTGTTCCTTGGGGTTGAACTCCTGCTAGCAAAACCGCCGGTATGAGGGAAGGGTTCAGACTGGTCCTGGGCCCTGTGGTCTCTTCCAGGTCAGTGTATGGCATTTCCTTCCACTTGCCTCAGGCACCTGGGAGCATGTCTGCACGTGGAGAAAGACTTTCCCGTGGGAAGCCGGTTTTTGTCAAACGGGTCCCAGTGCTCTGCTCCTCTCTTTTCACTCCTGCTGCCAGAAGCCCAGGGAGGATGGGAGGGCTTAGAACATGGCTGGGCACTGTCGTTTCTTCCAGAGAAGTGGAGGGCATTTGCTTTACCTTGCCACAACCACTTGTGAGAGGGTCTGCACCTCAGGAAAACTGTTTCCGTGGGAAGCCGGCTTTTTGCAAAGGGGTCTCAGGGCCGTGGGCCTCGGCTGTCCCTCCGGCTCCCCAAAGCACAGGGACGAGGTGAGGGGCTTAGAACATGCCTGGGCCATGTTGTTTCTTCCACCTGGGTGTGTGGCATTTTGTTGACCAGGCTAACCCCAGTTGGGATAGGTTTTCCACAGCAAGAACATACTGATCATCGGAAGCCGTTTTTGCCCCAAGGGTCTCCGGGCTGTGTTCGTTGGGGTTGAACTTCTGCTAGCAAAACCGCCGGGATGAGGGAAGGGCTCAGACTGTGCCTGGGCCCTGTGGTCTCTTCCAGGTCAGTGTATGGCATTTCCTTCCCCTTGCCTCAGGCACCTGGGAGCATGTCTGCACGTGGAGAAAGACTTTCCCGTGGGAAGCCGGCTTTTGTCAAACGGGTCCCAGTGCTCTGCTCCTCTCTTTTCACTCCGGTTGTCAGAAGCCCAGTGAGGATGGGAGGGCTTAGAACATGGATGGGCACTGTCGTTTCTTCCAGAGAAGTGGAGGGCATTTGCTTTACCTTGCCACAACCACTTGTGAGAGGGTCTGCACCTCAGGAAAACTGTTTCCGTGGGAAGCCGGCTTTTTGCAAAGGGGTCTCAGGGCCGTGGGCCTCGGCTGTCCCTCCGGCTCCCCAAAGCACAGGGACGAGGTGAGGGGCTTAGAACATGCCTGGGCCATGTTGTTTCTTCCACCTGGGTGTGTGGCATTTTGTTTACCTGGCTACCCCCACTGGGATAGGTTTTCCACAGCAAGAGCATATTGCTCGTCGGAAGCCGTTTTTGCCCCAGGGGTCTCCGGGCTGTGTTCGTTGGGGTTGAACTTCTGCTAGCAAAACCGCCGGGATGAGGGAAGGGCTCAGACTGTGCCTGGGCCCTGTGGTCTCTTCCAGGTCAGTGTATGGCATTTCCTTCACATTGCGACAAGCACTTGTTAGCATGTCTGCACGAGGAGAAAGACTTTCCCGTGGGAAGCCGGTTTCTGTCAAACGGGTCCCAGTGCTCTGCTCCTCTCTTTTCACTCCTGCTGCCAGAAGCCCAGGGAGGATGGGAGGGCTTAGAACATGGCTGGGCACTGTGGTTTCTTCCAGAGAAGTGGAGGGCATTTGCATTACCTTGCCAAAACCCCTTGGGATAGGGTGTGCACCTCAGGAAAACTGTTTCCGTGGGAAGCCGGCTTTTTGTAAAGGGGTCTCAGGGCCGTGGGGCTCGGCTGTCCCTCCGGCTCCCCAAAGCACAGGGACGAGGTGAGGGGCTTAGACCGTGCCTGGGAAATGTTGTTTCTTACACCAGGGTGTGTGGCATTTCGTTGACCTGGCTACCCCCACTTGGGATAGGTTTTCCTGTCAAGCACCTCTTGTTGGTCGGAAGCCGTTTTTGCCTCAGGGTCTCCGGGCTGTGTTCGTTGGGGTTGAACTCCCGCTAGCAACACCGCCGGGATGAGGGAAGGGTTCAGACTGTGCCTGGGCACTGTGGTCTCTTCCAGGTCAGTGTATGGCATTTCTTTCACCTTGCCACAGGCACTGGGGAGCATGTCTGCACGTGGAGAAGGACTTTCTCGTGGGAAGCCGGTTTCTGTCAAACGGGTCCCAGTGCTCTGCTCCTCTCTTTTCACTCCTGCTGCCAGAAGCCCAGGGAGGATGGGAGGGCTTAGAACATGGCTGGGCACTGTGGTTTCTTCCAGAGAAGTGGAGGGCATTTGCATTACCTTGCCACAACCACTTGGGATAGGGTCTGCACCTGAAGAAAACTGTTTCCGTGGGAAGCCGGCTTTTTGCAAAGGGGTCTCAGGGCCGTGGTCCTCGGGTGTCCCTCCGGCTCCCCAAAGCACAGGGACGAGGTGAGGGGCTTAGACCATGCCTGGGCAATGTTGTTTCTTACCCCTGGGTGTGTGGCATTTTATTTACCTGGCTACCCCCACTGGGATAGGTTTTCCACAGCAAGAGCTTATTGTTCGTCGGAAGCCGTTTTTGCCCCAGGGGTCTCCGGGCTGTGTTCGTTGGGGTTGAACTTCTGCTAGCAAAAGCGCCGGGATGAGGGAAGAGCTCAGACGGTGCCTGGGCACTGTGGTCTCTTACCTGACCCGTACCCTAACTGGAACCCAAACCCTATACCCTGACCCAGACCCTTAGCCTGATCCTGACCATTACCCTGACCCTAACCCTAACCCTAACCCTAACCAGAACCCTAGCCCTAACCCGAACCCTAACACTAATCCTAACCCTAACCCGAAACATAACCCTAACCCTAACCCTACCACGAAAACTAACCCTAACCCTAAACCTAACCCTAAGCGTAACGTGAACCCTAACCCGAACCCTAACCCTATACCGAATCCTAACCCGAACCCTAACCCTAACCCTAACCCTAACCCCTAACCTGACCCCAAACTCGAACACTAACCCTAACCTAACCCTAAACCTAACCCTAACCTGAACCCTAACCCGAACACCAATTCTAACCCTAACCCGAACCCTAACCCTAACCCTCAGCCTAACCCGACCCCTAACCCTAACCCTAAACCTCAGCCTAACCCTAACCCTACCCGAACCCTAAACCTAAAACAAACCCTAACCGTAAACCTAACCCTAACCTGAAGCCGAACCCTAACCCTAACCCTACCCGAACCCTAACCCTAAACCAAACCCTAAACCTAAACCTAACCCGAACCCTAACCCTAACCCTCACCCGAAACCTACCGCAAACCCTAACCCTAACCCTAACCCTAACATGAACAGAAACCCGAA
The DNA here is from genome assembly GCF_024610735.1 of Ursus americanus. Classification (NCBI taxonomy): domain Eukaryota; kingdom Metazoa; phylum Chordata; class Mammalia; order Carnivora; family Ursidae; genus Ursus; species Ursus americanus. The sequence goes on from NW_028273667.1 coordinate 537,193, forward strand.
ACCTAACCCTAACCCTAACCCTAACACGAACACTAAACCTAACCCTAACCCTAACCATAACGTGAACCCTAACCCTAACCCGAACCCTAATCCGAACCCTAACCCTAACCCGAACCCTCACCCTAACCCAAACTCTAACCCTAACCATAACCCCAACCCGAAACCTAACCCTAACAGTAACCCTAACCCGAAACCTAACCCTAACCCGAACACTAACCCTAACCTTAATCCTCACCCTAACCCTAACCCTAACCCTAACCCTAACAGTACCCTAACCCTAACCCTAACCCTAACCCTAATCCTAAACCAAACCCTAACCCTAAACCTAACCCTAACCCTAACCCGAACCGTAACCATAACCCTAACCCTAACCTTAACCCGAAACCGAACGCTAACCGAAACCTGACCCGAACCAGAACAATAAACCTGACGCGAATTTGAACCCAAAACCTAAACTGAACCCGAACCCCGAACCCGAACCCCTAACCCTAACCCTAACCCTAACCCTACAAGAACCCTAACCCTAACCCTAAAACTAACCCGAACCCTGGCCCTAACTCAAACCCTAACCCGAACCCTAACCCTAAACCTAACCCTAACCCTAACCCGAACCCTAACCGTAACCCTAACCCTAACTCAAACCCTAACCCGAACCCTAACCCTAACCCGAACCCGAACCCTTCCCTAACCCTAACCCATACCCGAACCCTAACCCTAACCCTCCCCGAACCCTAACCCTAACCCAAACCCTAACCCTAACCCGAACCCTAACCGTAACCCTAACCCTAACCTGTACCCTCACCCTAACCCTAATCCCTAAACACTGACCTTGACCCTAACCCTAACCCTGACACTGACCCTGACCCTAACCCTAACCCGAACCCTGACCGGAACCTGAAGCCTAACCCTGACGCGAACCTGAACCCGAACCCAAACCCCGAACCTGAACCCGAAACCAAACCCCTAACCCGAAGCCTAACCCTAACCCGAACCCTTACATGAACCCAAACCCTAATGCGAACCCTCACCCGAACCCTAACCCGAACCCTATCCCTAAACCGAACCCGAACCTGACCCGAACCCTAATCACGAAACCTAACCCTGACCCTGACCATGACCCTTCCCTAACCCTCACCCTAAACCCTTAAACCTGACCCTGAACCTAACCTTAAACCTGACCCTGACCCTGACCCTAAACCCTAAACCCTGACACTGACCCTGACCCTCACCCTAACCCGAACCCTGACCCGAACCTGAACACTAACCCTGACGCGAACATCAACCCGAAACCTAACCCGGATCCTAACCCGAACCCTAACCCTAACCCTAACCCTAACCCTAACCCTAACCCGAACCCTAACACGAACGCTAACCCTAACCCTGACTCTAACACTAACATTAAACTTACCCCTAACCCGAATTTTAGCCCTAACTCTAACCCTAACCCTATCCGAACCCTAACCCTAACCCAAACCCTAACCGTAACCCTAACCCGAAAACTAACCCTAACCCTAACCCTAAACCTAACCCTAACCCTAACCCAACCCCGAAACCAAATCGTAACCCTAACCCTAACCGTAACCCTAACCCTAACCCTAAACATAATCGGAACCCGAAACCTAACCCTAACCCGAACCCTAACCCTAACCCTAACGCGAACCCAAACCCGAATCCAAACCCTAACCCTAACCCGAACCCTAACCCGAACTCTAACCCTAACCCTAACCATAACCCTAACCCTAAACTACCCTAACCCTAACCCGAACCCTAACCCTAACCCTAACCGTAACCCTAACCCAAACGCTAACCCTAACCCGAACCCTAACCCTAACCCTAACCCTAACCCTTAACCAAACCCGAAACCTAACCCTAACCCTAACCCTAACCCTGATCCGAACCCTAACCCTACCCCTAACATGAACCCTAACCCTAACCCGAACCCTAACCCGAAACCGAACCCGAACCCTAACCCTAACCCTAACCGTAACCCTAACCCAAACGCTAACCCTAACCCGAACCCTAACCCTAACCCTAACCGTAACCCTAACCCAAACGCTAACCCTAACCCGAACCCTAACCCTAACCCTAACCCTAACCCTTAACCGAACCCTAAACCTAACCCTAACCCTAACTCTAATCCTAACCCGAACCCAAAGCCAAACACTAACCATAACCCAAACGATACCCGAACCCGAACCCTAAACCAAAACCGATCCCGCAACCTAACCCTAACCCGAAACCTAACCCTAACCCTAACCCTAACCCTATCCCTAAACAGAAACCTAACCCTAACCCTAACCCGAACCCTAACCCTAACCTAACCCAAAACCGAACCCGAACCCTAACCCTAACCGTAACCCTAACCCTAACCATAACCCGAACCCGAAACCTAACCCTAACCCTAACCCTAACCCTAACCCTAACCCTAACGCTACCCGAACCCTAACCCTAAACCAAACCCTAACCCTAAGCCTAACCCTAACCCTAACCCTAACCCTAACTCAAACCCTAACCCGAACCCTAACCCGAACCCTAACCCTAACCCTAACCCTAACTTAACCCTAACCCGAACCCGAACGGTAACCCTAACCCTAACCCGTACCCTAACCCGAACCCGAACCCTTACCCGAACCCTAACCCTAAACTGAACCGTATCCCTAACCCGAACCCTAGTCCTAAACCGAACGCTAACCCTAACCTGAACCCTAAAAGGACCCTAAACCTAACCCTAACCCTCAGCCTAACCCGAATCCGAATTCTAACCCTAACTTAACCCTTACCCTAACCCTAACCCGAACACTAACCCTGACGTGAACTTGAACCCGAACCCTAACCTTAAACCAAACCCTAACCCTAACACTAACCCTCAGCCTAACCCGAACCCTAACCCTAACCATAACCCTAACCCTAAACCTCAGCCTAACCCTAACCCTAAACCTAACCCTAACCCGAACACAAACCCTAACCCTAAGCCTAAACCGAACCCGAACCCTAACCCTAACCCTAATCCTAACCCTGAACCTAACCCTAACCCCAAACCCTAAAACCTGACCCTGACCCTAACCCTAACCATGACCCTCACCCTAAACCTAACGCTGACCCTGACACTGACCCTAATCCCTAAACCCTGACCCTGATCCTAACCCTAACCCGAACCCTAACCCTAACCAGAACCCTAACCCTAAGCTGAAACCTAACCCTAACCCGAACCCTAACCGTCACCCTAACCCTAACCCTAAAACTAACCCGACCCTAACCCTAACCCTAACCCGAACCCTAACCATAACCCGTACCGTAACCCGAACCCGAACCCGAACCCTTACCCGAAACCTAACCCTAAGCCGAACCCTAACCCGAACACTAACCCTAACCCCATCCCTAACCCGAACCGGAACCCGACGCGAACTGTCAACCGAACACGAACCCTAACCCTGACACTGACCCTGACCCTGATCCTGACCATGACCCTGACCCTAATCCTAACCCTAAACCCTAATACCTGACCCTGACCCCAAACCTAACCCTGACCCTGACCCTGACCCTACCCTAACCCGAACCCTGACCGGAACCCAAACCCTAACCCTGACATGAATCTGAACCCGAACCCTAACCCTAACCCGAACCCGAATCCCTAACACGAACCCAAACCCGAACCCCTAACCCGAACCCTAACCCGAACCCGAACCCTAGCCCTAACCCGAACCCTAACCCGAACCCGAATCCTAACCAGAACTCTAACCCTAACCCTAACCATACCCGAAATATAACCCTAAACCTAACCCTAACCCGAACCCTAACCCTAAACCGTACCCTAACACGAACCCTAACCCAAAACCTAACCCTAACAGTAACCCTAACCCTAACCCTCTCCTAATCCTAACCCTTACCCTAACCCTTACTCGAACCCGAACCTGAAACGTAACCCGAACCCTAAACCTAACACTAACCCTAACCCTCAGCCTAACACGAACCTGAACCCGAATCCTAACCGTAACCCTACTCGAAACAGAACCCTAACCCTAACCCTAACCCTAAACCGAACCATAACCCTAACCAGAACCCTAGCCCTAACCCGAACCCTAACCTTAATCCTAACCCTAACACGAAACCTAACCCTAACCCTAACCCGAACCCTAACCTTAACATGAACCTGAACCCGAAACCTAACCCTAACCCTAACCCTAACACGAAAACTAACCCTAACCCTAAACCTAACCCTAACATGAACCCTAACCCTAACCCTAACCCTAAACCAAACCCTAACCCTAACCCTAACCCTAACGCTAACGCGAACCCTAACCCTAACCATAACCCTAACCCTAACCTTAACCCGAAACCGAACCCTAACTCGAACCCTAACCCTAACCCGAACCCTAACCCAAACCATAACCCTAACCCTAACCCTAAAACTGACCCTGACCCTTACCCTGACCCTAAACCCTAAACCCTGACCCTGACCCTGACCCTAACCCTAAACCGAACCCTGACCCGAACCTGAACACTGACCGTGATGCGAACTTGAACCCGAACCTGAACGCGAACCCCTAACCTGACCCCAAACCCGAACCCCTAACCCTAACCCTAACCCTAAACCTAACCCTAAACCGAACCCTAACCCGAACACCAATTCTAACCCTAACCCTAACCCTAACCCTAACCGAAAACGAACCCGAACCCGAACCATAACCCAAACGCGAACCCTAACCCTAACCCGAACCCGAACCCTATCCCTAACCCTAAACTTAAACCCTAAAACCTCACCGTGACCCTAACACTAACCCTGATCCTGACCATGAACCTGACCCTGACCCTAGACCCTAAACCCTGACGCTGACCCTGACCTAACCCAAACCCAAAACCTGACCTGAACCCTAACCCTAACCCTAACCCTAACCCTACCCGAACCCTAACCCTAAAACAAACCCTAACCGTAAACCTAACCCTAACCTGAAGCCGAACCCTAACCCTAACCCTACCCGAACCCTAACCCTAAACCAAACCCTAAACCTAACCATAACCCTACCCGAACCCTAACCCTAAACCAAACCCTAAACCTAAACCTAACCCGAACCCTAACCCTAACCCTCACCCGAATCCTAACCTAAACCCTAACCCTAACCCTAACCCTAACATGAAAAGAAACCCGAAACCTAACCCTAACCCTAACCCTAACACGAACACTAAACCTAACCCTAACCCTAACCATAACGTGAACCCTAACCCTAACCCTAACCCGAACCCGAACCCTAACCCTAACCCGAACCCTCACCCTAACCCGAACTCTAACCCTAACCATAACCCCAACCCAAAACGTAACCCTAACCCTAACCCTAACCCGAAACCTAACCCTAACCCGAACACTAACCCTAACCCTAATCTTCAGCCGAACCCGAACCCGAACCCTAACGCTAACCCTACCTGAACCCTAATCCTAAACCAAACCCTAACCCTAAACCTAACCCTAACCCTAACCCGAACCGTAACCATAACCCTAACCCTAACCTTAACCCGAAACCGAACGCTAAACGAAACCTGACCCGAACCAGAACACTAAACCTGACGCGAATTTGAACCCAAAACCTAACCCGAAACCGAACCCCGAACCCGAACCCCTAACCCAAACCCTAACCCTACAAGAACCCTAACCCTAACCCTAAAACTAACCCGAACCCTGGCCCTAACTCAAACCCTAACCCGAACCCTAACCCTAACCCTAACCCTAAACCTGACCCTGAACCTAACCTTAAACCTGACCCTGACCCTGACCCTAAACCCTAAACCCTGACACTGACCCTGACCCTCACCCTAACCCGAACCCTGACCCGAACCTGAACACTAACCCTGACGCGAACATCAACCCGAAACCTAACCCGGATCCTAACCCGAACCCTAACCCTAACCCTAACCCTAACCCTAACCCTAACCCGAACCCTAACACGAACGCTAACCCTAACCCTGACTCTAACACTAACATTAAACTTACCCCTAACCCGAATTTTAGCCCTAACTCTAACCCTAACCCTATCCGAACCCTAACCCTAACCCAAACCCTAACCGTAACCCTAACCCGAAAACTAACCCTAACCCTAACCCTAAACCTAACCCTAACCCTAACCCAACCCCGAACCCAAATCGTAACCCTAACCCTAACCGTAACCCTAACCCTAACCCTAAACATAATCGGAACCCGAACCCTAACCCTAACCCGAACCCTAACCCTAACCCTAACGCGAACCCGAACCCGAATCCAAACACTAACCCTAACCCGAACCCTAACCCGAACTCTAACCCTAACCCTAACCATAACCCTAACCCTAAACTACCCTAACCCTAACCCGAACCCTAACCCTAACCCTAACCGTAACCCTAACCCAAACGCTAACCCTAACCCGAACCCTAACCCTAACCCTAACCCTAACCCTTAACCGAACCCGAAACCTAACCCTAACCCTAACCCTAACCCTGATCCGAACCCTAACCCTACCCCTAACATGAACCCTAACCCTAACCCGAACCCTAACCCGAAACCGAACCCGAACCCTAACCCTAACCCTAACTCTAACCAGAACCGTAAACCTAACCCTAACCCTTACCCTAACCCTAACCCGAACCCGAACCCGACCCCTAACCCGAAACCGAACCCGAACCCTAACCCTAACCGTAACCCGAACCCTAAACCTAAACCGAAACCTAACCCGAACCCGAACCCGAACCCGAACCCTAACCCTAACCCAAACCCTAACCCGAAAACGAACCCTAACCCGAACCCTACCCCTAACCCTAACCCTAACCCGAACACTAACCCTAACCTGACCCAAACCCTAACCCTATCCCTAACCTGTAACCTAACACGAACCCTAACCCGAAACCGAACCCGAACCCTAACCCTAACCCGAACCCGAACCCTAACCCTAACCCAAACCCTAACACGAACCCTAACCCTAACCCGAACCCTAACCCGAAACCGAACCCGAACCCGAACCCTAACCCGAACCCGAACCCGAACCCGAACCCTAACCCGAACCCGAACCCTAACCCTAACCCGACCCCTAACCCGAAACTGAACCCGAACCCTAACCCTAACCCTAACCCGAAACCTAACCCGAACCCGAACCCTAACCCTATACCGAATCCTAACCCGAACCCTAACCCTAACCCTAACCCTAAGCCTAACCCCTAACCTGACCCCAAACTCGAACCCTAACCCTAACCCTAACCCTAAACCTAACCCTAACCCGAACCCTAACCCGAACACCAATTCTAACCCTAACCCTAACCCTAACCCTAACCCTCAGTCTAACCCGAACCCTAACCCTAACCCTAAACCTCAGCCTAACCCTAACCCTACCCGAACCCTAAACCTAAAACAAACCCTAACCGTAAACCTAACCCTAACCTGAAGCCGAACCCTAACCCTAACCCTACCCGAACCCTAACCATAAACCAAACCCTAAACCTAACCCTAACCCTACCCGAACCCTAACCCTAAACCAAACCCTAAACCTAAACCTAACCCGAACCCTAACCCTAACCCTCACCCGAATCCTAACCTAAACCCTAACCCTAACCCTAACCCTAACATGAAAAGAAACCCGAAACCTAACCCTAACCCTAACCCTAACACGAACACTAAACCTAACCCTAACCCTAACCATAACGTGAACCCTAACCCTAACCCTAACCCGAACCCGAACCCTAACCCTAACCCGAACCCTCACCCTAACCCGAACTCTAACCCTAACCATAACCCCAACCCAAAACGTAACCCTAACCCTAACCCTAACCCGAAACCTAACCCTAACCCGAACACTAACCCTAACCCTAATCTTCAGCCGAACCCGAACCCGAACCCTAACGCTAACCCTACCTGAACCCTAATCCTAAACCAAACCCTAACCCTAAACCTAACCCTAACCCTAACCCGAACCGTAACCATAACCCTAACCCTAACCTTAACCCGAAACCGAACGCTAACCGAAACCTGACCCGAACCAGAACACTAAACCTGACGCGAATTTGAACCCAAAACCTAACCCGAAACCGAACCCCAAACCCGAACCCCTAACCCAAACCCTAACCCTACAAGAACCCTAACCCTAACCCTAAAACTAACCCGAACCCTGGCCCTAACTCAAACCCTAACCCGAACCCTAACCCTAACCCTAACCCTAAACCTGACCCTGAACCTAACCTTAAACCTGACCCTGACCCTGACCCTAAACCCTAAACCCTGACACTGACCCTGACCCTCACCCTAACCCGAACCCTGACCCGAACCTGAACACTAACCCTGACGCGAACATCAACCCGAAACCTAACCCGGATCCTAACCCGAACCCTAACCCTAACCCTAACCCTAACCCTAACCCTAACCCGAACCCTAACACGAACGCTAACCCTAACCCTGACTCTAACACTAACATTAAACTTACCCCTAACCCGAATTTTAGCCCTAACTCTAACCCTAACCCTATCCGAACCCTAACCCTAACCCAAACCCTAACCGTAACCCTAACCCGAAAACTAACCCTAACCCTAACCCTAAACCTAACCCTAACCCTAACCCAACCCCGAACCCAAATCGTAACCCTAACCCTAACCGTAACCCTAACCCTAACCCTAAACATAATCGGAACCCGAACCCTAACCCTAACCCGAACCCTAACCCTAACCCTAACGCGAACCCGAACCCGAATCCAAACACTAACCCTAACCCGAACCCTAACCCGAACTCTAACCCTAACCCTAACCATAACCCTAACCCTAAACTACCCTAACCCTAACCCGAACCCTAACCCTAACCCTAACCGTAACCCTAACCCAAACGCTAACCCTAACCCGAACCCTAACCCTAACCCTAACCCTAACCCTTAACCGAACCCGAAACCTAACCCTAACCCTAACCCTAACCCTGATCCGAACCCTAACCCTACCCCTAACATGAACCCTAACCCTAACCCGAACCCTAACCCGAAACCGAACCCGAACCCTAACCCTAACCCTAACTCTAACCAGAACCGTAAACCTAACCCTAACCCTTACCCTAACCCTAACCCGAACCCGAACCCGACCCCTAACCCGAAACCGAACCCGAACCCTAACCCTAACCGTAACCCGAACCCTAAACCTAAACCGAAACCTAACCCGAACCCGAACCCGAACCCGAACCCTAACCCTAACCCAAACCCTAACCCGAAAACGAACCCTAACCCGAACCCTACCCCTAACCCTAACCCTAACCCGAACACTAACCCTAACCTGACCCAAACCCTAACCCTATCCCTAACCTGTAACCTAACACGAACCCTAACCCGAAACCGAACCCGAACCCTACCCCTAACCCGAACCCGAACCCTAACCCTAACCCAAACCCTAACACGAACCCTAACCCTAACCCGAACCCTAACCCGAAACCGAACCCGAACCCGAACCCTAACCCGAACCCGAACCCGAACCCGAACCCTAACCCGAACCCGAACCCTAACCCTAACCCGACCCCTAACCCGAAACTGAACCCGAACCCTAACCCTAACCCTAACCCGAAACCTAACCCGAACCCGAACCCTAACCCTATACCGAATCCTAACCCGAACCCTAACCCTAACCCTAACCCTAAGCCTAACCCCTAACCTGACCCCAAACTCGAACCCTAACCCTAACCCTAACCCTAAACCTAACCCTAACCCGAACCCTAACCCGAACACCAATTCTAACCCTAACCCTAACCCTAACCCTAACCCTCAGCCTAACCCGAACCCTAACCCTAACCCTAAACCTCAGCCTAACCCTAACCCTACCCGAACCCTAAACCTAAAACAAACCCTAACCGTAAACCTAACCCTAACCTGAAGCCGAACCCTAACCCTAACCCTACCCGAACCCTAACCATAAACCAAACCCTAAACCTAACCCTAACCCTACCCGAACCCTAACCCTAAACCAAACCCTAAACCTAAACCTAACCCGAACCCTAACCCTAACCCTAACCCTAACCCTAACCCTAACCCGAACCTTAACCCGAACCCTAACCCTAACCCGAACCCTCACCCTAACCCGAACTCTAACCCTAACCATAACCCCAACCCGAAACCTAACCCTAACAGTAACCCTAACCCGAAACCTAACCCTAACCCGAACACTAACCCTAACCCTAATCCTCACCCTAACCCTAACCCTAACCCTAACCCTAACAGTATCCCTAACCCTAACCCTAAAACTAACCCGAACCCTGGCCCTAACTCAAACCCTAACCCGAACCCTAACCCTAACCCTAACCCTAACTCAAACCCTAACCCGAACCCTAACCCTAACCCGAACCCGAACCCTTCCCTAACCCTAACCCATACCCGAACCCTAACCCTAACCCTCCCCGAACCCTAACCCTAACCCAAACCCTAACCCTAACCCGAACCCTAACCGTAACCCTAACCCTAACCCGTACCCTCACCCTAACCCTAATCCCTAAACACTGACCTTGACCCTAACCCTAACCCTGACACTGACCCTGACCCTAACCCTAACCCGAACCCTGACCGGAACCTGAAGCCTAACCCTGACGCGAACCTGAACCCGAACCCAAACCCCGAACCTGAACCCGAAACCAAACCCCTAACCCTAAGCCTAACCCTAACCCGAACCCTTACATGAACCCAAACCCTAATGCGAACCCTCACCCGAACCCTAACCCGAACCCTATCCCTAAACCGAACCCGAACCTGACCCGAACCCTAATCACGAAACCTAACCCTGACCCTGACCATGACCCTGACCCTAACCCTCACCCTAAACCCTCAAACCTGACCCTGAACCTAACCTTAAACCTGACCCTGACCCTGACCCTAAACCCTAAACCCTGACACTGACCCTGACCCTCACCCTAACCCGAACCCTGACCCGAACCTGAACACTAACCCTGACGCGAACATCAACCCGAAACCTAACCCGAACCCTAACCCGAACCCTAACCCTAACCCGAACCCTAACCCTCACCCGAACCCTAACACGAACGCTAACCCTAACCGTGACTCTAACACTAACATTAAACTTAACCCTAACCCGAATCTGAGCCCTAACCCTAACACTAACCCTGCCCGAACCCTAACCCTAAACCAAACCCTAAACCTAACCCTAACCCTTCCCGAACCCTAACCCTAAACCAAACCCTAACCCTAAACCTAACCCGAACCCTAACCCTAACCCTCACCCGAATCCTAACCTAAACCCTAACCCTAACCCTAACCCTAACATGAACAGAAACCCGAAACCTAACCCTAACCCTAACCCTAACACGAACACTAAACCTAACCCTAACCCTAACCATAACGTGAACCCTAACCCTAACCCTAACCCTAACCCGAACCCTAACCCTAACCCGAACCCTCACCCTAACCCGAACTCTAACCCTAACCATAACCCCAACCCAAAACGTAACCCTAACAGTAACCCTAACCCGAAACCTAACCCTAACCCAAACACTAACCCTAACCCTAATCTTCAGCCTAACCCGAACCCGAACCCTAACGCTAACCCTACCTGAACCCTAATCCTAAACCAAACCCTAACCCTAAACCTAACCTTAACCATAACCCGAACCGTAACCATAACCCTAACCCTAACCTTAACCCGAAACCGAACGCTAACCGAAACCTGACCCAAACCAGAACACTAAACCTGACGCGAATTTGAACCCAAAACCTAACCCGAACCCGAACCCCGAACCTGAACCCCTAACCCTAACCCTAACCCTAACCCTACAAGAACCCTAACCCTAACCCTAAAACTAACCCGAACCCTGGCCCTAACTCAAACCCTAACCCGAACCCTAACCCTAACCCTAACCCTAACTCAAACCCTAACCCGAACCCTAACCCTAACCCGAACCCGAACCCTTCCCTAACCCTAACCCATACCCGAACCCTAACCCTAACCCTCCCCGAACCCTTACCCTAACCCAAACCCTAACCCTAACCCGAACCCTAACCGTAACCCTAACCCTGACACTGACCCTGACCCTAAACCCTAAACCCTGACACTGACCCTGACCCTCACCCTAACCCGAACCCTGACCCGAACCTGAACACTAACCCTGACGCGAACATCAACCCGAAACCTAACCCGAATCCTAACCCGAACCCTAACCCTAACCCTAACCCTAACCCTAACCCTCACCCGAACCCTAACACGAACGCTAACCCTAACCCTGACTCTAACAATAACATTAAACTTAACCCTAACCCGAATCTGAGCCCTAACTCTAACCCTAACCCTATCCGAACCCTAACCCTAACCCAAACCCTAACCGTAACCCTAACCCAAACGCTAACCCTAACCCGAATCGTAACCCTAACCCTAACCGTAACCCTAACCCTAACCCTAACCCTAACACTAACCCTAACCCTAACCCGAACCCTAACCCTAACCCGACCCTAACCATAACCCTATCCCTAACCAGAAACCTAACCCTAACCCTAACCCGAACCCGAAACCGAACCCTAACCCTAACCCTAACCCTAACCCTAAACCGAACCCGAAACCTAACCCTAACCCTAACCCTAACCCTGATCCGAACCCTAACCCTAAACCTAAAATGAACCCTAACTCTAAACCTAACCCGAACCCGAAGCCAAACACTAACCATAACCCAAACGATACCCGAACCCGAACCCTAAACCAAAACCGATCCCGCACCCTAACCCTAACCCGAAACCTAACCCTAACCCTAACCATAACTGGAACCCTAAACCTGACTCGAACCCTAACGCTAACCCTATCCCTAACTTGAAAAATAATCGTAACCCTAACCCGAACCCTAACCCTAACCCTAACCGTACCCCTAACCCGAATGCTAACCCTAACCCGAACCCTAACCCTAAGCCAACCCTAACCCTAACCCTATCCCTAACCGGAAACCTAACCCTAACCCTAACCCGAACGCTAACCCTAACCCTAACCCTAACCCTAACCCTAATCCGAACACTAACCCTAAACCTAACCCTAACCCTAACTCTAATCCTAACCCGAACCCGAAGCCAAACACTAACCATAACCCAAACGATACCCGAACCCGAACCCTAAACCAAAACCGATCCCGCAACCTAACCCTAACCCGAAACCTAACCCTAACCCTAACCCTAACCCTAACCCTAACCCTAACCCAAACGATACCCGAACATGAACCCTAAACCAAAACCGATCCCGCAACCTAACCCTAACCCGAAACCTAACCCTAACCCTAACCCTAACCCTATCCCTAACCGGAAACCTAACCCTAACCCTAACCCGAACCCTAACCCTAAACCTAACCCAAAACCGAACCCGAACCCTAACCCTAACCGTAACCCTAACCCGAACACTAAACCTAACCCGACCCTAACCCTAACCCTATCCCTAAACTGAAACCTAACCCGAACCCGAACCCGAACAATAACCCTAACCCTAACCCTAACCCAAACCCTAACCCTAACACGAACCCAAACCCGAACCCGAACACAAAATCTAACCCTAACCCGAACGCTAACCCAAACCCGAACCCTAACCCAAATCCTAACCCTAAACTTAACCCTAAAACGAACCCGAACCCTAAACCGAACCCTAACCCTAACCCTAACCCTAACCTGAAACCTAACCCTAACCCTAACCCTAACCCTAACCGGAACCCGAACCCTAACCCTAACCCTAACCCTAACACGAACCCTAACCCTAACCCGAACCCTAACCCGAAACCGAACCCGAACCCTAACCCTAACCCTAACCCGAACCCGAACCCTAACCCTAACCCTGACCCTGACCCTAACCCTTACCCTAACCCTAACCCGAACCCGAACCCGACCCCTAACCCGAAACCGAACCCGAACCCTAACCCTAACCGTAACCCGAACCCTAAACCTAACCCTAAACCTAACCCGAACCCGAACCCTAACCCGAAACCGAACCCTAACCCTAACCCGACCCCTATCCTGAAACCGAACCCGAACCCTAACCCTAACCCTAACCCGAAACCTAACCCGAACCCTAACCCGAACCCTAACCCTAACCCTAACCCTAACCCTAACCCTAACCCTAACCCTAACCCTAAACCGAACCCTAACCCTAACCGTAACCCGAACCCTAACCCTAAACCGAACCCTAACCCGAACCCGAACCCGAACCCGAACCCTTACCCTAACCCTAACCCGAACCCTAACCCGAGCCTGAACCCGAACCCGAACCCTAATCCTAACCCGAACCCGAACCCTAATCCGAACCCGAACCCGAACCCGAATCCATACTCGAAAGCGAAACCAATACCGAACCAGAACCCGAACCCGAACCCTAACCCCTAACCCGAACCCGAACCCGAATCCATAACTGAAAGCGAAACCGATACCGAACCCGAACCGTAACTGAAACCGTACCCTACCCGAACCCGAACCCGAACCCTACCCGAACCCGAACCTGAAACCTACCCGAACCAGAACCAGAACCAGAACCCAAACCCCTAACCCGAACGCGAACCCGAAACCCATAATTGTTTGTGCCAATGTAAAGAAAATGCCATACGCTTATCTGTAAGAAACAACCCCTGGAACAGTCTGAGCCTTAATATCAGCACTGTGCTTTTGGGAGCGGGAGTTAAAGCGGAGGCAAACAGCACTAAGACACATTTGGCAAAAATCGCGTTCCAATGAATAATATTTTCTTCCCTTTCAAACCCAAACGTAAGTGGTTGTGGCCAGATAAATAAATGCCACACCCTTATGTGTAAGAAACAACAGTGCCCAGGAACGGGTTTCTACGTGAAGAAAATATTTCTCGTTGGAACTCCGCTTTTTTACTTTACCTTCCACAACCCCTTGTGATAGGGTTTCCACGTTAAGAAAATAGTTTTCATTGGAAGCCGGTTTTTCCCAAATGTGTCTAAGTGCTGTATTCCTCGGGTTTCACTCATGCTACCAAAAGCACAGTGATGATGTTAGGGCTTAGACTGTTCCTGGGTAATGTTGTTTCTTACACATAAGGGTGTGACATTTTCTTTACATTGCCACGACCACATATGATAGGGTTTCAACATGAACAAAATATTTTTCGTTGGAAGCGGTTTTTTGTCAAATGTGTCTCAATACCGTGTTGTTTGGGATTAACTAATGCTACCGAAATCACTATGATGATGTGAGGGCTCAGACCGATCCTGGAAACTTGTTTCTTACAGATAAGCGTATGGCATTTTCTTTACATTGGCACAAACAATTATGATAGAGTTTGCAAAAGAGAAAATTTATTTCATTGAAAGGCGGTTTTTGCCAAATTTTCTCAGCTGTTTGCCTCGGTTTTAGCTCATGATACCAAAAGAACAGTGATGATCTTAGGGCTCAGACCGTCCATGGGACCAGTTATTTCTTACAAATAAGCATATGGCACATCCTTTAGCTTGCCACAACAAATTAAGATAGAGTTTGCACATCAAGAAATATTTTTCATTTGAACCCGTTTCTGCCAAATATGTCTCAGTACTATGTGCTCAGCACTTGGGAGGATGTCTGCACGTGGAGAAAGACTTTTTCGTGGGAAGCCGGCTTTTGTCAAACGGGTCCCAGTGCTGTGCTCCTCTCTTTTCACTCCTGCTGCCAGAAGCCCAGTGAGGATGGGAGGGCTTAGAACATGGCTGGGCACTATGGTTTCTTCGAGAGTCGTGGATGGCATTTGCTTTACCTTGCCACAACCACTTGTGAGAGGGTCTGCACCTCAGGAAAACTGTTTCCGTGGGAAGCCGGCTTTTGGCCAAACGGGTCTCAGGGCCGTGGGCCTCGGGTGTCCCTCCGGCTCCCCAAAGCACAGAGACGAGGTGAGGGGCTTAGACCATGCCTGGGCCATGTTGTCTCTTCCACCTTGGTGTGTGGCATTTTGTTGACCTGGCTACCCCCACTTGGGATAGGTTTTCCACAGCAAGAGCATATTGTTCGTCGGAAGCCGTTTGGGCCCCAGGGGTCTCCGGGCTGTGTTCGTTGGGGTTGAACTCCTGCTAGCAAAACCGCCGGGATGAGGGAAGGGCTCAGACTGTGCCTGGGCCCTGTGGTCTCTTCCAGGTCAGTGTATGGCATTTCCTTCACCTTGCCACAGGCACTGGGGAGCATGTCTGCACGTGGAGAAGGACTTCCTCGTGGGAAGCCGGTTTCTCTCAAAGGGTCCCAGTGCTGTGCTCCTCTCTTTTCAGTCCTGCTGCCAGAAGCCCAGGGAGGATGGGAGGGCTTAGAACATGGCTGGGCACTGGGGTTTCTTCCAGAGAAGGGGATGGCATTTGCTTTCCCTTGCCACCACCCCTTGGGATAGGGTCTGCACCTCAGGAAAGCTTTTTCCGTGGGAAGCCGGCTTTCTGCCCAACGGGCCTCAGGGCCTGGGCCTCGGGTGTCCCTCCGGCTCTACAAAGCACAGAGACAAGGTGAGGGGCTTAGACCATGCCTGGGCAATGTTGTTTCTTACACCTGGGTGTGTGGCATTTTGTTGACCTGGCTACCCCCACTTGGGATAGGTTTTCCACAGCGAGCGCCTATTGTTCCTCGGAAGCCGTTTTTGCCTCAGGGGTCTCCGGGCTGTGTTCGTTGGGGTTGAACTCCTGCTAGCAAAACCGCCGGGATGAGGGTAGGGTTCAGACTGTGCCTGGGCCCTGTGGTCTCTTCCAGGTCAGTGTATGGCATTTCCTTCCCCTTGCCACAGGCACCTGGGAGCATGTCTGCACGTGGAGAAAGACTTTCCCGTGGGAAGCCGGTTTTTGTCAAACGGGTCCCAGTGCTCTGCTCCTCTCTTTTCACTCCTGCTGCCAGAAGCCCATGGAGGATGGGAGGGCTTAGAACATGGCTGGGCACTGTGGTTTCTTCCAGAGAAGTGGAGAGCATTTGCATTACCTTGCCACAACCACTTGGGATAGGGTGTGCACCTCAGGAAAACTGTTTCCGTGGGAAGCCGGCTTTCTGACCAACGGGCCTCAGGGCCGTGGGCCTTGGGGGTCCCTCCGGCTCCCCAAAGCACAGGGACGAGGTGAGGGGCTTACACCATGCCTGGGCCATGTTGTTTCTTCCACCTGGGTATGTGGCATTTTGTTGACCTGGCTACCCCCACTTGGGATAGGTTTTCCACAGCAAGAGCATATTGTTCGTCGGAAGCCGTTTGGGCCCCAAGGGGTCTCCGGGCTGTGTTCCTTGAGTTTGAACTCCTGCTAGGAAAACCGCTGGGATAAGGGAAGGGTTCAGAATGTGCCTGGGCCCTGTGGTCTCTTCCAGGTCAGTGTATGGCGTTTCCTTCCCCTTGCCACAGGCACCTGGGAGCATGTCTGCACGTGGAGAATGACTTTCCCGTGGGAAGCCGGTTTTTGTCAAACGGGTCCCAGTGCTCTGCTCCTCTCTTTTCACTCCTGCTGCCAGAAGCCCAGGGAGGATGGGAGGGCTTAGAACATGGCTGGGCACTGTGGTTTCTTCCAGAGAAGTGGAGGGCATTTGCATTACCTTGCCACAACCACTTGGGATAGGGTGTGCACCTCAGGAAAACTGTTTCCGTGGGAAGCCGGCTTTCTGACCAACGGGCCTCAGGGCCGTGGGCCTTGGGGGTCCCTCCGGCTCCCCAAAGCACAGGGACGAAGTGAGGGGCTTACACCATGCCTGGGCCATGTTGTTTCTTCCACCTGGGTGTGTGGCATTTTGTTGACCTGGCTACCCCCACTTGGGATAGGTTTTCCACAGCAAGAGCATATTGTTCATCGGAAGCCGTTTGGGCTCCAGCGGGTGTCCGGGCTGTGTTCGTTGGGGTTGAACTCCTGCTAGCAAAACCGCCGGGATGAGGGAAAGTCTTAGACTGTGCCTGGGCCCTGTGGCCTCTTCCAGGTCAGTGTATGGCATTTCCTTCACCTTGCCACAGGCACTGGGGAGCATGTCTGCCCGTGGTGAAGGACTTCCTCGTGGGAAGATGGTTTCTGTCAAACGGGTCCCAATGCTGTGCTCCTCTCTTTTCACTCATGCTGCCAGAAGCCCAGGGAGGAGGGGAGGGCTTAGAACATGGCTGGGCACTGGGGTTTCTTCCAGAGAAGGAGATGGCATTTTTTTCCCTTGCCACCACCCCTTGGGATAGGGTCTGCACCTCAGGAAAGATTTTCCATGGTAGGCCGGCTTTCTGCCCAAGGGGCCTCAGGGCCGTGTGCCTCGGGGGTCCCTCCGGCTTCCCAAAGCACAGAGACGAGGTAGGGGCTTAGACCATGCTTGGGCCATGTTGTCTCTTCCACCTTGGTGTGTGGCATTTTGTTGACCTGGCTACACCCACTTGGGATAGGTTTTCCACAGCAAGAGCATATTGTTCGTCGGAAGCCGTTTGGGCCCCAGGGGTCTCCGAGCTGTGTTCGTTGGGGTTGAACTCCTGCTAGCAAAACCGCCGGGATGAGGGAAAGGCTCAGACTGTACCTGGGCCCTGTGGCCTCTTCCAGGTCGGTGTATGGCATTTCCTTCACCTTGCCACAGGCACTGGGGAGCATGTGTGCACGTGGTGAAGGACTTCCTCGTGGGAAGCCGGTTTCTGTCAAAGGGTCCCAGTGCTGTGTTCCTCTCTTTTCACTCCTGCTGCCAGAATCCCAGGGAGGAGGGGAGGGCTTAGAACATGGGTGGGCACTGTGGTTTCTTCCAGTGAAGTGGATGGCATTTCTTTACCTTGCCACAACCACTTGTGAGAGGGTCTGCACCTCAGGAAAACTGTTTCCGTGGGAAGCCGGCTTTTGGCCAAACGGGTCTCAGGCCCGTGGGCCTCGGGTGTCCCTCCGGCTCCACAAAGCACAGGGACGAGGTGAGGTGCTTAGAACATGCCTGGGCAATGTTGTTTCTTACACCTGGGTGTGTTGCATTTTGTTTACCTGGCTACCCCTATTTGGGATAGGTTTTCCACAGCAAGAGCATACTGCTCATCCGAAGCCGTTTTTGCCCCAGGGGTCACCGGGCTGTGTTCGTTGGGGTTGACTCCTACTAGCAAAACCGCCGGGATGAGGGAAGGGCTCAGACTGTGCCTGGGCCCTGTGGTCTCTTCCAGGTCAGTGTATGGCATTTCCTTCACCTTGCCACAGGCACTGGGGAGCATGTGTGCACGTGGTGAAGGACTTCCTCGTGGGAAGCCGGTTTTGTCAAAGGGTCCCAGTGCTGTGTTCCTCTCTTTTCACTCCTGCTGCCAGAAGCCCAGGGAAGAGGGGAGGGCTTAGAACATGGCTGGGCACTGTGGTTTCTTCCAGAGAAGTGGATGGCATTTCTTTACCTTGCCACAACCACTTGTGAGAGGGTCTGCACCTCAGGAAAACTGTTTCCGTGGAAAGCCGGCTCTTGGCCAAACAGGTCTCAGGCCCGTGGGCCTCGGGTGTCCCTCCAGCTTCCGAAAGCACAGGGACGAGGTGAGGGGCTTAGACCATGCCTGGGCAATGTTGTTTCTTACCCCTGGGTGTGTGGCATTTTGTTTACCTGGCTACCCCCACTGGGACAGGTTTTCCACAGCAAGAGCATATTGTTCGTCGGAAGCCGTTTTTGCCCCAGGGTCTCCGGGCTGTGTTCGTTGGGGTTGAACTTCTGCTAGCAAAACCGCCGGAATGAGGGAAGAGCTCAGACGGTGCCTGGGCACTGTAGTCTCTTACCTGACCTGTACCCTAACTGGAACCCAAACCCTATACCCTGAACCAGACCCTTAGCCTGATCCTGACCATTACCCTGACCCTAACCCTAACCCTAACCCTAACCAGAACCCTAGCCCTAACCCGAACCCTAACACTAATCCTAACCCTAACCCGAAACCTAACCCTAACCCTAACCGTAACCCTACCACGAAAACTAACCCTAACCCTAAACCTAACCCTAAGCGTAACGTGAACCCTAACCCTAACCCTAACCCTAAACCAAACCCTTACCCTAACCCTAACCCTAACCCTAACCCTAACCCGAAACCTAACCATAAACCTAACCCTAACCTTAACCCGAAGCCGAACCCTAACCCGAACCCTAACCCTATACCGAATCCTAACCCGAACCCTAACCCTAACCCTAACCCTAACCCTAACCCCTAACCTGACCCCAAACTCGAACCCTAACCCTAACCCTAACCCTAAACATAACCCTAACCCGAACCCTAACCCGAACACCAATTCTAACCCTAACCTTAACCCTAACCCTAACCCTAACCTTCAGCCTAACCCGAACCCTAACCCTAACCATAACCCTAACCCTAAACCTCAGCCTAACCCTAACCCTACCCGAACCCTAACCCTAAAACATACCCTAACCGTAAACCTAACCCTAACCTGAAGCCGAACCCTAACCCTAACCCTACCCGAACCCTAACCCTAAACCAAACCCTAAACCTAACCCTAACCCTACCCGAACCCTAACCCTAAACCAAACCCTAAACCTAAACCTAACCCGAACCCTAACCCTAACCCTCACCCGAATCCTACCCCAAACCCTAACCCTAACCCTAACCCTAACATGAACAGAAACCCGAAACCTAACCCTAACCCTAACCCTAACACGAACACTAACCCTAACCCTAACCCGAACCCTAACCCTAACCCGAACGCTCTCCCTAACCCGAACTCTAACCCTAACCATAACCCCAACCCGAAACCTAACCCTAACAGTAACCCTAACCTGAAACCTAACCCTAACCCGAACACTAACCCTAACCCTAACCCTAACTCAAACCCTAACCCGAACCCTAACCCTAACCCGAACCCGAACCCTTCCCTAACCCTAACCCATACCCGAACCCTAACCCTAACCCTCCCCGAACCCTAACCCTAACCCAAACCCTAACCCTAACCCGAACCCTAACCGTAACCCTAACCCTAACCCGTACCCTCACCCTAACCCTAATCCCTAAACACTGACCTTGACCCTAACCCTAACCCTGACACTGACCCTGACCCTAACCCTAACCCGAACCCTGACCGGAACCTGAAGCCTAACCCTGACGCGAACCTGAACCCGAACCCAAACCCCGAACCTGAACCCGAAACCAAACCCCTAACCCTAAGCCTAACCCTAACCCGAACCCTTACATGAACCCAAACCCTAATGCGAACCCTCACCCGAACCCTAACCCGAACCCTATCCCTAAACCGAACCCGAACCTGACCCGAACCCTAATCACGAAACCTAACCCTGACCCTGACCATGACCCTGACCCTAACCCTCACCCTAAACCCTCAAACCTGACCCTGAACCTAACCTTAAACCTGACCCTGACCCTGACCCTAAACCCTAAACCCTGACACTGACCCTGACCCTCACCCTAACCCGAACCCTGACCCGAACCTGAACACTAACCCTGACGCGAACATCAACCCGAAACCTAACCCGAACCCTAACCCGAACCCTAACCCTAACCCGAACCCTAACCCTCACCCGAACCCTAACACGAACGCTAACCCTAACCGTGACTCTAACACTAACATTAAACTTAACCCTAACCCGAATCTGAGCCCTAACCCTAACACTAACCCTGCCCGAACCCTAACCCTAAACCAAACCCTAAACCTAACCCTAACCCTTCCCGAACCCTAACCCTAAACCAAACCCTAACCCTAAACCTAACCCGAACCCTAACCCTAACCCTCACCCGAATCCTAACCTAAACCCTAACCCTAACCCTAACCCTAACATGAACAGAAACCCGAAACCTAACCCTAACCCTAACCCTAACACGAACACTAAACCTAACCCTAACCCTAACCATAACGTGAACCCTAACCCTAACCCTAACCCTAACCCGAACCCTAACCCTAACCCGAACCCTCACCCTAACCCGAACTCTAACCCTAACCATAACCCCAACCCAAAACGTAACCCTAACAGTAACCCTAACCCGAAACCTAACCCTAACCCAAACACTAACCCTAACCCTAATCTTCAGCCTAACCCGAACCCGAACCCTAACGCTAACCCTACCTGAACCCTAATCCTAAACCAAACCCTAACCCTAAACCTAACCTTAACCATAACCCGAACCGTAACCATAACCCTAACCCTAACCTTAACCCGAAACCGAACGCTAACCGAAACCTGACCCAAACCAGAACACTAAACCTGACGCGAATTTGAACCCAAAACCTAACCCGAACCCGAACCCCGAACCTGAACCCCTAACCCTAACCCTAACCCTAACCCTACAAGAACCCTAACCCTAACCCTAAAACTAACCCGAACCCTGGCCCTAACTCAAACCCTAACCCGAACCCTAACCCTAACCCTAACCCTAACTCAAACCCTAACCCGAACCCTAACCCTAACCCGAACCCGAACCCTTCCCTAACCCTAACCCATACCCGAACCCTAACCCTAACCCTCCCCGAACCCTTACCCTAACCCAAACCCTAACCCTAACCCGAACCCTAACCGTAACCCTAACCCTGACACTGACCCTGACCCTAAACCCTAAACCCTGACACTGACCCTGACCCTCACCCTAACCCGAACCCTGACCCGAACCTGAACACTAACCCTGACGCGAACATCAACCCGAAACCTAACCCGAATCCTAACCCGAACCCTAACCCTAACCCTAACCCTAACCCTAACCCTCACCCGAACCCTAACACGAACGCTAACCCTAACCCTGACTCTAACAATAACATTAAACTTAACCCTAACCCGAATCTGAGCCCTAACTCTAACCCTAACCCTATCCGAACCCTAACCCTAACCCAAACCCTAACCGTAACCCTAACCCAAACGCTAACCCTAACCCGAATCGTAACCCTAACCCTAACCGTAACCCTAACCCTAACCCTAACCCTAACACTAACCCTAACCCTAACCCGAACCCTAACCCTAACCCGACCCTAACCATAACCCTATCCCTAACCAGAAACCTAACCCTAACCCTAACCCGAACCCGAAACCGAACCCTAACCCTAACCCTAACCCTAACCCTAAACCGAACCCGAAACCTAACCCTAACCCTAACCCTAACCCTGATCCGAACCCTAACCCTAAACCTAAAATGAACCCTAACTCTAAACCTAACCCGAACCCGAAGCCAAACACTAACCATAACCCAAACGATACCCGAACCCGAACCCTAAACCAAAACCGATCCCGCACCCTAACCCTAACCCGAAACCTAACCCTAACCCTAACCATAACTGGAACCCTAAACCTGACTCGAACCCTAACGCTAACCCTATCCCTAACTTGAAAAATAATCGTAACCCTAACCCGAACCCTAACCCTAACCCTAACCGTACCCCTAACCCGAATGCTAACCCTAACCCGAACCCTAACCCTAAGCCAACCCTAACCCTAACCCTATCCCTAACCGGAAACCTAACCCTAACCCTAACCCGAACGCTAACCCTAACCCTAACCCTAACCCTAACCCTAATCCGAACACTAACCCTAAACCTAACCCTAACCCTAACTCTAATCCTAACCCGAACCCGAAGCCAAACACTAACCATAACCCAAACGATACCCGAACCCGAACCCTAAACCAAAACCGATCCCGCAACCTAACCCTAACCCGAAACCTAACCCTAACCCTAACCCTAACCCTAACCCTAACCCTAACCCAAACGATACCCGAACACGAACCCTAAACCAAAACCGATCCCGCAACCTAACCCTAACCCGAAACCTAACCCTAACCCTAACCCTAACCCTATCCCTAACCGGAAACCTAACCCTAACCCTAACCCGAACCCTAACCCTAAACCTAACCCAAAACCGAACCCGAACCCTAACCCTAACCGTAACCCTAACCCGAACACTAAACCTAACCCGACCCTAACCCTAACCCTATCCCTAAACTGAAACCTAACCCGAACCCGAACCCGAACAATAACCCTAACCCTAACCCTAACCCAAACCCTAACCCTAACACGAACCCAAACCCGAACCCGAACACAAAATCTAACCCTAACCCGAACGCTAACCCAAACCCGAACCCTAACCCAAATCCTAACCCTAAACTTAACCCTAAAACGAACCCGAACCCTAAACCGAACCCTAACCCTAACCCTAACCCTAACCTGAAACCTAACCCTAACCCTAACCCTAACCCTAACCGGAACCCGAACCCTAACCCTAACCCTAACCCTAACACGAACCCTAACCCTAACCCGAACCCTAACCCGAAACCGAACCCGAACCCTAACCCTAACCCTAACCCGAACCCGAACCCTAACCCTAACCCTGACCCTGACCCTAACCCTTACCCTAACCCTAACCCGAACCCGAACCCGACCCCTAACCCGAAACCGAACCCGAACCCTAACCCTAACCGTAACCCGAACCCTAAACCTAACCCTAAACCTAACCCGAACCCGAACCCTAACCCGAAACCGAACCCTAACCCTAACCCGACCCCTATCCTGAAACCGAACCCGAACCCTAACCCTAACCCTAACCCGAAACCTAACCCGAACCCTAACCCGAACCCTAACCCTAACCCTAACCCTAACCCTAACCCTAACCCTAACCCTAACCCTAAACCGAACCCTAACCCTAACCGTAACCCGAACCCTAACCCTAAACCGAACCCTAACCCGAACCCGAACCCGAACCCGAACCCTTACCCTAACCCTAACCCGAACCCTAACCCGAGCCTGAACCCGAACCCGAACCCTAATCCTAACCCGAACCCGAACCCTAATCCGAACCCGAACCCGAACCCGAATCCATACTCGAAAGCGAAACCAATACCGAACCAGAACCCGAACCCGAACCCTAACCCCTAACCCGAACCCGAACCCGAATCCATAACTGAAAGCGAAACCGATACCGAACCCGAACCGTAACTGAAACCGTACCCTACCCGAACCCGAACCCGAACCCTACCCGAACCCGAACCTGAAACCTACCCGAACCAGAACCAGAACCAGAACCCAAACCCCTAACCCGAACGCGAACCCGAAACCCATAATTGTTTGTGCCAATGTAAAGAAAATGCCATACGCTTATCTGTAAGAAACAACCCCTGGAACAGTCTGAGCCTTAATATCAGCACTGTGCTTTTGGGAGCGGGAGTTAAAGCGGAGGCAAACAGCACTAAGACACATTTGGCAAAAATCGC
Organism: Ursus americanus; assembly: GCF_024610735.1. Classification (NCBI taxonomy): domain Eukaryota; kingdom Metazoa; phylum Chordata; class Mammalia; order Carnivora; family Ursidae; genus Ursus; species Ursus americanus. The sequence goes on from NW_028273667.1 coordinate 562,246, forward strand.
GTTCCAATGAATAATATTTTCTTCCCTTTCAAACCCAAACGTAAGTGGTTGTGGCCAGATAAATAAATGCCACACCCTTATGTGTAAGAAACAACAGTGCCCAGGAACGGGTTTCTACGTGAAGAAAATATTTCTCGTTGGAACTCCGCTTTTTTACTTTACCTTCCACAACCCCTTGTGATAGGGTTTCCACGTTAAGAAAATAGTTTTCATTGGAAGCCGGTTTTTCCCAAATGTGTCTAAGTGCTGTATTCCTCGGGTTTCACTCATGCTACCAAAAGCACAGTGATGATGTTAGGGCTTAGACTGTTCCTGGGTAATGTTGTTTCTTACACATAAGGGTGTGACATTTTCTTTACATTGCCACGACCACATATGATAGGGTTTCAACATGAACAAAATATTTTTCGTTGGAAGCGGTTTTTTGTCAAATGTGTCTCAATACCGTGTTGTTTGGGATTAACTAATGCTACCGAAATCACTATGATGATGTGAGGGCTCAGACCGATCCTGGAAACTTGTTTCTTACAGATAAGCGTATGGCATTTTCTTTACATTGGCACAAACAATTATGATAGAGTTTGCAAAAGAGAAAATTTATTTCATTGAAAGGCGGTTTTTGCCAAATTTTCTCAGCTGTTTGCCTCGGTTTTAGCTCATGATACCAAAAGAACAGTGATGATCTTAGGGCTCAGACCGTCCATGGGACCAGTTATTTCTTACAAATAAGCATATGGCACATCCTTTAGCTTGCCACAACAAATTAAGATAGAGTTTGCACATCAAGAAATATTTTTCATTTGAACCCGTTTCTGCCAAATATGTCTCAGTACTATGTGCTCAGCACTTGGGAGGATGTCTGCACGTGGAGAAAGACTTTTTCGTGGGAAGCCGGCTTTTGTCAAACGGGTCCCAGTGCTGTGCTCCTCTCTTTTCACTCCTGCTGCCAGAAGCCCAGTGAGGATGGGAGGGCTTAGAACATGGCTGGGCACTATGGTTTCTTCGAGAGTCGTGGATGGCATTTGCTTTACCTTGCCACAACCACTTGTGAGAGGGTCTGCACCTCAGGAAAACTGTTTCCGTGGGAAGCCGGCTTTTGGCCAAACGGGTCTCAGGGCCGTGGGCCTCGGGTGTCCCTCCGGCTCCCCAAAGCACAGAGACGAGGTGAGGGGCTTAGACCATGCCTGGGCCATGTTGTCTCTTCCACCTTGGTGTGTGGCATTTTGTTGACCTGGCTACCCCCACTTGGGATAGGTTTTCCACAGCAAGAGCATATTGTTCGTCGGAAGCCGTTTGGGCCCCAGGGGTCTCCGGGCTGTGTTCGTTGGGGTTGAACTCCTGCTAGCAAAACCGCCGGGATGAGGGAAGGGCTCAGACTGTGCCTGGGCCCTGTGGTCTCTTCCAGGTCAGTGTATGGCATTTCCTTCACCTTGCCACAGGCACTGGGGAGCATGTCTGCACGTGGAGAAGGACTTCCTCGTGGGAAGCCGGTTTCTCTCAAAGGGTCCCAGTGCTGTGCTCCTCTCTTTTCAGTCCTGCTGCCAGAAGCCCAGGGAGGATGGGAGGGCTTAGAACATGGCTGGGCACTGGGGTTTCTTCCAGAGAAGGGGATGGCATTTGCTTTCCCTTGCCACCACCCCTTGGGATAGGGTCTGCACCTCAGGAAAGCTTTTTCCGTGGGAAGCCGGCTTTCTGCCCAACGGGCCTCAGGGCCTGGGCCTCGGGTGTCCCTCCGGCTCTACAAAGCACAGAGACAAGGTGAGGGGCTTAGACCATGCCTGGGCAATGTTGTTTCTTACACCTGGGTGTGTGGCATTTTGTTGACCTGGCTACCCCCACTTGGGATAGGTTTTCCACAGCGAGCGCCTATTGTTCCTCGGAAGCCGTTTTTGCCTCAGGGGTCTCCGGGCTGTGTTCGTTGGGGTTGAACTCCTGCTAGCAAAACCGCCGGGATGAGGGTAGGGTTCAGACTGTGCCTGGGCCCTGTGGTCTCTTCCAGGTCAGTGTATGGCATTTCCTTCCCCTTGCCACAGGCACCTGGGAGCATGTCTGCACGTGGAGAAAGACTTTCCCGTGGGAAGCCGGTTTTTGTCAAACGGGTCCCAGTGCTCTGCTCCTCTCTTTTCACTCCTGCTGCCAGAAGCCCATGGAGGATGGGAGGGCTTAGAACATGGCTGGGCACTGTGGTTTCTTCCAGAGAAGTGGAGAGCATTTGCATTACCTTGCCACAACCACTTGGGATAGGGTGTGCACCTCAGGAAAACTGTTTCCGTGGGAAGCCGGCTTTCTGACCAACGGGCCTCAGGGCCGTGGGCCTTGGGGGTCCCTCCGGCTCCCCAAAGCACAGGGACGAGGTGAGGGGCTTACACCATGCCTGGGCCATGTTGTTTCTTCCACCTGGGTATGTGGCATTTTGTTGACCTGGCTACCCCCACTTGGGATAGGTTTTCCACAGCAAGAGCATATTGTTCGTCGGAAGCCGTTTGGGCCCCAAGGGGTCTCCGGGCTGTGTTCCTTGAGTTTGAACTCCTGCTAGGAAAACCGCTGGGATAAGGGAAGGGTTCAGAATGTGCCTGGGCCCTGTGGTCTCTTCCAGGTCAGTGTATGGCGTTTCCTTCCCCTTGCCACAGGCACCTGGGAGCATGTCTGCACGTGGAGAATGACTTTCCCGTGGGAAGCCGGTTTTTGTCAAACGGGTCCCAGTGCTCTGCTCCTCTCTTTTCACTCCTGCTGCCAGAAGCCCAGGGAGGATGGGAGGGCTTAGAACATGGCTGGGCACTGTGGTTTCTTCCAGAGAAGTGGAGGGCATTTGCATTACCTTGCCACAACCACTTGGGATAGGGTGTGCACCTCAGGAAAACTGTTTCCGTGGGAAGCCGGCTTTCTGACCAACGGGCCTCAGGGCCGTGGGCCTTGGGGGTCCCTCCGGCTCCCCAAAGCACAGGGACGAAGTGAGGGGCTTACACCATGCCTGGGCCATGTTGTTTCTTCCACCTGGGTGTGTGGCATTTTGTTGACCTGGCTACCCCCACTTGGGATAGGTTTTCCACAGCAAGAGCATATTGTTCATCGGAAGCCGTTTGGGCTCCAGCGGGTGTCCGGGCTGTGTTCGTTGGGGTTGAACTCCTGCTAGCAAAACCGCCGGGATGAGGGAAAGTCTTAGACTGTGCCTGGGCCCTGTGGCCTCTTCCAGGTCAGTGTATGGCATTTCCTTCACCTTGCCACAGGCACTGGGGAGCATGTCTGCCCGTGGTGAAGGACTTCCTCGTGGGAAGATGGTTTCTGTCAAACGGGTCCCAATGCTGTGCTCCTCTCTTTTCACTCATGCTGCCAGAAGCCCAGGGAGGAGGGGAGGGCTTAGAACATGGCTGGGCACTGGGGTTTCTTCCAGAGAAGGAGATGGCATTTTTTTCCCTTGCCACCACCCCTTGGGATAGGGTCTGCACCTCAGGAAAGATTTTCCATGGTAGGCCGGCTTTCTGCCCAAGGGGCCTCAGGGCCGTGTGCCTCGGGGGTCCCTCCGGCTTCCCAAAGCACAGAGACGAGGTAGGGGCTTAGACCATGCTTGGGCCATGTTGTCTCTTCCACCTTGGTGTGTGGCATTTTGTTGACCTGGCTACACCCACTTGGGATAGGTTTTCCACAGCAAGAGCATATTGTTCGTCGGAAGCCGTTTGGGCCCCAGGGGTCTCCGAGCTGTGTTCGTTGGGGTTGAACTCCTGCTAGCAAAACCGCCGGGATGAGGGAAAGGCTCAGACTGTACCTGGGCCCTGTGGCCTCTTCCAGGTCGGTGTATGGCATTTCCTTCACCTTGCCACAGGCACTGGGGAGCATGTGTGCACGTGGTGAAGGACTTCCTCGTGGGAAGCCGGTTTCTGTCAAAGGGTCCCAGTGCTGTGTTCCTCTCTTTTCACTCCTGCTGCCAGAATCCCAGGGAGGAGGGGAGGGCTTAGAACATGGGTGGGCACTGTGGTTTCTTCCAGTGAAGTGGATGGCATTTCTTTACCTTGCCACAACCACTTGTGAGAGGGTCTGCACCTCAGGAAAACTGTTTCCGTGGGAAGCCGGCTTTTGGCCAAACGGGTCTCAGGCCCGTGGGCCTCGGGTGTCCCTCCGGCTCCACAAAGCACAGGGACGAGGTGAGGTGCTTAGAACATGCCTGGGCAATGTTGTTTCTTACACCTGGGTGTGTTGCATTTTGTTTACCTGGCTACCCCTATTTGGGATAGGTTTTCCACAGCAAGAGCATACTGCTCATCCGAAGCCGTTTTTGCCCCAGGGGTCACCGGGCTGTGTTCGTTGGGGTTGACTCCTACTAGCAAAACCGCCGGGATGAGGGAAGGGCTCAGACTGTGCCTGGGCCCTGTGGTCTCTTCCAGGTCAGTGTATGGCATTTCCTTCACCTTGCCACAGGCACTGGGGAGCATGTGTGCACGTGGTGAAGGACTTCCTCGTGGGAAGCCGGTTTTGTCAAAGGGTCCCAGTGCTGTGTTCCTCTCTTTTCACTCCTGCTGCCAGAAGCCCAGGGAAGAGGGGAGGGCTTAGAACATGGCTGGGCACTGTGGTTTCTTCCAGAGAAGTGGATGGCATTTCTTTACCTTGCCACAACCACTTGTGAGAGGGTCTGCACCTCAGGAAAACTGTTTCCGTGGAAAGCCGGCTCTTGGCCAAACAGGTCTCAGGCCCGTGGGCCTCGGGTGTCCCTCCAGCTTCCGAAAGCACAGGGACGAGGTGAGGGGCTTAGACCATGCCTGGGCAATGTTGTTTCTTACCCCTGGGTGTGTGGCATTTTGTTTACCTGGCTACCCCCACTGGGACAGGTTTTCCACAGCAAGAGCATATTGTTCGTCGGAAGCCGTTTTTGCCCCAGGGTCTCCGGGCTGTGTTCGTTGGGGTTGAACTTCTGCTAGCAAAACCGCCGGAATGAGGGAAGAGCTCAGACGGTGCCTGGGCACTGTAGTCTCTTACCTGACCTGTACCCTAACTGGAACCCAAACCCTATACCCTGAACCAGACCCTTAGCCTGATCCTGACCATTACCCTGACCCTAACCCTAACCCTAACCCTAACCAGAACCCTAGCCCTAACCCGAACCCTAACACTAATCCTAACCCTAACCCGAAACCTAACCCTAACCCTAACCGTAACCCTACCACGAAAACTAACCCTAACCCTAAACCTAACCCTAAGCGTAACGTGAACCCTAACCCTAACCCTAACCCTAAACCAAACCCTTACCCTAACCCTAACCCTAACCCTAACCCTAACCCGAAACCTAACCATAAACCTAACCCTAACCTTAACCCGAAGCCGAACCCTAACCCGAACCCTAACCCTATACCGAATCCTAACCCGAACCCTAACCCTAACCCTAACCCTAACCCTAACCCCTAACCTGACCCCAAACTCGAACCCTAACCCTAACCCTAACCCTAAACATAACCCTAACCCGAACCCTAACCCGAACACCAATTCTAACCCTAACCTTAACCCTAACCCTAACCCTAACCTTCAGCCTAACCCGAACCCTAACCCTAACCATAACCCTAACCCTAAACCTCAGCCTAACCCTAACCCTACCCGAACCCTAACCCTAAAACATACCCTAACCGTAAACCTAACCCTAACCTGAAGCCGAACCCTAACCCTAACCCTACCCGAACCCTAACCCTAAACCAAACCCTAAACCTAACCCTAACCCTACCCGAACCCTAACCCTAAACCAAACCCTAAACCTAAACCTAACCCGAACCCTAACCCTAACCCTCACCCGAATCCTACCCCAAACCCTAACCCTAACCCTAACCCTAACATGAACAGAAACCCGAAACCTAACCCTAACCCTAACCCTAACACGAACACTAACCCTAACCCTAACCCGAACCCTAACCCTAACCCGAACGCTCTCCCTAACCCGAACTCTTACCCTAACCATAACCCCAACCCGAAACCTAACCCTAACAGTAACCCTAACCTGAAACCTAACCCTAACCCGAACACTAACCCTAACCCTAATCCTCACCCTAACCCTAACCCTAACCCTAACCCTAACCCTAACAGTAACCCTAACCCTAACCCTAACCCTAACCCTAATCATAAACCAAACCCTAACCTTAAACCTAACCCTAACCCTAACCCCTAACCCTAACCCTAACCCTAACCCTAACCCTAACCCTAACTTGACCCTAAAACGAACCCGAACCCTAAACCGAACCCTAACCCTAACCCTAACCCTAACCCTAACCCTAAACCTAACCCAAAACCGAACCCGAACCCTAACCCTAACCGTAACCCTAAGCCGAACACTAAACCTAACCTGACCCTAACCCTAACCCTATCCCTAACCTGAAACCTAACCCTAACCCTAACCCTAACCGGAACCCGAACCCTAACCCTAACCCTAACCCTAACACGAACCCTAACCCTAACCCGAACCCTAAACCGAAACCGAACCCGAACCCTAACCCTAACCCTAACCCTAACCAGAACCCTAACCCTAACCCTAATCCTTACCCTAACCCTAACCCGAACCCGAACCCGACCCCTAACCCGAAACCGAACCCGAACCCTAACCCTAACCCTAACCCGAATCCTAAACCTAAACCGAAACCTAACCTGAACCCGAACCCGAACCCGAACCCTAACCCTAACCCGAACCCTAACCCGAATACGAACCCTAACCCGAACACTAACCCTAACCCTAACCCTAACCCGAACACTAACCCTAACCTGACCCAAACCCTAACCCTATCCCTAACCTGAAACCTAACCCGAACCCTAACCCGAAACCGAACCCGAACCCTAACCCTAACCCGAACCCTAACACGAACCCTAACCCTAACCCGAACCCTAACACGAAACCGAACCCGAACCCGAACCCTAACCCTAACCCGAACCCGAACCCTAACCCTAACCCTAACCCTTACCCTAACCCTAACCCGAACCCGAACCCGACCCCTAACCCGAAACCGAACCCGAACCCTAACCCTAACCCGAACCCGAACCCTAAACCTAACCCGAAACCTAACCCGAACCCGAACCCTAACCCGAACCCGAACCCTAACCCTAACCCGACCCCTAACCCGAAACCGAACCCGAACCCTAACCCTAACCCTAACCCGAAACCTAACCCGAACCCGAACCCTAACCCGAACCCTAACCCTATCCCTAACCCTAACCCTAACCCTAACCCTAAACCGAACCCGAACCCTAACCCTAAACCGAACCCTAACCCGAACCCGAACCCTAACCCGATCCCTTACCCTAACCCTAACCCGAACCCTAACCCGAGCCTGAACCCGAACCCGAACCCTAATCCTAACCCGAACCCGAACCCTAATCCGAACCCGAACCCGAACCCGAATCCATACTCGAAAGCGAAACCAATACCGAACCAGAACCCGAACCCGAACCCTAACCCCTAACCCAAACCCGAACCCGAATCCATAACTGAAAGCGAAACCGATACCGAACCCGAACCGTAACTGAAACCGAACCCTACCCGAACCCGAACCCGAACCCTACCCGAACCCGAACCTGAAACCTACCCGAACCAGAACCAGAACCAGAACCCAAACCCCGAACCCGAACCCGAAACCCATAATTGTTTGTGCCAATGTAAAGAAAATGCCATACGCTTATCTGTAAGAAACAACAGTGCCCTGGAACAGTCTGAGCCTTAATATCAGCACTGTGCTTTTGGGAGCGGGAGTTAAAGCGGAGGCAAACAGCACTAAGACACATTTGGCAAAAATCGCGTTCCAATGAATAATATTTTCTTCCCTTTCAAACCCAAACGTAAGTGGTTGTGGCCAGATAAATAAATGCCACACCCTTATGTGTAAGAAACAACAGTGCCCAGGAACGGGTTTCTACGTGAAGAAAATATTTCTCGTTGGAACTCCGCTTTTTTACTTTACCTTCCACAACCCCTTGTGATAGGGTTTCCACGTTAAGAAAATAGTTTTCATTGGAAGCCGGTTTTTCCCAAATGTGTCTAAGTGCTGTATTCCTCGGGTTTCACTCATGCTACCAAAAGCACAGTGATGATGTTAGGGCTTAGACTGTTCCTGGGTAATGTTGTTTCTTACACATAAGGGTGTGGCATTTTCTTTACATTGCCACGACCACATATGATAGGGTTTCAACATGAACAAAATATTTTTCGTTGGAAGCGGTTTTTTGTCAAATGTGTCTCAATACCGTGTTGTTTGGGATTAACTAATGCTACCGAAATCACTATGATGATGTGAGGGCTCAGACCGATCCTGGAAACTTGTTTCTTACAGATAAGCGTATGGCATTTTCTTTACATTGGCACAAACAATTATGATAGAGTTTGCAAAAGAGAAAATTTATTTCATTGAAAGGCGGTTTTTGCCAAATTTTCTCAGCTGTTTGCCTCGGTTTTAACTCATGATACCAAAAGAACAGTGATGATCTTAGGGCTCAGACCGTCCATGGGACCAGTTATTTCTTACAAATAAGCATATGGCACATCCTTTAGCTTGCCACAACAAATTAAGATAGAGTTTGCACATCAAGAAATATTTTTCATTTGAACCCGTTTCTGCCAAATATGTCTCAGTACTATGTGCTCAGCACTTGGGAGGATGTCTGCACGTGGAGAAAGACTTTTTCGTGGGAAGCCGGCTTTTGTCAAACGGGTCCCAGTGCTGTGCTCCTCTCTTTTCACTCCTGCTGCCAGAAGCCCAGTGAGGATGGGAGGGCTTAGAACATGGCTGGGCACTACGGTTTCTTCCAGAGTCGTGGATGGCATTTGCTTTACCTTGCCACAACCACTTGTGAGAGGGTCTGCACCTCAGGAAAACTGTTTCCGTGGGAAGCCGGCTTTTGGCATAACGGGTCTCAGGGCCGTGGGCCTCGGGTGTCCCTCCGGCTCCCCAAAGCACAGGGACGAGGTGAGGGGCTTAGACCATGCCTGGGCCATGTTGTCTCTTGGTGTGTGGCATTTTGTTGACCTGGCTACCCCCACTTGGGATAGGTTTTCCACAGCAAGACCATATTGTTCGTCGGAAGGCGTTTGGGCCCCAGGGGTCTCCGGGCTGTGTTCGTTGGGGTTGAACTCCTGCTGGCAAAACCGCCGGGATGAGGGAAGGGCTCAGACTGTGCCTGGGCCCTGTGGTCTCTTCCAGGTCAGTGTATGGCATTTCCTTCACCTTGCCACAGGCACTGGGGAGCATGTCTGGACGGGGAGAAGGACTTCCTCGTTGGAAGCCGGTTTCTGTCAAAGAGTCCCAGTGCTGTGTTCCTCTCTTTTCAGTCCTGCTGCCAGAAGCCCAGGGAGGATGGGAGGGCTTAGAACATGGCTGGGCACTGGGGTTTCTTCCAGAGAAGGGGATGGCATTGGCTTTCCCTTGCCACCACCCCTTGGGATAGGGTCTGCACCTCAGGAAAGCTGTTTCCGTGGGAAGCCGGCTTTCTGCCCAACGGGCCTCAGGGCCGTGGGCCTCGGGGGTCCCTCCGGCTCCCCAAAGCACAGGGACGAGGTGAGGGGCTTAGACCATGCCTGGGCCATGCTGTTTCTTCCACCTGGGTGTGTGGCATTTTGTTGACCTTGCTACCCCCACTTGGGTTAGGTTTTCCACAGCAAGAGCATATTGTTCGTCGGAAGCCGTTTGGGCCCCGGGGGGTGTCCGGGCTGTATTCCTTGGGGTTGAACTCCTGCTAGCAAAACTGCCGGGATGAGGGAAGGGCTCAGACTGTGCCTGGGCCCTGTGGTCTCTTCCAGGTCAGTGTATGGCATTTCCTTCCCTTTGCCACAGGCACTGGGAAGCATGTCTACACGTGGAGAAGGACTTCCTCGTGGGAAGCCGGTTTCTCTCAAAGGGTCCCAGTGCTGTGCTCCTCTCTTTTCACTCCTGCTGCCAGAAGGCAAGGGAGGATGGGAGGGCTTAGAACATGGCTGGGCACTGGGGTTTCTTCCAGAGAAGGGGATGGCATTTGCTTTCCCTTGCCACCACCCCTTGGGATAGGGTCTGCACCTCAGGAAAGCTTTTTCCGTGGGAAGCCGGCTTTCTGCCCAACGGGCCTCAGGGCCGTGGGCCTCGGGTGTCCCTCCGGCTCTCCAAAGCACAGAGACGAGGTGAGGTGCTTAGACCATGCCTGGGCAATGTTGTTTCTTCCACCTGGTTGTGTGGCAATTTGTTGACCTGGCTACCCCCACTTGGGATAGGTTTTCCACAGTAAGAGCATATTGTTTGTCGGAAGCCGTTTGGGCCCCATGGGGTCTCCGGGCTGTGTTCGTTAGGGTTGAATTCCTGCTAGCAAAACCGCCGGGATGAGGGAAGGGCTCAGACTGTGCCTGGGCCCTGTGGCCTCTTCCAGGTCAGTGTATGGCATTTCCTTCCCCTTGCCACAGGCACCTGGGAGCATGTCTGCACGTGGGGAAGGACTTCCCCCTGGGAAGCCGGTTTCTATCAAACGGATCCCAGTACTGTGCTCCTCTCTTTTCACTCCTGCTGCCAGAAGCCCAGGGAGGAGGGGAGGGCTTAGAACAATGCTGGGCACTGTGGTTTCTTCCAGAGAAATGGAGGGCATTTGCTTTACCTTGCCACAACCACTTGGGATAGGGTCTGCACCTCAGGACAGCTGTTTCCGTGGGAAGCCGGCTTTTTGCAAAGGGGTCTCAGGGCCGTGGGCCTCGGCTGTCACTCCGGCTCCCAAAAGCACAGGGACGAGGTGAGGGGCTTAGACCATGCCTGGGCCATGTTGCTTCTTCCACCTGGTCGTGTGGCATTTTGTTGACCTGGCTACCCCCACTTGGGATAGGTTTTCCACAGCAAGAGCATATTGTTTGTCGGAAGCCGTTTGGGCCCCATGGGGTCTCCGGGCTGTGTTCGTTGGGGTTGAACTCCTGCTAGCAAAACCGCCGGGATGAGGGAAGGGCTCAGACTGTGCCTGGGCCCTGTGGTCTCTTCCAGGTCAGTGTATGGCATTTCCTTCCCCTTGCCACAGGCACCTGGGAGCATGTCTGCACGTGGGGAAGGACTTCCCCCTGGGAAGCCGGTTTCTGTCAAACGGATCCCAGTACTGTGCTCCTCTCTTTTCACTCCTGCTGCCAGAAGCCCAGGGAGGAGGGGAGGGCTTAGAACATGGCTGGGCACTGTGGTTTCTTCCAGAGAAATGGAGGGCATTTGCTTTACCTTGCCACAACCACTTGGGATAGGGTCTGCACCTCAGGACAGCTGTTTCCGTGGGAAGCCGGCTTTTTGCAAAGGGGTCTCAGGGCCGTGGGCCTCGGCTGTCACTCCGGCTCCCCAAAGCACAGGGACGAGGTGAGGGGCTTAGACCATGCCTGGGCCATGTTGCTTCTTCCACCTGGTCGTGTGGCATTTTGTTGACCTGGCTACCCCCACTTGGGATAGGTTTTCCACAGCAAGAGCATATTGTTAGTCGGAAGCCGTTTGGGCCCCAGGGGGTCTCCGGGCTGTGTTCCTTGGGGTTGAACTCCTGCTAGCAAAACTACTGGGATGAGGGAAGGGCTCAGACTGTGCCTGGGCCCTGTGGTCTCTTCCAGGTCAGTGCATGGCATTTCCTTCACCTTGCCACAGGCACTGGAAAGCATGTCAGCACGTGGAGAAGGACTTCCTCGTGGGAAGCCGGTTTCTGTCAAAGGGTCCCAGTGCTGTGCTCCTCTCTTTTCTCTCCTGCTGCCAGAAGCCCAGGGAGGAGGGGAGGGCTTAGAAAATGGCTGGGCACTGGGGTTTCTTCCAGAGAAGGGGATGGCATTTGCTTTCCCTTGCCACCACCCCTTGGGATAGGGTCTGCACCTCAGGAAAGCTGTTTCCTTATGAAGCCGGCTTTCTGCCCAACGGGCCTCAGGGCCATGGGCCTTGGGGGTCCCTCCGGCTCCCCAAAGCACAGGGACGAGGTGAGGGGCTTAGACTATGCCTGGGCGATGTTGTTTCTTCCACCTGGGTGTGTGGCATTTTGTTGACCTGGCTACCCCCACTTGGGATAGGTTTTCCACAGCAAGAGCATATTGTTCCTCGGAAGCCGTTTGGGCCCCAGGGGGCTCCGGGCTGTGTTCGTTGGGGTTGAACTCCTGCTAGCAAAACCGCCGGGATGAGGGAAGGGCTCAGACTGTGCCTGGGCCCTGTGGTCTCTTCCAGGTCAGTGTATGGTATTTCCTTCACCTTGCCACAGGCACTGGGGAGCATGTCTGCACGTGGAGAAGGACTTCCTCGGGGGAAGCCGGTTTCTGTCAAACGGGTCCCAGTGCTGTGTTCCTCTCTTTTCACTCCTGCTGCCAGAAGCCCAGGGAGGAGTAGAGGGCTTAGAACATGGCTGGGCACTGGGGTTTCTTCCAGAGAAGGAGATGGCATTTTTTTCCCTTGCCACCACCCCTTGGGATAGGGTCTGCACCTCAGGAAAGCTTTTCCGTGGTGGCCGGCTTTCTGCCCAACGGGCCTCAGCGCCGTGTGCCTTGGGGGTCCCTCCTGTTCCCCAAAGCACAGAGACGAGGTAGGGGATTAGACCATGCTTGGGCGATGTTGTCTCTTCCACCTTGGTGTGTGGCATTTTGTTGACCTGGCTATACCCACCTGGGATAGGTTTTCCACAGCAAGAGCATATTGTTCGTCGGAAGCCGTTTGGTCCCCAGCGGGTCTCCGCGCTGTGTTCGTTGGGGTTGAACTCCTGGTAGCAAAACCGCCGGGATGAGGGAAAGGCTCAGACTGTGCCTGGGCCCTGTGGCCTCTTCCAGGTCAGTGTATGGCATTTCCTTCACCTTGCCACAGGCACTGGGGAGCATGTGTGCACGTGGAGAAGGACTTCCTTGGGGGAAGCCGGTTTCTGTCAAAGGGTCCCAGTGCTGTCCTTTTCTCTTTTCACTCCTGGTGCTAGAAGCCCAGGGAGGAGGGGAGGGCTTAGAACATGGCTGGGCACTGGGGTTTCTTCCAGAGAAGGAGATGGCATTTTTTTCCCTTGCCACCACCCCTTGGGATAGGGTCTGCACCTCAGGACAGCTGTTTCCGTGGGAAGCCGGCTTTTTGCAAAGGGTTCTCAGGGCCGTGTGCCTCGGCTGTCCCTCCGGCTCCCCAAAGCACATGGACGAGGTGAGGGGCTTAGACCATGCCTGGGCCATGTTGTTTCTTCCACCTGGTCGTGTGGCATTTTGTTGACCTGGCTACCCCCACTTGGGATAGGTTTTCCACAGCAAGAGCATATTGTTTGTCGGAAGCCGTTTGGGCCCCAGGGGGTCTCCGGGCTGTGTTCCTTGGGGTTGAACTCCTGCTAGCAAAACCACTGGGATGAGGGAAGGGCTCAGACTGTGCCTGGGCCCTGTGGTCTCTTCCAGGTCAGTGCATGGCATTTCCTTCACCTTGCCACAGGCACTGGGAAGCATGTCAGCACGTGGAGAAGGACTTCCTCGTGGGAAGCCGGTTTCTGTCAAAGGGCCCAGTGCTGTGCTCCTCTCTTTTCTCTCCTGCTGCAAGAAGCCCAGGGAGGAGGGGAGGGATTAGAAAATGGCTGGGCACTGGGGTTTCTTCCAGGGAAGGGGATGGCATTTGCTTTCCCTTGCCACCACCCCTTGGGATAGGGTCTGCACCTCAGGAAAGCTGTTTCCTTTTGAAGCCGGCTTTCTGCCCAACGGGCCTCAGGGCCGTGGGCCTCGGGGGTCCCTCCGGCTCCCCACAGCACAGGGACGAGGTGAGGGGCTTAGACCATGCCTGGGCCATGTTGTTTCTTCCACCTGGGTGTGTGGCATTTTGTTGACCAGCCTAACCCCACTTGGGATAGGTTTTCCACAGCAAGAACATATTGTTCGTCGGAAGCCGTTTGGGCCCCAGGGGGTCTCCGGGCTGCGTTCCTTGGGTTTGAACTCCTGCTAGCAAAACCGCCGGGATGAGGGAAGGGCTCAGACTGTGCCTGGGCCCTGTGGTCTCTTCCAGGTCAGTGTATGGCATTTCCTTCATCTTGCCACAGGCACTGGGAAGCATGTCTGCAAGTGGAGAAGGACTTCCTCGTGGGAAACCGGTTTCTGTCAAAGGGTCCCAGTGCTGTGCTCCTCTTTTCTCTCCTGCTGCCAGAGCCCAGGGAGGAGGGGAGGGCTTAGAATATGGCTGGGCACTGTCGTTTCTCCCAGAGAAGGGGATGGCATTTGCTTTCCCTCGCCACCACCCCTTGGGATAGGGTCTGCACCTCAGGAAAGCTGTTTCCTTGGGAAGTCGGCTTTCTGCCCAACGGGCCTCAGGGCCGTGGGCCTTGGGGGTCCCTCCAGCTCCCCAAAGCACAGGGACGAGGTGAGGGGCTTAGACTATGCCTGGGCCATGTTGTTTCTTCCACCTGGGTGTGTGGCATTTTGTTGACCTGGCTACCCCCACTTGGGATAGGTTTTCCACAGCAAGAGCATATTGTTCCTCGGAAGCCGTTTGGGCCCCAGGGGGCTCCGGGCTGTGTTCGTTGGGGTTGAACTCCTGCTAGCAAAACCGCCGGGATGAGGGAAGGGCTCAGACTGTGCCTGGGCCCTGTGGTCTCTTCCAGGTCAGTGTATGATATTTCCTTCACCTTGCCACAGGCACTGGGGAGCATGTCTGCACGTGGAGAAGGACTTCCTCGGGGGAAGCCGGTTTCTGTCAAACGGGTCCCAGTGCTGTGTTCCTCTCTTTTCACTCCTGCTGCCAGAAGCCCAGGGAGGAGGGGAGGGCTCAGAACATGGCTGGGCACTGGGGTTTCTTCCAGAGAAGGAGATGGCATTTTTTTCCCTTGCCACCACCCCTTGGGTTAGGGTCTGCACATCAGGAAAGCTGTTTCCGTGGGAAGCCGGCTTTTTGCAAAGGGTTCTCAGGGCCGTGGGCCTCGGGTGTCCCTCCGGCTCCCCAAAGCACAGGGACGAGGTGAGGGGCTTAGACCATGCCTGGGCAATGTTGTTTCTTACACCTGGGTGTGTGGCATTTTATTGACCTGGCTACCCCCACTTGGGATAGGTTTTCAACAGCAAGCGCCTTCGTTCGTCGGAAGCCGTTTTTGCCTCAGGGGTCTCCGGGCTGTGTTCCTTGGGGTTGAACTCCTGCTAGCAAAACCGCCGGGATGAGGGAAGGGTTCAGACTGGTCCTGGGCCCTGTGGTCTCTTCCAGGTCAGTGTATGGCATTTCCTTCATCTTGCCACAGGCACTGGGAAGCATGTCTGCAAGTGGAGAAGGACTTCCTCGTGGGAAACCGGTTTCTGTCAAAGGGTCCCAGTGCTGTGCTCCTCTTTTCTCTCCTGCTGCCAGAGCCCAGGGAGGAGGGGAGGGCTTAGAATATGGCTGGGCACTGTCGTTTCTCCCAGAGAAGGGGATGGCATTTGCTTTCCCTCGCCACCACCCCTTGGGATAGGGTCTGCACCTCAGGAAAGCTGTTTCCTTGGGAAGTCGGCTTTCTGCCCAACGGGCCTCAGGGCCGTGGGCCTTGGGGGTCCCTCCAGCTCCCCAAAGCACAGGGACGAGGTGAGGGGCTTAGACTATGCCTGGGCCATGTTGTTTCTTCCACCTGGGTGTGTGGCATTTTGTTGACCTGGCTACCCCCACTTGGGATAGGTTTTCCACAGCAAGAGCATATTGTTCCTCGGAAGCCGTTTGGGCCCCAGGGGGCTCCGGGCTGTGTTCGTTGGGGTTGAACTCCTGCTAGCAAAACCGCCGGGATGAGGGAAGGGCTCAGACTGTGCCTGGGCCCTGTGGTCTCTTCCAGGTCAGTGTATGATATTTCCTTCACCTTGCCACAGGCACTGGGGAGCATGTCTGCACGTGGAGAAGGACTTCCTCGTGGGAAGCCGGTTTCTGTCAAACGGGTCCCAGTGCTGTGTTCCTCTCTTTTCACTCCTGCTGCCAGAAGCCCAGGGAGGAGGGGAGGGCTCAGAACATGGCTGGGCACTGGGGTTTCTTCCAGAGAAGGAGATGGCATTTTTTTCCCTTGCCACCACCCCTTGGGTTAGGGTCTGCACATCAGGAAAGCTGTTTCCGTGGGAAGCCGGCTTTTTGCAAAGGGTTCTCAGGGCCGTGGGCCTCGGGTGTCCCTCCGGCTCCCCAAAGCACAGGGACGAGGTGAGGGGCTTAGACCATGCCTGGGCAATGTTGTTTCTTACACCTGGGTGTGTGGCATTTTATTGACCTGGCTACCCCCACTTGGGATAGGTTTTCAACAGCAAGCGCCTTCGTTCGTCGGAAGCCGTTTTTGCCTCAGGGGTCTCCGGGCTGTGTTCCTTGGGGTTGAACTCCTGCTAGCAAAACCGCCGGGATGAGGGAAGGGTTCAGACTGGTCCTGGGCCCTGTGGTCTCTTCCAGGTCAGTGTATGGCTTTTCCTTCCCCTTGCCACAGGCACCTGGGAGCATGTCTGCACGTGGAGAAAGACTTTCCCGTGGGAAGCCGGTTTTTGTCAAACGGGTCCCAGTGCCCTGCTCCTCTCTTTTCACTCCTGCTGCCAGAAGCCCAGGGAGGATGGGAGGGCTTAGAACATCGCTGGTCACTGTGGTTTCTTCCAGAGAAGTGGAGGGCATTTGCTTTACCTTGCCACAACCACTTGGGATAGGGTCTGCACCTCAGGAAAACTGTTTCGGTGGGAAGCCGGCTTTTTGCAAAGGGGTCTCAGGGCCGTGGGCCTCGGGTGTCCCTCCGGCTCCCCAAAGCACAGGGACGAGGTGAGGGGCTTGGACCGTGCCTGGGCAATGTTGTTTCTTACACCTGGGTGTGTGGCATTTCGTTGACCTGGCTACTCCCACTTGGGATAGGTTTTCCACAGCAAGCACCTCTTGTTCGTCGGAAGCCGTTTTTGCCCCAGGGGTCTCCGGGCTGTGTTCGTTGGGGTTGAACTCCTGCTAGCAAAACCGCCGGGATGAGGGAAGGGTTCAGACTGGTCCTGGGCCCTGTGGTCTCTTCCATGTCAGTGTATGGCATTTCCTTCCCCTTGCCACAGGCACCTGGGAGCATGTCTGCACGTGGAGAAAGACTTTCCCGTGGGAAGCCGGTTTTTGTCAAATGGGTCCCAGTGCTCTGCTCCTCTCTTTTCATTCCTGCTGCCAGAAGCCCAGGGAGGAGGGGAGGGCTTAGAACATGGCTGGGCACTGTGGTTTCTTCCAGAGAAGTGGAGGGCATTTGCATTACCTTGCCACAACCTCTTGCGATAGGGTCTGCACCTCAGGAAAACTGTTTCGGTGGGAAGCCGGCTTTTTGCAAAGGGGTCTCAGGGCCGTGGGCCTCGGCTGTCCCTCCGGCTCCCCAAAGCACAGGGACGAGGTGAGGGGCTTGGACCGTGTCTGGGCAATGTTGTTTCTTACACCTGGGTGTGTGGCATTTTGTTGACCTGGCTACCCCCACTTGGGATAGGTTTTCCACAGCAAGCACCTCTTGTTCGTCGGAAGCCGTTTTTGCCCCAGGGGTCTCCGGGCTGTGTTCGTTGGGGTTGAACTCCTGCTATCAAAACCGTCGGGATGAGGGAAGGGTTCAGACTGTGCCTGGGCCCTGTGGTCTCTTCCAGGTCAGTGTATGGCATTTCCTTCCCCTTGCCACAGGCACCTGGGAGCATGTCTGCACGTGGAGAAAGACTTTCCCGTGGGAAGCCGGTTTTTGTCAACCGGGTCCCAGTGCTCTGCTCCTCTCTTTTCACTCCTGCTGCCAGAAGCCCAGGGAGGATGGGAGGGCTTAGAACATGGCTGGGCAATGTGGTTTCTTCCAGAGAAGTGGAGGGCATTTGCATTACCTTGCCACTACCACTTGGGATAGGGTGTGCACCTCAGGAAAACTGTTTCCGTGGGAAGCCGGCTTTTTGCAAAGGGGTCTCAGTGCCGTGGGCCTCGGGTGTCCCTCCGGCTCCCCAAAGCACAGGGACGAGGTGAGGGGCTTGGACCGTGCCTGGGCAATGTTGTTTCTTACACCTGGGTGTTTGGCATTTTGTTGACCTGGCTACCCCACTTGGGATAGGTTTTCCACAGCAAGCACGTATTGTTCGTCGGAAGCCGTTTTTGCCCCAGGGGTCTCCGGGCTGTGTTCGTTGGGGTTGACCTCCTGCTGTCAAAACCGCCGGGATGAGGGAAGGGTTCAGACTGGTCCTGGGCCCTGTGGTCTCTTCCATGTCAGTGTATGGCATTTCCTTCCCCTTGCCACAGGCACCTGGGAGCATGTCTGCACGTGGAGAAAGACTTTCCCGTGGGAAGCCGGTTTTTGTCAAACGGGTCCCAGTGCTCTGCTCCTCTCTTTTCACTCCTGCTGCCAGAAGCCCAGGGAGGAGGGGAGGGCTTAGAACATGGCTGGGCACTGTGGTTTCTTCCAGAGAAGTGGAGGGCATTTGCATTACCTTGCCACAACCTCTTGCGATAGGGTCTGCACCTCAGGAAAACTGTTTCGGTGGGAAGCCGGCTTTTTGCAAAGGGGTCTCAGGGCCGTGGGCCTCGGCTGTCCCTCCGGCTCCCCAAAGCACAGGGTCGAGGTGAGGGGCTTGGACCGTGCCTGGGCAATGTTGTTTCTTACACCTGGGTGTGTGGCATTTCGTTGACCTGGCTACCCCACTTGGGATAGGTTTTCCACAGCAAGCACCTCTTGTTCGTCGGAAGCCGTTTTTGCCCCAGGGGTCTCCGGGCTGTGTTCGTTGGGGTTGAACTCCTGCTATCAAAACCGTCGGGATGAGGGAAGGGTTCAGACTGTGCCTGGGCCCTGTGGTCTCTTCCAGGTCAGTGTATGGCATTTCCTTCCCCTTGCCACAGGCACCTGGGAGCATGTCTGCACGTGGAGAAAGACTTTCCCGTGGGAAGCCGGTTTTTGTCAAACGGGTCCCAGTGCTCTGCTCCTCTCTTTTCACTCCTGCTGCCAGAAGCCCAGGGAGGATGGGAGGGCTTAGAACATGGCTGGGCACTGTGGTTTCTTCCACAGAAGTGGAGGGCATTTGCATTAACTTGCCACTACCACTTGGGATAGGGTGTGCACCTCAGGAAAACTGTTTCCGTGGGAAGCCGGCTTTTTGCAAAGGGGTCTCAGTGCCTTTGCCTCGGGTGTCCCTCCGGCTCCCCAAAGTACAGGGACGAGGTGAGGGGCTTGGACCGTGCCTGGGCAATGTTGTTTCTTACACCTGGGTGTGTGGCATTTTGTTGACCTGGCTACTCCCACTTGGGATAGGTTTTCCACAGCAAGCACCTCTTGTTCGTCGGAAGCCGTTTTTGCCCCAGGGGTCTCCGGGCTGTGTTCGTTGGGGTTGAACTCCTGCTAGCAAAACCGCCGGGATGAGGGAAGGGTTCAGACTGTGCCTGGGCCCTGTGGTCTCTTCCAGGTCAGTGTATTGCATTTCCTTCCCCTTGCCACAGGCACCTGGGAACGTGTCTGCACGTGGAGAAAGACTTTCCCTTGGGAAGCCGGTTTTTGTCAAACGTGTCCCAGTGCCCTGCTCCTCTCTTTTCACTCCTGCTGCCAGAAGCCCAGGGAGGATGGGAGGGCTTAGAACATGGCTGGGCATTGTGGTTTCTTCCAGAGAAGTGGAGGGCATTTGCTTTACCTTGCCACAACCACTTGGGAGAGGGTCTGTACCCCAGGAAAACTGTTTCCGTGGGAAGCCGGCTTTTTGCAAAGGGGTCTCAGGGCCGTGGGCCTCGGCTGTCCCTCCGGCTCCCCAAAGCACAGGGACGAGGTGAGGGGCTTAGACCGTGCCTGGGCAATGTTGTTTCTTACACCTGGGTGTGTGGTATTTCGTTGACCTGGCTACCCCCACTTGGGATAGGTTTTCCACAGCAAGCACCTCTTTTTCGTCGGAAGCCGTTTTTGCCTCAGGGTCTCCGGGCTGTGTTCGTTGGGGTTGACCTCCTGCCGTCAAAACCGCCGGGATGAGGGAAGGGTTCAGACTGGTCCTGGGCCCTGTGGTCTCTTCCATGTCAGTGTATGGCATTTCCTTCCCCTTGCCACAGGCACCTGGGAGCATGTCTGCACGTGGAGAAAGACTTTCCCGTGGGAAGCCGGTTTTTGTCAAACGGGTCCCAGTGCTCTGCTCCTCTCTTTTCACTCCTGCTGCCAGAAGCCCAGGGAGGAGGGGAGGGCTTAGAACATGGCTGGGCACTGTGGTTTCTTCCAGAGAAGTGGAGGGCATTTGCATTACCTTGCCACAACCTCTTGCGATAGGGTCTGCACCTCAGGAAAACTGTTTCGGTGGGAAGCCGGCTTTTTGCAAAGGGGTCTCAGGGCCGTGGGCCTCGGCTGTCCCTCCGGCTCCCCAAAGCACAGGGTCGAGGTGAGGGGCTTGGACCGTGTCTGGGCAATGTTGTTTCTTACACCTGGGTGTGTGGCATTTTGTTGACCTGGCTACCCCCACTTGGGATAGGTTTTCCACAGCAAGCACCTCTTGTTCGTCGGAAGCCGTTTTTGCCCCAGGGGTCTCCGGGCTGTGTTCGTTGGGGTTGAACTCCTGCTATCAAAACCGTCGGGATGAGGGAAGGGTTCAGACTGTGCCTGGGCCCTGTGGTCTCTTCCAGGTCAGTGTATGGCATTTCCTTCCCCTTGCCACAGGCACCTGGGAGCATGTCTGCACGTGGAGAAAGACTTTCCCGTGGGAAGCCGGTTTTTGTCAAACGGGTCCCAGTGCTCTGCTCCTCTCTTTTCACTCCTGCTGCCAGAAGCCCAGGGAGGATGGGAGGGCTTAGAACATTGCTGGGCACTGTGGTTTCTTCCAGAGAAGTGGAGGGCATTTGCATTAACTTGCCACTACCACTTGGGATAGGGTGTGCACCTCAGGAAAACTGTTTCCGTGGGAAGCCGGCTTTTTGCAAAGGGGTCTCAGTGCCGTGGGCCTCGGGTGTCCCTCCGGCTCCCCAAAGTACAGGGACGAGGTGAGGGGCTTGGACCGTGCCTGGGCAATGTTGTTTCTTACACCTGGGTGTGTGGCATTTTGTTGACCTGGCTACTCCCACTTGGGATAGGTTTTCCACAGCAAGCACCTCTTGTTCGTCGGAAGCCGTTTTTGCCCCAGGGGTGTCCGGGCTGTGTTCGTTGGGGTTGAACTCCTGCTAGCAAAACCGCCGGGATGAGGGAAGGGTTCAGACTGTGCCTGGGCCCTGTGGTCTCTTCCAGGTCAGTGTATTGCATTTCCTTCCCCTTGCCACAGGCACCTGGGAACGTGTCTGCACGTGGAGAAAGACTTTCCCTTGGGAAGACGGTTTTTGTCAAACGTGTCCCAGTGCCCTGCTCCTCTCTTTTCACTCCTGCTGCCAGAAGCCCAGGGAGGATGGGAGGGCTTAGAACATGGCTGGGCACTGTGGTTTCTTCCAGAGAAGTGGAGGGCATTTGCTTTACCTTGCCACAACCACTTGGGAGAGGGTCTGTACCCCAGGAAAACTGTTTCCGTGGGAAGCCGGCTTTTTGCAAAGGGGTCTCAGGGCCGTGGGCCTCGGCTGTCCCTCCGGGTCCCCAAAGCACAGGGACGAGGTGAGGGGCTTAGACCGTGCCTGGGCAATGTTGTTTCTTACACCTGGGTGTGTGGTATTTCGTTGACCTGGCTACCCCCACTTGGGATAGGTTTTCCACAGCAAGCACCTCTTTTTCGTCGGAAGCCGTTTTTGCCACAGGGTCTCCGGGCTGTGTTCGTTGGGGTTGAACTCCTGCTATCAAAACCGTCGGGATGAGGGAAGGGTTCAGACTGTGCCTGGGCCCTGTGGTCTCTTCCAGGTCAGTGTATGGCATTTCCTTCCCCTTGCCACAGGCACCTGGGAGCATGTCTGCACGTGGAGAAAGACTTTCCCGTGGGAAGCCGGTTTTTGTCAAACGGGTCCCAGTGCTCTGCTCCTCTCTTTTCACTCCTGCTGCCAGAAGCCCAGGGAGGATGGGAGGGCTTAGAACATGGCTGGGCACTGTGGTTTCTTCCAGAGAAGTGGAGGGCATTTGCATTAACTTGCCACTACCACTTGGCATAGGGTGTGCACCTCATGAAAACTGTTTCCGTGGGAAGCCGGCTTTTTGCAAAGGGGTCTCAGTGCCGTGGGCCTCGGGTGTCCCTCCGGCTCCCCAAAGTACAGGGACGAGGTGAGGGGCTTGGACCGTGCCTGGGCAATGTTGTTTCTTACACCTGGGTGTGTGGCATTTTGTTGACCTGGCTACTCCCACTTGGGATAGGTTTTCCACAGCAAGCACCTCTTGTTCGTCGGAAGCCGTTTTTGCCCCAGGGGTCTCCGGGCTGTGTTCGTTGGGGTTGAACTCCTGCTAGCAAAACCGCCGGGATGAGGGAAGGGTTCAGACTGTGCCTGGGCCCTGTGGTCTCTTCCAGGTCAGTGTATTGCATTTCCTTCCCCTTGCCACAGGCACCTGGGAACGTGTCTGCACGTGGAGAAAGACTTTCCCTTGGGAAGCCGGTTTTTGTCAAACGTGTCCCAGTGCCCTGCTCCTCTCTTTTCACTCCTGCTGCCAGAAGCCCAGGGAGGATGGGAGGGCTTAGAACATGGCTGGGCACTGTGGTTTCTTCCAGAGAAGTGGAGGGCATTTGCTTTACCTTGCCACAACCACTTGGGAGAGGGTCTGTACCTCAGGAAAACTGTTTCCGTGGGAAGCCGGCTTTTTGCAAAGGGGTCTCAGGGCCGTGGGCCTCGGCTGTCCCTCCGGCTCCCCAAAGCACAGGGACGAGGTGAGGGGCTTAGACCGTGCCTGGGCAATGTTGTTTCTTACACCTGGGTGTGTGGTATTTCGTTGACCTGGCTACCCCCACTTGGGATAGGTTTTCCACAGCAAGCACCTCTTTTTCGTCGGAAGCCGTTTTTGCCTCAGGGTCTCCGGGCTGTGTTCGTTGGGGTTGAACTCCTGCTAGCAAAACTGCCGGGATGAGGGAAGGGTTCAGACTGTGCCTGGGCCCTGTGGTCTCTTCCAGGTCAGTGTATGGCATTTCCTTCCCCTTGCCACAGGCACCTGGGAGCATGTCTGCACGTGGAGAAAGACTTTCCCGTGGGAAGCCGGTTTTTGTCAAACGGGTCCCAGTGCTCTGCTCCTCTCTTTTCACTCCTGCTGCCAGAAGCCCAGGGAGGATGGGAGGGCTTAGAACATGGCTGGGCAGTGTGGTTTCTTCCAGAGAAGTGGAGGGCATTTGCTTTACCTTGCCACAACCACTTGAGAGAGGGTCTGTACCTCAGGAAAACTGTTTCCGTGGGAAGCCGGCTTTTTGCAAAGGGGTCTCAGGGCCGTGGGCCTCGGCTGTCCCTCCGGCTCCCCAAAGCACAGGGACGAGGTGAGGGGCTTAGACCGTGCCAGGGCAATGTTGTTTCTTACACCTGGGTGTGTGGAATTTTGTTGACCTGGCTACCCCCACTTGGGATAGGTTTTCCACAGCAAGCACCTCTTTTTCGTCGGAAGCTGTTTTTGCCTCAGGGTCTCCGGGCTGTGTTCGTTGGGGTTGAACTCCTGCTAGCAAAACTGCCGGGATGAGGGAAGGGTTCAGACTGTGCCTGGGCCCTGTGGTCTCTTCCAGGTCAGTGTATGGCATTTCCTTCCCCTTGCCACAGGCACCTGGGAGCATGTCTGCACGTGGAGAAAGACTTTCCCGTGGGAAGCCGGTTTTTGTCAAACGGGTCCCAGTACTCTGCTCCTCTCTTTTCACTCCTGCTGCCAGAAGCCCAGGGAGGATGGGAGGGCTTAGAACATGGCTGGGCACTGTGGTTTCTATCAGAGAAGTGGAGGGCATTTGCTTTACCTTGCCACAGCCACTTGGGATAGGGTGTGCACCTCAGTAAAACTGTTTTCCGTGGGAAGCCGGCTTTTTGCAAAGGGGTCTCAGGGCCGTGGGCCTCGGCTGTCCTTCCGGCTCCCCAAAGAACAGGGACGAGTTGAGGGGCTTGGACCGTGCTAGGGCAATGTTGTTTCTTACACCTGGGTGTGTGTCATTTTGTTGACCTGGCTACTCCCACTTGGGATAGGTTTTCCACAGCAAGCACCTCTTGTTCATCGGAAGCCGTTTTTGCCCCAGGGGTCTCCGGGCTGTGTTCGTTGGGGTTGACCTCCTGCTGTCAAAATCGCCGGGATGAGGGAAGCGTTCAGACTGGTCCTGGGCCCTGTGGTCTCTTCCAGTTCAGTGTATGGCATTTCCTTCCCCTTGCCACAGGCACCTGGGAGCATGTCTGCACGTGGAGAAAGACTTTCCCGTGGGAAGCCGGTTTTTGTCAAACGGGTCCCAGTGCTCTGCTCCTCTCTTTTCACTCCTGCTGCCAGAAGCCCAGGGAGGATGGGAGGGCTTAGAACATGGCTGGGCACTGTTTTTTTTTCCAGAGAAGTGGAGGGCATTTGCTTTACCTTGCCACAACCACTTGGGAGAGGGTGTGCACCTCAGGAAAACTGTTTCCGTGGGAAGCCGGCTTTTTGCAAAGGGGTCTCAGGGCCGTGTGGCTCGGCTGTCCCTCCGGCTCCCCAAAGCACAGGGACGAGGTGAGGGGCTTAGACCGTGCCTGGGCAATGTTGTTTCTTACACCTGGGTGTGTGGCATTTTGTTGACCTGGCTACCCCCACTTGGGATAGGTTTTCCACAGCAAGAGCATATTGTTTGTCGGAAGCCGTTTGGGCCCCAGGGGGTCTCCGGGCTGTGTTCGTTGTGGTGGAACTCCTGCTAGCAAAACCGCCGGGATGAGGGAAGGGCTCAGACTGTGCCTGGGCCCTGTGGTCTCTTCCAGGTCAGTGTATGGTATTTCCTTCACCTTGCCACAGGCACTGGGGAGCATGTCTGCACGTGGAGAAGGACTTCCTTGTGGAAGCCGGTTTCTGTCAAACCGTCCCAGTGCTGTGCTCCTCTCTTTTCACTCCTGCTGCCAGAAGCCCAGGGAGGAGGGGAGGGCTTAGAATATGGCTGGGCACTGGGGTTTCTTCCATAGGAGGGGATGGCATTTGCTTTCCCTTGCCACCACCCCTTGGGATAGGGTCTGCAACTCAGGAAAGCTGTTTCCGTGGGAGGCCGGCTTTCTGCCAAACGGGTCTCAGGGGCGTGGGCTTCGGGGGTCCCTCCGGCTCCCCAAAGCACAGAGAGGAGGTGAGGGGTTAGACCATGCCTGGGCCTAGTTGTCTCTTCCACCTGGGTGTGTGCCATTTTGTTGATCTGGCTACCCCCTCTTGGGATAGGTTTTCCAGAGCAAGAGCATATTGTTCGTCGGAAGCCGTTTGGGCGCCAGGGGGTCACCGGGCTGTGTTCCTTGTGGTGGAACTCCTGCTAGCAAAACCGCCGGGATGAGGGAAGGGCTCAGACTGTGCCTGGGCCCTGTGGTCTCTTCCAGGTCAGTGTATGGTATTTCCTTCACCTTGCCACAGGCACTGGGGAGCATGTCTGCACGTGGAGAAGGACTTCCTCGTGGAAGCCGGTTTCTGTCAAAGCGTCCCAGTGCTGTCCTCCTCTCTTTTCACTCCTGCTGCTAGAAGCCCAGGGAGGAGAGGAGGGCTTAGAACATGGCTGGGCACTGGGGTTTCTTCCAGAGAAGGAGATGGCATTTTTTTCCCTTGCCTCCGCCCCTTGGGATAGGGTCTGCACCTCAGGAAAGCTGTTTCCGTGGGAAGCCGGCTTTTTGCAAAGGGTTCTCAGGGCCGTGGGCCTCGGCTGTCCCTCCGGCTCCCGAAAGCACAGGGACAAGGTGAGGGGCTTAGACCATGCCTGGGCAATGTTGTTTCTTACACCTGGGTGTGTGGCATTTTCTTGACCTGGCTACCCCCACTTGGGATAGGTTTTCCACAGCAAGAACCTATTGTTCCTCGGAAGCCGTTTTTGCCTCAGGGGTCTCCGGGCTGTGTTCCTTGGGGTTGAACTCCTGCTAGGAAAACCGCCGGGATGAGGGAAGGGTTCAGACTGTGCCTGGGCCCTGGGGTCTCTTCCAGGTCAGTGTATGGCATTTCCTTCCCCTTGCCACAGGCACCTGGGAGCATGTCTGCACGTGGAGAAACACTTTCCCGTGGGAAGCCGGTTTTTGTCAAATGGGTCCCAGTGCTCAGCTTCTCTCTTTTCTCTCCTGCTGCCAGAAGCCCAGGGAGGAGGGGAGGGCTTAGAACATGGCTGGGCACTGGGGTTTCTTCCAGAGAAGGGGATGGCATTTGCTTTCCCTTGCCACCACTCCTTGGGATAGGGTCTGCACATCAGGAAAGCTGTTTCCTTGGGAAGCCGGCTTTCTGCCCAACGGGCCTCAGGGCCGTGGGCCTCGGGGGTCCCTCCGGCTCCGCACAGCACAGGGACGAGGTGAGGGGCTTTGACCGTGCCTGGGCAATGTTGTTTCTTACACCTTGGTGTCTGGCATTTCGTTGACCTTGCTACCCCCAATTGGGATAGGTTTTCCACAGCAAGCACCTCTTGTTCTTCGGAAGCCGTTTTTGCCTCAGGGGTCTCCGGGCTGTGTTCGTTGGGGTTGAACTCCTGCTAGCAAAACCGCCGGGATGAGGGAAGGGTTCAGACTGTGCCTGGGCCCTGTGGTCTCTTCCAGGTCAGTGTATGGCGTTTCCTTCCCCTTGCCACAGGCACCTGGGAGCATGTCTGCACATGGAGAAAGACTTTCCCGTGGGAAACCGGTTTTTGTCAAACGGGTCCCAGTGCTCTGCTCCTCTCTTTTCACTCCTGCTGCCAGAAGCCCAGGGAGGATGGGAGAGCTTAGAACATGGCTGGGCACTGTGGTTTCTTCCAGAGAAGTGGAGGGCATTTGCATTACCTTGCCACAACCACTTGGGATAGGGTGTGCACCTCAGGAGAACTGTTTCCGTGGGAAGCTGGCTTTTTGCAAAGCGGTCTCAGGGCCGTGGGCCTCGTCTGTCCCTCCGGCTCCCCAAAGCACAGGGACGAGGTGAGGGGCTTAGAGCATGCCTGGGCAATGTTTTTTCTTACATCTGGGTGTGTGGCATTTTGTTGACCTGGCTACCCCCACTTGGGATAGGTTTTCCACAGCAAGCACCTCTTGTTCGTCGGAAGCCGTTTTTGCCTCAGGGGTCTCCGAGCTGTGTTCGTTGGGGTTGAACTCCTGCTAGCAAAACCGCCGGGATAAGGGAAGGGTTCAGACTGTGCCTGGGCCCTGTGGTCTCTTCCAGGTCAGTGTATGGCATTTCCTTCCCCTTGCCACAGGCACCTGGGAGCATGTCTGTACGTGGAGAAAGACTTTCCGTAGGAAGCCGGTTTTTGTCAAACGGGTCCCACTGCTGTGCTCCTCTCTTTTCACTCCTGCTGCCAGAAGCCCAGGGAGGATGGGAGGGCTAAGAACATGGCTGGGCACTGTGGTTTCTTCCAGAGAAGTGGAGGGCATTTGCATTACCTTGCCACAACCAGTTGGGATAGGGTCTGCACCTCAGGAAGGCTCTTTTCGTCGGAAACCTGCTTTTTCCAAAGGTGTCTCAGGGCAGTGGGCCTCGGGTGTTCCTCCGGCTCCCCAAAGCACAGGGACGAGGTGAGGGGCTTAGACCTTGCCTGGGCAATGTTGTTTCTTACAACTGGGTGTGTGGCATTTCGTTGACCTGGCTACCCCCACTTGGGATAGGTTTTCCACAGCAAGCACCTCTTGTTCGTAGGAAGCCGTTTTTGCCCCAGGGGTCTCCGGGCTGTGTTCGTTGCGGTTGAACTCCTGCTAGCAAAACCGCCGGGATGAGGGAATAGTTCAGACTGTGCCTGGGCCCTGTGGTCTCTTCCAGGTCAGTGTATGGCATTTCCTTCCCCTTGCCACAGGCACTGGGGAGCATGTCTGCACGTGGAGAAGGACTTTCTCGTGGGAAGCCGGTTTCTGTCAAACGGGTCCCAGTGCTCTGCTCCTCTCTTTTCACTCCTGCTGCCAGAAGCCCAGGGAGGATGGGAGAGCTTAGAACATGGCTGGGCACTGTGGTTTCTTCCAGAGAAGTGGAGGGCATTTGCTTTACCTTGCCACAACCACTTGGGATAGGGTGTGCACCTCAGGAAAACTGTTTCCGTGGGAAGCCGGCTTTTTGCAAAGGGGTCTCAGGGCCGTGGGCCTCGGGTGTCCCTCGGCTCCCCAAAGCACAGGGACGAGGTGAGGGGCTTAGACAATGCCTGGGCAATGTTGTTTCTTACACCTGGGTGTGTGGCATTTTGTTGACCTGGCTACCCCCACTTGGGATA
This sequence comes from Ursus americanus, assembly GCF_024610735.1. Lineage (NCBI taxonomy): Eukaryota > Metazoa > Chordata > Mammalia > Carnivora > Ursidae > Ursus > Ursus americanus. The sequence goes on from NW_028273667.1 coordinate 590,270, forward strand.
GGTTTTCCACAGCAAGCACCTCTTGTTCGTAGGAAGCCGTTTTTGCCCCAGGGGTCTCCGGGCTGTGTTCGTTGGGGTTGAACTCCTGCTAGCAAAACCGCCGGGATGAGAGAAGGATTCAGACTGTGCCTGGGCCCTGTGGTCTCTTCCAGGTCAGTGTATGGCATTTCCTTCCCCTTGCCACAGGCACCTGGGAGCATGTCTGCACGTGGAGAAAGACTTTCGTGTGGGAAGCCGGTTTTTGTCAAACTGGTCCCAGTACTCTGCTCCTCTATTTTCACTCCTGCTGCCAGAAGCCCAGGGAGGATGGGAGGGCTTAGAACATGGCTGGGCACTGTGGTTTCTTCCAGAGAAGTGGAGGGCATTTGCATTACCTTGCCACAACCACTTGGGATAGGGTGTGCACCTCAGGAAAACTGTTTCCGTGGGAAACCGGCTTTTTGCAAAGGGGTCTCAGGGCCGTGGGGCTCGGCTGTCCCTCCGCCACCCCAAAGCACAGGGACGAGGTGAGGGGCTTAGACCGTGCCTGGGCAATGTTGTTTCTTACACCTGGGTGTGTGGCATTTCGTTGACCTGGCTACCCCCACTTGGGATAGGTTTTCCACAGCAAGCACCTCTTGTTCTTCGGAAGCCGTTTTTGCCTCAGGGTCTCCGGGCTGTGTTCGTTGGGGTTGAACTCCTGCTAGCAAAACCGCCGGGATGAGGAAAGGGCTCAGACTGTGCCTGGGCCCTGTGGTCTCTTCCAGGTCAGTGTATGGTATTTCCTTCCCCTTGCCACAGGCACCTGGGAGCATGTCTGCACGTGGAGAAAGACTTTCCCGTGGGAAGCCGGTTTTTGTCAAACGGGTCCCAGTGCTCTGCTCCTCTCTTTTCACTCCTGCTGCCAGAAGCCCAGGGAGGATGGGAGGGCTTAGAACATGGCTGGGCACTGTGGTTTCTTCCAGAGAAGTGGAGGGCATTTGCATTACCTTGCCACAACCACTTGGGATAGGGTCTGCACCTCAAGAAAACTGTTTCCGTTGGAAGCCGGCTTTTTGCAAAGGGGTCTCAGGGCCGTGGTCCTCGGGGGTCCCTCCGGCTCCCAAAGCACAGAGACGAGGTAGGGGCTTAGACCATGCTTGGGCCATGTTGTCTCTTGCACCTTGGTGTGTGGCATTTTGTTGACCTGGCTACACTCACTTGGGATAGGTTTTCCACAGCAAGAGCATATTGTTCGTCGGAAGCCGTTTGGGCCCCTGCGGGTCTCCGGGCTGTGTTCGTTGGGGTTGAACTCCTGCTAGCAAAACCGCCAGGATGAGGGAAAGGCTCAGACTGTGCCTGGGCCCTGTGGCCTCTTCCAGGTCAGTGTATGGCATTTCCTTCACCTTGCCACAGGCACCTGGGAGCATGTGTGCACGTGGTGAAGGACTTCCTCGTGGGAAGCCGGTTTCTGTCAAAGGGTCCCAGTGCTGTGTTCCTCTCTTTTCACTCCTGCTGCCAGAAGCCCAGGGAGGAGGGGAGGGCTTGAACATTGGTGGGCACTGTGGTTTCTTCCAGAGAAGTGGATGGCATTTCTTTACCTTGCCACAACCACTTGTGAGAGGGTCTGCACCTCAGGAAAACTGTTTCCGTGGGAAGCCGGCTTTGGCCAAACGGGTCTCAGGCCCGTGGGCCTCTGGTGTCCCTCCGGCTCCCCAAAGCACAGGGACGAGGTGAGGTGCTTAGAACATGCCTGGGCAATGTTGTTTCTTACACCTGGGTGTGTTGCATTTTGTTTACCTGGCTACCCCATATTTGGGATAGGTTTTCCACAGCAAGACTATACTGCTCATCGGAAGCCGTTTTTGCCCCAGGGGTCTCCGGGCTGTGTTCGTTGGGGTTGACTCCTGCTAGCAAAACCGCCGGGATGAGGGAAGGGCTCAGACTGTGCCTGGGCCCTGTGGTCTCTTACAGGTCAGTGTATGGCATTTCCTTCACCTTGCGACAAGCACTTGGGAGCATGTCTGCACGTGGAGAAAGACTTTTCCGTGGGAAGCCGGTTTTTGTCAATTGGTTCCCAGTGCTGTGCTCCTCTCTTTTCCCTCCTGCTGCCAGAAGCCCAGTGAGGATGGGAGAGCTTAGAACATGGCTGGGCACAGTGGTTTCTTCCAGAGAAGTGGATGGCTTTTGCTTTACGTTGCCACAACCACTTGGGAGAGGGTCTGCACCTCAGGAAAACTGTTTCCATGGGAAGCCGGCTTTTGGCCAAACTTGTCTCAGAGCCGTGGAACTCGGGTGTCCTTCCGGCTCCCCAAACCACAGGGACGCGTTGAGATGCTTAGACCACGCCTGGGAAATGTTTTTTCTTACACTTGGGTGTGTTCCATTTTGTTTACCTGGCTACCCCCACTTGGGATAGGTTTTCCACAGCAAGAGCATATTGCTTGTCGGAAGCCGTTTCTGCCCCAGGTGTCTCCGTGCTGGGTTCTTTGGGGTTGAACTCCTGCTAGCAAAACCGCTGGGATGAGGGAAGAGCTCAGACGGTGCCTGGGCACTGTGGTCTCTTACCCGACCCGTACCCTAACTGGAACCCAAACCCTATACCCTGACCCAGACCCTTCGCCTGATCCTGACCATTACCCTGACCCTAACCCTAACCCTAACCCTAACCAGAACCCTAGCCCTAACCCGAACCCTAAAACTAATCCTAACCCTAACCCGAAACCTAACCCTAACCCTAACCCTAACCGTACTACAAAAACTAACCCTAACCCTAAACCTAACCCTAAGCGTAACGTGAACACTAACCCTAACCCTAACCCTAAACCAAACCCTTACCCTAACCCTACCCCTAACCCTACGCTAACCCGAAACCTAACCATAAACCTAACCCTAACCTTAACCCGAAACCGAACCCTAACCCGAACCCTAACCCTATACCCAATCCTAACTCGAACCCTAACCCTAACCCTAACCCTAACCCTAACCCCTAATCTGACCCCAAACTCGAACCCCTAACCCTAACCCTAACCCTAAACCTAACCCTAACCTGAACCCTAACCCGAACACCAATTCTAACCCTAACCCTCACCCTAACCCTAACCCTAACCCTCAGCCTAACCCGAACCCTAACCCTAACCATAACCCTAACCCTAAACCTCAGCTTAACCCTAACCCTACCCGAACCCTAACCCTAAAACATACCCTAACCGTAAACCTAACCCTAACCTGAAGCCGAACCCTAACCCTAACCCTACCCGAACCCTAACCCTAAACCAAACCCTAAACCTAACCCTAACCCTACCCGAACCCTAACCCTAAACCAAACCCTAAACCTAAACCTAACCCGAACCCTAACCCTAACCCTCACCCGAATCCTACCCCAAACCCTAACCCTAACCCTAACCCTAACATGAACAGAAACCCGAAACCTAACCCTAACCCTAACCCTAACACGAACACTAAACCTAACCCTAACCCTAACCATAACGTGAACCCTAACCCTAACCCGAACCCTAACCCGAACCCGAACCCTAACCCGAACCCTTACCCTAACCCGAACTCGAACCCTAACCATAACCCCAACCCGAAACCTAACCCTAACAGTAACCCTAACCCGAAACCTAACCCTAACCCGAACACTAACCCTAACCCTAATCCTCAGCCTAACCCGAACCCGAACCCTAACGCTAACCCTACCTGAACCCTAATCCTAAACCAAACCCTAATCCTAAACCTAACCCTAACCCTAACCCGAACCGTAACCATAACCCTAACCCTAACCTTAACCCGAAACCGAACGCTAACCGAAACCTGACCTGAACCAGAACACTAAACCTGACGCGAATTTGAACCCAAAACGTAACCCGATCCCGAACCCCGAACCCGAACCCCTAACCCTAACCCTAACCCTAACCCTACAAGAACCCTAACCCTAACCCTAAAACTAACCCGAACCCTGGCCCTAACTCAAACCCTAACCCGAACCCTAACCCTAACCCTAACTCAAACCCTAACCCGAACCCTAACCCTAACCCGAACCTGAACCCTTCTCTAACCCTAACCCATACCCGAACCCTAACCCTAACCCTACCCGAACCCTAACCCTAACCCAAACCCTAACCCTAACCCGAACCCTAACCGTAACCCTAACCCTAACCCGTACCCTCACCCTAACCCTAATCCCTAAACACTGACCTTGCCCTAACCCTAACCCTGACACTGACCCTGACCCTAACCCTAACCCGAACCCTGACCGGAACCTGAAGCCTAACCCTGACGCGAACCTGACCCCGCACCCAAACCCCGAACCTGAACCCGAAACCAAACACCTAACCCTAAGCCTAACCCTAACCCGAACCCTTACATGAACCCAAACCCTAATGCGAACCCTCACCCGAACCCTAACCCGAACCCTATCCCTAAACCGAACCCGAACCTGACCCGAACCCTAATCACGAAACCTAACCCTGACCCTGACCATGACCCTGACCCTAACCCTCACCCTAAACCCTCAAACCTGACCCTGAACCTAACCTTAAACCTGACCCTGACCCTGACCCTAAACCCTAAACCCTGACACTGACCCTGACCCTCACCCTAACCCGAACACTGACCCGAACCTGAACACTAACCCTGACGCGAATATCAACCCGAAACCTAACCCGAACCCTAACCCGAACCCTAACCCTAACCCTAACCCTAACCGTAACCCTAACCCTCACCCTCACCCGAACCCTAACACGAACGCTAACCCTAACCGTGACTCTAACACTAACATTAAACTTAACCCTAACCCGAATCTGAGCCCTAACTCTAACCCTAACCCTATCCGAACCCTAACCCTAACCCAAACCCTAACCGTAACCCTAACCCTAACCCGTACACTAACCCTAACCCTAACCCTAACCCTAACCCTAACCGTAACCCTAACCCTAACCCTAACCCTAACCCTAACCATAATCGGAACCCGAACACCAACCCTAACCCGAACCCTAACCCTAACCCTAACGCGAACCCGAACCCGAATCCAAAACCTAACCCTAACACTAACCCTCAGCCTAACCCGAACCCTAACCCTAACCATAACCCTAACCCTAAACCTCAGCCTAACCCTAACCCTAAACCTAACCCTAACCCGAACACAAACCCTAACCCTAAGCCTAAACCGAACCCGAACCCTAACCCTAACCCTAACCCTAATCCTAACCCTGAACCTAACCCTAACCCCAAACCCTAAAACCTGACCCTGACCCTAACCCTAACCATGACCCTCACCCTAAACCTAACGCTGACCCTGACACTGACCCTAATCCCTAAACCCTGACCCTGATCCTAACCCTAACCCGAACCCTAACCCTAACCAGAACCCTAACCCTAACCCGAACCCTAACCGTAACCCTAACCCTAACCCTAACCCTAAAACTAACCCGACCCTAACCCTAACCCTAACCCGAACCCTAACCATAACCCGTACCGTAACCCGAACCCGAACCCGAACCCTTACCCGAAACCTAACCCTAAGCCGAACCCTAACCCTAACCCGAACACTAACCCTAACCCCATCCCTAACCCGAACCGGAACCCGACCCGAACTGTCAACCGAACACGAACCCTAACCCTGACACTGACCCTGACCCTGATCCTGACCATGACCCTGACCCTAATCCTAACACTAAACCCTAATACCTGACCCTGACCCCAAACCTAACCCTGACCCTGACCCTGACTCTAAACCCTAAACCCTGACCCTGACCCTGACCCTACCCTAACCCGAACCCTGACCGGAACCCGAACCCCAACCCTGACATGAATCTGAACCCGAACCCTAACCCTAACCCGAACCCGAATCCCTAACACGAACCCAAACCCGAACCCCTAACCCGAACCCTAACCCTAACCCGAACCCTAGCCCTAACCCGAACCCTAACCCGAACCCTAACCCTCACCCGAATCCTAACCTAAACCCTAACCCTAACCCAAACCCTAACATGAACAGAAACCCGAAAACTAACCCTAACCCTAACCCTAACACGAACACTAAACCTAACCCTAACCCTAACCATAACGTGAACCCTAACCCTAACCCTAACCCTAACCCAACCCCGAACCCAAATCGTAACCCTAATCGTAACCGTAACCCTAACCCTAACCATAATCGGAACCCGAACCCTAACCCTAACCATAATCGGAACCCGAACCCTAACGCGAACCCGAACCCGAATCCAAACCCTAACCGTAACCCGAACCCTAACACGAACTCTAACCCTAACCCTAACCCTAACCCTAACCCTAAACTACCCTAACCCTAACCCGAACCCTAACCCTAACCCTAACCGTAACCCTAACCCAAACGCTAACCCTAACCCGAATCGTAACCCTAACCCTAACCGTAACCCTAACCCTAACCCTAACCATAACCCGAACCCGAAACTTAACCCTAACCCGAACCCTAACCCTAACCCGACCCCAACCATAACCCTATGCCTAACCGGAAACCTAACCCTAACCCGAACCCGAACCCGAAACCGAACCCTAACCCTAACCCTATCCCTAACCGGAAACCTAACCCGAACCCTAACCCTAACCCTAACCCTAACCCTAACCCTAACCCTACAAGAACCCTAACCCTAACCCTAAAACTAACCCGAACCCTGGCCCTAACTCAAACCCTAACCCGAACCCTAACCCTAACCCTAACCCTAACTCTAACCCTAACCCTGACCCTAAACCCTAAACCCTGACACTGACCCTGACCCTCACCCTAACACGAACCTGACCCGAACCTGAACACTAACCCTGACGCGAAAAACAACCCGAAACCTAACCCGAATCCTAACCCGAACCCTAACCCTAACCCTAACCCTAACTCTAACCCTAACCCTCACCTGAACCCTAACACGAACGCTAACCCTAACCGTGACTCTAACACTAACATTAAACTTAACCCTAACCCGAATCTGAGCCCTAACTCTAACCCTAACCCTATCCGAACCCTAACCCTAACCCAAACCCTAACCGTAACCCTAACCCGAAAACTAACCCTAACCCTAACCCTAACCCTAACCCAACCCCGAACCCAAATCGTAACCCTAACCGTAACCGTAACCCTAACCCTAACCCTAACCATAATCGGAACCCGAACCCTAACCCTAACCCGAACCCTAACCCTAACCCTAACGCGAACCCGAACCCGAATCCAAACCCTAACCCTAACCCGAACCCTAACCCGAACTCTAACCCTAACCCTAACCCTAACCCTAACCCTAAACTACCCTAACCCTAACCCGAACCCTAACCCTAACCCTAACCATAACCCTAACCCAAACGCTAACCCTAACCCGAATTGTAACCCTAACCCTAACCGTAACCCTAACCCTAACCCTAACCATAACCCGAACCCGAAACTTAACCCTAACCCGAACCCTAACCCTAACCCGACCCCAACCATAACCCTATGCCTAACCGGAAACCTAACCCTAACCCTAACCCGAACCCGAAACCGAACCCTAACCCTAACCCTATCCCTAACCGGAAACCTAACCCTAACCCTAACCCGAACCCTAACCCTAACCCTAACCCTAACCCTACAAGAACCCTAACCCTAACCCTAAAACTAACCCGAACCCTGGCCCTAACTCAAACCCTAACCCGAACCCTAACCCTAACCCTAACCCTAACTCAAACCCTAACCCGAACCCTAACCCTAACCCGAACCCGAACCCTTCCCTAACCCTAACCCATACCCGAACCCTAACCCTAACCCTCCCCGAACCCTAACCCTAACCCAAACCCTAACCCTAACCTGAACCCTAAACGTAACCCTAACCCTAACCCATACCCTCACCCTAACCCTAATCCCTAAACACTGACCTTGACCCTAACCCTAACCCTGACACTGACCCTGACCCTAACCCTAACCCGAACCCTGACCGGAACCTGAAGCCTAACCCTGACGCGAACCTGAACCCGAACCCAAACCCCGAACCTGAACCCGAAACCAAACCCCTAACCCTAAGCCTAACCCTAACCCGAACCCTTACATGAACCCAAACCCTAATGCGAACCCTCACCCGAACCCTAACCCGAACCCTATCCCTAAACCGAACCCGAACCTGACCCGAACCCTAATCACGAAACCTAACCCTGACCCTGACCATGACCCTGACCCTAACCCTCACCCTAAACCCTTAAACCGGACCCTGAACCTAACCTTAAACCTGACCCTGACCCTGACCCTAAACCCTAAACCCTGACACTGACCCTATCCTCACCCTAACACGAACCTGACCCGAACCTGAACACTAACCCTGACGCGAACAACAACCCGAAACCTAACCCGAATCCTAACCCGAACCCTAACCCTAACCCTAACCCTAACCCTAACCCTAACCCTCACCTGAACCCTAACACGAACGCTAACCCTAACCGTGACTCTAACACTAACATTAAACTTAACCCTAACCCGAATCTGAGCCCTAACTCTAACCCTAACCCTATCCGAACCCTAACCCTAACCCAAACGCTAACCGTAACCCTAACCCGAAAACTAACCCTAACCCTAACCCTAACCCTAACCCAACCCCGAACCCAAATCGTAACCCTAACCGTAACCGTAACCCTAACCCTAACCCTAACCATAATCGGAACCCGAACCCTAACCCTAACCCGAACCCTAACCCTAACCCTAACGCGAACCCGAACCCGAATCCAAACCCTAACCCTAACCCGAACCCTAACCCGAACTCTAACCCTAACCCTAACCCTAACCCTAACCCTAAACTACCCTAACCCTAACCCGAACCCTAACCCTAACCCTAACCATAACCCTAACCCAAACGCTAACCCTAACCCGAATCGTAACCCTAACCCTAACCGTAACCCTAACCCTAAGCCTAACCATAACCCGAACCCGAAACTTAACCCTAACCCGAACCCTAACCCTAACCCGACCCCAACCATAACCCTATGCCTAACCGGAAACCTAACCCTAACCCTAACCCGAACCCGAAACCGAACCCTAACCCTAACCCTATCCCTAACCGGAAACCTAACCCTAACCCTAACCCGAACCCTAACCCTAACCCTAACCCTATCCCTAACCCTAACCCTAATCCGAACACTAACCCTAAACCTAACCCTAACCCTAACTCTAAACCTAACCCGAACCCGAAGCCAAACACTAACCATAACCCAAACGATACCCAAACCCGAACCCTAAACCAAAACCGATCCCGCAACCTAACCCTAACCCGAAACCTAACCCTAACCCTAACCCTAACCCTATCCCTAACCGGAAACCTAACCCTAACCCTAACCCGAACCCTAACCCTAAATCTAACCCAAAACCGAACCCGAACCCTAACCGAAACCGTAACCCTAACTCGAACACTAAACCTAACCCGACCCTAACCCTAACCCTATCCCTAACCTGAAACCTAACCCTAACCCGAACCCGAACCCGAACAATAACCCTAACCCTAACCCTAACCCAAACCCTAACCCTAACACGAACCCAAACCCGAACCCGAACCCAAAATCTAACCCTAACCCGAACGCTAACCCAAACCCGAACCCTAACCCAAATCCTAACCCTAAACTTAACCCTAAAACGAACCCGAACCCTAAACCGAACCCTAACCCTAACCCTAACCCTAACCCTAACCCTAAACCTAACCCAAAACCGAAACCGAACCCTAACCCTAACCGTAACCCTAAGCCGAACACTAAACCTAACCCGACCCTAACCCTAACCCTATCCCTAACCTGAAACCTAACCCTAACCCTAACCGGAACCCGAACACTAACCCTAACCCTAAAACATAACCCGAACCCTAACCCTAACCCGAACCCTAACCCTAACCCTAACCCTAATGAGAACCCGAACCTGAATCCAAAACCTAACCCTAACCCAAACCCTAACCCGAACCCTAACCCTAAGCCTAACCCGAACCCTAACCTGAACCCGAACCCGAACCGTAAACCTAACCCTAACCCTAACCCTAACCTGAACCCTAACCCTAACCCTAACTCTTACCCTAAGCCTAACCCGAACCCGAACCCTAACCCTACCCGTAACCCTAACCCGAACACTAAACCTAACCTGACTCTAACCCTAACCCTATCCCTAACCTGAAACCTAACCCTAACCCTAAACCTAACCCGAACCCGAACCCTAACCCTAACCCTAACCCTAACACGAACCCTAACCCTAACCCTAACCCGAACCCGAACCCGAAACCGAACCCGAACCCGAACCCTAACCCTAACCCTAACCCGAACCCGAACCCTAACCCTAACCCTAACCCTTACCCTAACCCTAACCCGAACCCGAACCCGACCCCTAACCCGAAACCGAACCCGAACCCTAACCCTAACCCGAACCCGAACCCTAAACCTAACCCGAAACCTAACCCGAACCCGAACCCTAACCCGAACCCGAACCCTAACCCTAACCCGACCCCTAACCCGAAACCGAACCCGAACCCTAACCCTAACCCTAACCCGAAACCTAACCCGAACCCGAACCCTAACCCGAACCCTAACCCTATCCCTAACCCTAACCCTAACCCTAACCCTAACCCTAAACCGAACCCTAACCCTAACTGTAACCCGAACCCTAACCCTAAACCGAACCCTAACCCGAACCCGAACCCTAACCCGATCCCTTACCCTAACCCTAACCCGAACCCTAACCCGAGCCTGAACCCGAACCCGAACCCTAATCCTAACCCGAACCCGAACCCTAATCCGAACCCGAACCCGAACCCGAATCCATACTCGAAAGCGAAACCAATACCGAACCAGAACCCGAACCCGAACCCTAACCCCTAACCCGAACCCGAACCCGAATCCATAACTGAAAGCGAAACCGATACCGAACCCGAACCGTAACTGAAACCGAACCCTACCCGAACCTGAACCCGAACCCTACCCGAACCCGAACCTGAAACCTACCCGAACCAGAACCAGAACCAGAACCCAAACCCCTAACCCGAACGCGAACCCGAAACCCATAATTGTTTGTGCCAATGTAAAGAAAATGCCATACGCTTATCTGTAAGAAACAACAGTGCCCTGGAACAGTCTGAGCCTTAATATCAGCACTGTGCTTTTGGGAGCGGGAGTTAAAGCGGAGGCAAACAGCACTAAGACACATTTGGCAAAAATCGCGTTCCAATGAATAATATTTTCTTCCCTTTCAAACCCAAACGTAAGTGGTTGTGGCCAGATAAATAAATGCCACACCCTTATGTGTAAGAAACAACAGTGCCCAGGAACGGGTTTCTACGTGAAGAAAATATTTCTCGTTGGAACTCCGCTTTTTTACTTTACCTTCCACAACCCCTTGTGATAGGGTTTCCACGTTAAGAAAATAGTTTTCATTGGAAGCCGGTTTTTCCCAAATGTGTCTAAGTGCTGTATTCCTCGGGTTTCACTCATGCTACCAAAAGCACAGTGATGATGTTAGGGCTTAGACTGTTCCTGGGTAATGTTGTTTCTTACACATAAGGGTGTGGCATTTTCTTTACATTGCCACGACCACATATGATAGGGTTTCAACATGAACAAAATATTTTTCGTTGGAAGCGGTTTTTTGTCAAATGTGTCTCAATACCGTGTTGTTTGGGATTAACTAATGCTACCGAAATCACTATGATGATGTGAGGGCTCAGACCGATCCTGGAAACTTGTTTCTTACAGATAAGCGTATGGCATTTTCTTTACATTGGCACAAACAATTATGATAGAGTTTGCAAAAGAGAAAATTTATTTCATTGAAAGGCGGTTTTTGCCAAATTTTCTCAGCTGTTTGCCTCGGTTTTAACTCATGATACCAAAAGAACAGTGATGATCTTAGGGCTCAGACCGTCCATGGGACCAGTTATTTCTTACAAATAAGCATATGGCACATCCTTTAGCTTGCCACAACAAATTAAGATAGAGTTTGCACATCAAGAAATATTTTTCATTTGAACCCGTTTCTGCCAAATATGTCTCAGTACTATGTCCTCAGCACTTGGGAGGATGTCTGCACGTGGAGAAAGACTTTTTCGTGGGAAGCCGGCTTTTGTCAAACGGGTCCCAGTGCTGTGCTCCTCTCTTTTCACTCCTGCTGCCAGAAGCCCAGTGAGGATGGGAGGGCTTAGAACATGGCTGGGCACTACGGTTTCTTCCAGAGTCGTGGATGGCATTTGCTTTACCTTGCCACAACCACTTGTGAGAGGGTCTGCACCTCAGGAAAACTGTTTCCGTGGGAAGCCGGCTTTTGGCCAAACGGGTCTCAGGGCCGTGGGCCTCGGGTGTCCCTCCGGCTCCCCAAAGCACAGAGACGAGGTGAGGGGCTTAGACCATGCCTGGGCCATGTTGTCTCTTGGTGTGTGGCATTTTGTTGACCTGGCTACCCCCACTTGGGATAGGTTTTCCACAGCAAGAGCATATTGTTCGTCGGAAGACGTTTGGGCCCCAGGGGTCTCCGGGCTGTGTTCGTTGGGGTTGAACTCCTGCTAGCAAAACCGCCGGGATGAGGGAAGGGCTCAGACTGTGCCTGGGCCCTGTGGTCTCTTCCAGGTCAGTGTATGGCATTTCCTTCACCTTGCCACAGGCACTGGGGAGCATGTCTGGACGGGGAGAAGGACTTCCTCGTTGGAAGCCGGTTTCTGTCAAAGAGTCCCAGTGCTGTGTTCCTCTCTTTTCACTCCTGCTGCCAGAAGCCCAGGGAGGATGGGAGGGCTTAGAACATGGCTGGGCACTGGGGTTTCTTCCAGAGAAGGGGATGGCATTGGCTTTCCCTTGCCACCACCCCTTGGGATAGGGTCTGCACCTCAGGAAAGCTGTTTCCTTGGGAAGCCGGCTTTCTGCCCAACGGGCCTCAGGGCCGTGGGCCTCGGGGGTCCCTCCGGCTCCCCACAGCACAGGGACGAGGTGAGGGGCTTAGACCATGCCTGGGCCATGTTGTTTCTTCCACCTGGGTGTGTGGCATTTTGTTGACCAGCCTAACCCCACTTGGGATAGGTTTTCCACAGCAAGAGCATATTGTTCGTCGGAAGCCGTTTGGGGCCCAGCGGGTCTCCGGGCTGTGTTCCTTGGGGTTGAACTCCTGGTAGCAAAACCGCCGGGATGAGGGAAAGGCTCAGACTGTGCCTGGGCCCTGTGGCCTCTTCCAGGTCAGTGTATGGCATTTCCTTCACCTTGCCACAGGCACTGGGGAGCATGTGTGCACGTGGAGAAGGACTTCCTCGGGGGAAGCCGGTTTCTGTCAAAGGGTCCCAGTGCTGTCCTTTTCTCTTTTCACTCCTGGTGCTAGAAGCCCAGGGAGGAGGGGAGGGCTTAGTACATGGCTGGGCACTGGGGTTTCTTCCAGAGAAGGAGATGGCATTTTTTTCCCTTGCCACCACCCCTTGGGATAGGGTCTGCACATCAGGAAAGCTGTTTCCGTGGGAAGCCGGCTTTTTGCAAAGGGTTCTCAGGGCCGTGGGCCTCGGCTGTCCCTCCGGCTCCCCAAAGCACAGGGACGAGGTGAGGGGCTTAGACCATGCCTGGGCAATGTTGTTTCTTACACCTGGGTGTGTGGCATTTTATTGACCTGGCTACCCCCACTTGGGATAGGTTTTCAACAGCAAGCGCCTTCGTTCGTCGGAAGCCGTTTTTGCCTCAGGGGTCTCCGGGCTGTGTTCCTTGGGGTTGAACTCCTGCTAGCAAAACCGCCGGGATGAGGGAAGGGTTCAGACTGGTCCTGGGCCCTGTGGTCTCTTCCAGGTCAGTGTATGGCTTTTCCTTCCCCTTGCCACAGGCACCTGGGAGCATGTCTGCACGTGGAGAAAGACTTTCCCGTGGGAAGCCGGTTTTTGTCAAACGGGTCCCAGTGCCCTGCTCCTCTCTTTTCACTCCTGCTGCCAGAAGCCCAGGGAGGATGGGAGGGCTTAGAACATGGCTGGGCACTGTGGTTTCTTCCAGAGAAGTGGAGGGCATTTGCTTTACCTTGCCACAACCACTTGGGAGAGGGTCTGTACCTCAGGAAAACTGTTTCCGTGGGAAGCCGGCTTTTTGCAAAGGGGTCTCAGGGCCGTGGGCCTCGGGTCTCCCTCCGGCTCCCCAAAGCACAGGGACGAGGTGAGGGGCTTAGACCGTGCCTGGGCAATGTTGTTTCTTACACCTGGGTGTGTGGCATTTTGTTGACCTGGCAACTCCCACTTGGGATAGGTTTTCCACAGCAAGCACCTCTTGTTCGTCGGAAGCCGTTTTTGCCCCAGGGGTCTCCAGACTGTGTTCGTTGGTGTTGAACTCCTGCTAGCAAAACCGCCGGGATGAGGGAAGGGTTCAGACTGTGCCTGGGCCCTGTGGTCTCTTCCAGGTCAGTGTATGGCATTTCCTTCCCCTTGCCACAGGCACCTGGGAGCATGTCTGCACGTGGAGAAAGACTTTCCCGTGGGAAGCCAGTTTTTGTCAAACGGGTCCCAGTGCTCTGCTCCTCTCTTTTCACTCCTGCTGCCAGAAGCCCAGGGAGGATGGGAGGGCTTAGAACATGGCTGGGCACTGTGGTTTCTTCCAGAGAAGTGGAGGGCATTTGCTTTACCTGCCACAACCACTTGGGATAGGGTCTGCACCTCAGGAAAACTCTTTCCGTGGGAAGCCGCCTTTTTGCAAAGGGGTCTAAGAGCCGTGGGGCTCGGCTGTCCCTCCGGCTCCCCAAAGCACAGGGACGAGGTGAGGAGCTTAGACCGTGCCTGGGCAATGTTGTTTCTTACACCTGGGTGTGTGGCATTTCGTTGACCTGGCTACTCCCACTTGGGATAGGTTTTCCACAGCAAGCACCTCTTGTTCGACTGAAGCCGTTTTTGCCTCAGGGACTCCGGGCTGTGTTCGTTGGGGTTGAACTCCTGCTAGCAAAACTGCCGGGATGAGGGAAGGGCTCCTACTGTGCCTGGGCCCTGTAGTCTCTTCCAGGTCAGTGTATGGCATTTCCTTCCCCTTGCCACAGGCACCTGGGAATGTGTCTGCACGTGGAGAAAGACTTTCCCTTGGGAAGCCGGTTTTTGTCAAACGTGTCCCAGTGCCCTGCTCCTCTCTTTTCACTCCTGCTGCCAGAAGCCCAGGGAGGATGGGAGGGCTTAGAACATGGCTGGGCACTGTGGTTTCTTCCAGAGAAGTGGAGGGCATTTGCTTTACCTTGCCACAACCACTTGGGATAGGGTGTACACCTCAGGAAAACTGTTTTCCGTGGGAAGCCGGCTTTTTGCAAAGGGGTCTCAGGGCCGTGGGCCTCGGCTGTCCCTCCGGCTCCCCAAAGCACAGGGACGAGGTGAGGGGCTTAGACCGTGCCTGGGCAATGTTGTTTCTTACACCTGGGTGTGTGGCATTTTGTTGACCTGGCTACTCCCACTTGGGATAGGTTTTCCACAGCAAGCACCTCTTGTTCGTTGGAAGCCGTTTTTGCCCCAGGGGTCTCCGGGCTGTGTGCGTTGGGGTTGAACTCCTGCTAGCAAAACCGCCGGGATGAGGGAAGGGTTCAGACTGGTCCTGGGCCCTGTGGTCTCTTCCATGTCAGTGTATGGCATTTCCTTCCCCTTGCCACAGGCACCTGGGAGCATGTCTGCACATGGAGAAAGACTGTCCCGTGGGAAGCCGGTGTTTGTCAAACGGGTCCAAGTGCCCTGCTCCTCTCTTTTCACTCCTGCTGCCAGAAGCCCAGGGAGGATGGGAGGGCTTAGAACATGGCTGGGCACTGTGGTTTCTTCCAGAGAAGTGGAGGGCATTTGCTTTACCTTGCCACAACCACTTGTGAGAGGGTCTGCACCTCAGGAAAACTGTTTCCGTGGGAAGCCGGCTTTTTGCAAAGGGTTCTCAGGGCCGTGGGCCTCGGCTGTCCCTCCGGCTCCCCAAAGCACAGGGACAAGGTGAGGGGCTTAGACCATGCCTGGGCAATGTTGTTTCTTACACCTGGGTGTGTGGCATTTTATTGACCTGGCTACCCCCACTTGGGATAGGTTTTCAACAGCAAGCGCCTTTGTTCGTCGGAAGCCGTTTTTGCCTCAGGGGTCTCCGGGCTGTGTTCCTTGGGGTTGAACTCCTGCTAGCAAAACCGCCGGGATGAGGGAAGGGTTCAGACTGTGCCTGGGCCCTGGGGTCTCTTCCAGGTCAGTGTATGGCATTTCCTTCCCCTTGCCACAGGCACCTGGGAGCATGTCTGCACGTGGAGAAAGACTTTCCCGTGGGAAGCCGGTTTTTGTCAAACGGGTCCCAGTGCTCTGCTCCTCTCTTTTCACTCCTGCTGCCAGAAGCCCAGGGAGGATGGGAGGGCTTAGAACATGGCTGGGCACTGTGGTTTCTTCCAGAGAAGTGGAGGGCATTTGCTTTACCTTGGCACAACCACTTGGGAGAGGGTCTGCACCTCAGGAAAACTGTTTCCGTGGGAAGCCGGCTTTTTGCAAAGGGGTCTCAGGCCGTGGGCCTCGGCTGTCCCTCCGGCTCCCCAAAGCACAGGGACGAGATGAGGGGCTTAGACCATGCCTGGGCCATGTTGTTTCTTCCACCTGGTTGTGTGGCATTTTGTTGACCTGGCTACCCCCACTTGGGATAGGTTTTCTACAGCAAGAGCATATTGTTTGTCGGAAGCCTTTTGGGCCCCAGGGGGTCTCCGGGCTGTGTTCCTTGTGGTGGAACTCCTGCTAGCAAAACAGCCGGGATGAGGGAAGGGCTCAAACTGTGCCTGGGCCCTGTGGTCTCTTCCAGGTCAGTGTATGGTATTTCCTTCACCTTGCCACAGGCACTGGGGAGCATGTCTGCACGTGGAGAAGGACTTCCTCGTGGAAGCCGGTTTCTGTCAAATCGTCCCAGTGCTGTCGTCCTCTCTTTTCACTCCTGTTGCTAGAAGCCCAGGGAGGAGGGGAGGGCTTAGAACATGGCTGGGCACTGGGGTTTATTGCAGAGAAGGAGATGGCATTTGCTTTCCCTTACCACCACCCCTTGGGATAGGGTCTGCAACTCAGGAAAGCTGTTTCCGTGGGAGGCCGGCTTTCTGTCAAACGGGTCTCAGGGCCGTGGGCTTCGGGGGTCCCTCCGGCTCCCCAAAGCACAGAGAGGACGTGAGGGGTTAGACCATGCCTGGGCCTAGTTGTCTCTTCCACCTGGGTGTGTGCCATTTTGTTTACCTGGCTACCCCATATTTGGGATAGGTTTTCCACAGCAAGACTATACTGCTCATCGGAAGCCATTTTGCCCCAGGGGTCTCTGGGCTGTGTTCGTTGGGGTTGACTCCTGCTAGCAAAACCGCC